>NC_137737.1:39829017-40429017 GCF_963264785.1 Psittacula echo | reverse complement strand
GCCAGTAAAATGCTGAGAAGGCAGAGAGCTCACAGTCATTTTGTTCCATTTTTTTTTTTCCTTTCCATAGACTTTATAAAAGTTTAGAAATGTAAAAGGAGAGTAAGTGGGGGAAAATTTGTATCAAAGCCAAAACACAGGACAATAAATTAAACAAAGATCCCAAACTAGTAAGTAATGGGAGGCTTACAGATGGACTTTGTGCTCTGGGATGTTTTGAATACAGCAATAACTTTGAATTTCATATACTGTTGGCCCAAAAGAATACACTGGGAAAGAGGAAGTGCAGTCCCATATTCAAGGATTTAGATATGTTTGCTGGTCTTCCATGGACTTTCCTGTGACCTCAGACAACTTATAACCTTCCTAGATGAAGGAAAAAAACCCATCTGATACAGAAGCTGCCATTTACATCTAAGAAGAGTTGGCATCCTATGATGAGGAATGCTATACTAATGTAAATGAATTACTACACTTCCATGTTTATTCTTAGCAGAACCCAAATTGTGCAATATGGTTACAAGGTACAGAAGATAAACAGTGGTGGAGTTCAGGATTTGATAAAGGCTGACATCAACTTATATTTAGAATATAAGCTATTCAGAGGGGAGGGCATTTTGGCAGCTTTTAGGACCTAGCACAGTGGAGACCTAATTGCAGATCAGGACCACTCAGCAATGCCTCAGTAAAATCAGAGAGCATAGTTTGCAATTCAGCCAGATAGTATGGTATCAATTAAGAAGAATATAAACATAATTAGAGAAATGGGAGTGCCCAAGTAGGAAAATTAACCATATCCAGAGATACTGTGGTGATCTGGTGACATTGAAGCATTTTTTATTCATAGCTTTCAGGCTTGATTTTTTTTTTTTTTTTTTAATGGGTAGAAAGAAAAGGGATGGTAGTTAATGAAAGATTCAGAGAGAAAGCAGAGAGAGAGAGAGCTTGAGGAAGACAAAAGCTGTTGGGTTAGAATTAGATTAATGTGACTCTGGTCTGCATTTGTGCATTGTAACAGGATGTACCTAAGAAGCAGTAAATGTGACCAGAAGTACAGTCTTAATTTTCCTTGTTTAAACTGAGAACAAGCATGTTGGTAACAAGAGAAAGTACCTCCTGGGGTTCTTTTTGTGTAAGAGTACAGCATGATAAATGAAATATCCCAAAATCACAGCATCAGTCTTGTTATATTTTAATATACCCAGTGATGACTGGGTTTACTTTTATCCTTTCCAAGATTTCATGTGATTTACTAAAAGACTTTGAATGAAGCCACATTACTTGCCAAGATTTTATTTTCATTGGAAATAGTGATGGTCAGCCAAAACAACATGTATCACTGTTGGATGTATTGGTTTGGATAGGAATAGACTATAGCCATCATGTCTGTAACTCAGTGAGAATTGAAGACAAATACCAATTCTGTTTATTTGTTTGTTACTTCTTTTACTGGATGTAAAATAATAAAATTTGTTACGTAGTATGTTTATTCAAAAGAATGGTAAGCAAATTCTCTACTAAAACCAATGCACCTGAAAGCAGTATAGCTCTTCAGTTACAGGGGCTCCACACATTTTCCATATCAAAAGTTACTGGTAGTTTGTAATTTCTCACCTCCAGTCTAGTTTTGCTACAGTTACTTGTTTCCATTGCTGGTAACACTTTCATTGTGTAGAGTTTCTCCACCAAGTACAGTAGCTTTTCAGCAGTGCTTCAGAGAGTTCAAAGGTGAACCCTGAGGCACAGGTTTTGCTATAGAACCTGATGGAGCTGTCAGTTGCATTGTTTGTCCAGTACTTTCTATTCTAAATGCTTACTGTTGTCTAACTGATGCTTGGAACTGAAAATTTCCATGTCATCATTGTCTTCCAAAGGCTAAAGAAAATATAAAGTACTTTGCTTTTGATTTAAAAAATTATTTTTTTCTTTGAATAACTTTTGTTTGTTTGTTTGTTTGTTTTCCTGCTGCATTTACTATTGTTGTGAAAAAAAAAAAAAGAGGCAGGAAAGGAGGAGGATTTATGTGATGGATGAGTATTTGTCTGTTGATCTCTGTCTAGTTTGCTTTAGGAATATAGCAGAGCTAGAATTTGCATTCTACCAGCTACTCAGGATTGCCTCTACATTTGCTGCTGGATGTTGGGCTACTGCATATTGGACTAAGCTGAAATGTCTGAAACAGGAATAGGGAATTTCTCCCTTCTGTGCCTGAACAGTCTGCTGGCTGCAGGTGATTCCACTCGAAAGGAGACAGAAAACAAACTTGTGAGGAGATGTTAAGAGAGGGTTGAATAAAACTGGAAAGGAAGAGCACTGAAGTTGGGACTAGCTGTTATTCTGTGGAAATGGAGGAAAGTAAGACAGTCTGGAGAAGGAAATTGGGGCTATCAGTTTGGAAAGGACTGTTAGCATTTGAGGGGAGGTAGAGCAGAAATGTTAACTTTGACAGGGAGCTATTTTGAGCCTGGCAGGACTGGCAGACTGAGATGTGTGGCAAAGGACATGACAGTCTGTTCTTAGTTTGTCAGCTCAGGTGGCAGGGGTGTGTGTGATGGGTTTAAATGCTGCAACCCGGCTAGAAACCATGTGTCACTACAGTGCTAACTAATGGAATTCCTGCTTTTTTTGATTTTGGGAAAATAAACTAGAAAACTACATACAAAATACTATAGAAAACATTACCATGAATGCATTGTCAAACACTGATAAGGTCAGGTAGGAAATGCCAAATTTCAGTTTGTCTTGGCAACCTCAGTAAAGACCATATGTATGGTGATATAATCCTACATTACATAAATCAATATTTTTTGTGTATAATACTTGTAATGATTTTTATAACCTAACTATGTATTTGCTGTATTTTCATTGTCAAACACGTATCTTTCCAGCTCATGATTATGTATCCAAGACTGACCTTCAATTGTAAATATGAAATGCAAAGTTCAGTCTAGCATCTAACACGTCTTGGCTCATCTGGGCACATCAAACATCTGCTGTGAACATCCTGCTTTTGGCCTGTAATTGTTCCTGTGACTCCTTACCTGGAAGACTGTTTTTTCTTAATTCTTATTACTGATTTTGTGTCCTTTCATATGACCTAGATCTTTTAAAGTTCTTCACAATGTGTAAATTTTCTGGAGAAGTATGTTTTCTGTTCATGCTGGTTTTGTGAAGGCTTTTTTTTTTGTGCTGAAAGTAGAGCTGTCATCTGAGGAGTGGCAATGTAAAACTGGCATCTTGAGATTGAACACATCTGCTTTTGTGTTCTCACAATCATCCTTTAATTTAATTTGAAAATGAATGTTCACTGATTCATATCTCTCTTAGGGGTGTTGGCTCTGTTTTTTTTTAAGGTAGAAAAGTATGAACTCAGTTGAAGTCTGCAGAATATGTAGTCTGCTCTGGTCATGGTCTTGCATTCTTTGTAGGAGTAATTGTCTTACTGTATGCCAGCATCTGCTTGTTAGAGCCAGTCTGAAAAAGGTCACTGATCAGGAAACAGGGAAAATAAACCACCCTGGCTGACTTTGCACTGGAGCATATTTGGTATTTAAAGAAATTGTAAAAATTGTAGTGTTTAAACTCTCATGTGCTCAGAGGGAATGTACTCCATCTCCAGCAAGGAAATTTTGTATGTGGCACCTGTGGAAGGAGGATAGCAGTAGGAGAGGAATGGGGGTTATGCAGGAACAGATGAGAGGTTAGCCTTTGGGAGCACTGGAAAACTAGTTTGCAGTTTTCACTGTGGTTCTCTTCATCTTAGCAGTTTTGTGAGAGCTGACCTTTCTTCTCCTTCACACTGTTCAGCTCCTCGTCTTAGAAATCCTTCACTAGTGCAGACAGCATGATTATGATATTACTATTGTGATGTGTTAGACCAACTCTGATTTTTACAGTGTGAAGGGATATGCAGTTTATTTTCTGTGTAGATGGTCTCACCAAAATTACTACTGAACTAGTGTATGGAGCTACAGTAACATCTGGGAATGGGCTAGTATGGCATAGGCCCTGAGTTACATTCAGTCTAAATGGACCTGGGGAAGGGGAGCATGAAGTTAGTGATTCTTGAGGTTCATTCAGTTTGTCCAGGAGGAACTTAGTGATGGAGGCATCTGGAGATTGGAGGCACGATGAGAGGGCATAGGCAGAGGAAGTGAAACAGTCACTCTTGACATCTTGAATTGTTTTCCTACTACATTCTGTGCTTAGTAGAAACACAAAGCTTAGTATGTGGCTGCAGCCTTCAGTAAATAAGATATGGTTGTAGGATTTAAATAAAAAACATTTTTAACTGCACCATACCAAAAACATGTTATTGAAAGTATCAGTGCCATATTTTCATAAATGTTTTCAGCTTTAGATTTTGGAAGAAAAATGGATGTTCTGTGCTGCCAGCTTTTTATTCTGTTTGTTTCTTCTGTAAATCTAAAATGATAGTGGGGACTTTGTGCAGCCAAGCACCTCTGGTGAATGAATGTTGGAAAAAAGAACGAGAAGCCACAGTGGTATGGAGGAAGTCATGTGGCTACAGCTATCTGTAGGAAAAATAAACATCCTTTTTACCATTTGCCTGCAGAAATGATTTTGTATCTGGAAAAAATATGAATCTAAGGCAGATAGAATACTGAAAGGAATTAACATCTGTATACAAAAGGCATTGCCTCATATAAATACAGCATTTAACAGAGAGGAAAAATCTGTTATTACAGATGAATTTGGGAATTAAAAAAAGTCCATGGAAAGGAATATAACAATATAGTTGAAAATTAAATATAAGTTAAATTTCTTGCAGTTCTGTGTACAATCTAAAAACTAATTGACAATACTGTGTGGAAGGTAAAAGGAAAAGGAATACATGAACTTACTGAAACAAAATTGTAAACAGTGTATGGCTGAGCTGAGGACTGTCCCTGGTGATGAAATATTTTCTTTTCTAGGTTTTTCTATCTGTGCATTCTTTCTTTTCTATTTTTTTATTTTTCCTTTTTATGCAATATGTATTTTTGGGCTCCTCAACCATCTTTGTCTTAAGCTGTCTTTATTTTGTATTTTTCCAATTGACTGTGAAGAGTAGAGGTGCAAAGAGACATTTTCAAAATCACAAGCTAGGGCATGGCAAGCATGTCTTTAAGCTTACCACATGAAAGACTTGTTCAGAAGACAAAGGTGTGGTTTAAAAATGTGTATTGTTGTAGCTGTTGCCAGCTTCTGCTTCAGCAAGGACATGAGTATGTCTCTCCACGTGGGGAATTTTTTCCAATAACATAGCATTATGAATGAATTTTTGATGAAAGACTGAGCAGGAGTCATTAATGTTCACCCAGAACAAAAGAAGAGCTTTACTAATGTCAACTCTCACTCCATTTTTCTCTTATTCCAAACGCCGTCCATCATTCTGGACACTCATTCTACCGGACTGCCCAGGGTAAATACAGAACAAATTCTTCATGCTGATATGTTTTGAACAAATGCTTCTTAGTCATTTAAAAAGGGCAAAGTATTTATTTATTTATTTATTCAATGAAAGATTAGGACACCTGGGTGTCCTGGAAAGAAGTGATGGGAAACTGAGAAACCATATGGAAAAACATGGGGCTGTCGAGTCAAAATGAGAATATACACTCTCTTTGGTTCTTCAAAGAAGTGATGCAGAAAAAGAGATTTCTGCATCTTTATGAATCTTAAAATTGGCAGACAATATTTAGCATAATTTGACTCAAACCCTATGTATTCTCTTTCATAATGAGCAAAGACGTGAAAATCCTTTTGTCTTTTTCTATGCAGATTTGAATCAAGGCAAAAAATGCGTATTTCAGTATGTAACAGGTAATAGAGGAACACTGTTCCATTCCAAATTATTTTTTCCCATGGATGGAGAATATATGAATAGACTTTTTCCATCCCAATGAGTACATTTACTGTTTTTGGCAGGGTATAATCTGCAATTCAGAGTGCAATAAACTAAACCATACTGTGGATAATGCAACCAGTAAAAGAAGGAAACCTGGGTTTTAGTTGTAAACTGAGATTTACTTAATGATCTCTATTCATACCTAACTGATTTTAAAGTTTAGCTAACTTTAGCCTTTTTTTCCAAGCTCTCTCCAGCTCAAAAAAACCCAAAAAACAAAAAACCCATTTTTTGACTGTGGAATACCTATATTGATTACATTGATAATCAGTACATATCAGCTGCTGTATTTCTCTTTATAACTGACCCGAAAAGATCCTATCTTAAGGGGTTCTGGAAATAAGGATTATGTTGATAGTGATTTCAGCAGTTTTTTGCCTAATTGTCTTGGATAAAATGACTAACTCATATTAAACAGGTTTCTGAAGTCTTGTGTTCTTCAGGTTGCAGTGATCTGAGTGTGAGTTGTTTCAAATCATGCATGAAATTAACCTGTAATAATGAGAATTGTTTTTCATAGATAAGATGATTTTGTAATGAATTATTGAAAGCATTTATCTTAACTCAGGCTAGTCTGTAAGGGAGGTCAGGTAGTGTTAAACTGAGTACTGAATTTGTGCTAAACTTTAACATTAACACAATCTTTACATTGTACGAGTAAATATATTCATGTTTTTGACCAAAATATAGATGTTGAAAGACAGAAAACAACCAAACTGTTGTTTCTTCAAACATAGTACTGCGTATGCATAGCCAATTACACTGATTTACAGTGCTTGGGAATAATTCTATAGTGAGTGCTGAGTGCCCGTACTATTTTCTGCAATTTATGGATTCTGCCATTTTCATACATGAGAATTGCATATGGCAAGGAATTTTGCATGGAATTGGTTTTCAACATAATTCTCGTTTGGCAGAACTGCACCTTTAGGGGTTACTTGTGTGTTCCTTATTGATGGAAAGATAATGGCTATCTACATGAGATCAAAACAGTTGGGTTTTTTTTTCTGAAATCATACATCATGTTTATTTTTAGATACTCCATTCTTTTGTGGCTATGATACAAGGGATGAGTAGTGGATTAAAGCACATCATTAATTTGAGTCTCCAGAAGAATGAATGCCATATTTAAGACCAGCTGGTAACCCAGCACCATGCAACCATTCACTCACCTCTACTCTTCCACCACTGCCCCAGGTGGGATGGGGAGGAAAATCAAAAGAATGTAACCCCAATCGATTAAGATAAGAACAGTCCAATAACTAAAGTATAATATAAAACTACTACTACTAATAATAATGATAAGGGAAACAACAAAGGGAGAGAATATAAAACTAAAAATAGAAAGGAAAATAACCAATAAACACAGGTGATGCACAATACAGTTGCTCACCACGTGCCAACTGATGCCCATCCTGACCCAAGCAGTGATAGATCCCTTCTGTGTAACTCCCCCCAGTTTATGTACTGGGTGTGACGTGCTGTGGTATGGAATACCCCTTTTGCTAGTTTGGGTCAGTTGTCCTGTCCGTGCTTCCTCCCGGCTTCTTGTGCCCTTCCTCACTGGCAGAGTGTGAGAGACTGAAAAGTCCTTGATCGGGGTAAGTACTACTTAGCAATAACTAGAAAACGTTGTGTTATCAGCATTATTCTCTGTCTAAAGCTGAAGCACAGCACTGCACCAGCTACTAGGAAGGAGTAAAATAACTGCTACAGCTGAACTCAGGAAAATGAATTAGAATTTGTGGTGGACAAAAAAATCTATGAGGAATGTCCATATTCTTGCATTGTCTGGAAGTCATTTTACACTAGATGAAACAAATCACAACAGAAATTTTGTGCTTTTTAAAGGAAAGCAAAGCAGCAAAGACTGATAGACTTGAGAAGGAAGTGGAGGCAAACCAAATTTTATCTAACAAAACTTGATTTTGATTAAATGAGACAAATTGTGAATTCATCTAGATTTCTACATATGAACAAAATTCGCATATCTGCTTGAATAATTTGTATCTGTATATTTCCGTTAAGTTATAACTGGGATAAAGAGGACATTTTTGCAGTTGAAATGCAGATAAAAGCAGCCTTCAAAGAAAAAGCTAATTGAAGTTTACAGAGTTAAATCTTAATATTTTGTGTGGCTCAAGATGACACATAGAACATATCATTCAAGTTCATTAAACCTGAGTGCAGACTTAAAATACGTAGTCTTTTTCTCTGCCTTACTTACCCTTTTTTTGTCTTATATTTTTGTATTTAAGGATTTTAAAAAGGTTTTTATGAGATTAAGGAATTCTGTTCTTGAAGTGACCCCATGCTTTTTAAAAGTTGAGTCTTAGAAATTGGAGTACTGCTTTATCTTGGCAAAATGGTAATTATTTATTCTCTATTTTAAGATTGTTAGCAGTTTCATATGGGACAGTTTGTGTTGTTTTTGAAAGTGACTAACAACTATATAAAACTTTCATTTGGCAAATAACTGCTTTTATTTTTTTATCTAGCAAAGCTCCTGAGCACTTAACTTACTCTTTTAAAAGTTTAGTCTCATAATTTGACTTTAAATGCTGCTAGTCTGATAAATGATACTTCCATTTGCCTTTATGTCATTATGAAGATATTCAAATACTATTCAGAAAAGCCATTTGAGCTGGTCCCCTGGTCCAACATTGTAAAATTTTTGATATTAAAAAGATTCCATCTGCAGTTATGTTGTAAAGTCTGCTAATCTCTCCTCTTAAATTAAGAAGCTGAGGATCGTGGCATCCACAGAAGATTTGGATGCTGAGGAAGATGTGCACGGAATATAATTTTCAAAATGCTGTCTTACGGTGGGTGTGAGCAGATCTGTTCCAGCATTGTGCAGGTATTCAGAAACCTCCCTCCAAATGGTTCCTCATCTGCCCATTGCTTATAGCCCATTAGAGCCTCCATCCGTAGTCTTGGGATTGAATTTGGCGCCTGCCTGCCACTTTGCAGCTGCAGTGTATGTGTCGCAAATAAGCTGGCTTAGAAACTCAGCAGGGTTTTTACAGAGGGAAAGGATTGTGATCATTTTTCTAGTTAGTTAGGTGTGATGGCATTCCTCTAGGAAGTGATCAACGTTGCTTCCAGC
The DNA here is from genome assembly GCF_963264785.1 of Psittacula echo. Classification (NCBI taxonomy): domain Eukaryota; kingdom Metazoa; phylum Chordata; class Aves; order Psittaciformes; family Psittacidae; genus Psittacula; species Psittacula echo. Next base: position 40,419,997 of record NC_137737.1, on the reverse strand, counting down.
CCAGTAGGTATCTGAGCCTACAGTTGAGTGGCCTAATCCAGACTGTGATGGGGGTCTTGACAGGCATTTTGCTGAAGTTGTACCATGGCATAGGCAATAACAGAGGGTCCATGGGCCAGGGGAGGGTCGCAAGAGAGAGCAGGACTCTCTGTCTGAGTCCTGTGGTTATCATGCAGTAGGGACAGGGTGGATGCATTCTGGCTGCTGCTCCAGAGGTTATTTGTATGTTTGAGGATGATGAAACAATAGGATTAAACTCATTATTAGCCTTACAGCCAACATGAGTTTAACTTGACTTGTGACCCAATATTTATTTTTTTACCTCAGTTTGACTTTTAGCTATAGGAAGTTTTAACATCTTAAAAAAACCCCTGTGGATAGCATTAGTCAAGTACTGTGCTATACTGGATGTTAATATCCTAGGATTTAAATATAAGCTTGGGGGAGCTGAGTCTGACATATTTTGAATGTTTACACAGAGCATATTATAGCGGCATCTTCATCTTGCAAAGAGATGGTTTAAAATTGTTAAAAGGAAGTGAAATGTGTAGTTACTTCTGGGGCTGTAGAATAAGCATCCATGTATGTAAGATTAGGCACTTCCCGCCCCCAGGGTTTGCAGTTTTGTATTACAGATTATCGTTATTGCGTACACTTTTCTGATGAGATTGAGAAATTCCTTTAGCTGTAGTGTAAAGCTGCCAAAACACATTTGCCACAGACCTGAAGGCAAATATAATTCTTACAGAGGCAGCCTCAGGCTTTAGAGGTTTTTAGTTTTCTTTGCTGAAAGGCAGGCTCAAACTTGCCATGAGATCATCAAAGAGATAAAAAGACTAAAAGCTCTTCAAAGCTGGGCCTTAGGCCCTAACATAAATTAGTTCTCTGGTGATGGTTTATGTATGTAAAAAAAATAATAATATTTACAAAAATGCCATTTAAATAGGACCTTACCCAACTTAACTTGAAATTAACTTTTTAATTTCACCTATTCTTTTGAATTCAACAGAAAATCATCTTAATATAACTTTGATTTAGACTTCAGAAGGCAAAGAAGGAACATGCTATTTTCTCTCTGTAAGTCAGGTTTCAGAGAGGTTATCTTGCTTTTTTTCATGCTGAATAGTTACTACCAGTAATTCTAAATAGACAGTGAAATTAATTTGCATTACAAGTAACTGCACTGTTATTCTAATTCTATGCTGCACATTAACCCAGTCACTTACTAATTATAGTTTAGCATAAAGTCCTAAATGAAAGATTGCTCTGTGTTCTGATCTCCTCCCACTTTTTTGTTTCTTATTTTTTAAGCTATATTAACAGTAAGAATTATTTAACAGATAGCAAAATGTTCTAGGAAAAAAAACCATCTTCAGCGCTGTAAGTAGGGTATTATAAGTTGAGTTAGTTTATGCTGCAAATGACTTAACAGAAATATCACCGAAAAAAAGCCAGGAAAAATCCTGCTGAGAATGAAAATCCTGCTCTCTGATATCAGCGTTAAAACTGCGGGGCTGGGAGTCAAGAAATCTTGATTCATCACAGGTTTCCTTTCTTACGGTGGAGATGCTGCTTTACTTCATGGCTTCTTGTTCTCCACCTTGTAAAACAGAATTATAGGATGATCATATATCTTCAGTTATATAGCAAGGAGCAATGCTGTAGTTAGTTATCCTGGTCTGAATTATCTTTACAAAATTCCAGATGTTCAAAGGAGACTTAAGACAACTTTTTCCCCAAATCAAGCCTTCTGCACCTTCCAGACCTCCCAGATGTCTAGCTCTATATTTAGAAAATTCTTTAAAATCTCATCTACAAGAGGCTCTATGAGTATAAAGTAGTTATTGTTCTTTAATGTTATTAACAACAGCAAACCATTATACCCAAAGACGGTGTTTCTGGATAATTTGCAGCATACAAAACATTGTTATATTATTTCTTTTGCCTTCCTCCTCTCAAAAAGTTCTTGCTGCATTATTTCATGTGGTGCAGGCATTAGCCTTCCTTGATTTGAAGAACTGTAATTCAGTGTGCTTTTAATGTGGCAATTTAGATGTACTGTGTTATATGAAGAGCACTGTAGGGCTAATATTTGATTATTAATTTATAGGAACTATTTTTTTTTCCTAAACTGTGAGAACTGACATTTGAGTATGTATTATTATGGTGCTTTATAGACTTGAGAAGAATGCTCTTCTAGAACTACTGGTATCAAGATAAGTGCAAGTTTAAATTCCACTGATAATTATTGGAATTGCCTGTTTTCAAGGGTAACCAGGTCCCAGGAGTGACTATGAAGTAGCTAGAGCAACAAATGCCAGTTTTGTGTCCACTGTTGTTTTAAAAAGAACAGTTCAGGCTAGAAGAAAGATGGTGCTCTAATGTGAGAGCAGATTATATAACTGATAGAGCAGAAATGCTATATGCATTTTTCCTTATTTGTTTGTGAAAAATGAAGACAATTTAAAAATAAGACATTCTTCTGCTATAATCTGCACTGATTCTTTGTCAATGCTAGGTCAGGTTTTACTTGATCCATGCAAAGGAGTAAAAAATTTTTAAGTTGGAATTTTGCAGCTAAACTGTGGACCATTACTAAAATAAAAAGTAAAGCTCTATGTAACTTGATTTAAAAGACTAAAAAAATCAGATCATTAATCATTTTAATCTGTTTCAGATATTCAATTGCATCCTTTAAGCATATTATGGGCGTTACTAAATGGAAGTCGACATTTCTAAATTAGGTTCTTGCCACTTCATCAATGATATAAGCAGAAATGTGTTTTTCAGTGGATGATGGAAGAAGATGTTTTTATCATCTTGTCGCTGTTGTCATGGAAACCTGTGTATATCATTGTTAAACAGAGTGTACATAAAGATCTAACATCCCCGTGATGACTTATTGCTAGCTATTGTATTTTTAGTGTATTTTCTTCAACAGTGTAGTCAATGCTTAAGGACTTGTAAGTTGATTTCCTGAATTACAACCACGAACTCAATTACAGGATTAGGCTGTCCAGAGAGCCCTTAGTATAGGGTTCTTTGTTACAAGGTTCTTTTCAATACAGGGTTATTAACAGTCGTATTTCCAAATCCATTGTAGCCTATTATAAGCACTTCAAAAATAATATTTACTCTATTCAAGTAGACACAGCAGCTTTTAGGAAAAGAATGAACTATCTATCAGTCATTATAAACTCTCTGTCTTGAAAATTATGGGCATTTTCTGAATGTGCATTTTCTATATAAATATATAGTTTATAATAATTTATACAGTTAATGTATTTTTATATTAAGCCACATATTTAATATATTTTTATTTTTGTAATGTATATTGTAATAAAGGATATTTGAATGCACTAGTACTGTACACTAGTGTACTCAAATAAATTTGATACATGCTAGTGTATCAAATAAATTTGATACACGCTAGTGTATCAAATACACTTAGTATTAATTAATAGTACGGCTCTTGAGTATTGTTTTGTTAACCTGTCATACACGGAATGGTAGGCTAAGAGAGAAGCTTGACTGTGGCAATCGAGATTTAAACCTGGACTCAAAGTATGTCTAACTTGTTTTCTTATGATGGGCATTTTTTTTCTCCAAATGAGAACTATTTAAGAATCAGTAATTTTAAGCACAAGAGTATTGTATGTTTTACATAATTATGTGTTTATTTTTGTCTTTTTGTGTCTGGGGATAGTTAAAAATGTGCCTTCTCCATAAATTATTTATGATTTCAATAGCAGTTATTTGTCTTGACAATCAGTTATTTGTCTTGATAAGAAGATGAGGTTACTTGAATAAAATTTTCGTCACTGAACAAGTGACTTCTGTTACTTCTAACTTGCTAATTAAACTTCTCTTTTTTTTTAATCCTGGTCTGTTTGGTTTTATCTTTTGGGGTGTTTTCTGAAGATTATTCTAAAATTTAAAAGCTATGATTTTAAGTGACTGGCAATTGAAGAACTTAGTTTTTGATTTAGCGTTACCTTTCTGTAGCAATTTGAAGCAAATTTAAGTTACTTGAGACTCGGTAGTAACATGAAATGTTCCAGAATAGTGAAGTTGTAAAAGGTTTTTTAAAGGTGTGTGTTCCTTATGGTATTGTTCCCTCCAGAGAGAGTATGACTGAAGTTCAGTATCAGGTCTATCAAAACACAAGAAGTGCAGACATATGAAGAGAAAAAAATCAATTAAATACAAGTAAAATAAACCACTGTGTTTTTAGTTTCTAGAAAAATGCATTTATTCAATAACTGAAGTTATACACTGGTGGATGTAATTACAACTGAAATCAAATTTATAGGAAAAGTCCAATTTTCTCTTCCTTCTCCAGGAGATTGTCAGTTCAGGCACCTGAATTCAAATTAATGCCACACGAAAAATTCCTGGCAAGTAAACATGCACAGTCTAATGTCTTATGGCTAAGAAAATGTGTGCACAAATCTGTATATAAGACAAATATATCTATTATTTCAGATTGCAGTGAACTGTATATGAATATATAGTCACTGAAAAGAGAGAGTATCTAGCTTTTTAGGCTTTATAGAGGAGAACTAAATGTTGTTTATTGCTGGCTTCATACCTTTCACCTACAATCATTGATAATTTTAGCTGTGATTTATAGCAGGATAAAATTTCCAAATTCTTATTTTATAGTCCTGGCTCTTTCTTCCATAGGATTTATTTTTGGATAAAATTGAAATTTTGTGAATGGAAAACTTTGATTTTTTATCTAAAATTTTCTGCATTTGAAGAGTCCTAAGGCAAAAGCTGTAATGTCCCTCATGAATCCTTTTTCTGACTAATACAATTTTGCTTTTATGGATAACTTGCACAGTAACCCAGTCACCTGCTAATTTAATTTTCTAGCCATCTTTTGTAGAACAGCCTTATGAAATCTAAGCCACAATTTGTAGGGCAGAGGGATAGCTTGAATGTGTACTGCTCTTCACCAGCTACAGGGGGCTAGCATGTCTCTTGACTACTAATGCACACGTCTAGCATGGAGGCTACAGTTTTTTAGGTGTTAGTAAATATCTTGATTATGCATTGTTGTAATGGCTTAGTAAGAGGTGGGGAATGATGGAGAGCCTCAGCTGCTATGCACCAGGGCTGTTAGATCTAGTTGAAAACTTGAGTAAAGAGAAAGGAGCTTTATTACACTTGGCAGGATAGGGAAATGCCACAGTAGAGTGGATGAAACAGCTGCAGTGCAGTAAACATGGCATCTCAGCTCTTGATTCATCAACTTGTGACGAGAACTGTAGGAATAATAGATTTTTTTTAGGTTCCTGATTACACTGGAAGTACTGGGGTGTGTATGGAAACACCAGATTCCTCTGTGGCTGAGAATTTAATTCCTTGTCAAATGAAAAAAGTTGGAAAAAAAAATTGGTGAAACTGTATAAACCCATTTTGCCATTTAGGGAATACCATCTGTAAGGGTTAGAAACTGTTGTGCAAATGTAGTAGGCAAATATGAATATTGTCAGAAAAATAAATATGAGGGGTTTTGTTTGTTTGTTTGTTTTTGTTCATTCTCCTGAATACGTTAATATGTGAAAAAGCTTTAGACTGCTTTACTTCAATGTATTTTTGCTGACCACAGCTAAGGTTGCATCCGCATGACACACTCTTGTGCTCTGATAAATACTCCCACTTCTGAATGGCTTTATTTCTTAGGATAATTAGGTATGTGGGAGTTTATTAGCTTAGTGTTATGGTGGCATAGCTACACTGCTTCTGGTAACTAGATTAGATTGGGTATTATTATGTGAAACTAGTTGTACCATACAGATATCTTAAATGCTCTGTCATGAAGATCCAATTGGACTAGACAAAGCCTCTATGAGTATGTGTTTGCAAAAAGTGTCTATATTTATGTATATATTAGGCATTGAAAATTCATTTTCTGGGATTCAGAAATCCTATTGTATTCATGTTTAAAAATACTGCTGCCACTCTCTCCTTTACCAAAACCTTACACAAAATAACTTCCATTGAATGAAAATCTTAGGTTAGAACCATGAGATATTTGGAGGTTTTGAAGTGTTGTTGATAAATGCGGTGTTAATGATCTGACAGATACAAGCTTTTTCTCTAAATAGAACTATCTCTTGAATTTCTTTTGTTGACATTAATTGGTATTTCATATTCAGGGGAGGTTAAAATTGGCAGCCTGGGATCCCTGTTTGTTGATCGTGGTACTGATAGCTTAACTATGAACTTCCTTACGCAGGGCTGCTAGTAACTTCCAGTCTGATAGATGAGAATTTCTAGTAATGAGAAGTAATTGAATCTCAGTGCTTACAAACTCTTTGTGTGCTTTCTGAAAAGAGACCACTAGCTGTGTCATGTTGAATTATTTGTACTTATTCCAGTGATGTGTGTCTGTCCGCTGAGAACAGAAAATAATACTTTCATTTCTGGGATGTATGTGGATTGATTTTTAACTCATTGGAAGCAGGATGGTTAAAGCACTAAAACTCTACCTCTAATCTTTCTAGGTTTTCAGTTCAGAATCAAAAGGAGTATATTCATAATACCTCTCACTGTAATGCGTACAGATTTGCCAGCTGAAATACCTCAGTCCTTAGCTTGCAACCTATGCTCAAGTACTAAATAACAAACTCTACAATTAAATAGTTTTGAGATTGTGATGTTTCTGGTACTTTTTCTAGGATAAGCACAGTTTCTGCTGTTCTGTGAAGTGATGAAGTTCTTTCAGATCAGCAATACATGTGGATATTGCAGATCTCAGAAGGCTTTTAGAAATTATGCCAAAAAAGTCCAGTGTTATTGTTCAAAGCAGAACTAAGCATCACTGCTAAATTGCTATGTATATCAGGGCCAAAAGGAGATGAATCCTTTTAACTTTCTGGGCTAACATCTCTCAAATGTATTTCTTAAAAGACTGATAAAGAGACAAGGAGATGGTGGGGCTTTGGACAGATGTGGACACAGCTGTGTGTGATCAAAGCAGGAAAGCTGTACAACTGTGTGCCTGAACCATTCGCATGCTGGGCCAACTTGTACTCATGGGGGCTTAGGCTTCTTTATACCCCATGTTTTTTCCTCTTAAGCCTCCTAAGTAGATATGCATTTAGACCAAGTACTTGAGTAATGTTCTGTGCCAGAAAATAGTACATTGACACAATTGAATGATGTCTGTAAGTACTGGGATATTCAGCTGTCTTCTTTTATAGGACAGACCATATAGTTTGCTTCTACAAGGCTTGTATTTTTTGTCAGTAAGTTTATACACAGTGAAAGTTGTGTTCTGCAAATACTGTGCTTCTGTGAACAATATAGACAATGTACAGTTGTTTTAATTTTGTTGTAGCTTCTTCAAGTCCTCATTCTTAGGGTTAAATTTGAACTGAGATGTGAAATATCCAGGCAGAGTGGCTGGAAGCTGAAATATGGGGCTATGCAGCATTTCCTCACAAAATTTTAATGAGTTCATACTGCATACTTCCCTCAAGAACAGATTTCTCCCCTTTGTGTGCATAATAAGATATCCATAATGCAATAATAAATTATAAATAATAAATAATAATTTTTTCCATGTGCTATACAAATATTGTGTATACACAGCTTAGCACTTCATTAGTGTTTTCTTAGAATTCTGTGCAATTGGTTTTTATTTAATCTGTTCTATTTCAGGCCACAACAAATTACTATGGTTATTCCATTATATACAGTGGAAAATGGTTCCAAATGTCAGTTAGGAGATTTCAGTAAAAGTGCAGGTTTTGCAGGTGAAAAGTAATCTTTAATACAACGTACCTAATAATTTTTTGGAGGATGTAAAACTCAGCATTTTAACTATGTCTTTATTCAGATTAGATTTAGTATTTTTAGACTAGTTTTAAAGATATTTGTAAACATATACAAACATTTGCAATGTGAAACATGCCTGCTGATCCTAGGTTATTTATTGCCTGTCATGGAAGTAACCTAAGCTTGTTCTTGACCTGCAGGCTGCTAATAGAATCATAATGCTCTTCTAAACCATGCAACTCTTAAATGGTTGTAACAAATTCTTCCCTGAATTGCATCTGGATATATTTAATTTTCAGGCTTGCTTTATTGCACAGTGCATGTTATCTGACAGTATTCAGTGTCTTGAGGGTGAAAAAAAGGGGTGTGTGTCATATAGTCTCTTACTGCATCTGTTATGTGAAAAGTGCCATTTTGAATACCTGGTGTATAGTTAGTTGATATTGTGATATTTTTTCCCTTATTGCCTTTATGCATAGTATTATATATTTTTCTTTAATATGATGAGTTACAAAAGCTGTCTTAAAATCCTTGTTTTTCGGAAGTTACATGGGATATAGCATATTTGAACACTCAGTTATGCCTGATCCAGGTCATGCAAAACCAGGAAAAAAATGAATTCATCAAAGCAGTTAAAGATAACAGAACAGAATAGAATAGACAGTTTCAGTTGGACGGGGCCTTTAATGATCATCTAATCCAATTGCCTGACCACTTCTGGGCTGACCAAAAATGATCATGCTGAAGAGAAGGCAGATCTCTATTATGCAGAAACCATTGCAGGAAAACCACAATTAATATATAAATTTTGGTATGTCCAGCTGCTGAAAACCCACTGGATATAATGTAAGCATATTAAAAAAGCTGAACACCTTTTTCCTACAAAACACAAATAGTTTTGACTTTGGTATTTTGATCGTATTTGCTTTCCGGTGTGAACAATAGCAGAAGATTTCCCCATATTCAGCAAGCTTTGCAGCTACTAATAGCTATTCTCTACTCTTTTAAAAATCTTTCCATGTCCCCACTTAAAGAAATATATTAAATATAAGATGGAAAGGGAAATTAACTGTGCTGGAAGAATATAGTTTTTGCAATATTATCACAAAAATCCCCAAATGAAGCCTTGATGCTGTATTTCTGTCTGGCACTTTTGTAAGTACTCTGTCTCCTTAACACGTGGTCCTTGAAATCATACCTGAGTCTGTTGTTTAGGAATGCGTTTGCTGTGGCCATAATCTTCCAAAATTACCTGTTACTGTGAGTACCCATCTTACAAGACTAAACCATTTGTTTCTCAAGGATGAAAGCTCCAAAAGTAGTCAGCATAAATCACAGGTAATTCTCACCTGTACAAACCAGGCTCATAAGGTTCAACCTGAGCTTCAGCAATGCCAATCAAAATCTGAACTTTAGGAGCTTATATTTGAAATAGCGGAATGGAAAATCATGACGCTTTCTGTACTTAGTGTATAAAAAATCCTGTCTTTTGTTCATTATAGACTGAAAGCATTTTGTACCTGTGATCTTCAGAATTTTTTTAAATTTTCAGACCTTAGTTAAGTCAAACGCTGTATTTTTCCTCTTCTTTGAAATGTTTCTCTTTCCTAAGGAAATGTGTGCTCTTAAATGAGCTCTAAGGACACAGTGTTTGGGCACAAGTGGTTAAAATTCTTTGAAGAGGTGTTTTAAGAGAACACAGTCCTTATATCTCTGCCTAATTGCAAAGCTCTTTTGTGGTGAATCACTTTGCAAGATGAAGTTCAAAATAATTACCTCTATAAAATGCAAATTATATAAGGTAAAGTTTGCAGGGGGGGAAGTTAAAATGCTGGTTGCTGTAATTCGTCCTGTAATACCTGCTTGTTTTACAGAAGCAATCACTGTGAAACTATATCCATTGACATAAGGATATCTTTCAGTTTCTTTGCAGCTGGAGTCAGTGACTTCCTACTGAAAAAGGTTGGTTTTGAGTCTACAGACCATGATGATTTTTAACAGTGAAGGAACATTTGTGTTTGTTTAAATACATGGCCATGTATACTTGTAAGTATACAGACATGTTTATATCTATGTATGCACAGTTTTAACCTGCAGCTGACATGATATGGAAAGTATTTAAGGAATTTTATAAGCTTCGTGGAAAAGTAGTGTTTCCTGAAAAATATATTAGCAGTTACATCTACTGGAAAATGAGAATAGTGTGCTTTTTAAATAAAAAAAACCCAAACAAAACAAAGTTTTATAAGTGGCTTTTGGGTTTTCCCATAAGCTGAGAGTCAATGCTTCAAGCCTATTAATTTTACTAAATTACATTATGAATTGACTGCACCACTGTATTTTAATTGTGTTCATAGTCATTTTAAAAATAGTTGACGGAGATAGGTCATTTAATTATATTTTATCTGTAAGAAAGCATTAGCTCTGATAGCTAGCAAGGCCATCTGCAATGCCTTTCAGTTCACTCACACTGAATTGTTCAGATAAGACTGTCAAGTGCTGCCTAAATAAGGAGGGAGCCTTGGTAGAGTCAGGTGGGAGACACAAATGAAGCATTGATTCCGGCCATGCTGTAGGGTCTGAGCCGTTTCCTGCAGCGCTGAACGTTTTTAGAATTTTCATTGTTGTTTTCTACAAAGTATTAAAATGCGAGTATCTGTCATTGAGGATCTGAGGGAGAATGAAAACGGGGATGGGGAAGAAGAAGAAAAGGTGAGTTAAAACCCAATAGCTTTGGAAAGTACTTAGTTCCTTCAATTGTTACCCTTCTAGGACAATAAACCTGGAATGATTACCTTTCTCTTACAGGTCTTCCTCAAGCCTGTTATTGAGGACAAAAATATGGAACTGGCCCGAAAATGCAGTGAAATAATAAGTGATGTAAGTGACAGTGACTGTTTGCATCCTTACATTTGCATTTCTCTTTTCAAATGGGTTTATATTTGTGATACATAATTTTTTTTTAGATATGTGCAGTGCAACATGTGCCCATCCGAGGCTCAAAATATAAAAGCACACAAAATAATAGAAAAGCACAGCCTATTCTGGTATCTTAAACTATCAGCTCAGGAAGGATAAACTTTTCGGAGCACTTCGATGGTATAAAGCATAAGTACTAGGAAAAAGAGTGGTCAAAAAAGTGGGTCTCATGTGAAGGGTGTCTCCCATGAGAACACCTTGGCTCATTTCATTAGGAAAATGCAATATTTTTTCTGGTTATAGCCTATTTCTATGAAATTTGGTTAGAACAGAACTGGGTGCCAGTATACATAGCTGCAAGGAGGGAGGATAAAAATAAAACAGATGCATTTCGAGTGTTATCTATTGGTTTGTGGTGACAGATGCTCACAACTGCTTAGCATTTTATTATTGACTTGCACTTACAGGAAAAACCCACTGAAATTTTAGAATATCTTTAAAAATTATTGAGCTAGCAAATATTCTTGACTTAGTTACTCCAGATTTTTAAAACTGTCGATCAGATATAGACATTGTATAGACCATATCCAAGATATTTTAAATTGGAGTAGATTCAATTGTTTCAATATAACAGCTTCAGATTTACCCTTGTGGAAGTCTATTTCTGTGTCTCTCTGGGAAAGTGTGGCTGAAGAGTAATTTTGTCCCTTCATGTAAATGAGAATAAGGAGTGTTATTTCTCCTGTGAGTATGATGGCTGGCAGCAGAGGAGACAATACTGAGGAGACTTGCAAGTGTTCTTCTAAAGGAACTGAAAAATTTGTTATTATTATATTTGGATTTGGGATATTATTGTTCAAGGTGAAAGAGTATGTTGATTTTTCAATAGAACATACAGAATCTACACTTAAGGTATAAATTATTAGGGGTTATATATGAGAAAAAAATAGGCAACTCAGAAATATGGTACCTGGGATGTGTAGGTGTTATACTGCTGGCCTGAAAGTGTGACTTGAAAAGGTCAAAGGTTCCTCTTTGTCCTTGCGCTGCCTGGTAATACTTTAATTTGCGTAGAGAATGCTAAAAATCGAATATATCCTTAAGGGAAGCTACTTATCTGACCCAAAATGCATTTATTACTTCCATGCAACGTTTCTAAACATGGTTGCTGTTCTCAAAGGCAAAAAACTTCTTGAAAAATGCTGGAGAAATATTTTCTTTAATTGAAAACAAATTATTACTGTGCTGTGTACCCATTAGGAGTAGTGCTGGCTGTGGCTGTTAATTAAGTGATAAATTAAGTGGTATTTTCTCTGATTTTCTGCAGAGAGCTAAGGTGAATAACTAAGTCAAGCAGGTTTCTGAAGCCTATAATAATTCAGGGATTTGGGCTTTTGCTGAAAACTTGTGATCCCTTTAGCCTGCAAGTGTGTTAGATTTTCCTTGAGAAATATAAAGCATAATGGCAAAGCATCATTAATGCTTTCAAAGGAGTAGTAATATGTAATGGTCCAGACCAATTTAATTTCAAAGAAAAGGCTGTTTAAAAATTGTGTCCAGTTCTGGGGCCTTACTCAGCCTCTGCTGAAATCAATAGGATTTTCTTCATTGGCTTGAATGGAATATATATATGTATAGGGGGAGAATTTTGTTTCACAGAATTCTTGTTATAATTGGAATTTCTTATGACCAGTGAAGTTGTTTGTGCGGGGGGAATAAGTTCCTCACCCTTCACACTTTATTGAGGAGGCCAATAAACTGCAAGGAATTTGTATTCTTGCCTTTGACTTTTGACTCCTTAACTTTCAGAACTCTATATATTCATCATTTTTAGCATGAATCTTTGCACAAACCACTGTGGATGTATTGTTGGTGTATATCTGTACATTTTATGTGTACAGTGGTTTTACGAGGCTTCCAGTTTTGGCCCTAAGGTGACCTTGGGGTCAGCAGCCTGTGTCCTTGCCGACCACGAGACTGGGTGATTGTCCTTTATTGCCGGTGGAGCTGTCAGCACAGCTCCTCCGTCAGAATGCAGTGCCAGGAGTGCTCATGACTGAGATACTGGGGTTGCATTACATTTGCCCTGCATTCTTTGCAGGCTGACTTTAATTTGGCAATGTGGTTTTAAAAAGTGTTACGACAGCAGCCCTTAGAGCACGCCTAACTGCAAGCCTTGAACTATACGAAGGGGAAGTTGTGAAGTGTTTATGTGCTCTGGTTCTTGAGGAAATCCCCATTTTAGTTTGAGGTTGGCAGATGTTTGTTCTGTGGCTGTGATACCCCCTGGATTGTTTCTCCCTAAGCCATTTCATTTAATCTCCCTCCATTAAGCAATTTTATTCCACAGATGTTTTCAAAACTGTCATATGTGTTTGATTTATGAATTACCTTCCTTTCCAGGCCTTTTCTCTTCCATATTGAAATTGATCCTGTCCTTTGCTTGTATTAGTTATATTTTGGTATATTTTCATCTCCTTTGTTTTGATTGTGTGGTGTGATGTTGTGAATAGTTATAAGCATAGAGGGGAGTTACTGTATGAGTAAAATGATCATTGACCAATCTATTGTAATCTTTTTCGGTAGGAAGGCAGACACTCTGCCTTCTGAAGATACTGCTGAATTTGATAATGTATGGTACCAGTGCTTCTTTTCTGCTACATCAAGAAGTAGTACAACTTGTTATTTAATCATCATTGTATGGAGTCCAACTTTTCTTCAGCTTGTGTCTTTGTTATAAAGCAAGAGCCAAAGAGACCTAGAGTGAAGAGTAGAAGCAGAATGCCCTTCCACTCATACTGGTAGGGTTATTACCACCTCATTCAGGGTGGAAGTGTTCCTCTGAACTCACCATTACTAGTCACAGCCTCTAACACAGGAAGACTTTGAGGTCCAAATTGCTGCAGACTAGTAAAATGCTGTGGGGTGGTAATATCGTATGTTTGTCCTGTTCCTCATGCTTTTCTCTAGGTTTCTGTGGCCACAGAAAGAGCATTTGGTAGTATATGGATCTGTGATCTGACACAGCTCTTACTCTTACGACAGATTATAAATGTAGCATTGGAAAGGGGTTTCTTAGTAGGAAAAAGTTCCCTTTTGATCCAGCGTTAGAGTTAGATATGAAGATTCTGACCTTTTGGTGGCTTTTCTAATGTAAGTGGGTCTTTGAGAAATGCAATTCTTTCATGTATCTTGGTGTGATGACTGTCAGCATGGTTATATCATAGATGTTAAGATATTAAGAACAGTTTTTCAAGTATATTCATATTAAAGTTACATTAGCGTGTTCTTCTGCACACAAAGGAGAAGTGGTGGCTTGGATTAAGCTGTTACCATCAGAGCCTTTCCTTTAGTCCACAGACTTCTCCTGTGTTCCCGCATAAACAATGCCATCGGCAAGATGAATTTTCTTGCTGAGCCTGGAAGCTTCAGCCAAAGATTTGATGTCCTTGTTTTATAAAGTTGATAAAAAAATGCAATTTGAAGCTTACTGTTTTGGTGGTTGTCTAGGAATTTTAATACACTTTTACTGGATAGCTGTGCTGCTGGTCAGAGTAGTTTTATGATGAGTCAGGAAGAAGAAAACGATCAGGAGGGAGCTATTAAAAATTGGGCCCTCAGTGAGCTATTTGACTTCAAAAGTATAGCAAAAGAGCAGTAGCGGCCTCAGGCCATCATTTACTATTTTTTCCTATTATTTATTTTTTTCGCAAGGCTTACCAGATCTACTCAACCTAAACAGTGCATTTTGTGATGAAGGGAAAGTCATTTGCAGGCAGATTTCCTATTCAGTATTTTAGACATTTGAATAAATAATCTCAAACTTGGAAGAGGAATATTAGGTTTTCTGCCTATTCCTTCCAACCATTGGTTATGTTTATTCATAGCAAATCTCTTAAGCCTCTTGCTTATGTCATTTACAATAAATATGCTTTTTAAGGCAGATATCATGACTTCATTATACTTACAGAATCATAGAGTCATCAAATAGTTTGGATAGGAAGGTTCTATTTCATGTTCCATCTTTCTGATTCCAAGTGATGCATACACTTCTGTAGCAGAATGTAATGTGTTGGGTCAGAGTTTCACCACACATTTTGTTATATCTCTAAATTACTCATTTGAGCCTACATGCATTTTGTGTCCTCTATGGGTTACTATAATAAATGTGAATAATAAAGACGTAAGGAGATAGCATTAGTCCTTTACTGCTTTTGGTTATTTTGAATGCATGACTTCTACAGCAGAATAGCTTGATTATTTATTTGTGTCCTGTCTCCCCTCTCTCAGTTAAGAGATGCCTTAGGAAGCTTTTATGTTTGATTTTTGAATGTAATTATTGCTCTGTAATTAAAATGGATGTAATTACAGTCAGCTCTCAGATACCTATGGGTGATTTATCTAAGTCGTGAGCAGCAAGACTCTCCATTTCCTCTACTAGAGTCTCAGCTTTACAGCAGTTTCTACTGGGAACACCAGCAGAACTAACGAGTAGAAAGTCAGCTCCATATATTTCCCATGTCCCTTCTCAGCCATGAATGAACATGAATCTACGAAACCTCTTTTTTTAAGCTGTTCATGTGCACGTACTTACATACACTTGCAAGTACATGCAGGATGAACAGTAAGTGCCTGCTCATGTTTATCATAAAACTGCCCTTTTTGTGTATTGCTCTGTGATTACCTAGGAGTATGGTGTCACATACAGGTTATACAAACCATTTGATTTGTGGGTCCCTGTGTAAAATCATGATACACAGTAATTTTACATCCATTGTTCACCAAGGAGTTTTTATTTAGAATAGACTGTAGTCCACAGAAGCAGACAGTATAATTTGGTAATGAGATGTAGATTCCTCCAGTAGTTCAGATGTGGATGGGCTCAATAGCAATCAAAATTATTTCCTGTGTAAGGATTATGTAGTCAACATTTTGAGATGAATTTGGCATTGTCCACCATTCTGTGGTGGACAAAAAGTTTGCATCAGAAAGTATGGGAGCTGATTCTGTGTAGACTGCCATATTTTGCATGAATTTTCCAAGTCTCTCTAGAGGAGCATAGACTAGACCTTGTGATATCCATTAAGGATTCAGAGAAAGGGGAAATTAAGACTTATTCTGTCTTATACATATTTCTGTAATGCGCAGATGCAGATCATATTGCTTCTGTCAGTGCTTGTCAGCAAGTCTAAAGTGCATAAATGCAAGCTGCTGTTGTGCAGAATGTGAAAATGAGGTTAGAGCAGATAATAACCATGAAAGCTTAATACTAAATAATTCAATTTGCATTCAGCTGAATTATTCTGTTTACAAAGAAAGAAATGTCACTAAAAACATTGAAGGCTATCCATGTAAAGTGTCTATCTTAGAAATTTATTTAGTCCATCTCATTGTAATTCACTATCTTTCTTCATGCATAAAGTCCCTACACATTCACTGTGTCCATAGATTTTATCCTTCTTTCAGTCTCACTAATAGAAACAGTAACTGACTTTATCAACAGTCATGTGATTATATCTGCCCTTATTGTTGGCCTCATAGTAAGATAAAGGTTGGTTGTTACAAAAAAAACCCCAAAAGCTCACTTTTTTTTTCTTCCTGTAAAATATGTTCTAGTGTTTCGTTTCAGAAATGGTTTACTTTGTGCATATGTGCTTTAAAAAATGATTCAATTCAGAATTTGTTTGGTCTCAGAGAAATTCTGTTAGTACTTGTATGTCATGACTGTTGGGGTGCTTTGTAGGCAATGAGTTGGCAGTGGCCTGAATTTATTTGTGTAACTCCTGGGTTCATAAAGGGGCACTTGATTGTTACACAGATTTTGTGCTTGCTAGGTCTGATTTAGAAGTTAGTTTAACAATTTTATCTCTGAGATCAAGGTGCAAGAACGTCACTTATTTGAGTCTCCTTTCTTTAGAGATACTAAAACATCTGCAACACCGGTGAAACGTGCTGTAGATGTAAAGAAAAATCTTTTTCATCTTCATTATTAAAGAGTTCTGTGACTTTGACACAGCTCTGGTACTGTGTGTGAGAACTGGGTGTTTCCCTTTATGGCTTAGTTTGATCCTGCCTGAGGTATTTGCAAGCCACCCTGTATAGTATCCATAAATCAAGTAATACTACTAATAAAAAATAAATAAAAATAGGTATTGTTTATTTTTCTGGGGTTTTTAAGAACAATTAAACTTCTTTTTTTTTCTCCTCTTTGTAGATACACTATAAAGAAGAGTTTAAAAAATCTAAAGGCAAGTGCATATTTGTACCTGACACCCCGCAGCTAAAACATATGAAAAGTCTCAGTGGTTTTATTTCTGAGGTAAGACCTAAAAGGATGAAGAATTCTCTTTGCTTTTTATCCTTTCTCAGTTGAATATGGTGGTTTTTAGCAGGTGAAGGATGGCTTATTTCAAATAAAAAATCTGTTTAAAGCTGAAGTGACTTAAAGTCCTATAATTAGTGTATAATCTATATATGTGAGTAATAATAATTTGAAATTTTGCAACACATTAATTTTGGGATTCCAAGGTATTTTATTAATGATTCTGAATAGGCAGTCCTACCCACCCCATTTTATGGATGGATAAACTGAGCAATAGGAAGAGGATTTCTTGTTACTTATTGTGCAGTGATGAAGTTTGCAAATCATAGCTGTGTGTAATTTCCCTAATGCGGAGAATTCATAGCCTGATATCAAAGAGGAGACAAGGAAACTGCTGCCCTCTTATTACCCCTGTCCTTCTTCAGGAAGGGGCTGGGCCAACATTAGGTCAATGACAACAGCAGGTTGCCTGAGCTGTAGCACGCATACACGTGCATACCCACGCCAAGTTTTTAGGTCTTCGCATAACAGACACAGAGAACAGTAGTGGCAAAGAAAGAACAGCAGCTTCCAAAATGCCAGAGCAGAGTTTACTGCCAGCTCATCATGTCCCAGATACAAGTTGTTGTAGGATTACATGACTTCTTATTTTCCACGGGTTAGAATACCATCAGGAATTTTGCCTGACAGAGTTGCTTTTGTTAAGGAACTGCTGGTTCTAAGCAATTTTTCTGTCACTGTGACTGTTGGCAGACTTAAATGTTTGCTGCCTTGGTTTTTTTTCTGCTACATTTATGATTATGATAAAGAACATCCCAATATCCCTGTCTGTAGTTATGTAATTTGTATACATTCTATATTCTATTTCTGATATACATCAGTTTGCTGTGTGGTTACATTGCATATGAATGCATCTGATGAATATGTTTACTATGTTTGTCTTCATGTTGCCTGAGAAAGAGTGCCATATTCCAAGGGGCATCAATGTGATGAAATCGTACTTTTTAAGGACAGACCATTGTAGTCCACCAAAGCACAATATATAGAGAGTATTTTTCAAATCCATCTGTCTGATTCCAAAGAAAAGCTGCTAATTATTAGTAAAATATTTAGAGATGTAAAGATATTTAAGAATTTTAAAACCCACGTGTTTTATGTTATCAGGGTTGAGCACTCTGTTCGCTTATTGCAGCATTACCTGAAGCCAATGGTGTGATGGATGGTTTATCTTGTAAATTACTGACCTCTAGTGTCCTACAACCTGTTTTTGCAAAACTTGGGCAGTGAAATTCTTAGCAGCATGTCTACTGCAGTGAAAAAGAGTCTTCTGTTCGGGGAAACAGCAATGATATATATAATACATATGGGGAATCAGTCTCTAATGAAGAGCTATATATTGCACAGTAAATTAATGACATTAGACAGTATCATTTAAGATATCTTTGATATTTATGATTACTTTCACAGCAATACTTGACATTATTGTTTAATGAATTTGAAAACTTGGATCTGAAGCAAAACCCTCCCAGATTTTGAACTATTATTCTGTCTTGTCTCATAAAACCCTTTGGTAAGGAATTGCTAGTACTGAACACTAGAGAAAATACAGGATAAAGAAAAATTAATTGAAAAATTGGTCTGTAATATGAAAAGATGAAGTGGAAATGATGGCAGACATGCTAAGTCCAGTGTGTCTGTCTTTTCCAGTTGTGTTTAATTGCTATTGCTTATTAATAGATAAAGTATTTTTTGTTGGCTTCTCATTGGTCCTGTTGTGCACAATTTGGGAAAATGGAAGGAAAGAGAAAATTTTGGGTTTTGGAGGTGATTTTAAAAGGCTAGAAAAATAATTGCTTTGCTTAGCTTATTTTATACTTCCCCCCAAATTATTGAATTGAATTAGGAGATATTTTGCATTGCTTTGTAATTTAGGTACATCTACTGAAAGTATTTTAAAGTTATTATTTAAAGATCTGGTTTTGCCTGAAGGTTTATTACAGCACTATATTTTAGTTCTAATGGTCTATGGCATTTAATTGAATAGAAAAAATAGGTAGTATGATTCCTGTGTCTTATTTTTTGCATAATATTCCACCTTTTTCTCCCCGCTAGGTGAAGTATAAAGGAGCTGCTAAAAAAGACCTTTCCAACTGTCTTTATCAGCAGATGCCAGCCACAATTGACAGTGTATTTGCAAAGGAATTAATGCAACTTCAGAGCAAGGTAAAATTTTAGAATCACAACAATGATTTTTAGATGAATTGTGTGACAGAATATGACCAGTTTTAAAGTGTATTTGAATAGATACATGGTTACCTGCTGATTTATTTAGGTGAGTTTATCATCCAGAGTTTATCACCATAACTTCTTGACAATCTTACTTGTTATGTTTATTAAATATAAATTTCAAAACTGCTAGTAGATTCATCAGTCCAATGAAATCCATATGCGATAAGGATTTATTGAACTCAGTGACATTGCACTGCATTTATAGAATAGACAAATCTTGTATAACAGCCATTTCAATATGAAAGTTGTATTATAAAATGTTTGATGCTGAAGGGAAGAAAAGATAATGACTTTCAAAGGCACTTACTGGTAGCAGTAAACGTATTTCTGATGGTCTACATCATACTAGCACTCACAAGAAATTTTATAAAAATATAAAATCAAGTATATTGTAATCATGTAAAACATGCAAACAATCCGTAAAATAGTAAATTTGAGTTCGGTTGCCTCCAGGGGCTAAAAAATATAATACGCTTTAATGTAGGCAGGTGACCCTTCACTTGCATTGATCTCAGTGGAATTGTGAGTGTTAAGTATGTGTAATACGAATGAAGTTACAAATTTTCATTGTTACTCATGAGAATTACAGCTGATAGATGGTCATGGCTTTCCGTCCACCAAGCATTTCCACATTTTTCTTGTTTTGCCTTTCTCTTCTTTCAAGGCTATTAACTATGTATAGTTTAGTGCAGCCAGTCTGTGAAGTGAACACATTCCTAAATCCATAAAATTGATTGTATCTCAATATGCATTCTTCTTATGCAGTGATTTTTTTTTTTTTTCCAAGCAAAGGAAAATATTCATAACAGAAGAAACACTGATATCTCAGGACAGCTTGTGGAGAAATGTTTTGATTTAAAACAATGCATTAAACAAGGCTATATTAAGCAAATAAAATCACATAAAGTATATTTTAGTTTCCATAGTTTGACATAGAACTTGTATGCACTCAAGTTAAAGTAGCACAGTAGCTGAAATGACAGTAATGGGGCATTTCTTTGTAAAGTGAGTGATAAGAAGAATTACAGTAGAAATAAATTGGGAATTAAACTTGTATAACATTTTTCAACTGTTAGTTTGATTTATAAAACATTAGTTAACTAGTTTGCTACAGATTTACTCCTGAATTCATTCTAAATGTGTACATTCTGCATCAGTTTATACAAATGAGGTTAATTAACATTGGTGATGTGGCAGAAAAGATAAATAACTGAGACTGAAAATTAAACCATTTGATCCATCAGAAAAAAAGCTTTAAAGGAAAAGACTGACATTTTCATTTGATACTTTTTGAAGTTTTTCTTCAATCATCCAACAGTCATAGAGAAACAAATATGCATATACCAGGAGTAATATTTAAGCAGAAACTTTTCCTGTAAAATTCATACCATCCCCTTAGGAATAGATGCATTATAAATCATAATCTACCATAAAACTTAAAGATATGCTGACACATTTTTCCAACTTGTGGTTACTGTTATAGTGGGCCTGAATTAAATGCTACTTTGGGAGAAATCCTAGGGGATTTTCTAGTGGCAAATCTTCTCTACAGTATTCAAATCTAAGCCATATTGTGCCTATCCCTGCGGTACCTAAGTAGCTAATACAAGGATTTCAGATTTCAGCTGGGTCAGGATACGGTAGAGGGGATTTCTGCAGCATCTGTCTAACCGGGATTGTGAACCTAAAGGTCCTTCAGTAAGAGGAGACCACAGGTATGTCTTAGGAAAGGGAAGGGAACAGCATCAACTGGCCATTGTACCAACCCTCCTGCAAAAAGGCTGTTACAAGGAGAGAACTGCAGTCTGTTTCTCAATTATATTGTTGATTTTAAATAGGTGCTGATTTCCTGAGAGGTGGAAATTACGTGCCCTCTTCCCCATCCACATTAGAAGAAGTTTACACCTTTGACTCCCTTTTCATGCTTCTTGGATGCACAGCTGGCCCTGAATGCTTTTGTAGCCAGATAAAGCAGGTGCTTTTTCTCTCTGTGATGCTCTGTTCTTGGCAGGATCCATAGCCCCATATGCCAAGCAGGTGTGTTGGGACTAGGGGATCATGGTGTGGAAAAAAGAAAGCCACTGACTCCACTGCTGCCTGCTGGCACACAATTGCTGAGGCCAGTGTGCCTCTACTGGGTGATCTCTTCACATGGTTCTCCACAAATGGTCTCTGCCATGATATGATGCTGCCTGAAATGGTGCTGCTGCCCTGCTGCTGCCCACCAGCACTGTTTTCAGCCTACCTAGATCTAGCCCAATTTATTAATCTTATGCACTGTTTCAGCTCACACTCAGAATTTAGGGACTTGGAGTCAACTGGGTGAAATTTCCTTTTTCTCACAAGAAATTATTGCCCACCTACAGCTGCCCTCCACAGTCCTCTCCAGAACTGACTGCCATATTACCATCTTTAACTGATACTGCAATTGTTATGGATTTCAGCAGAGCCTCATTCTGTATGGTTTCAGCCATTCAATGTCTTACTATAATGGAGTGTACAACACCCTGACATTTGTAGTTTTCCTCCTGGGGAGCTTTTGCCCCATATTGGTTTTATTGACTCATGCTCAATTGCCTCTTCAAGATACACAGGAAAGGCTTTAGCCAGACTACCTCTGCTGGCTTTTGCATAAAGCCCACATTTGCTTTTTTGTATTTTATATAGAAATGGCATGAGGATGGAAATGTATGCCCATAGAGAAGGAAATGCATCAAAAATTTTGTCAAAAAAGTCATGATGCTGTTTGTGGGAAAAAAAAGTGTTTCATGAGAACGAGAAAGAATTTGCATAGCCCCACATACTTAGGTGGCTTTCATCCATTTCCTCTGCACAGAAAATTTGTCTATTGCTTTCTAAATAGCTTTCTTCAGGGCGAGCAAGCAGATTTTCTTCTCTTCATCTCTTTTATCATGGCTGTCCCCATGGTGAGATAGAGAGAGTAGAAGTCCCTGTCCTCACCACATAACTTCACTCTCCTTGCCAGCCTACAAAGCTCTCACCAATTTCCCTGTTCTCTGCAATGAGAAAATGAAGTTGATGAGAGCAGTCCAGGCAGGGAGCCCTTATTTTGATTTTCCCCAAAGGAAATGGACATTTTCTGGAAAAATTATGATTTTCCTGTGAACAGTATTTCTGAAGGAAAATTTCTGGTCATTGCTAGCTTTGTGCCAAGTCTTTTTCTTGTCTGAAGACCAGTAAACTGAATCCTTCCTTATGCAGAGCAAACTTTTAATAAGGTGTCACGAACAATGATAAAGGTATTTATAATTGCTTGAAGAGGAATTAGTGTTGAAAAAAAAGTATGTGTTTCATCATTTTTTTCATCACTTTATTTCTGCCATAAGAAGAGATTGCACTGTTTTTCTTCTTATCTGAAAGGAATAATCTCAAGCAAACTGAAGGCAGTTTAATTTTCTCCTTTGCACAGGGCAATATCTCAAATAGTAACTATACGTCAATGCTCAAGTATTTTCTGGTTGTTAGTAAAGATGATGAACCAAGTGAATCTTAAGCAATATTTTCAACTTCAAGGAAAGCTTTCAGAGTTTTTCTCACTTGTAGGCAGAATCCTCCTTTCACTTTCATTTGAGGTTTGTTTTTTGTTTTTGTTTTTTTGCTACGATAAAGCTATTTTTTTGTGGCTTACTGTATCATTTACATATTACACATTATCAGGTTGTTTTATGTAATTCTTCATGGTTTTTTATGGTTTCAAATCTCATGTTCAAAACTTCCTCTTTTTTTTATGGTAGCAGGTATTGCCCTTATGGGCTTCTGTAGTTTGTTTTACACAAATACATCAGCTAATCTAGTTCAGTATCCAGCGATTAAAATGGCTGTTCTGTGTTCTTGAACATTTCCTCCTATGCAATCCTACATTGTGGATTTTAAGTTCAGGGCTCAGCTTTCTGACTATAAAGAGAAATACAAAAATAAAAATTTAGTAGTGTTTAAAGTATTCCAAAGCAGAGGGTCAGTCAGAGTTAAGTTAAAAGAGCACAAAGCCTTCCTTAATGCAGCTTCCTATTGACACACTGGTGTACAAGAGAGAAAAGAAAAATAAAAAATGAGTACTTACAAATTAGTTCAATTTGAAGTCATGCCTACTTAAATAATTACCTTGCATTTCTTAAGTTAATAAATGGTGCCACTGCAGAGTAGAGGTTATGTCAATGGCCTGTAATACTCGATCTCCATGTAGAGTGATTTCATATGTAGAGTTGCTAAAAAAAAATTCAGTTTAGCTAAAAGTTGAAAATTAACGTGAAATGAGAAAAAAAAGTACACATACTAACATGTAAAATAATGGTTCCAAGAATATTGATGAAATAATCCTCATCAGCATTTTTTTCATGCTTCCTTAGAACTGATTTACAGATCAGAAAATAGTTCTGCACTAAACTGTCCAAAACTAAACTAGACAGCTATTGAACTCCACTTCACCTGTGATCGCTTCAAGGTTACTTAACTCAGTTAATAAAAATAATGTGAAAAATTGGGAAGAACAGGGCTGTCAAATAGCAAAGTCAATTATTCCTACATTAAGCTAAAGAAACAGTTATCTTTTCCCAAGATAGTGGACACTCAATTGTCATTTCTGTTAGTTTTCTCATGTTGGGATTTACACTGTATGGGGAGATGGCACATTTTAAGTTTCCTGATTTGATTTTCATTCATATAGTAGCAGTGCAAAAAAAACCCCAACCCTTTTTGTCTTAATCTCTCAGACTATATATCATTTTGTAATCTGAGATGGTCACGGGAGATACCAATGTATTGCCTTAGGCACCCTGATCTGTGACTCAGATGCAATCTTGCTGCCTTAAACACAAACAGATTTAACATTTTCTCACAGTTCTAGTATCATGTCCTGAAAGAATCTGAATCACTGTAGTTTAGAGTTCCCATCTCAAAACTTTCACAATATTCTTTTATTGCTGTCGAGGGTTTTAGTTTCAAATCCTTCTCCTCCTGATCAGCTTTCAATCTTATTTAGTATTTGCTGTTTTCTTGGGGATTACTTTAATGCTTGCTCCTGAGAGCTATTAGAAAATGAATTTTCTTAATGCTTGTTGGTTCTTCAAAAATCAAAATGTGGTGAATTTTCTTAATGTAAGCCTAAAAGCTTCTGACAAGGATAAGTGCAAGATCAGCTTTTCAGACAGTTTTAGTGTGTGTGTGTGTGTGTGTATATGTAAGTGTACCAGAGTATAGTGAAAGCTGGATGAATACCCACCATTGAGCTCAGTTTCTATTACAAAAATAAGTTTGTTTGTAAACTCACAATCCAGTTCCGTTTTCCTTTATCATGATGACAATTGAATGTAAAGATTTCTTTCTAGCCCCCAGAACCTGGGGGCTAGTCAACATCTGTATTGTGCTAGTAATTTCCGAACAGTGGCAGAAACAGATGGTTGGACTATGAGTATTTCATGTAAATCTCTTTGGTTATGATGAATGCACAAAATCTGCTTGTTGTTTCTAAAAAAAAAAAAAAAAAAACCAGGGAAAAAAAAATTAAACCTGAAATAGTCACTTAGCTGATAGTTTCAAGTGTGTTTTGAGCAAAAAAAGCTTTTGCTTATGCTTTTCCCTGGACTGTCTTCTCACCTTGTTAAGCGAATTTTCTGTTTCAGTATATTTTTCTCCCCCCATCTACTCGTACCTCTGTTGCAAAAACAGATGCAGAGAAATCTCTCTGCTGAGTGTGCCTCATATGTCTCTGTTTTGGGTGGAAGCTGCTCTTGTTTCAGGTTTCTGGTTCCATTAAGGAGCTTAATTAGTTATTGCATTTCTTCCTGAATACAGGCACACTATGACACTAGGTTTAACCCAGCTCATGTTATTATACCTGCTCTGCTGAGGCCACAAAAGTATAATGTTGCTCTTTTCAGGTTCTCTATAAACAAAAGCATGATGCTGAGAAAGGAACTTCAGATTATGCACATATGAAGGAGCCTCCAGATATTAAGCATGCTATGGAAGTCAATAAATACCAGAGTGATGTAAGTGCTCCCCCATCTATTTGCTTGTTTTGGGTAAATACATCCATTAACTGAAATGAATTGTTCATGAAATGTTTTCGTATTTCATTAGTTGGTATTTTTTTACATTATTTGCTCTGAAGTAATTTGGGACATGATGTGTGTATAAAATATGATACAAGTAATGGTATGTGCCTTTTATTCTAAACTTCAGTGTGAAGTAGTTGTTGTTTATTGGTAGAAGTTGTTATTAAGTGCTTTCCCTTTGGAATAAAATTACAAACACAGATTCTCTGAATTCATGTGTACCTACTTGTGCTTTAAAAAAGCATAAAACTCTTTGTTTACATGAAGACCTTACCAGCATAGTTTCAGTGTCTTACACTGCCAACACTTGGTTCTTCAGGGTTCTGTAGAGAGAAGGGAAGGGGGGCTGTTTCTACTCTGCTCTTGCACACTTTTATGCGCATGAATAACATTTTTCCTATCTCTTTGAATATATATCAAATGATTTTCAAAGAACGGTTTATGACTTTTTTGACAGAATCTGAGGCATAGAGTTCAGTTTAATGCCAGGAATTAGTTTATACCATTGGCTGAAATTGAACTTTTTTAGATCTGCTTGTTAACATCATTAAAATATTTTTGTATTTTTGTATAATTGTTTTAACTTCACAATATAACCCCCTAATAATAGTATTTGCATTTTTTATTAGTGTCAAGTCAGTCTGGATTTTGTGGTTAAGCTAGCTTATACTAAGCCAATGCACCATTGCTGGGGCCAGAAATGCTACCAAGATTAGTGTCTTGAATGATATAAACACAACTTTAAAGAAAAACATATGTTAGTTTTACGTTTTGTAAAAGCTTACTTATGAGCAAAGTAAATTTTAAGACAAGATTGGCCAAAATAGTGAGGTCTTCTTATAGGGCACACAAAACCACTAAGAACAGCTGACATGTAAACACCATTAAAAATATGATTCAGTTCCATTTTTCTTAGGTAACCAAGTCAGGTAGGTAGGTGATTTTATAACACTTGTTTCTCAGATAAATGGGATATTTGTTTGCTGTTAACAATGTAGAAAATGAAGGTTGGGTGT
Organism: Psittacula echo; assembly: GCF_963264785.1. NCBI lineage: Eukaryota > Metazoa > Chordata > Aves > Psittaciformes > Psittacidae > Psittacula > Psittacula echo. The sequence goes on along the minus strand of NC_137737.1, from coordinate 40,393,586 downwards.
TCATTTTGAATTATCTTAAATTTACCCTATCTTCCCCACTGACAGCGTAACAAACACTGTTAGGGTATGTAGGCTGAAAACTAAATGTCAATGCTAGATGTATGTCTGTGTGTGCAGAATCTTGACAGCTGGCTGCTGATTAAAAGGCTGCTGGAAAACTTCAGGGAAGCATTATGTTTGAAGAATAACTTTTTCTTCTGCTGGGAAATACCTGTGTTGGAACTCCCAGCAGTAATTTGCAACCTGCCTTGATTACAGAATTCCCTCTTCCTGTCAAATTCTGGCTGTCACTGCTGTTGGAAGCATCAGGATGTCAGATTGACAGAGTGTAGGAGTTGGGAACATGAACTTCTCTCCCCATAAGCAAGGGGTTTTTTTTACATAGCAGTAGGAATAATGGTGGACTACAAGGAAAGGAAATAATGTTGGGAAGAAGCATTGGAATCCCGCTCAGAGAAGGTGATGACATCAGGAGGAATACGAGATGATTTTTTAAATCAAATTTATCATGGTATGAGGATTAGTGTGCTAGTGAATGAAATTCAGTTGTTTTGACTTCTTTCACCCTTACAGCAAGCAAAAAAAACCCCACCAAAATAAAAGAAGGCAAACATAGGAGGCAAGGGTGTTTTGATAAATGACAACTGAAACCAGCATGTTAAAAATTATGAAAAAGTACAAAGGAAATGATTTTTCAGCCTGAGCAAACTTCAAAAAAAACCCACAAACCCTCCATACCCAACATAAAACTCTAACCAGATAGTTTCATCTGCTTAAGAACAGATTCTTTCTGGTTGCTCATGGGGAGCTGCAGTGCAATGGGGATGCATCTTTATCACACATAAAGGAGTAAGTTATGTAAGTCCTGTTATTGTTCAGTGGAGTTACACAGCTGCTGCAAGTGATTGTTTGGGCACCACTGTGAATAGCTATGGATTTATTGTTTTGTAAGTACAGGTTTAATTAAGAGCTGTGTGAGTTTTCACCTGTGAGTCAGAGTGTGGAATAGTGAGCATCCCAAATGTGGAGCGTTTGTCTTTCAGAACTATTTCAAGCTACTTGTAGAATCACAGCTTTGAAAGTACAGGGAAAAAGAGGGAAACTACTGGGGGAATAGAAGGACAAAGCTCTTTTATCCACCACTCAGTACAGTATACCTATGGGAGCAGAATGCATGTTTACCTACAATGCTCTGCCAACTCAATTCAACCTTTACACGCAGGGTTTGCATCTAATAGGATTAGAACGTGTTCAAGACTATTTACTCAGCCTTAAAATAAGGCTGACATTTATACACAACTCTGTGAAATGTGCAATTTCCTTTAAAAATTAAGACTGTATTCAACTTACAATACATTTGTGCTGACATTTTGAAACTATCATGTGCTGTAGGCCTTCATACCACTTTGAATATCATTAACATGCTCTATAAGAGTGGGCTGAAGCTGTGTAATAGGGAAGCACTGTAAAATTTCCTGAACAGTGGATCACGTATGAGAAAAACCTTTTTCTCTTCTTTGTACTTAGACTGAAGAAAGTTGCTCTCAAAAGAACAAAAGTGACTATTTTTATGATAGGGAATTTACTTGAAAAATAATGTAAATACTACATAAAGCTTGAATGAAATCATGTTTATCCAAACCAAAGGACTTTTCTCTACAAGTTGTGTTTTGTGAAGTGAATGTTAGTGGTGTGACTTTGGCACACAAAGGCATTTGGAGAAAAGTGAAGAAGGGACCATGAGCATAATTTATGTCTGTGCTTGAGATGTCTTTTATCTCATCTGGAACTTTTCAAACTTGGGACCAAAACTAGGTGGTCCACTTAGAAAACCATCAGGTCTCAACATAGTTATTCACCTTACGTGATGGAAGAAACTAACTGAATAGTGAAATGACATGACAACTGAATTTCTAAAGCAAAGAAAACACTTGCCACATTGTGCCTCGGTAGAAGCTGCACATAGCATTTGATCAAGATAAAGCTGTGGATCACAGTTTTGTCTGTTCCATTACCTGGTCCATAACCGGGCATTATGAACAGCAAAAAAAAGTTTAGTATTGTACCGTGTATGAAATAAGGAAGTGGTGTTCTGATTCTCCAAATAAGAAAACTGCAATAGCCTCAACTGTGGACATTTAAATGGCAGTTTGCATATCTAAGGTTGGAGCTCTGATATCTTTTCTCTTATGTCTATGTATGAATCAGCGCTGCTTTTAAGACATTAGCTGACAGTTGGGTAAACTTTTGATGTATATGTATGCTCTTTGTAGTCTATATGATGTCAGTAGGGGTAATTTATAATGTTTCACTAGCCATCTAAATTTGAATATTTAAGAAGTCTATATTGTTTTAAGAGTAAGGTTTTTTTTTTTTTTCATGTTGAGGCTATTGTGCAGTCACAATCCACACACACAAGATTACATTCTTTCTGGTAAGACCAAATCAGCATATCTTAAACTCAGTGTGCTTAAACACTGTCAATAACATATCAAAGTGTTGATCTTTGTTTTGATGCAAGTCATGTTAAAGCTTCTCCTGGCTCTCTGCTCAGCATCTGCATTAGAAAAATCACCTTTCACTGACTAACTTTCTGCTGACAGTGGTTGTCAACAGCAGATCCCCCTGGACTACTTCCAACTGGTGCTGAAAATGATGTGTTTACTCCTGATGTAATTGGGACCAATCAATTTTCAAGCCCATTACTGGAAAGGATGACTGCATCAATCTGTAATAGGCCAGAAATGTGTTTGTCTCTTCTACACAGGCCGGGAAACAGTTTTCAGCACCATTTGAGTGGGGATCAGAAAAGCTGTTGCCAACGATGATTGTCACCAACTAGTCATTTTCTTAGTGCTGATGGACCCCAAAGTGCAGATGAGAGAAAAGGGGGCAGAGACACAGCTGACAGGCCATTAGTTAGTGAACTTACAGCTCTTAGAAAATACTAAGAAGAGGCAGTAAAAGATAAATTCTCTTGCAGGCAGGTGTGCCCAGCTCCTTGCTGACTTCTGTGCGTGCATCTCAAGAGGGCAAAATGTGTTCAAAGCTGCTTGTGCATATTTTAATAATTTATTACCTATAGCTTGGAATAGTTCTGGAATTGGAATGGAGGAGAAGAGAAAAGATTGCAGGAAAGGTCTGAGTGTTTAAGCTTAGGTGTGCTTAGCTCACCATGTAGCAGAAATTTCAATTTGTTGATTGACAACCTGAGATGTTTTGCAGCACCTTTGGAAATCTGTTTGTGTTACAGCACTGTAGTGCATTCCAATGTACTCTCACCATCATGAGAGGTGAAGCATCTTCAAGACCCTCAGCCGGACCAAATTAACCAACATGTTTATCCCTAGTGGACCTTATGCCTTTTTATAAGAGCTGGAGGTGTGGCCTTATTAAAATTAGTCTACTGATTGTGAGCAAGCACTGAATATTTTCCATGCTTTTCAAAAACTAGTGGCAATTCAGAGTATGTAATCATAAGAATGGCTTTTGTTTAGATTATTATTGTTTCTAAAAATATTCAACAATGTAACCACTTTATATTGTAATTTCAAATTGGGGTAGAAAACCACTTTAAATTTAGTAAGTATTTTTAATTTACTATTAGCAACTTCAAAACTAGAGATGGTACAATTTTTCTCCCTTTTTGTCCCTGCTTCTTTCTTGCTCGCAATTCCCACTGCTCTGCTGTAACTCTCCATTTAGGTCTTTCATTGCTGCTCTTGTCAGTATCTCAGTTGCAAAGAACAGTTTGAGCAGATGTTTTGTAGATCTGTGGTCCTCATAAAAAGAAGCAATTCTTGAACCTTTGGTGATGTGATTTGGTAGCGCCTTAACAACCCTTTGAAGTGAAGTTTGAGTACGTGCATCGTGTAATGCCTGGAGGTTCCAGTCAGGGTTTCAGCCTCTCAGTAAGGGCTGAACCAACTCAAGAGAAAAGATGGCCCCTTCCCAGGGTGCTTCTGCTGTTTTCTTGACCAGGCTTTGTTTTCTCAACCAGTCTTTGTTTTCTCTTCTCCCCTCTTGTGGACTTCTTAACTTTCCATCCTCTTGGAGCCCATGGGTGTACACACCAAGCTGGTTGCTTTGCCCTGTCTACATCTGTTCCCCTGCTCTCTTTGAATAGCTCTGGTTTTACTTTTCCAACATAGCACTATAAAAAAAATCACTACATGGAACAGAATAGCAGCTGTGTAATAGAGGCCAGCACACTGTCCCAATGGGAAAGGGTCAGCATCCAGGGATTGAGGTTATTCAGGAAATGGGAAACATATTTTTTCTTTCTTTGGCCTACCTCTGACAAACTACTGTTCTGCTGCATAACATTTTTATTCTCACTGGAGTATGACAAGCTGCAGAATGGAGCAAATATATATTGCAGACATTTGTAAAATGCTAGATGACTTTCCCTCAGACATAAGTAATAGGTATACTGGTTTAGGTGCAGGAAGAATAATAATTCACTCTGGGAAAGCTATAGCAATTGGCCTTGCATCTAATATAATTGGAAATGGTGAAATATAAAGGACTGTCACTGTCTTATTCCACCCCCCTTTTCCCCCTGAAATTAACCACAATCCATTATTTCATGTACTATATGATCATGTCATTTGGGAGCAATAAGTGACCACATTTCCTCAACTTTATCACCACTATTCTTGATTCTCTGTTGTTAAATTCACTTCATTCCTGATTTCTATTTTGAGCACATATGCTGGCCTTTAATTTGCAATTTACATGGATGATAGGGTGCTATTCAGAAACCTGTTTCTGCTGCCTTTGTGGTTTTCACCTCACCTCATGTGGTCATTAGGGTGAACAGCATATAATTAACTAAATTCATGTAAAGCCTTGAATTGCAAATGCTTGTCTGTACATCTAGTTTCTTAAAAAAATTAGAGGAAATCTAAACCTAACCAAAACAAAACTTCCAGTGGTTTAAACCAGCTGCAAGAATCAGTTTCTGTTTTCTTGGTAGGTGATACTTTGGCTGTATTCAGCCAACCTATTTATTTGTTTATTTTATCTGTGATTACACTTGTGTGTCACTCATTGTAGGTTAAAAATTGTAAGATCTATTTGTGGGCAAGCAGCCAACAGTGAAGCCTATTTAGCTTGTCTACTTAGCTAAAGCCATATGGACGCAAAATTGCTTTCCTGTTGCCTGTAAAATATTTGCCAAAAAGTAAGATTTTTTTCTTTTCTTTTTACAATAACATTTGTACAAATTATATTTGTCACGGAGTGCTGCAGTTTATGAGTTTGTTGCATTGTACTCAGAGTGAAACTTTACATTGGAAATAAGAATGGAGGCTGTAAGTGAAGCTTCAAGCTGAGGACTTTCTTGATGGTGAAATACTATGGTGAGAGGTTGGTTAAATTTATTAAACAATAGAAAATATGAAAGACTGTCCAGTAAAGCAGGAATTATTCTAATACTTTCTGTTTTCTGTAGACTTAATTTTGTGTTCTCTAACTTTTGCCTGACATTTCAATTTGTCAGACACTACCTGACAATTATCTTAATCATTCAGAATAATTCAGTAAGACAGCTCTTGGAAATTGGCGTAGATTGGCACATGTGCTACAGCAAGGGAGAAGGAAAAGTCTACAGACCCTGAAGAGAGAGAAGGATAACTTCTGGTCCCAGAGCTCTGCCATGTCCCTGAGGTCTATGCTATTCCTGTGATTGTTTTGCTAAAGGGAGAATGTTTGGACTCTCCTACCTGTGGTTTAGCCTTCTGGCCAAAGCTTTCTGAGCCCATTCATTATAGTAGCGGCTTTTGCACAAACAGATTCGGTTTTGTACTCCACATGCTGGAACACTCAGCCTTCTTGTTCCCATGATTGTGCAGAGGAGCAGATAAGTGGAGTTGCGGGGAGTGGGGGGATGCTGAGGTGGAGTTGTGTCATCGAGTTACGTACCAGCTGCACGACTGCCTATTACTGAGAAAGATGTTTGCTGTGGTAGCATTACAGTTTCTGTTCAGGGTAGCTGCAATCTGCCAGGCTGTGGTGTTCGGTATCGTGGTGGGTTTTGTTTATATTAAAAAAGAGCACAGCATAGCAAAAATACCATACTCTTAGAAGTCCTCTGAAATTTAATGATAAAACCTAATATTTCAGTCTTTGCAGTGCTTTCATTTTCTACTATGCTTCTAAGCAAAACCATTTTCATTTAAATATTGTATTTTATGCTTCTGAATTTCTTCTGTTTCCTGTTAACCTGTGTGTGGGTTTTACTAAATAATCCCTGTCAAGCAGAGTTTTATTAAATTTGATGGCTGAGTTGATAGGTCATTCAAAGCTTATTTATAAACTTCAAACATTTTTATTTGTCTATTTTAAACAAAACTGGTTTTTTGACAGGTATCCTATAAGAAGGATGTGCAAGATACTCATAGATACACTGAAGTGCTGAACAGGCCAGACATAAAGATGGCAACTGAGATAACAAAGATAGTAAGCGATGTATGTTCGTCTGTTACTCTTTTTGGTTTTTTAGACATATTATTCCAATGTCATTCAGATTGTTTAGAATGCTGCTGAAATTCTCAAATGTCACAAGCAGAAAACCTGCAACCTCAAGTCTGATGTGCAGGTTTCATTAAAAAAAAACCCAAAACAACAAAACCCCCACTAACCTTGCCTGGTGTGTTACAAAGTTATGGGTTTCTTCTAATTTGATGTTGACAGTATGACCTTTGCAATTATTTGTCATTGATCTAGAGACAACCTTAAGCTTCCTAAAGTTGGTTTTGTTTCAGCTTTATTCATGATAATCATTCTCAGAATGTCATATGTTCGTATGCTGTACTGTGCTTCAGAAGACATACCAAGCCTTTTTTCACCTCAGTGCAAGAGAAGCTCACATCCTGGGACTCCCCTTCCTCCTCCCATCTCAGCTGGCAGCGACAGGGAAATGCAATTCCCTGCTGTCGTTCTGAGAGCTGTGCAAACACACTGCTTCTTGCATGGGGGCTCTCCTCCCTGAACTCCCCTCTCAAATTCTTTGCCCTCCCACTGTGACATCTGCTAATGGATGGGTCAAGGAGCAGTTTGAGAAGCAGCAATGTATGGTGCAGTTTAATATTTTATTGTAGACAAGTCAAACAATATATATATTAAAAGCCCTGAGCCAAGATTTTAAGTAACTGCTTATAGTTTAATGTGAGACTGACTAGGCAGCTATGGGGAGACAGTTTAAAGAGACCTGAGATTTACCTTTTTGAATATTCAGGATTTTCTGAAAAGCAAGAACAACTACAAAATTTTATGTTTGGCACCCAAATTTACTGACTACTCTTCAAGTCCCCTTTGAGTTAGAGTAGCTTTTATTTCTCTCAGTCTGTTGTTATGATGTGTCCTTGCTGATTCACAGTGCCTGAGTAATGCAAGAAGCCTATTTTAGGCAATGGGTAATTTAGTTTGTGATATTGCAAAGCACCTATTGTTGATTCATTTGCGCTGTTTTTCAATGCATTGTGGAAAAAAAATGCAGCAATTTGCATGGGAGGCAGTTCAGCTGGAAAGATCACATAACATGAACCTTGTGGGACTAATTCTGCTCTCTTACTCCAGTGCAACCTCACTGACAATCAGCAAGATCGCAGTCGTGAAACTGAGAATGGAATTTGACCCCACGTTTCAAAAAAGCTGCCCCTCAGCCTAGTTTTGTTTCAAGACTATTTTCAGCTGCTACAAATAATCTTGTGTAAACTGCAGACTCTGTCGTAACAAATGCTGAGCCACTGTAAATCATTCTGTCTGATTGGGAGAACAATATTTCTCAGGCTTAAGATGTGCATTTGGTTAAAGTTGAGTTTGTGAACGCTATGCATTGTATTTTACAATAAATAAATAAATAAATATGTTGTTGTTAACAAGGTGAAGCTTAAGAAGGGGTTTCTCTGGATTAGAATAGTCGTGTCAAGGAAGATCACTAAATGAGACTTTTTCTACTGGCTTTAATGCTTACATTTCTCTTGATAAAACAAAAACAAATTAATTTGATAATGATTCATACTAATTGTTTTTTAAGGCTGAGTACAAGAAAGGAAGGGGAGAGATGAATAAGGAGCCTACTGTACTTGGAAGACCAGATTTTGAACATGCTAAAGGAGTCTCAAAACTGTTAAGCCAAGTAAGAGTCTCTATCATTTTACAACGACTTCATTCAGATCTCTTGTTCCTAGCAATGCAAGAAAATACTTTGATTTTCAGATGATTATCTCTAATTGCATGAAGATTATGTTCTCAAACTTTTCATATAGTATTGCAATGACTGGCAAATTTAAGATTCTTAGGAAACAGAATATAGATTTTTAATGCAAAAACCCAGTGAACTTTGACTGTTACAACTCATCTTTTGTCTAGATGGTGTATATTTATACAGATTATCTATGATTTCTAAAATATTATCTGATCTGTATGTAATTTAGAGGTAAATTTTGCTTCTCATTCAGTTTGAGTAGAACTTTACCCTGTGATTAATCCCACTGAAGTAACTGGGGTCTTTTGTATAACTGCTTGCTAATGTGAGTAATGGGATCTGAATTTGGCCTGACACGTAAACCACCCGCCTTCCTTCCCCCTGAAATCCAACCTTTTATGTACTACTTTCTGTTATATATTAACCTTGGAAAAAAAGAAAAACAAGGAGGGAAAAAAAAAGGAGGGAGTATTTTAGTCCATAACTAAAAAAGAAAGCTGAACACACAAATATTCCTTCTTTTCCTCTTACGAGTCTTCTCTCATAAGATCTATGCATCAGACTCTACTACAGATCAATCTGACACTGATAGAAGGGATTTTTGATTGCTGACCTGCTTTTTTTGGGTGTTTTTTTTTTTTTTTTTTTTTTTTTCCCGGAGTAGTTCTTACACAGGGCCTTGCATAATCCTCGCTAGTAATCCTGTCAAGCTACACTCAGAGCTTTTGTAAACCCAGGAACAAATTCTGCCCTCCTGTAGGAGGAGGATAACACCCTTTGATTGGAGAAGGCCATATCAGCCTTACTAGAACACACACCACCCCCCCCAGTGTAGTAGTGTATACACTAAAACAGTCTGAAAATCAGTGTTGTGTAACAAATACTTGTGATTTGACTAGATAGTAGACATCATCCCTAGAACTAGCATAAAATGAGAATAATGTGCCATAGGGAACAAGCTGCAAAACAGTGCAGTATCTGCTAGAGGTTGAACTCTTTTTGCAGCCTCCAAACATTTGCCTTAGATATCTGCTACTTGATTTCCCGTTAAAGATGTGGGGTTTTTTATTGCTTTGTTGTTGATATGTTCAGAATCAAAATTAGTTTGTGTTCTCCAAAAAGATTTTTATCTTCCATTTTTTAATGGATTATGTGCTCATTCCTCTGCTGATGGGCAAGAGATTCTTTTGTGCTTAACATTGTGCAGGCTTGGAAGTCAGCCTGTGCTTTCTAAGATGGCCCAGTGTGACGCTACTTAGATCTCAGTGTCACTTACAGAAAAGGGTTTGTCATTTAGCAAACACTTTCAGTGGTTTACATTTCAAGTGTATGGTTTCCTGTATGTCTATTCCGTGGCTGTCACACTCCTTTCCTTGCAGCCTATTTCAGAGTCTAGTGGGCTTGCAGCTGCCTGTCATCGCAAATGAGACCAAAGCAGATCCCATTCCAATAGCCCTCTCCATCTCACTAAGCCTGGAACCATTGAGGTTGTGGCAACAACCTCAACAATCAGAAAATACCAGCTGGATCATGAGGTCCTGCAGGCTGGTGTTGAGCCAGCTGCATCATAGGCTTCATCAATACACTTTTTATCTCATTTTTATTAGATGTGCTTTTTCTCTTGAACAATGCATGCTGCATGTGCAAAAGCTTTATCATAGAGTCTCTTCACTGCCAGGGACTGGGATGGCAGCAGTTCTAGTTGAGATACTTCTGCAGAAGACAGCATTTGATGTGCAATTTTAAGTTTTTTGAGAGTCCAAATAGTGCAGAAGGTGTGGCAGTGAGAGAAGAGCAGTTGACAAAATGTAGCTTGCTTACAGCTTATTTGTAAAGAAGATTCCTACTGAACCTCAGTGGTCCAAACACTGCAGCGACTGGGCCTGGGTCCATGTTTTGGGATCCTTTCTTCTCTTGTCTTCTCCTCAGTCTACACTGTTGTGGCTGCTTGCGATGCGTGATAGGGAACATATATACTTTCAGAAAGGGAGGCAATGCTTCAGCTTGTCACTGCTGCCAGCCATCTGCATGCATCAGCATGGAGACTCTAAACACGAGGCTGCTTTCAGCAGCGGGGAATGCACTCAGCAGTTCCCAAGCTCCTAGGAAGGGAAGGCAGTGGCCATGAGTTGTCTAATGGTTTTATATATTATTTGAATCATTATAACACTTAGACACAGTGACCATAAATCAAGAGCACAGAAAAATGAAGATGACCCCTGTGTCCAAAGAGCAGGGTTGTGGGGTAGGATGAGGAATGCACCTGTGCTGTAGAAGAGGAAGAGCCCTGAATATGGGTCAGCCATGTCAGTCCTCTTCATCAAGGATCATGAAGCAGGCTTGTAACAATTACAAGAGTTTAAAAAATAGGGAAGTTAATAATCTCTTTATTGTGTCCAGACTTTCTGGCTTTTAGGTTTTCTATTTGTTTCTCAGCAAATGAGAGCATTATAAACTTTTTGTGCCGAAAGTTGGTAATCTCCCTTAATAGCATGAATCTGTAAGCTGTGACAATGCATAGAAATATTAGTTATTTGACCCTCACAGTAAATTTGCAAAGTTGACAATTCTGATGGATGTAATGGGAAGAGAAGATGATAACATGTTTTAATGTGGTGCATATGGGTAGGTAATTTAGGGAGTATGGAGAACAGGAGCAAGAAGAGGTCAGGCAGTGTGGGTGTAACGAAGGGAGAAAGCAATCAAGGCAAGCAGGAAGGCAAACAAAGCGAAGAAAACAGTGTTAATGTTTGACTGGCACTCAAGGCTCTACAAAATCAGTGCACTCTCTCTCTCCCCTCTTTTTCGTTTTTCTTCTCTCTTTTCTTTTTTTTGAAGGTTTTATTTAACAACGCTTTTGACAACAGCAGCAGCAAAAATAATAGCTCCCAGAACTAGTATATTTACCCACAGCACGTGGTGACCCCTTTCTGTTGATTTTAAACCAAATTTAAAACAGAAACTGTGTTAGCCCTTGTGAAAACTTGAAGCTTGTCAATTTACTGAATGTACATTGTATAATTTGGGTTATTTTTTGTATTTCTTATAAAAACAAGTTCTTTTTTATGTCTTTTTTATGTCTTCTATTGCATTTTATTAGCTTTTTCAAAGAGCTGCTGATATGAAGTATTTTCCTCGTGGTGTTCAATAATTGGTTTTATGATAAATAATTTTGGGTATTTGTATTTCATGCTGGATCTGGTGCTTATAGTTTCAGGGATAAAATTGTTAGAGTTAGAATATTTTTCAAAAATGTACCTTCTCTGAGATTATGAGTAACAACACAAAGAGCCTAGGATTTTCCTAGTCTGTTTTTGCCTTAAGCTCTGCTAGTGCTTTTAGCAACCAATATTTTAATTTAGCTCATTGTTGATGTAACATTTTCTTCAATATCTCTTTGCTCTGACAGGTTTTTTTATTTTATTTTTTTTTATTTTTAATATGTTTTCATATGTTCGTGAGGAAATGCTTTAGCTCTAAGTGTCTGCTTCATCCTGGGATCCCAGTGGTTGAATGCTTCAATTTTTGTAGGTTCTTTGTAAATCTGAACAGTGGGTGATGTCATCCACTTCTGAAACTGAACACTCCCTGTGTGAACAGCTTTGAACTACAGAATTGATTTAGGAATGTTGCTGCAAAGCTTCAAAAGACACTGCTCTGTCCAGCTGCAGTTCTGACTTTTATCGGTTTTGTGCAAGGCCGATGAGAAGGCCGATGAGAAGTTTGTTTACCCATGCCTTATTTAATTTTAGTTGGTTTTTCAGGGATGTTGTGTTAAAAGCCTACAAAATTTGCTCTTCCTTCAGCAATAATTAGAGAGCAACCTCCACACATTTCTTTTAAATTAATCCCTACTACATACTCTCTAAAAAAATAAACAAACTTAAGACTTTGATTAAGATGGTAATTAAGTAGCCATCTTTTAAACTCTCATTAAAATAAAGCTTTTGGTTAATGATGAAATTTGTAGATGACTTCCCCTAACAAATGTAATTTCTACTCTGGCTTTTTATTTGCTCTTTTGCCATATTACAGCATTGCTAAGACCACCCCCTTTTGGATGTTTTAGAAATCACTGATGGAGTATTTTTCTGCCTTGTTTTTAATCAGAAGCCTTTCTCTCAGGCTTATTTTTCCCCTTTAAATTGCATTCATGACTTTCTTCTGTTCAAAAGAAGGATAAATACTGTGTGAGTTACTTCACAGTGACTCATCCATGCGCTTGCTCTTCTCTCGTCACCCTCTGCCACCCCACGCTTTCTTTCAAAAGGGAGAAAGAAACAGGAAAATACTGATAAAAGAGAAAGTGAATGGGTGTGTAACTTTCAATGCGATGAATCCCCTATGACACATCAGAGTTAAATTACTGCTGGAAGTGCTCTTGAGATACTGCCAGGGTCATCTGATATTATTGTGCGGTCTCCATTTTGCACCAGAGTGACATGTGTGATGGTGTTGGGGAGGAGAGCAAAGGCAATAAGGAGAGCAGGCAGATGAGGCAGTAGGGCCTAGAGGTACTGAGACATCCCTCAATCCAACAGGAACATTTACAGTTGGATTGGTTGTCAGTCTCCTTAAATTTGAGACCCTCCTGTACATCGACATCAGGAGACACAGCCCTCTGAAAACTGGGTTTGCTGGCTCCCCTCTTTCCTTCAGTAGTAGTGGTGTGATCTGAAATGACACTATTAAGGATTTATTACTGAAATCTCTAGATTGAAATGTATTGCTAAAATAACCTTTCAAAAGATGGCATGAAATGGCTGCAGCTGGAACATGGCAAGCCAGTTGTGAAGAGAGGTCCCTTTAGAACTGATGCTTTCACACTTTTAAAGAATATCAAGGACCACCTTGTACATTCAGCTTGCATGCACAGTTTATGGCCATTTGTTGGCTGGGCAGAATATAGCCTGCAGTAGCAGGATATTTAAATTCTTGTTCACAGTGTCGTTATGATATGAGTTGATGCCCAAGGAGTAAAAGATAATTTTGCTTACCATGCTAAGCTTGATCTTTGGTTTCAGAGGCTTTCTGAATCACATGTTCCAGTACTACCTGATTTTTATTAGAAGGCAAGATTTAGATGCACATTTTAAAAAAGAAAAGCCTACTGATTTATTCCTTTACTGCTTGCATAGAATGTTGATTTGCCTTTGACAAAAGCAATGTCTTTGTATGTTCAGATATATGCCTTTGCACTTGATCCAAAGCCAAGGCAAATATCAAACAGTATGAACCAGATGAATATCAGAAGGCAATAGATATTCTTTTCTAGAGTTAGTGTGACAGATTCATGAAGTTCATCGTGTTCAGATAAAGTTTCTCTTTAAAAGTAACAACATTTTTGAATTTCCTTCCTTTGAAAAATTAATATAAGTGCTAGAATCATGATGTGGCTCTTGAACATAAATGGTTAGTGTCTGTTTGGGTGGCTTAGTTTTGGTTTCTTGTTATCCTGATTAATGAAATACTGGGCATCGTGGCTAAGCATAACGACGTTATGTAAGCTAAACCATGTTGAGAGTCTTTTGAGGCAAAGAAGAACTAAAAAGGAAAAAAAAAATTCTTCCCACAACTAAAGCTGAGAAAAAAAAAAAAAAAAAAGGAGATTATTTGAGGTGGTTTAACCACTTTATCAGACATTCATGTGGGAATAGAGAAAAAAGGAGTCAGGAAAAAGATGTGTATTTATTTAATGCAGAGCGTGGTAAATTATAATGGATACTGCATATGCTCAGATATCAGGTGTCTGACTAATATTCATAAAAGCAGCATAATTCAGACTGAGTTTTATTCTCCTGCATGATGCCCAGCTGTTGAAAAGAAGCAAGTCATGTTGCAAAGTCTCCAGATGTTTGATGATCATGCACAACAAGGAGGACAAAGGAGGGAGATTTACTATTTGTTTGATTTCATATATTCAGATTCTGAATTCAGTTCTTCAGCAGGTTGTATGGATTTTTTGTGATTTATTTACTTTTAGTGTCATTTCCTCAACATTTATGTATTGCTTATTTCCTCTTACATGTGTTGTAGTTTTCCCTTTTTCTTTTGAACAAGAAGAAAAAAGAGTGAAAGTGATGGCAGGTAGTAATTTAATTATGCTTTCTAACACTGTAATGAGGTGGGCATTGTCCCCAAGAAGGCACTGTACTGCAGTGAGATTCCTTGGGGGTCTCATGGGAAATTTCTGGCAGATTACCAATAAACCTGGGGGCTCTGCTGACAACCTGACTCAGTGCGAGTGACATGTGGACCTGGTGGTGGGAAGATGGCTGAGTGGGAAGTTTGATTCTGATATACCGCTTTCAAGTGGTTGAAAAATTTGCAACTGATTTATTTTACCAGATTTATAATTTATTAATTTTTTTTTTCTTTAAAACCACATTTATTATGTTAATTAGGAATTGAATTATTCTCAGTAGCTTATTATTACTAGTCAAACAGTTCTGGTTTATTTGATTACTCAGGTGAGTCATATGGCTTTTGTTTCTGTTTCCTTTTTATAAATGCTTCAGCACCAGTAATCACATATGATAAGCTAAAAATTATTTTTTTATTTTAGTAAAATTCAGGTACCAAAAAATTACTTTGATACCAGCATGAGAGAGTCACAGGTGTGGCTAAACTGGGCTTCTTTAGACATCTTGGCTGTTTAAAGATTTATGGATAAGGCTATTGCCTTTAATAAGCTCCTTTGTAGTCTGAATTCTCTGTGCCTTCTTTAAGTGCTCCATGTTAATATTAGATATGTTTGTTCTGGTGAAAGGTGAAATACAAAGAGCAGTTCAGTAAGGAAATGAAGAGCCATCAGTACAATCCTCTTGACAGTGTTTCCTTCAAGCAAGCACAGATTGCATCCACCTTGGCAAGTGATGTAAGTGAATTTGCTTTGTATTTTATATGCATTTACATAGTGAAAAACGCAATATTTTTTCTCAAACAGGATTTCTTCTTCCATCTTATGAATTACTCTGAGCTGCAACCTCTGCTATGCAGTGTGTCTATCTAGCAGGTACAGCATGTTATACATTTCTTTCTCTGCCTCTGACAAAGCCAGAGGCCTGGAGAGTTTTTTTTGATAATGATTTTAGATGGGATTCGTCTCGCTTAACTTTGTGTTTCGAAAGGTATGACTGCTTACTATGAGCTAATCGCCTTGTACTCGGTCCCTTTGTATTTGGGAAAGAAATAAATACGTATGGGGGCAATACTTCCGACCTGTTGTAGATTCCGGTCTTCAGAAGAAGGAGAGAAGTCCTGGCATTTCTCCAGTGGTTGTAGAAGGATGCTGTATGTGCAGCTCAGATTTGTGTCTGTCTTTTAGACTTCATTCTGCTGGTTGGTCCTCTGAATGGTATTACAAAGTACACCAATCACTAGATTCAGCAATGGGTGCCTGCTGCTGGAGCCAGATTGGAGAAAACATCTATATGGAATGACAATGCTATTGACTTGATACATTTAACAGTGTTTCTAATGCTAAAAATGTGAGCTCTTCTTTGAGGCCGTGATCCCAGATAGCCAAGAGACATGCCTTCTGTAGTTTGGCCTTTCCAAAGTGTGGGACACCACCCAGTGGGAACAGAAGAGCCTGGCTCTGGGAAGGCTCTTACCAAATACGTAATTGTTTCAAAAATCTAAATGTTTAGTAAAAAGTTAATTGAAGTAATAACTATTAGAAGAGGTATGCGAATTAAGTGCTGATGATTTGAAGTCTGCTTAAATCAGTGAAGAGCATGGTATGTGTGTGGAAGTGGCTAACGGTACTGGTTTAAAGTTTTGTCATCCAAGATAGGTAAAGGTGGCTGGTTTTCTTCCTGTAAAGGTAGACATCCAGCTATCAGAAGAATGGTAAATCCTACTGTAGGCTGATAGGATGTTATTTTCTACTACTTCATTAAGTGATTATCTTTTGTTGTAGGTGACTGTATTGCTTATCTTTGCTGAAAGCAATCTGTATTAAATAAAATTTACAGGAGCCCTTCTCTTTAACTGATTTATAGACAACTTTTTTTTATTTGGACAGTTAGTTTAATTCCTGAATCAAGAGAAAAAGAACAAGAAACAGCAGTCTGAAAAGTCATACAAATCGTGATTTTGTTGTAAGTGTCATTTTTTGAGGAAAAGTTTGAGTAGTTCCCAAATACTTGCTCAGCAGAATGAATTTTTTATTGTTTCCTATCCTTCAAATAATAGTAAACGACCACCATCTAGTGGTTGGTAGAAATTGTTCAGGCAAGCACTTAATACTTTCTCTTTCTGAACAGCCACACTGTAATACAAAGCTGTGAATTATTTTGTTAAACTTTGTTTTACTTAACTTAAATTCTTTTTCCAGGTGAATTACAAGAAAGATTTGGAAAGCCTACATGATCCAGCTTCTGATCTGCCAAACCTGCTATATTTAAACCATGCTTTAAATATCAGCAAAACACATAGCAATGTAAGTTGCCTGTATAAAAATGATCTGAAAAATATATTTGGCAAGGAATGTAGTATGTATACTCCTTTTAGGATACATAAATATTTGTTGCTTTCCTCATAGTCTCATAGCCAGTAGAACGTAGCATTATAACCATAGTAGTTGGGGGGATGTAGTGAAGAAAAAAGGGCTTTTAGGAAGAGATATTTCGGTTATTAGAACAACTAATATACTGGGTAAGAATCACACAGCCTTCTGGTACTTGAGCATTTCTTGTGAAACCTTGTCCACTTCTTACTTTGATAAGATACTTTTTTCCCTGTGAATCTCATTTTGCCTAAGATTTTACTTACTGCTTTCATCTGCAAGTTTCTGTACAGAACTGACCATTATGCTAGTTTAATATTTTGACTTCTGCCATAAACAGCCTTTCCAGTGCTAGCTTCCTTTAGACCTTCTCTTCCTAAACCTTTTTCCTGCTCCTAAATATCTGAGATGTCCTGCACTGGATCAGGAAATAGGCACACACTCTGTTCTGCCGCATAACAAGACGTGCCTCTTGGTGGGGCTGGTGGTCTGACATAGAGTAGTGATGGGGGTTGAAATGGGGAGGAAGAGATGGGAAAGCCCTGGCTTCTGTGCTATGCTGAAGCTTCTCTACCATTCCCAAAATATTTATACTACATGTGTTTAGGCTGGTTAGCTGCATTTGTTGTCTTTACTCCGGAAACCACAGGAGGGACGCAGAACTGCTGTGAAAAGGCGTGAGTGGGTGGTGTTGGGAAGGAAGACTGCTTTCAGTCTGCAGGAGGTGAATGTTTCACACACAGAGAGTTAGCCCTAATGACTAGGATCATACTGGGTTGTCTTCTGAGTCAGTGCCTGCTTATGAAGATTATGCCTAAAATAATCAAAATAATCCAGCCTTCCCATCTGTCCTTGACTTTTTGTGTTACTTTTTTGTGAATTGAAGCTTGCTTTTTGACTGTTTCCAATTTGTGAGGCTGACACTGACTATCCCGTTTTATATGGGTAATAAATGAATTGATAGCTTTCCTTCCTGCATTCTTCATGACATTTTGGCCTAATTCTAGTTTCCTTCAATGTAAGGTAAGGTTGGCATTCTTTTTGCTAATTAAATGAAGACCCTCGGAATGAACTTCAGCATTTTGCCATCTTATATCTAATGAGATAAAAACCTGAACTTTCCCTTAAGGCAGCTCACTTCTTGCAAAATTTACTTGTTTCTGTTGCTCAGGAAGGGTTGATTCATATTGTCTATGCCTTCTTCTGAGGACTCTAAATACTGAGGTTCTGATTTTTGCCTTGTCCAGATGCTGGTGGATATTTTTTCTTGCTGCGAGCAGGAGGAAGAATGCTTTGCCAACCCCTAAGGTCTCCGTTAGCTAGTTGTCTTCTACACAAATCCCATTTTCAAAAGCCTTTTTAGATTTGATCTCCCCATGTAATCTCTTTGATTTTTAACTTGGCCTACTCTCCTGCCTTTCTTCATGCTTTTCCAATACCTTCTTTGTGTCCTCCTTGTCTCTCCACAGCTCATACTGAATCTTTGTTGTAGTCTGCTTCCACTGTATGAAACAACCTTTTTGATTGTGCTGTTAACTGATTTCCAAAGTCTGATCATATGGGCTATTTTTTTAGTCCTCTGAAGCACAGAGCTAATTGCCCAATTTAGCTGTTTCCCTATACTATACCTTTCTCCCTTGAACTTTATACTTCTCTTCATCTTTTGCATAACATAGCTATGCCTGCCCTGGTGTAACATGTTGGACTCTATGGTTAATTAAACCATAAACTAATATGGTTGATTGAATTGGTTTGCTGATTGACCTAGAGTGTAGAAGCGTGTGCAACTTTATGAAACACATATACTATATGTAAATAGTATACATATCTAACAGCAATGCAGAGCTGTTATACACATCAGCTTCCATCAGAATAAATTCCAGCAGTTATGAGGAAAGCTTGATGGGCATGTTTGGACACACATAGACTGATTTTGACAAATAGAACTTATCCCGTTTTCATTTTTTTTGCTGAGGGAGAGAGTTCACAAGCTGGAGCTTTCCCCTCATATGGTATTATCCCTGTTTCAGCTGGGATAGAGTTAATTTTCTTCCTAGTAGCTGATGTAGTGCTGTGTATTAGATTTAGGATGAGAATGATGTTGATAACACACTGATGTTTTGGTTGTTGATGAGCCGTGCTTACAATAAGTCAGGGACTGTTCAGCTTCTTACGTTGCACTGCCAGCGAGCAGGCTGGGGGTGCACAAGAGGCTGGGAGGGACACAGCCAGAACAGCTGACCCCCACTGACCCAAGTATGATTCCATACCGTATGATGTCGTGCCCAGCGTACAAACTAAGGGAAGAGCTGGCTGGGGGTTCCTTCTTGAGAACAAGCTGGGCTGTTAGTGGTGAGCAGTTGTTTTCCATTTGCATCGCTTGGGTTTAATATATCTCTGTTATTTTCCCTTTTCTTTTCTCCTTTCCTTTCCTTTCCTTTCCTTTCCTTTCCTTTCCTTTCCTTTCCTTTCCTTTCCTTTCCTTTCCTTTCCTTTCCTTTCCTTTCCTTTCCTTTCCTTTCCTTTCCTTTCCTTTCCTTTCCCTTTCTTTTCTCTTTCCTTTTCTTCTTTCCTTTCCTTTTCTTTTTCTTTCTTTTCCTTTTCTTTTTCTCTTCTCTTCTCTTCTCTTCTCTTCTCTTCTCTTCTCTTCTCTTCTCTTCTCTTCTCTTCTCTTCTCTTCTCTTCTCTCTCTTCTCTCTTCTTTTCTTTTCTTTTCTTTTCTTTTCTTTTCTTTTCTTTTCTTTTCTTTTCTTTTCTTTTCTTTTCTTTTCTTTTCTTTTCTTTTCTTTTCTTTTCTTTTCTTTTCTTTTCTTTTTTATTTCCTTTTCTTTTTTCTTTTTTCTTTTTTCTTTTCTACTTTATTTTCTTTTTTCTTTTCTTCTTTTCTTTATTTTTTTTTCTTTTCTTCTTTTCTTTCTTTTTCTTTTCTTTTATCTCCTCTCTTCTTCTCCTCTCCTTTTTCCTTTTACTTTCCTTTCTTTTCTTGATCTTATCTCAACCTACAAGTTTTCTTTTAAGCTCCTTATTCTCTCTCCTATCCCACGGGGAGGGAGGGTGTGTGGCTCTTAGTTGCCAGTTGAGGTTAAACTACAGCAGGTATACATGTAATTAATTCTCTTTGGCATGAACGATGGAGGCACGAAATTTAAAACTTTGATATGTGTACAATAGCTAGTTTACTGTTTTGCACAGTTTTAATCTGTCCCTATTGTAAAGACTTTGAGATGCTTATGAACTGCAGGATAAAAGAAAAAAGGAATGTAGATGTGTTTCATTTTATGGAACTGGGTTAATAAAAAGGACATAAGAGACTGGATCTGGTGCTTGTGGTTTAGTGTAGCAAAAAGTTATGTGATTTGCCTCATTTGATTTTATAGATTTATTTTTTTTTTAATTTTATTCCGTTAGTTGGGGGATGGAGCAAAAGTATGAAATCAGAATCTGTAGATGGAGTAATTTTTGTTTGCTTCCACTGAAGAAGTGATTTTGGAGTGCAACATTTAGAATGACTTCCACTAGGAGGCAAACCCAGACCATCATATGTGTTCCTTTGCACTTCAAATGTAAACAATGATGTTTATTTTCTTGCGAACATAAACGTTTGGCTTAGGATGAGGAAGAGAAGCATTTTCTCTAGGAGCTGACAAGAGTTTTTTGTTTTTTTTTTTTTTTTTTTTTTTTAATCATACCCTTTTTTTCATTTCCTCAATATTTTAATTTCAAATTTAGCAGTAGAACTCTTGAGGCCTAAAATACAGTTTCTTTTATGCTGTTTCTGCCGTAGTTATTTAAAATGGTGTTTAAATTGCAAAACCTTTTGGATTTTGTTTGTGAAAACATTCTTGGATACTTTTTTTTTTTCAGTATGAATATAAGAAATCATTTAAGCAAAGCAAAGGCTTTTATGATTTCACCCTGGATACAACCGAGCAAATCCATCACAAAGAAATTGAAGTGCTTCAAATAGGTATACACAAGCATAAATACATGTTGCAAAGATAAAAACGCAGCATTCTAACTGTGATTAAGTCAGGCACAAACATGCATGGCAGATTACAGTGATGTACAGTGCATATTCAATCAGAAGCAGCATAAGGAGAGAGGAGCTTGTTTTTCCAGGACCCAAACCTAGTGTAGAAGCCTGACTGGGAAAGAGAGTCTTATCACTGTTCTCAAATACAGACATCACTATTTTTGTAGAGACAAATAAAATGATATTATTAATTCTGAATATCATATTTTGATTTGTAGATATTTGCTTTCCTTTATGGCTTGTGTAGAATATTCTGTCATACGCTGTACTGATTAATTTGAGATTTGTTAATCTTAGTCAAAAGAGTGTGAATGAATGAGTTCAGAAGTCTTCTCCAGGTTTCCAAACAAAGCTTATTTGCTTTGTGTGTTAGCATAAAATTGCATGTGGGTGTAATAACCCTGTGTTCTTCAATGGGATTTTGCTACTAGCTTTAATATTATGGTCATTGGTAGCTGTGAGGGGAATATTGGTGCAAGACTGCACCCTATGAAGGCATTCATTCCCTTTTCCCTCCCACAGGTTCAAATAAAAGTGCATTTCAGAGTGGTGCTCCTGAGCCTGAAAGAGAGGCCTCTGGGCT
The DNA here is from genome assembly GCF_963264785.1 of Psittacula echo. Lineage (NCBI taxonomy): Eukaryota > Metazoa > Chordata > Aves > Psittaciformes > Psittacidae > Psittacula > Psittacula echo. The sequence goes on along the minus strand of NC_137737.1, from coordinate 40,372,246 downwards.
GTGGCTGTGAGATTTTGTTGTTGTTACAGTAAATGTGGTATTTAATGGGAACATGACAGGGGAACCTATTAAAAAGCTGCCAGCTGTCTAGATATAGGTCATTCAGCCAAAATCATACAATTAGTTTAAGGATTGTGATTGATGCTCCTCACCCCTACTGTCTTCAATGTTTACCATTTTTAGGTCTGATATTTTTAAGCAAAGGAATAAATGACTCCAGAAAAAGTTTCCTTGTCTATTTCTCCAGCAGGTTAAACTGGGGAGGGGTCTTCCAACTCAAAACCTCTAAGGGGTATGACTAAGATTGTCTGCCACTACAGCATACAGTCAGATCTCACATTCTCTCAGCTGTTAACATCCTTTGTTTTCATTTTCCTAGGTCAAGTACAAAGAGAATTATGAAAGATCTAAAGGCAGATCAATGCTGGAGTTTGTGGATACACCAATGTACCAAGTTTCAAAGGAAGCTCAAAAGATGCAAAGTGAGGTTAGTAAAACTGTGTGCTTGAACTGATAAAATTTAGATCAACAGGGAAGCTAACAGACATCTTGTTGTCAGATTAAGAAAACAGATGAAGCAGATGGTAAAGGTTTTATAAATTGAGGATATGGTAGAATTAGTACTGAGTAGTTTTCTTATTCCGTAGCTCAGTTCTTCAAATATGTTTTTTCTCAAAAAGCCACATTGTTTCTAACACTAGATGCAAATTGTAAGTAGCATAATTTAGTTGAGAGGAAGCTCAAAAGGTCGTGTAAATCAGAGTTTGCCAACTTATTTACCTTCTGCCTTTAATTCTGTCTTTAATGAGGGAGAGTTTTTCAGATGGGAGCGAGTGAAGCCATACAGGCCAGTCTGACCCCACGCCTTAACTGAAACATGCTCCTGTCTGTTCATCCAAGGGAACTCAGCAAGGGGAAACAACTGTGTCCAGGATGCAGAACAGGACTGGCTGTTCTATGTCAGGCCATTTTTTTCTAAATTTTTAATAAAAACTTCGAATGATGGAGGTCTTTTGGCCTCCCAGGCAATCTAATCCAGTGCTTCACCATCCATCCTAAAGGAGCATTTTCCTGTGTCTGTGTTGCTGCAGTTTGATTCCATTCTTTTTGCTGTGTCTCATGAAAAATAGATGATTTCATCCTCTTGGTAGAAACTTTTCTGTGTTTAAACCATTACTTTGTGTGCCATTTGTCTTCTCTTTTCTCTATGAAGCAAAGCATTTCTTTCATAAATAAGGTTAAGCGTTCTCTTTGGAAATGTTATACATATGTATTTTTGTCTAAATTTTGTGTCTTGTATAGATAATCTAAGTAATTAAATGAGTCATAAAGTTGCTTATTAACGTGATAATTTATGGCATGGCTCATTTCTGTGTCTGTTTGCCGTGTTCTTTCTGAAATAAGCTTAGAAATGCACATATATCTACCACTAATTATTGTTTTTGCTTCAATAGAAAATGTATCGCAAAGATTTTGAAGAAGAGATCAAGGGAAAACCCTCAATGGATTTAGACAAGACCCCAGAGTTCTTGCATATAAAACAAGTCACTAACTTTCTGAAAGAGGTAGAGGGTTTTTATTACTTTATTTGCTGTTGTTAAGTTGCAAATGATCAATAAAGCCGCATCACAACAAGCTACTGAGTGCTGAAAATTCCCAGTTAACTAGGTAGCAAAATACAAAAGTGACTTCATGAGTAAAAATCCCTGTGTGTCATTTTATATTCTGATTAGTCCTGTAGGAAGAATCAATGCTTCTTGAGATTTCCTTATGAACATAAGGAAATGATAAAGCCTAGTACACCTGACAGAGTTAAATGGGCAAATCAGATGACTCCGTAGAAAATGGAGTGTTTGCAGAACATTCCCTCTGAGGGCTTCAGTTTTGGAATTTATTCCTCCCTCAGGCTCAAATAGCCCAAATTTGGTGACCTTCCAGGCATGCTGTATAAGACATCTGCTTGATACAGTTTTGGAGAGGGCCTGAAGTTTTCTTTCCAGATATATGAAGGGGTGGAAAGGAGGACTTCTGTTGGTGTCAGATTGCAGTTTTTCCTTTTGAGTAGTTATTTCAGGTTTATAATAGTCTGCTCTGGTTATATAGATGCCTTGAGCTGTGTATAGTCACTTTTAACTCATTTAATTGAAATTATTATCTATCATACATGTTATGGGTGAAAATAAAGGAGACCAAAATTCCATAATATAGTTGTGCTATTTCATAATTTCCTTTAAGGAAATTTTGTTAGGAGGTGCAGTTTTTCTGTAATGCCTGTTTCTTTGAAATTTGTCCAGTGTTCTTCAGTTGTGTGTGGCATTATAAATTAAACCACTTTTTTTCCATAACTGAGAATCCTTCTAACTTTAATAGTTTTCTATAATTCAGAACTGGTTTCATGTTAGGTTTTGAGTATTAGATGGTTCTATAGATTAGGCTTACTATTTGACCAAATGCAGAAGTAAATGTATCAGCAAAATTCATAGTTAGAAATATCAGGGCTGCTATATATCCTTCATTTGAATTTGGGAGCCAACAGTACCTTGTTTATACTTATTGTATTTAGAATTGATTTTTTTGCTGAAAAACCAGTTGAGGATGCTAGAATTAAAACCCCTTAAACCTTGTTCGTTTCCTTGTTCTTTAAACAACTTATCCTAGTCTATGCTAGATTTCATATGGGCAAAGAAAAGATTTTCTTTTCAGATATTTCCTTATTATTCAGCCTCTAATAAATAATTTATTTTGATAAGCTTGTCTGCCAGGTAGACAAGTCTCTAGCTAGGTATGGTTTGTGCAGTACCGTTCTCCACATACATGGCTTGTATGCTTACTGAATAGGGAAAAGGCAAATGCTTGCATTTCATTGAGTTAATCTTGCTGCATGCTGAATGTGCGCAGAAGTGATAAAGTCAAGCATAGTTGTAGATGTTTATCTTTGAAAATTTTGATGTATTTTCCTTCCATAGTGCTACATGCATTAAGATGTTCCCTAATTCTTAGCTCCACAAATTTTATGACTCATTACTTAGAGACTAAACTATGCTTGTAAGCCAGAGGGGAAGAATATGAGAAAAGGGAAATGGTATTTTAATGCATAACTGCATGAATTACATATGAGTTTATATCCACATTCAAGGAAAAACAAACCCAAAGATTACATAGATTTAATTATTCTTTTAAGATTCAGCAAAATGATGTATTTCTTCATAGTCAAAGATGTAACAGTATTTTTGTGTGAAGCTTTACAATCAAACTTAGGTATTACATGAAACAAGAAGGTGAACCTGAAGTTCTTAAAAATGAATTATTTGGGTTTTCTTTTTTAATTTTTTTTTTTTTTTAATAGTGTCAGCTGTGTTCCAGCTTATTCTGTTGCTTTTCCACTGTAGAGAATTCTGCATCTATATTACAGTTTATCAAGTAGTGGTTTTAACACGTCCTAGTATAGTGTTCAGACTGTCCATCCTGATTGTGATACCGTTAGTGGAACAGAGGTAAAAACTGCATATATTATGCAGCATATATTAGTCTGTAAAAGCAAATGGTATTGCAGTTAAAATGTCCATAGAGAGGCAGCTGAGGCCCCTAAGCAATGTGCTAGTGCTGTATAGGAAAATACTATTTTTCAAGACCACAACAGGAAAAAATGTGGTGACATTAAAACCATTTCACTTTTTCAGCATTGTACCCTTACGTTTCATAATTTTCAATTCTATTTTAACTCTAGAGAATGTACTTCCGCTAATTCGTATTTCACAGAGATTTCGAAGAGACCCTTTAGACATTTAATAAGTGGCATTTCTTTTCAAGATCTTGCGCACAATCGTAAGTGGAGAAATCTCTCTTTTTCTTAGAAAGAGTACAGAAAAGATTTGGAAGAAGGAATGAAAGGAAAAGGAATGACAGTGTTTGAAGATACACCAGATTTGATTAGAGTGAAAAATGCAGCTCAGATACTAAATGAGGTATGTTATGCTAGTAAACTTTATTGATGTCACAGAATGTTCACTCTTTATGTAATACTCGACTGAAAATATTCTGGGTTGTTTTTTTTTTTTTACATAATCTACAATAAAATAAGTAAGTGTTGATACTAGAACTTTCTGTTTTGCTTGAAGAATATAGAAAAGTTGTGGGGGAAAAAAAACAAAACAAAAATTTCAGATTTTCAGGCAATTAAAAGGTCAATGGAAGTATTGAGATCAGTAGATAGAGCATTTAAAACTAGGTTCATTTTTCCATCTATTTATTTGTTAATTAATAAGATAGTATAATTAATATTGTAATGGAAAAAGAGTTGACTGTTAATGGACTTGTAAAGTCAGTGAAATAATTTTGAAGTTTTTGGAATCATGTACCTGCTATCTGAAAATAAATTTTGGTAATAAGTGCCAGGCATCTTGGGAAGATCTTTTATCCAAACAAACTATTCTACTTGTGAAAAGTAGAGTTGCTCCTGAAGAGACAGATTTTCTTCAGCTATAAGAAGCAGAGGGTATGTCATGCATAGGGCCAATCTGATCACTGTAAAGAAATGCAGGAATATATAGCTCTAACTCCCAGGATTATCTTTTCCTTGCTGTTTTATGCAAACAGCTGGGAAGAAATATCTGCCATTCCACCTTTACCAGAGAGAAAGTGATGGATGATGTCTTCTCACAGGTTAACTTATACTTTTTGCAAAAAACTGTGGTTTGCAAAGTAGAGAATGGTTTTACTGTGTTTATTTCCACATCAGAGTGAGACAGCAATGGAAGATTGAAAGTCTTTTTGTTCTTGTTCTTGTAAGCAACCAGACCATTGCATTGAGAAGAAAGATATTTTACTTCTTTTTTCTAAGTAATGTACAACCTAAATTAACAAGAAAAATAAGAAGATTTTTTTTTAGTTATATGTATTTATTTTGGAAAAAAACTCCCTTGTTTTCCACAGGCATAGGTAAACTAGAACAGAAAAAGAGTGATTACTACTATAGCAGCAGAAAAAGCACTGCTTGAGAATCTATTCATTTTTTATTAAAAAAAAGTACAACTATTGTATACAGCATTTCTGTATTACATTTTAATATAGTTTGCTGGTGAACAAGAAATATATCCTTGCATGGATAAGTTGGAGATGAAATATTCATTTTGTTTGCTGATTATTGGTTATTTATAATTTATGTTGTGAGGAAAAAGCAGCAATCATGGATGAGTACTGCCACTTGCCTAATGGCTGTAGTTCAGGAAAGACCTATTAAATGAATAAATTACAACTTCCTGCTCTGAAAGTTCACTGGAAACAATTCAGTATGGTATTAAATTTCTAACATAGTCCTTTCATAAATAAAATATTTTCTTAAAAGTAAAATGTGTTTCAATTAGGCTGACACTAAGTTCCAGCTTATTGCACTATGTTCTGCAGAGCTAAACTTCCATTTTACTTTAGAGGATAATTGTAGCAAGCTGTATGGGCTGATTCCTCCCTTTTCCGCCCTCCACTAATTAAAAACTCAGTGGTAGAGTTCTGTGCGCTCAGTGACTATCTCCTAAAATTTTCCTCCTGTAGTTTGTTGTGTTTTCCTGACAAAAGATTGCCAAGAATCGTGAGAGTTATGACTCTCGAGATTTTTGATTGACTCTAAATCTTAAAATTGGGTCTCTTGTGCAAAAACCTACCTGTAACTCTCTGGCTACTGTGAATACAATGTATGAAGTTTTGCCTTTACAGAAACAATACAAGAAAGACCTGGAAACAGAAATTAAAGGAAAAGGCATGGATGTTGGTCCAGATACTCCTGAGATAAGACGAGCCAAGAAAGCTTCTGAAATTGCAAGCATGGTCAGTACCATACCTGGTTCAAGCTTTCCGTTTGATAGAATGCAACAAATTATTGTCATTGAGAATTCCAAGTGGTGACCAATCTAGACAGTAGCAATACCACAAATTTCACCAAATACCTAACCTGTTCAGCTATGTACTGTCTAAAAGTTCCATAATCAGCATATGGGAAAAGTTAAGATTTCCCCAAACTTTGGCCTTTCTGTCATTTTTTGGAGGTTGTGCTTGTTTCTCACAAACCATGCTTGTCCTGGGCTGTATTCAGTAGCTGTGGGCCCTACTGCTTTTAGGTCTAAATCACTGCTTGTTTGGTTAGGGCCAAACAATAAACAGAATGGGAGAGATAATAAAGCCTTATGAGCCCAGCCCTGCAAAGCACAGCTAAGGGAGAAAGTCTCGTTTATGTATGTCTGGGGTTGCAGCTGCGAAAGCTGCAAAGAGAGGTAGATGTGAAAGGCTATATCAGATTTGAAGAAAGTCTATTAAAAGATCTTTTTAACTGATCAGCAGCCATAGCATAGGTGTCTCATAGATAGATCCTACAGGGCTAGTGCTGTTGAATCAGAAGTTGTTTGGACTTTTACAAATGCTGTTCAGTGGAATTGCACAGATTAAAGTTGGAACAATTTAAGAATTTGAATGTCTGACATATTTTCTATGCTATTCTTTTCAGAAAGAATACAAGAAAGACCTGGAAAATGAAATTAAAGGAAAGGGAATGGGAGTGGGCATGGATACCCCTGATATACAACGAGCCAAAAAAGCTTCTGAAATAGTAAGCCAGGTGAGTACAAAATTAATCTCTTTAAGATTGCTTTGGAAGTAAAACATAATGAAATGTTTAAAACCATACAATCTTCTTGAACATACTTGGGCTAAAAGGAATAAGCTATGCACAATAGAAACATTAAATTAAAGAAATTGAAGAATTGATTTAAAGTCTGAACAGTGCTATCAAAATAGCTTTGAAAACAGCATGTACAAATAACTGTAGAATTAGTTATGGCTGGTTTTTTTTTTTTTTTTTTTTTTTTCTTTTTTTCAGAAAGAATATAAAAAGGATCTTGAGACTGAAATTATAGGAAAAGGAATGCAAATTGGCCCATATACTCCTGAAATACAACGGGTCAAAAGGGCTTCAGAAATAGCAAGCCAGGTAGGCATAGTTCAAAGACTGAATGTTTTAATTCTGTGTAACCAATGAGTGCTTTACAGACATTGCTCAAAGTACCTCTTCTCTAGCTCTGTAGAGGCTTTCATACCTGTATTAAGTTAATTTACATGTAGTAAAACATCTTACTGCCTGATTCTTGTTTGTATTTAGGCCTGTCATGCCATGTAAATTGTATTTGTTTACATCTATTTGTAGGTCTTTTTACATTACCTAAATAAGGTTATATATATATCCTGACAGTGAAGGGAAAAGATACTATACATACAAGAATATATCAGTGTGGGACACAGTGTCAGCTGTCCCACACAAACAATGATAACAGTATCATAGAGGAGAGAGGTTGAAATAATTACGGTACAGGGATGTTGAGGCTCATCAGCTACAAGCATCTTTTGTTGCAGTTTGGTTGTTCTGAAAGCCTCCAAGAAAGCAGGAAATAGACATTTTAAAATTATTTTTCAGAAAATGTACAAAGATGAAGCAGAGAAGATGCTGTGTAACTATTCTGCTGTCCCAGACACTCCAGAAATGGAGAGGATAAAAAGTACTCAGAAAAACATCAGTTCAGTGAGTAATAGTGCTTCTCTCTTTGCTTGCAACTTTTCAGATATTTTTCAGTTTAAATAGGCTCTCCTGTGCTGCAGCATGAAATAGGGAACTTATGAGTAAACGTCCTTTGGACCATTTGCATAATTTTCCTGGCAAAAGCTGTATCACTCATTTCTTTCAGTAAAAAGAAATGCCCAGTTTTTCTAGGTGTGACACTGTTATTTTGAATTGCTAAACCACTTACACCACCTTGCCAAGGCACAGCTATTTTTAAATGAAGTTTTTTTTTTAATTTTTCCATTGAGCCCCAGGAAGTGCTTTATTTAAAAGGGCAAAAAATTTGTAAGGCTTGTTCCTGTGCATATAAGATTTTTCATCTGTTTCCTATCATATGTACAGAACATAAAATTGGAACAGATCAAGTTTCATAAATATTTATGTCTAATGATTTTATGTTATACTGGATATATTGTTTTAATTTTATGCTAGATTTAAGTTTCAGTTTATCCCTAAATATAAATTATGAGCTTGGTTTTCTAAAATTGCCCAGTTTGAGATGCATTCAGTTCCACTTCCTTTTTGGACCCATTAATTCTGCTGCTTGTAATTCTGCATTTGCTTGTAATATAACAGAGAAGAGGAGTAAATATAGCCTCTGGAACCAAAGGCTGTCCAGTTCGTGTCTGGTTTTTATGGCAGAATAAGTAATGCTCATAAAGTAAATTATTTGAAAGGAATAGAAGTTACTTAAATATTTTTGTATTGTCTGACACAGATGTTGTTCTTTAACTTAGAAGTATTCTCAGCTTCTCCGATTCAGCAGGAGTAGAAGGTCACTTAGTTTCTCTCAGAGGTGTTTACTTGCAGCTATCCCATGTCACTGCAGCTTCACTAGGGAAGTAAGAGCCTACAGGGAGAGAAGAAAAGTCTTTGAGGTTGCTCTAGGAAGTGGTCTCTCCCGTAATGTCTTCCCTCCTTTTCTTCCTTCAGATCAGAGCAGCTGAAACCTAGATCTTTTTAATAGGAGCTGTTGACAGGCCCAGTGGCTCCGCTTTTGTTTCTTGTAATCTGTTGCCTCTTGGTTTTGAATGGTGCTCTGCTGTACAATGTGCTGGTGATTATTACTGTATCTCGTATCACTGGCATCCTAAAATGCTTTGCTGAAACTCTGTGTAGTAGGAGGGCATCCAAGCTAGCCTCTACTGAGCCAGTCTTTGATAGCTTTTGATGAAGTTCTCAGATGAGTCAGCGTGTCTGGCAGTGCAGACTCACTGACACCGGGCATATAATAACCTTCCACTACTTAATTAAGCCTTGACAAGCCTTTGACACATCTGAACAACTTGCAGCTGTGTAGGTCAGTCTGAGCTTTCAGTGCCAAGGATGACAATTACCCTCATTGTTAGTATACTAGACAATATGAAATAAAAATGTTTTGTCTTTGAGATGATTTGCAATTGCTTTATTTTGTGGTCACCTTTTTTTTGAGCTGGATCCTCCAAATGTGGGAAAGCAGTTTATAGCTGCGATTGAATTATCATTTTTTTCTCTATGTTTTAATCTTTCAGCATTCTGTGCAATTTAGATTATAAAGGTAAGTTACTTCTTACTAAGCTAAGTTATAGCTGGGAGCAGCCCCAATATAAAATAATTAATGTCCCCTAATAGGCTTTGGATTTTTGGGTTTTGTCTCAAATGTTTTCCTGCCTTAAGGGACAAAAAAAGTGACTAGCTCTCCAGATAAGATCAGTGCTGCTCACTAGCTCATTTGGCAGATGATTAACAATAGGATATTTACTCCATAGTCATCTCTTTCATAGAAAAATTCCTGTCTCCAACATTTTTTACCACTCCCTCCTTAAGTATATTTTAGTTCAGTTCACTATGTAAATCTTTCTTCCTTGTACTGACATGTTGGTGCACAAGAATTTTCAAGTTCTTACTCATAAACTGTCTCTATTCTCACATGATAAAAACAAAATTCTAAATTGTTGAAGGTTTTCTGAATATTTAAGAATGAGTTGTGGACATAAATAATCCACTATCCTCTGGAATATTTGGCAGTACTAGTCACCCTACGTTACAGAGGACTTCAAAGAAGTAGGAGAAATGCATCAAGAATGATGCTTTATTGCTTAAGGTTCATTGATAGGAGAAAAAAAAGGGTAAATAAATCTTGGTTTCAGAAAGGCAGAAGTACTAAATGGTAAAGGTTTATTTTACGAACTCCAGGATCAGACTTGTTTTTACACTACCAGCCTGGAAATACTTACTGGAGTGGCAACAGCTGTGACACCAAATACTGAAATTCAAATAAAACTTCTTTAGGAGTTTTGCAGCATGAACTGGTTATTTAAATTATAGCCACATTTGGAATTTGTGGAGCAGTTACTTACTGTCTCTTTCAGTAATTTTGAATGATTGATTCTACTGATGCATTTTGTTTTTTATCCTTTACTGAAACAATTGAAATAGAGAGGAGAATGATCTAAACAGCATGTGTATCTTTTCAGTAGTGAACCTTGTTTTTAGATGCAGTCCTCAGCTTTCTGGCTTGAACCCAGGAGTCAAAAATTGCATGACTTGGATTACAGATTTGGCTGTTGTGGTTATTTTGTCATGAATATGTCAGTTTTCTAGTTTGTTAAATTAGGAATAATAATGTATGTTCACTTCTCAGAGTATTTTAAGATCTGAAGATTAAAACAACAACTCAAATCTTGCATGTACATATATTTTCAATTACATTGAAATGAATGAGATTATGCAAACATAAAGTTGCATTTGTAATGTATTATAGATTATGATCTAGATTTTTATATTATTTTCAAACTTAAAACTATCATTACAAATACTTACAAATGTTTGGGATCAGTCTAAAAGATAATAGATTATCTGGGTTACAGTTCAAAACAAACAGAATATTATTATTCTTATTGATTATTGGTCTCATTTATGAAAAATTAAAGTATTTGCTTTCTTTGAAGATTTATATTCAGACCAATCTGGGACACGGAAAATTGCCCAGCGTTTTTGTGAGAACTTGTGCTTGCATTGGTAACAGTCTCATAATTACTTTTTCTTTTGGGGAAATGAAGGTGTTTTATAAGAAGGAAGTAGGAGCTGGCACAGCTGTAAAAGAGACTCCAGAGATTGAAAGAGTAAAGAAAAATCAACAGAATATTAGTTCGGTAAGTGTTATTAACATTAATTATTCTTCTGTGAGCAAATGGTGGTCAAATATTTTTTCCATCTTGCTTCCAAAAATTCTACCTTTTCATTTAACACTTCATTCAAATATTACTCCACTGTAATATTATGGATATAGAGCTCCAGTTTAGTAGAGTTAGAGCTCCACTCTAGTTTAGTTATTCTGTTTCCAGCAGTGGAGTTTCAAATAAAGAATCATGAAAAATAAGAAAAACCTTAAATATTTGAGGAAAGGGTTTTGTCTTTCAGGAGTGAGAAGCATGAAATGTATTTCCCAATATGTCAGAGTAAACAGCAGTTGTAATTAGCAATTTAGAAATATATTATATCACAAAAAATGAAAATCTGCAAAGTTCCTTAGGGTCTGCATGTATCATATAGGGGTTGGTACAGTTTGCACTCAAAGAAGAGGGAAACTGTGTCCAGGCTTGAGCTCTGTGAGAAGGTGCCTCTTTATATGCTGATGACAAGTTGGTCTGTGGATCTGATGAGACTGGTTCTGAATTGATGTTGTTTATCTAAGTATGCCCAGTGTCTCTAGCATTTTAATGGGCAACTAAAAATAAAATATCAAAATGAGAGTTTTCTACAAGTAGAACATGCTCTTCTGATAAATACTTAGCAAACTTGGAAAAGTGACTGCCAAGCAAGAAAACACTTGTAGAATCATAGAATACTTAGGGTCAGAAAGAACCTTACAATCATACAATCATCTGTTTCCAACTCCCCTGCCATGGGCAGGGACACCTCACACTAAACCATGTCACCCAAGGCTCTGTCCAACCTGGCCTTAAACAATAGAGCATTCACAACTTCCCTGGACAACCCGTTCCAGTGATGTATTAATCACTTCTTTGGAATTTTTTGTGTGGAGTTACCGGGGGGCATTTTTATGTTTGTGGCATGACTTTTGTGATTATCAGATGGTTTTTTAAAAATAAATTTTGAAAGTAACACGTAGACATGACACTAGATTGTGTTTAAATATTGCAATCCGAATTAGGGACTCTGGACACCTAGTCTACTAGAATCTCCTTGCTTACTGCGTAGTGTTAAATACTGCGTTTCCCACCAAAATAAGGTCAGGTAGCGAATTTCCATAAAACTTGGAAAAAAACTTGCAAGTTTTCTCTGCTCTGTCCATCAATTTTCATCTTGTCATTTTGAGTAACAGGGGAATTTGAAGATTCAGTGCAAGCTGTCTTGTGTTCTAAATTGTTAACTAGTGTTTCTGGCTCGAAGTTGTAGGTTTTCTTGATTTCAGGGTGGGTTTTTTTTTTGGGTTTTTTTTTTTTTTTTTGGTAGCTGTTTTGCTTTGTTTCTTTTATTTTTATTTTTTTTTTTTTGCTTGCTCCCCCATCCCCACCCCATGCAATCATCTGGTTGTTGTTTTGTTGTTGTTGATTCCCTCCCCTTCTCCCCCCTCCCCCAGTTTTCTACTGGCATTCTAGAAACAAAACCCTAATCTCTTGGTACCTATTTGATTTAGGGTTACCGCAGTCATTTATTTTGAGAGTAGTTACACAAACACACAGGATTGTTAGGAGTAGTCTTAATCTATTACTTTTTCTCAGTAACTTTCAAAATTAAATGGAAAAATAGTGTACAATGTTCTTGCTAGTTTAGAAGTCCTAAGTAGTGAAGAGGGGAGAATGAAAAGTAGATCCAGTATGCTAGTAAACACACTTGAACAAAAGCATATGAAGAGAAACACAAAATGCATTAGTGGTATGATGTAAGTAGCGTGGCCTTTACCTTGCTAGTCTGTGTGTAGAGTTAATGTTTTACAAAAGATACTTTATTATATATAGTGTACTTGAAATTACTTAAGTCTTGTATTGTATTTATTAAAAGTGTAGAATGCCAAATTTAAAGGCAGTGTGCAAGAAGGTTTTAAATTATATGTCAGTAAGAGGGAAAATATATTGTACAGTAAGAGGGAAATTATATTATGTAATTTACAGGAGTCCCAAAGGAAGGGTAAATTACACCAATTTTTACTCCATTAGATTAAAACATTTTATACATAGCTTTGGATTTAGCCAGAAGGACTTTGGATAGCTTTAAAACTATTTGCTGAACTAAATGAAACTGTGGAATAGAAGCACATCTGCAGTGCAAAAAACCCCAGAACACCAAACCAAAATAACACACACTGTACAAACTAGTCCATGCAAAAAAGGACATTGCATCATGTTCCGAAAGTGATGAGATACTTCCAGATGACCTGTATAGGAGACAAAGATCAGAACAGTCTGTTTTTAAATTCTGAAAAACAAGGTGGTGGCAGCCAAGATGGTTGAGCTCATCTCACCTGTTGTGATGACTGATTTGGAAGAAGCAGTCTTCTAAATAGTTGGAGTCAAGATCTCACGGAACATTAAAAGCAAACATGAGACCTATGGACTGCAACCGAATCTGAACTGAGAAGCTATGAATACTAAGTTTTTTGAAAATTTGTTTATATTGAGGGACAGGCAGGTCTAGAAACAGCAGTAGGAAGAAGGCTTTTGGGGGAAGATTCTAATTGTGGTTTTATATATGTGAAATCCATGAGGAAACCACTGTGATATGTCAGTCAACACCACAAAGCCGGGGTCTGATTAAAACTCAAGCAATGGACATTTTGAAGCATTTTAAGGACTAATGTCACTGCCAATTCTTGAGCTTACCTAATAGTCTCTATTGAAAAGCCCCTTTTTTCCCAGTGGTTTAGTACTTCTGCCAGTTCTAAACCATCTGGGCTGAAATTTTCCATTCCTGGTTTGTGCTTTGGATTGGTTTGGTTTTATTTATTTATTTATAAATTTCAGCCAAAGCAGGTTCCAAGTGTGAGCTTAGAGAAAAACAAGTTGTTTTGTCTCTGTTAAAAAATTTGGCACTCTCCAGAAATGCCATGTCTGGAGAAGAGAGTTGGAAATTATCTACTAAGTGAAATTTGGTGCAGGGAATTTGGGAGAAAGGGAGGCCGGGAGTGAGGAACTCAGTGTAGAATGGCTTGGTCGAAGCAAACAGGCCAGATGTGGGGAAAGATGGGCAAAGGTGATGTGCTCCTTGTACATAGGTGCTTCCTTCCAGAAGAGCTGAAGTAGAACCCAAGGTTGTTTAGACTCACCACTCCCTTGCTGTCAATGTCTGTCTGAGATACTCTTGGTTAAATATTTTTCCTTTTTTTAATTATAGAATCATAGAATAGTTAGGGTTGCAATGGACCTTAAGATCATCTAGTTCTAAGCCCCCTGTATCCACAGAGGTAACAAACTATGATTGTTCTTATGAGTTTGTGCAGTCCATCTAAACAAACCACAAGAGGCTTAAGATGAAGGCACATGAAGGAATGCACATTTGTAGTTTTTTAAATCAAGAGAAATTGCCTCCCCAAGAGGTGACTTTAGAGAGTATTGTTAATGTCACTAAGTCAAAACTCAAAAGAAAGGATTGGAGTTCAAGTCCCTGTGTCTAGACCTGAAGATCCATTGCCAAAGTAGGTGATTTTATGATTTGCCATAGAGGTGGACCTGCTCTGGTTTTCCGTTTTGCAAACTACAGTTCAATGGGAATTCCCAATTGAATGCAAGTGCTTTGTAATCCTATGTTTTTTTAAAATTATGTAGCCAGATTAGCTGTTACTTGTCTGTGCTCTCTAGTAAAAATAGAAAATAGTACTTTTCCTTGTCACAATTCCCTTTTCCTCATTTCACAGCAAAATTAGTGAATTAATGTGTGTGAAAAACTCAGATGCTTTAGCAAGGAGCCACGTAGAAGAAGAGTTCCTGAAGAAATCAGTAATTCTGTCATCAAAGCAGGACCTTAGAGCAGCTAAAGAAAAAAATCAAACCAATATGTCACAGTCTACGTGCAAATTACTCACTAAGTAAGGGTCATTGAATATATGTAATGAATGAAGAAAATCATCTTTTGATAATAGATAGAGTATAAAGCACTTTAAGAGGAAAAGAATGAAAAAGTATAAAATATATTAAAAGCTGTAAATGGCGCATATTTGTACAAAAGACAAAACTAAGGTTACATTTAAGTTAATTGTGTCATTTTCCAGTTTTTGAGTCCCTGGTTTTACAGCCTTAAAATGTATTCAGGAGAAGTTTTGTGTGCCACATTAATATAAAACCATACAAATCAATTAATTCTGCTGTTCCCTTGTTCTTAAAGTACTTTTCCTTCTTTGGGTTTCACTAATGAAAAATGTTTCCAACTATTATGCATCACTGCCCACACAATTTTGAATGTTTTTGTGAATTTTGTGTTTTACTATTGTAAAGAAAAAGAAAGCATGCTGTATCACTGTAAAGGATTGTTAATTTTACTATGGCATAAAAGATTTGAATCTCAATGTGCTGAATACTGGACAGGTATTTAGTAACAGACAGTAAGACAAAGACAATGCACAGATTTGTCCAAGATGACATTTTTGGATAGCATATGGAAAACAGAAGATACAATGCCTTTCTCTTTAGTACCACATTCACCTACCCTTACAATTCTTTCATTATGTTGAATTCCAGTTTTGGTACATATGGTGTATAACTGAAGAAATTCTAGTTCTGTGCATCTTTCAAATTATGGAGTCTACCATATCCAAACATACTACTGTTTAGAAGAGATTGGATGTGGCAAAAGGAGCAGTAAATACCTGACAGCATCTTTGAAGGCATCATCCATCCAAACATCTGCATTTCTCTGATATGCCTATGTGTGTTTTTAGAGAACTTGAATAAGACTTTGAGGTTGTCCACTCTTTTAAGAAGACATCTGTGAAGTGTTTGGTTTCTGAAACGGACTGGTAGACTCCATAGCAACAGAATAGCAAGACCAAGTCATAGTCAGAGTGATGTATATCTCCAAGTAGTATATCCGGGGTCCCAATTATCATGAAGATAACCACAGTCCCATGTGATGTGTATTCCCTCTGTAAGAGTTTTAGGATAGTAGGCATTTTATATACACTCTCTGCTTTATTATATCAAACAAGGTGCATTGGAGACCCTAGCAGCCTGTTTCAGAAATGAAATATAACCATTCATTTTCAGGTCAATATTGTTCATAACTGTGGTCCATCTGTGCAGTGTGTGTAAGGGAGAGATTACAAAATGTTTGTTGTGTTTTAATGCTTGTCTTTACCTTCTTTAATTTGCTAATAATTTGTAATATTTATTGTGCAGATTAAATACAAGGAAGAACTTCACCGTGCAACAACTATTTCTGATCCACCTGAACTGAGGAGAGTTAAAGAAAACCAGAAGAATATTAGCAATGTGTGCCTCATTTTCTTTGCTTTCACACTTCTCTCTGCTGTATTAAATTTGTTTGTGCCTCTGTGAATCTGTCTGTGGTGTCTGTCCACAAAGACTAATTTAATCAGTTAATGGTAAAATGGTAACTCTTTAGCCTTGCACTTTGATTAACATCAATGAGAGTGAAGTATTTCAGCTGAAAGTATCACTTGTTTGTGTCTGGAATAGAACTGTAAGAGGGTGAGTACTCAGTATTGTGTGAAAAGAGGTAGGTGTTTATTAAGGACTGGTATTTTCCATCCAGATGCAGTGTGCTCTTTAATGATGTCTAGCACAGTGTTGTATTTTGATTACTTGGAAGTGCCTGTGTAATTCTTTCTGCTGTGTTTCCTAGGTTCAGTACAAAGAACAGCTCTGCAAAGCTACACCTGTGAGTGTCACCCCTGAGATGGAAAGAGTCAAGAAAAATCAAGAGAATGTCAGCATGGGAAGTTGTTCTTGTTTAATCCTTATGTAATTTTTGAGTGCAGAGGATGAGTCCAAAGTTCTGCCTCCAGAAGATGTTCCTTTTCTTTACTTAGGTGCAGGCTCAGTACTGGAATGTCTTGAAAACCCTCTTTTATGAAGCAATTATGAAAAGCCATTGCTTGGTTTGGGAAATGGCATGTGAAGCATCATGTATTTGATTAGAGAAGTGGATGCAATGTTTTGAAATGTTTTTCTCTGTCTTGGATATTTGCAGGAAATCTAGATGGATTTTTTTTTTTTTTTTTTTTTTCAGAAGATCCTTTTCCAGCTTTTTTTTTTTTTTCCCTTTGCTTTGCTTTGTAAAAAAAAATGTCTACAGCTGTACTTACTCCAGCTCCCTTTCCTGTCTCTTTCTGGTTCCTCAGTAACCTTCCTATCAGTATTATTCCTATTTAGTATTTGATGGCTGACATAACCATTAGAAAGTCATACTGTTTGCAGGAGTGCAGGGAAGAAGACAAGGACTTTTCGAGCAGGCTGCTGCCTTCCTTCATTGGTGAAGTTGTACCCTGTTAATGAGTCTGAGAGACCCCCTGTTGTCCTCATTGAGAACTGCCACCAGCAGCCCTATTTCATGGGGTTACGAATAGCTATGATGTTTCCCTGGGATGTTCCTGCCACATTCCGCAGATTAATTTAGAGTTATAATTTTCAATAATACTGTCCCTCTATAAAAAACTGTTTGCTATTTATTTCTGGATTTATGCTGATAAATCTAGCTCTCCTAAAATGCATGCTGTTCAAACAACCCTGTTTTCTTAGGTGATTCACGCCAGCCAATGTAGTTCTACTGACGTCATTGTTTAACTTTCACCAATTTTTGTGTTGTGCACATTTCATGGGAAATTTAAATTCTCTTTCAGGTCACTGGAATAGCTTTGGGTGGAGATTCTTTAACTTCAGACATTTCTAGAAACATTAAGTCTTGAATCATAGAATTTTTCAGTTGGAATATGTTGATGCAGACAGACACCAAATGTGTTGTGTGGGAAGACAATTGCTTGAACAATATGTACATTAATGCTGCAGTGCACAGCAGAATTATGAGCATAAAGTATCAGCATAGTTATCCAAGAGTTTATTAAAAAAACTCCAAACCAAACAAAACTAAACAGTTTGTGTGGGAATACTTATTTTACATGAAACTATATGGATTGGCATAAATCATGGAAGAATCTCTACCTACTAAATATTTATCATAACTGACTTCCCAGTATTTGGGGCCAGGGTCATCTGTCAGTGCCACATCCTGTCCTTTAACCACTTCAGATACTAATCCTACCTTGAGTGTGCATTTGGTTAATGCATCATTGCTACAAAGCTATTTTGTTAAAAAGCAATAGAGGGGATATTCCTACAGTACATTTAAATAAACACATGGTGAAATTTAGGCAGTTAGGTTCAACTGGCAGTTGTCTGATGTATTGCACCTACTATGCTTACTCACCTTTGACTGCATAGAGTATAAAAGGAAGGACATGGATGGTATCCTTATAGAATCTCTGTGTTTCAACAAATATACTTTTACAGTGGGCATTGCTGAAATTCAGTTTTTCATGTGCTTTGCTTGACTTTACTGCATTATTTGTGGCTTGTCCCATTCTAAATATACTTCTGTATACAGCCAAAGACCAATGAGGTAAATGTCAAGATATTGTGTGCGTGTGTGTATATATCCACACAAATGCACTAATAAGAAGATTATAGAGAAAGAATTCAAGATTATGCTTCAAAAATCGAGTTTATAAGCTTTAATAAACTTCAAATGCATTTTAGCTTTTCAGCTGTTTCCTTGATGACCTTTTAAATCAGACATTTTAATGTAATGCAATGTGATACTGCTTTAGCTGAAATAGTATGTACTATTTTATTCTGTTAAATAATAGGTTCACTACAGAGAGCAGCCTGGCAAAGCTACTGCTGTGAGTGTCACTCCAGAGATAGAGAGAGTCAAGAAGAATCAAGACAATATCAGCTCGGCAAGTTGTTTCAATCTTTTTGTCATTTAGATTTTCAGTTGCTGTAGGAATATAACAAGGATATGCTTTTCCGTTTAGATTTGGTGTGTCAAATGAATCATTCACTGAATTAAATTTTTTTTAAATCCTTTGAGTATGTGCATTTCACATACGCACGGGCAACAAAAATATTCAGACTTGCCTGATTATTTTTGCAAAAAAAGTAAGTGGTTGTGTTCCACCAGTATTTTTCAAGGAGAGAGCCAATAGAGGTCAGCCCTTCTCTCAAGAATCTTCATCTCTTGGACCAGGTTTCAGTTGCTAGATTGCAGGAATAAATTACAGTAAAGAACAAAAGAAATGAGAATTTATCTTTAGTGAAAATTTAATCTTTTTAATGATTCAAAATATGGAAGCTTATAGCCATCCATTCCACTCTGAGACATGGCACCTATGGTAGAGCTGAATATTCCTAAATAGAGCCTATTAGTAAATAATGAAGAATAAAATACTGTATTTTCTTGGCTTTTATGATAAAACATTCTCTCCCCTTTTTTCTTTATTGCCACTACGATGGTGTAAGAAGCAGCAGATAGTTCTAATAAAGACCAAGGAAGAAGTCCAACAGGCATGCTGAAGAAAAGGACCAGACTAGTTGCATTACTGTCTGTGTCCTCAACACTGAAACATCAGTGACAAAGCCACTGTAGATGGTAAATAGAACAGATTTCATGCAAAGCCACTGTTTCAAGGTGACAGAAGAGAATTAGTACTAGTGAACACTTTAGAACTGAGTGTAGGAGTGAAAAGTAAAGTTGGTTGAATTTGTCAGAGGGTTTGTCTGATGAACAGAATCTGACCTTGTAACTACATATCTTAAGTAGTCTTAAAATACTTATGCTTATTTACTGAAGTCAATTAGTTTTGAGGTGCATAGTTAAAAATAAGAGGAAAACTTCCCAACAATTCTAGACTTTAATTTATTTATTTGTTTTTTTAATTTCTGAAAATTAAGCTTTCTTTTAATTTTTTCCCAAGTGATTCCTTCACTTCATTTCTCAAGATTTACAGGAATAAATACTCTTCTATGTTAAGGAGCTGTACACGAAAACCGAACTATGTTGGCTGTCTCTCTTCAGAAAATGCTTTATATTCAAAAGCATATATGGCTGAATATATTTGCTAAGAAAATGTGTTTAATTAAGAAGGGTTTGAAGAATATTGTCCTGGGTTCAGCTTAAACCATGATAAATATGGGGAGGGACTCTTCCTTAGGGACTGTAGTGATAGGACAAGGAGGAATGGGTTAAAACTTAAACACGAGAAGTTTAGATTGGATATAAGGAAGAAGTTCTTTACTGTAAGGGTGGTGAGGCACTGGAATGGGTTGCCCAGGGAAGTTGTGAATGCTCTATCCCTGGCGGTGTTCAAGGCCAGGTTGGATGAGGCCTTGGGTGGCATGGTTTAGTGTGAGGTGTCCCTGCCCATGGCAGGGGGGTTGGAACTAGATGATCTTAAGGTCCTTTCTAACCCTAACTATTCTATGATTCTATGATTCTAAATATGCAGTACCATATGTTTCTGTTTCTCTGTACATTGCTTCACACTTACCAAAGGAACGTAGACGCCAAGACTCGTATTTTCATAGGTATGTTGTGTTTAGGTACTGTGTAATTTTAAGGAAAGTTAGACAATTTCAATACTTGGTTTCTCTCATCACAAATACATGTTGAAATAGATTTGCACAACTGATTTGAGAGGTAATACTGTGAGTGTGAATATATAGGTAGATCTAAAATATTTACTAACATTCAATGCACAGGATACAATGCAGTGGAAGAACTAACAGCCCGTTAGTAGATTTCAACCAGCCAGAAGAAACTGTAAGAGTATTCACTCTATAACCAACAAGTAGGAGCAACTACTTTTACTGTTTTAGGATTTTGAGTGGGTTTTCCCCCTCTCCCCCCCCCCCCCTTTTAATAAGTAATGAACCAAGGTTCATATTTTTACAACTCTGTAAAATGCCACAAAAGAAGCAAATTAAGAGAAATGTGACAGGAGGTTCTGTACTTACTGATGAACAAGAGAGCCCAAATGTTTTCTTTGAAAACAGAATATTCACATTTGTACCAGACATGTTGCTTTTGTGCTGCTAGCAAAGACTAGCCACCAAACAGGAGTAAGAAGGGTGCTGAAGGACTAATCTGTTTGTAAGAGTTGAATTTCCTGGGGACCCAGGAGTTCTCAGCTAATCCCAACCTGGAGCAAACTTGAGGACAGAATTGGGGTCTGTCTGGGTAGTGAGAAGGTAGTTTATCATCAGCCATACAAATATGTTTTAAAGACGTCCAAGTTACAGTGATGTTTTCTTATATTTATCTTATTTTTCAGTTCACAAATTAATTATTTCATTTATGTCATTTAGACAGTCAAGAGTTTCAGCTTTCAGGTAAACGCTGTTTTCAAGTAAGTGATTGAGGGAATAAATTTGCCCTATGGCCTTTCTGATATACTAGCTCATCAGTATCCTTGCTCTGAAATAAGTTACTAGACAAAGAATGTAAAGAAAGAAACAAGAATAACATTGTCTATCATGATTTGGAAAGGTTTTCTGTTGCAGAGTGTGGTTCTCACCATCCTTTCTACTGTAAACAAAAACTTCATGTGTGCTGTTGCTGTTTTGCAGGTCAAGTACAGCAGTGATCAGAGGCAGATGAAAGGTAGATGTAGTGTGCTTCTAGACACACCTGAGCTAAGGCATGTCAAAGAAACACAAAACAACATCTCAATGGTAGGGTACTTTCTTCCTATAACTGAGTATACTAAGGAATGGCACTTCACTTCCACTGGATTTTGCCTTCCATTAATATAGGTAACTAATGAAACTCTGTGCTCAAGTATGGAAGGAATATTTTCTTCTTATGCCTGTCAGTGGAGTGTTTGCTAACTGCATATGACTGTAATGAACACTTTCAAAATACTAATAAACAGTTTTCTAACAGTTAAATGTCTGATCTTTTGTTTGTTTGAGTTTTTTTTCCTTAAAAAAGTACGTGCCTCATTTGAGCATCACACAGTTTGACTGGATTAGGTGACACACTTCACCTTGTGCCTGTGCACGTTCCTGGTTTCTGCGTGACTTTTGTTCTTGGAATGAGTTGTTTTGTGTGCATTTGCTTGTGTGAGAATGTTTGTCAATTCAATTCTTTGATGATTAAGACTATTTAAAAAGTAAATATGCATAATCAGTGGTACTATCTTTATAACTCTTACTAATACTGGTTTTGTTGCAACATTTGGTTGTATAACACTTTCTATCCTAATGTCCTTAGTTTTAATTACTTTTTTTTGTTGTTTTTTTGAAAGCAAGCTGCTTAGAATAACTGCAGTTCTTTCTAAAAAATATGTTTAAAGACAGCTAACATATGGTAAAATAAAAGAGCAAAAGAGTACCTTTTGCATGACACCTTGCATAAAATCAAAATTCCCAGTGAAAGAAAATACTTAAGTTCTTTAGAACTATTACTGATTGGGCATTTTTAGTTGTCTAATTTTAGTTGTATAGATGTAGTTGTCTACATCAGTAGAGAGCTATCCTATTTTAGAGAAGAAGGGAATGGGCCAAATGACCTCACAGACTTTTCCTGTCCTGTGTGACTGTAAGATGATGCTTTGCTGCTTGAGTTAATGACTAATTTAATGGAAAACAAAGGCAAAAATTATACTAAAATATCGGAAAGTTAGTGAGATAGAAAAGATTTGGCCATCCATCCAGCCTATTTCATGTGTGTAGCAAGTCTTTTATTGTGCAAAACCCAAACAATATATGTGCCTCATGAAACAAATATTCCTGCGTAGAATAACATTTGCTGTCAATGGCAGCTTGGGGAAAAATGTAAATTTTCTTGTTTTCCTAGGTAAAATATCATGAAGATTTTGAGAAGACAAAGGGTAGAGGCTTCACTCCAGTGGTAGATGATCCTGTAACAGAGCGTGTGCGGAAAAACACCCAAATTGTGAGTGACGCAGCATATAAAGGTGTGCATCCACATATTGTTGAAATGGATAGAAGACCTGGAATAATTGTTGGTAAGTGTTGCTCTTGAAAACAGTGTGGGAAAGCTGAAAGCTTCTACTTGTATTCTCCATTATAACCAAGAAAAATATTTCATTTTCACTTTTCACAGCATGAAACTTATGTTTTACTACTGGTTCAGTGCCAGCTTCTAGCAAAGTAATAATGGGAATGAATGGGAGATAAATTATCATTTGCTCTGTAATTTTTAGTTTTAAGTATGGGTAGTTGTTGCTATTACTTCAAGTTTGAATTTTGACTCTTCAAGAAAGGCTAAAATAATCTTCATTTTGCACAGAAGTGAGATGATGAAAGCTGTCATTCTCCAAGATATCAATGTTTAAATGTTGCAGACCAGTTTGAGATTTCCCCTTCTGTTATTCAGCAATTTCTCCAGAGCTGCACATGCTCCACTTACCTCTTGTTTTAGAATTTCATACAGCTTTCAAAGTATGTCAAGCTGTAATTCATCAACAACCCATTAGATCTCTGGTAAAAACACCACTATTCAGAAATGGTGTACTAAAAATTATTCAAGATAGGACCAGATGTTCAAGGGGTAGAATACGGATTGGTTTTGTATGTAGAGACAGAGTATTGCATTAAAATGTCATTTGAGGTATTCATAATAAACACTATCTCAAAATCAAAATGGATATTTGAAATCTCTTAAAAGTTATCTAGTCTGCTATGTCAAAGGAGATGGTAACCTGACCTTTCCTTAACTCTCCACCTCCTTCCCCCCCACACTTTTCTTTTTGTGTATCCTTTTTCTGTGTTTTTTTGTTTTTTTTTTTTTTGTTGGGTTTATTTTTGTGCTTTACAAGTGTAGACCCCAGAGGGTCTACATATGGAAAAACATGCTGAGATAGCCCTCTAAATCCTTCATACATAGTAATAATAGCAGGGGTTGACTTTAAGTCCACCTTTCAAAAATCAAAGGAAGTGCAGGTCAAGTGGACTAATCTGTGGATCATATAGTCCAACTTCTTGCCTAAAGCTGGGTTAACTATGTCTATATCATTCCTGGCAGATGCTGCTTCAGTCTTTTCCTTAAAGTCTCAAAATGAGTCTCTACCACATAAAGAAGTATATTTCTTTCCTTTTGTATAGCCACCTTTTATGTGTTCATAGCTACATCCTTATGTCAGAGGGGATTTCTCAAAACCAGCTGTTTAGAGAGCTCTCCCTGTGAAAGGTACTGATGCTTTTAGGACCACGCAAGTCTCAGAGGGTCTGCAACTTGTTAAGAAAATCTCTGTCTGTAGAGACCCAAGAACTTGAACTCACTTTCATGGCTAGAGTGGTGCAGCCAAAGAGAGAAATAAAAGTTCCTTTAAAACTGCAGTTTCATACACAGGTTGCAATATGCTGCTTAGTGTGCACTTCAAACCTCCTACTCTCTACTTCACTGCATGTGCGCTGTAGCCCTATGTAAGAATCATGTGCAATCCTGTATTCAGTAGCTGAAGGCTTGCTAGTGCAAAGGGATTAGCAATGAGATAAATAATTCTTGAGCTGTAAGTAACAGAAATATTAGTTCTGTTTATCACTTTAAAATACTGCAGTATCAAAACACACAGGAACTCTTGACAACCCAGGCCTGCTGAACAGCAAAATAGTACGACTATTTACAGAAAAGAGGCCATGACAAACCTGTGAGCTTAACGCACAGTGATATTTCAGCTAATGCTTTTTCAGAGTGAAATTCAGTTATAATATCTGCTTGTTTGGAAAGAAGCAGTGAGCTCCCTGCTCACAGAATGTCCTTGGCAGCTAGAAAAAAATTGCAGACTGAAAAAAACAGCTGTGTTTTTTCCTAGCTAATAATTGTTCAGCCAGTTAGCAAAAGTACCTCTGTGTTAGAGTCCATTTTGTTGTTTTTTAAGTATTATCGGTGAAGCTGTAGCAAGTTATTAAAATGCCTGATTGCTAAAATGAATTCCTCTGCTTTGGAAAATAGGTACTAGTTTTAACCTTGCTAAAGCCATTCTAAACCTATCAAGATAAATTAATGTAACTGAGCTTCAGATCTTTGACTAAAGGGCCTTCATAACTCTCATGTGAGTATAAGGATATTTTAAATTGGCAAGATTCTGATTCTGTATGTTATTTCAGACTACAGAGATGGACAAAATCAATACAAATGAATGATTGCTGCACTGATGCTGCCATGAAGCTGTACTTACTCTGTTTTTACTTACTAAGGCATGATCAAACAGGAAAGGCTGGGCATTCACCAGTTCCCCCACCCCTCTCAATCCTGTCAGTGCTTTATGTAGTTGCATAATTTATCACTGTCAGGATTAAAACATAGTTTATCAAAAGATTTTGCATTGACTTTTATTTGTTGTGTCAAGAGGGACTTAGCACTATGCCCCACCTTACGGGATTTGCAGTAGATAACACATAATGTACATACATTGAATGTATTCTGAAGCCATGGGATTTGTTTTATTAGCTTTTTCTGTTCTTTTTGGCTATTCATCTTTTGAAATATGATGTATATGGGGCGCCCAGAGTCCTACTTTACCTACCAACCCATTATTTAGCTTGCTGAACTCAAACCAGTGAAAGGACCAAGTTGGGAAGGCAGTTATTTTCCCTACTTCCAATGCTCTGAGTAAATCTTGCAGACAGGTCTGCCCAAGAAGTAAACCTTTAGCAGAAAGTGTAGATTTGTGCTTTAACTGATTGTACTTTGCATCAAGGTTTTATTTTAAACTGCTTTGGAGGGATTAAGTGATTATTATATTTTTAGACATAGCAGATAATAGAATTTTTTGGGTTGGAAAAGAGCTTTAAGATCATTGAGTCCAAGCATCAACCTAGCGCTGTCAAGTCCACCACTTAACCATATCCCTAAGCACCACATATACACATCTTTTAAATATCTCCCGGGATAGTGATTCCACCATTTCCATGGGCAGCCTGTTCCAATGCTTGACAACCCTTACGGTGAAGAAATTTTTCCTAATATCCAGTCTATGGGATATATACTGCCACATCTCTATGGAGTAAGGATGCTGTTGTTGGACTGAGGCAATATCTTATAACTGATGGTTTTGGTTCTGCTAGTGGAAAAGAGCTCTGATATGTCATACTTGTTCCCATTTGTTTAGACTTAAAATACTGTGGTTATATTTAGAAAAAGAATGCAAAATTTGGGGGAAAAAGTCCTGAAAATATTGTCAATGCTTAAAATGAATGCAATAAGTTCTTTTAAGCAGGAAATTAATGCTTTCTGATTCTTTCAAGTGAATATCTAGATTTTTTGGTTAATTTCTAGATGAAGTTGGTTGCTGATTGTTAAAAGTCATTCCTTTCATGCCTTTACTTCCTTTGTTGTTTGTCTGTCATAATTCCTATGCTTTGGGAAAAGATCTTAAAGTTTGGCGCACAGATCCTGGCTCCATCTTCGACATTGATCCTCTGGAGGACAATATTCAGTCTAGGAGTCTGCATATGCTTTCTGGTATTGCTTATATCCTGTCTTTTCCCCGATTCACCTTTTTATATTTATAACATTAAGTTGATACAGTAAATTTCCTGGTCAGTGTGCTAGCCATATGTTTTATAACTATGTTTTTGTATATATATATAAATAACTGTAGTATATTAAAAGCAGTACTTTATAGGAACTTCAGCTATAATCACATGTGCAGATAAGAAACAGTGAAATAAATCTTATCCTAAATAACAGTTATTCATACTGCTTACAAGCAGTCGCTTAAAAAGCACTGACCTACTTTGTCCTCACTATAAGTAGAATCTTCAAGTAGTTTGACCTTACTAAAATCTCAGAGATATAGAAGGTGGCCTATTTATGAAATTGGTTTCTTTTCTATGCACATTTTGCTTATATGGCACATGATCTTATGCCTTGTGCTATTCTTTGCAACTTCAGGGTGTTCATAATTTAAGGGTAAATGGAATAGCAGAGAAGGTAATGTAACAATAGACAGCAATGTTTTAGCTCTACAATTGTTTGGATTTTTTCCCCTAGAAGTGTTTGAATGTTTAATTTTGCACATTTATTTTCTTTGCTACCAATAGTTGAACTTTAAATATTTCTGAATGTCATAAAGTAGTATTTGCACATGCATTTGTATGCATGCTGGGATAAAGGAACGTTTTGATTTTCCACTGGAAGTTTTCATATGCTTCATGTTCATACCTTTTTTTTTTAACCCAGTATCTCAATCCTGCCTTCCGTTTCTGCTATTCTTTTAAAGCAGAGAACAAGATTAGCTGTACCTGATTTTGAAGCAACACTCTGAAGTCATAGTGTTTAACATGGATACAGAATTGTGAATAATTTACTTTTCTCTAATTTTAATGCCATCATTGTATGGCTATCAATGTTAGCAGTGTTGGGATTTTTGTTGTTGCTTGTCTTGGCACTTCTGTCATCTATTTATTGTGATATTCTTTCTTTCTACCATTGTAGAAAGAGCAAGCCGTTACAGTAAGCAGTATGTACATTCTACCAGTTTGGGAGAGTATAAATCAGATGGTTCAGACACAAACCCTACCTTTTCTTACTGCAGTGAGATAACAAGGCCATCTGACGAAGGAGGTATCCCTTATTCCCACCTTTTTTTACTAATCACACTATCACAGTGTGTTGAGACCTCACAGGCCTGTATTAACTCCATATTCTTGTATAGTCACAAGCCATTCGAAACTGTATAAGCTGTCACCTGATTGATTAGGAAAGCAAACCAAAATCTGAAGACTGCAAAGTTTCTTGCATGCCATATTGCTTTATTTTGTATTCTCTTTCACCATTTTGATAACGCTATTAGCCTGAAAGCCCTGCTAACTTACATTTACAGTACTCAAGGCGTGTTGTGTTTTTGCAAAACGTATACAAATCTGGTTTTTTGGTGTGGTGGTTTTTTTTTCCTCATCTCTTGAATGATGCAGTGTAAGTGAAAAAATGCACCTCTGAAGTGAAAATAAAATTACCTTGTGCTTTTTGGTGGGCAAATCAAGTGTATAGTAGTATTTTAGTGACTGAAGTACTTCTTCCCCTATTAAACTATGCAGGTGCTTGTGCCTCTCTGTTTCTATCCTAAAAAAAAAAAAAAAAAAGTGTATCAGTTGACAACTTTCTCACATATGAATGTTTAAGAAAACATGGTCTCAGCAGTTCGGGGACTGGGTTAATATTCAGCTGGGAAGCTTATATAGTCTGATATTGTTTAACATAGCTGTTGAGCTGGCAAATGAAGTTGCTAAGCCACTGTCCATCATATTTGAAAAATCATGGCAGTCAGGTGAAGTTCCTGCTGACTGGAAAAAGGGAAATATAACCCCCATTTTCAAGAAGGGGAAAATGGATGACCCAGGGAATTACAGATCAGTCAGTCCCACCTCTGTGCCTGGCAAAATCTTGGAGCAGATTCTCCTGGAAGGCATGCTAAGGCACATGAAAAACAACAAAGTGGTTGGTGACAGCCAGCATGGCTTCACTAAGGGGGAATCCTGCCTGACCAATTTGGTGGCCTTCTATAATGGGGCTACGGAACTGATGGACAGGGGTAGAGCAGTTGATGTCATCTACCTGGACTTGTGCAAAGTGTTCGACACTGTCCCACATGACATACTTGTCTCTAAATTGGAGAGACATCAATTTGATGGGTGGACCACTCAGTGGATAAAGAACTGGCTGGATGGCTGCACGCAAAGAGTTGTGGTCAATGGCTCGATGTCTGGCTGGAGACCAGTAACGAGTGGTGTCCCTCAGGGATCGGTGCTGGGACCGGTCTTGTTCAACATCTTTGTTGGTGACATGGACAGTGGGATTGAGTTGAGCCCTCAGCAAGTTTGCCGATGACGCCCAGCTGTGTGGTTCGGTTGATACGCTGGAGGGAAGGGATGCCATCCAGAGGGACCTTGACACGCTTGTGAGGTGGGCAGATGCCAACCTTATGAAGTTTAACCATGCCCAGTGCAAGGTCCTACACCTGGGTCAGAGCAATCTCAGGCACAGCTACAGGTTGGGCAGAGAAGAGATTCAGAACAGCCCTGCAGAGAAGGACTTGGGGGTGTTGGTTGATGAGAAAATGAACATGAGCCGGCTTCAGTGTGCGCTCGCAGCCCAGAAAGCCAACCGTATCCTGGGCTGCATCAAGAGAAGCGTGACCAGCAGGTCGAAAGAGGTGATCCTGCCTCTCTGCTCTGCTCTCGTGAGACCTCACTTGGAGTATTGTGTACAGTTCTGGTGTCCTCAACATAAAAAGGACATGGAACTGTTGGAACAAGTCCAGAGGAGGGCCATGAGGATGATCAGGGGACTGGAGCACCTCCTGTATGAAGATAGGCTGAGAAAGTTGGGGCTGTTCAGCCTGGAGAAGAGAAGGCTGCATGGAGACC
The DNA here is from genome assembly GCF_963264785.1 of Psittacula echo. Taxonomy (NCBI): domain Eukaryota; kingdom Metazoa; phylum Chordata; class Aves; order Psittaciformes; family Psittacidae; genus Psittacula; species Psittacula echo. The sequence continues at coordinate 40,343,296 of NC_137737.1, read as the reverse complement.
TCATAGCAGCCTTCCAGTTTCTGAAGTGGGGCTATAGGGATGCTGAGGATGGACTCTTCATTAGGGACTGTAGCGATAGGACAATGGGTAACGGGTTCAAACTTAAACAGGGGAAGTTTAGATTGGATATAAGGAAGAAATTCTTTACTGTGAGGGTGGTGAGGCACTGGAATGAGTTGCCCAGGAAAGTTGTGAATGCTCCATCCTTGGTGGTGTTCAAGGCCAGGTTGAACAGAGCCTTGGGTGACATAGTTTAGTGTGAGGTGTCTCTGCCCATGGTAGGAGGGTTGGAACTAGATGATCTTAAGGTCCTTTCCAACCCTAGCTATTCTATGATTCTATGAACATGGATTAATATTAGAATACTTTTAGGAACCTGCATTCCCAGGTACAAAACCACATCTTGAGTCATACCACAGATTAGAATGAAATTTATTAAAATTATGGATAAGGGTCTAGTCATCCTAGTAGTATTGCAGTGGGTACTAGGCTTGAGTGGTGAATTGCAGGTATTCAGAAACATGGCATTCTAAATATATATTTTAAAAAAATAGTGATTTCTCCTTCTCAGCTGTGAAAGAATGTGCATTGAAAAGGGTGTCCAAAGGGTTACTAATTTATTTTATTTTGGTGTTTGTTTTTTTTGGGTTTTTTTTTTTTTTTTTTTTTTTTCAAGAAGGTGTGAAAAAATACTGCTACATTTAGTTGCCTGGCATCCTTGAATTACCCATGCTTTTAGGAGATTTTAAGGCATCTTAATTGTAGACTACACCTGTTTATGTCCTCCCAGTCACCAGAGTAATATGTTATTATAATGGCTAGTGTTTAGGATGTTTACATTGTGCTAAGTGCCATGTGAATACAGAGAAGCAGCTCTGATTAAGAAAACGTGAGGAAAAGTGTTCAGACTGAAGAACCAACTCTGACCAAAGAAGGAAATGCACGTCTTGACAGAACTGTAATCCCCTATATCATGTATGTTCATCTTTATTTGATATTTTAATTATATTCCCAAATATTTAAATAGATGATAGCAATAATGCATATCATGTTGGCTTTTATGTGTTTTTCTGTGATGATGTGACGTGGCCTTCACAGTCCAGTGCATATTGTCTCTCTGTATCTGTTCTGATCTTTTTTGGCTATATTCCTAGCCATTTTAACATTGTTTTGTCAGCTTGATTTGATTGTTAACAGATATTTTTTATTACTTGCCATATTGAGAATAGGAAATGGGTTTTATTTTCCCGGTTATTTTGGCACTAGCAAGCTTTCTTTTTTGTGTGTCTATTTAAATATATTGTTGTGGTGATGTGTTGAATAGATCCTTGCCAAGACCAACATATTTTAGCAAGATATTGTTTCCGCTTTTGACCCAGCTGGCTAGCCAGGGTTTGAGCACTTGCAGACAGTTCCCATTGCAGGGGAGAAATAAATGCCAGAGCTAAGTAATTTGACATAATCCTAACGATTTACAAGAAAATGCCATTTCTGTGAACACAGAAAAAAACCCCAAAACAACAGAAGATAGCATCTTTGGTCAAAAATACTATCCTTTTTCATGACAGCATCCTATCCCAAATGTTGTTATGCACATAGCCACAGGGTGAGTTTGCCCTTGACCTTTATATAGTATCTCTTATGGCATCTTATTTTAAGATGAGAACCAAATGAGAACCAAATCCATATTGCTGAGTTTTCATGGCTGTTTCTCATGGAGCTTGGCCTTTTAGATCTAGCAGTGTTTCTTCCTGGCAGTTGTTCAATCTGATGGTGTGCCAACATGAAAGTCAGTTGAAGATCTGTGACCAATTTTTACAAACTCTAAGTGTCTTTGGCCTTGTCTCATCATCCTTCAGATATATCTACATTGTTCAATTGCTAATTTATTCTAGATAACTTTACCAATATTTGACCCCCAATTCAAGTCTTCCACTGCCAATGCTGATGGAATTGTTCTTTAACCACCTCTCCCAGCCTTTAGCTAGGTCCCTGGCTTCATACCAGATGTTGAAGGCATAACTGTCTTTTCCTCACAGGGAGGCTATTAACATTGTTCGTTCACTAGAATTACTCTTCATGTTTGATTCCCTGACCATTATTTTAGATGATGGCATTGAGCTGAGCCAGATGCGCCTCCCTACAAAATCAGTAGATTTTTGCATTATATAAGTTCAAGAAATCCCTGTTCTCCCTTTTAGACTACTGCAGGTAAAACTGGATAGGAAACAATTGTTAAGGGTTTCCAGCAAGCCTGGTGAAAAGTAATGAATTTTAATTTTGAAATTATTTTGAAATTACTTTTCAGATTTGCTTGTCCTTTTTACAGCTTCTCCCTGCTAGTGTATTTCAAGGTTGACTTTATTACTTCATGGTATCATTGATTTTTTTTCTATACTGGACAGAAGGTGTTGCACTAGTTTCTCAGTCTGCCTGGATGCTTTGTAATTCGTTACTGTCCTAACACAGACTTCGTTTTTACTTGCAAACCGTTCTGTAGCACTTCCCAGAAATACTTGTTGCCACATTAGTTCTTGAAAAATTCTCAGATGTTTTTCAAGTAGTTATTTCCAGTTTGGTTAAAAAGTAACAGAAGCTAATGATTTCTCTCTTTCAATCCTGCATTTAACACTGGTATTGCAACATCTCAGACATGGAGCTATTAATTCAGTTTTGAGAAGGTTTTTCAGATTATTTTTGTCAGAAAGAGAAGTTGAGATGTATGGATCCCAGATTTATTTCTGTTTATAAAGACAGACCAGGCAGTTCCTTCCTCACAGAACACCATAGAAAAAAAGCAACAAGCAACAGTTTCTTTGCTTTTTAGCTATTTCTAGACAGCATTGTGTCTGACAGATTTCTCAACTGCTTGTTTGTGGGTTTTGTTTTTGTTTTTTGGTTGGTTTTTTTTTAAGTTTCTTTATAAAGTCTTTTCTGTCTGTCCTGATTTTCTGTGCAGCCTTCACTCTGTTCCACCCACCCCCCCAGTTCATACACTCTTTTGCTTTGCTTTCTACCCTACAAGTAAGGTCCCATCATGTTAGTTTGCATTTAGGCACCAGGAGAATATGGCTCACATGACTCAACCCCTGTCAAGTCTGTGTTGGACAGTCGCATTTGTATTTCAACCATTTACTCCATGAAGGAAATGAATTGCTTTTACATATAATTATGGAGTTTTCAGTGTCTGATGAGAGAAAGGACCACAGATATCACCTAATTGGACTTACTTGTATCCATGGTTGCTACAAAGTTTTTCAGAAGTTGTGTTAAAGTATGTTTTTTTATAAAAATATCTTCTCCTATTTTAAGGTCTTCATATAAAATTAATCCACCATCTTTTGCTAGTAGCTAACTTCAGTAAGTCAAAATGACATTTAGCTCACACCCTCCTGACTCAAGACTGTTTTGTTTAGTTCCATTCCCCCAAGGGTTAGAGTAAAAATGCTTGAAAGTAACACAAGTTCACAATATTGGAGACTTTTTTTAAAAGGCTTGTTATTTTAGAACACTTTACATATATGTATTTTTCACAGTAGTTCAATCTCCAGAGACTGAGGGGAAGGAAGGACTTTTTAACACTAAAGTGTTAATATATGGTACAATGTAAGATACGGAAATTAATTTGGGGTATATGATCCAGTATCAGTCACAGAAACCGAACTCAGTTGCTCAAAACTGTGTGTGCAGGTATAGAGAAAGAGTAGCAAGATAAAATGAAGGCTGCAAGTAAACCTGTAAGATTAATGAATATTTTTCTTGAGGCCCATTGTTTGTAGTAAGCAAAGAAACAACGTACTACAACCAGAAGAAATGCTGGTTTTGGATTAAAATATCAAACAGTTTAAGTCTTTGAGAAGGCAGAAACTTGTCCTTAAGAGAGTTGACCTAGTGTCTACATGGGTCACTCTGCTACTACTGGAACAAGTTTCAGGCTTTGCCATGATGTCAAGGAAATGACTACACATTTGTCTATTACTAGAACAGCGTCTTCGTGACTTGTGAGGTGATAGTAGGTGAGCCATGGCATTGCTACTAGGGCTACTGGTTTTGTCACTTCTGTTTTGCATTGGTCTTTGTCTCATTTTGAGGTGAAGAGTTTCTCTTAGAGCATTTGGAATGAGAAGACCCATCTGCACTGAAAAGTACTCACTGTACTCTCATTTTGCTGTTACTTATTCATTCTTCTCCCCTCTCTCTCTCTCTTTTATTATGCAACAATTTGTGTGCACATTCTGCTTTCATTATATTCTATTGAAAGTGTTTTCCTTAGAGTTACCCCTTTGGTTTTAGTTATCAGAGTTCTTTTATGCTGCTTTCCTTCAGTCTTGTTTCAACTGCGGAATGTTTTCATTTCACTTTCTAATATTCTTCCTTCTCTCAGTTTTTACTTCAGTTATCTTTCAGTTTATCGTATCTCTGTGGGGCTTTCTGTTTAGCTCTCTCCTGTTTTTCTTTGATTGAAATCATCAGGATTTTATTTAATATTACCAAGTTCTGCTTTCAGTCTTAAGGCTTCTACTTTAAAATGAGCTTAATGAACATCCTGTAGTAGATGAATAATTTTTTTTTTTTTCCTTGATACACCGTTTATTTCTTTTTAGTTGAAACATTTTAGTTTGGCTTTCTCCCAGTTTGCTTTTGGCTTCCTGTTTTTTTGTTTTCTATTTCCCTTTGATTTCTATTTTAATTGGTGTGCATCAGTATATAGATATGATATATAAATTTTTCCTTACCATATGTTCAGAATTTTTCAGTGTATTAAAGTGTCTCTTTATTCTCATTTTAAATTGTGTGTAGTCTGTAGATGGAGAAAAGTCAGAGGTGAGTATCAGTTTCTTTCAGTCACAGATATGTGGTTACTCTTCTCTTTGGGGAAAAAAAACACCCCAAACTGAAAACCTTGATTTCTTCATTATTTTCTAAGTCATCATCGTATCTTAAAAACTATTCAGAAGTCAGTTTGTCGCAGATGGAAATCAATTTTGGTGTACTCCCAAAAGCTCATGTTATATAGGAAAACAGTGAGTATTAGGAGAGTATTTGTAGAGTATTTCAAGTGCCTTTTGTTTCATTTTAGAAATCAATGCTAAAATTTTATCTATTTGGTTGGAGCCAGTGTGTTACTGATTGGCTGCATGTTCACTAGACAAGTAGTAAGAAGTAACGTTAAGAGGCCTTGATGTGAGGTTTCTTTATTTTGATGAAAAGGGTCTGTCACTAACACTTAGGCCTCTCACTTTGCCTTTACCTGGGAAACTACCTTCTGATCACACTGGGAATCGAAATACACAAATTTCAACAAACCATGAAATTCTACTCATATCTTGATAGTCTTAATTTTTGTTATCTACCTTAAAAATAACCCATAGGTTGCTATGACAAAAGTTAAAATTCATACTAGATGCTTCATTGATACTGCATAACAATTGGTCAGATCCAGAAAAGATTATTACAAAAAACCTTCGAGGAATAAATATGGCAAATGCGCATGCTGGCAACTTGACTCCAAAGTCTATGAAAGCTGCAGAAAACACAGCATCATCGTGTCTTCCTGTGGGATATTGGTACTTAAAATTTTGAAGTCTTTGTATAGCTCAGAGTGGAAGTTAAGTCAACGAGAAACATTAAGTCCTTTATCTCTTTCCCTAGTGGCATGTCCTCCTTGTGTGATATGAACTTTATGAAGAAAAAAGGCTCCAGAGTAGTTGTGCCTGCTCCCTTCCCTTTCTCCAAACTCCAGGGGTTATCTTTCTCCTTTACTCACCAAGGCAGGAACGTGTTGTAGGCCATTAAAAGAACTGTTTGAATTGCAGTGTGAACTTAGCCCTGCAAACAGAAAATGTAGACTTTATGTATTACTGTACACACTGTACACATACGCTACAGCTGAGCACTGACATTTCAAACATTGATTTCGGGGATGTCTCCTCTCCCCTATCACACAAACAGTATCTGTGACTCTATATAAAATGCTTATTTGTAGAATTTAGAATAGAATAGTTAGGGTTGGAAAGGACTTTAAGATCATCTAGTTCCAACCCCTATTTGCCTGAGGTTTTGACATCCAACCATATGTACCACAAAAATCCTAGAATAAGGAACTGTGCTGCTACTTCTGCTCCTTATTATTTTGCTTAGAAGACAAACTAGTGAGGTGAAGTAGAGAAAAAAAATGACTCTCAGATGCTGGAATGGCAGGGATGCTGTCTGCTATGTTGACCAGGAAGTCTACTTGTGTTTGGACAGTTTTAATGCTCTTACTCCAGTGGAAGGTGGAAGAAAAGGAAAGGAGACAGAATTTGGTTCCATTCCTTGCTCTGTCATTCCCATCATTTTTATAAAAAACATCATTTTGAGGATGGGAAAAATCACCATTAGTAAAAGACAAGTCAAAGAAAAAAGGGGGATAATACTAGACTGCTCTTTATATTGTAATATGGAGATTTGTCTTCCATTTCCAGGTGCAGCTGGCAGGAATACACAGCAGAAATCCTTCACCCCTCTTTGTATTCATATTCAGTTGCTAAGCTCTCATTTTAAGGAGGTCAAGCAGAATGACACAGCAGTTATATTTTCTTCTCTGTCAGCCAAGGAAGAATGGTTCTTTTATGCTAGGTAGCTGAACTCTGTTTCCGTAACATTGTTCCCTAGAGTCCAGTAATCAAACATGGCATTTGGTGGGAGAGGAATTGTAGATTTCACAGGAAGAACTATAGGCTTTTGTGGGTTTCTTGTCCCCTTTCAAGCGTATCAGCAGGCTGCACTGCCACAGAAGGCTGAACACATCAAAACAGTACTCTGTGTACTCCCTGTTGGTGAGGGTTGCGTCTACACTTCTCCTATCCACTAGACTCTTACATCTGTTTCAGACTTTTTATATATATATATATATATATATATATATATATGTATTTTTTGGACTGGATGGTGCTCTGATTTTGCTTCTTTTACATGCAGGCACCCAGCAGGTTTACCAACCTGAAAGGTAATGTGTAGGAAAAAATTGCCTGCTTTCACTCAAAAGCATCATAGTAAAACAGATGATTTTATCTTCTTAAGTGTATAATTTAGTACAAATTATTGCAGTCAAATAATAATACAATAAATAATAAATACCTCACTCATAAACCTCTTGTGGTATTTTTGAACTTGGGATATACTTCTCTGTGTATGTAGTATGGGCACAAGTGCATGCATGTTTGGTAACTGATACCAGAAATAATTTAGCATGAACAGTTTTTGTTGTTAGAGAGCTTGTGCTCCAGAATTGGTGTCTTCTGCGCTTCCATTCTCAAATAAATTTTTACTGAAGCAATATGGTTTACTTTGTAATGGTTTCCTGTAACCGTATCCTGTACACCCTAAGGACAGTTCTTGTTCAGGCAGCAAGACAGCTCTCTCCCTAATGGAGATTGCACCTTTCATTTGAAGGAGGTGTGTTTTGCATTTTCAGCTTCTTCCTCCTGTTTTGCAGTGATCCATAATGTTCAAAGGACAGGGTTGTTTTTTTCTGATTAAAAAGAATGACATTACAGTTGGAGGGGTTTTTGAAAACAGTGAGAGGTTTCCTGGTGTTAAAAAGGTGATACCTTTTCAGCTTTAGATTGAGGTAAGAAGGAAAATTAAATGCAAGGTGAGTTGAAAGAGTTCGGATTTCAGTTAGAAACAGGTTGGGTGTGTTCCTTACACATGTTATTTAGGTTTCTGTGAAAAAAAGATTTCTGATTGCTTAATTCATAATTTGGTCTCTTTTCAATAATCCATTTCAGCCTTGTAAGCCATGTAAGTATAGGAATCCAGAATGGCAATGGGACCACATTTATGCACTGTCTTGAGCATTACGTCCTAGTCTTGAATACCAAACTTTTATTGTCCTCTGCTGAGTGCTTTGTTAATGCAGAACATGAGAGAAATCAGTCCAGAAAATTAGATTTTATTATTTTCCACTACAATGATGTAGGAAATATCTGTAAAACCTTATTTTTTAATGTAAATGTAGCACTGCAAGTGAGGGCTTAGTTAAGTTTTGATCAAGGTTTGATTTAGGGCTCTGGGAATAAAAATAAATATCCCACATTGGTTGTAATACATTAAGATATAAATTGTAGTTCATTTGAAAGCACATTTTCATTCCGTGTGTGTTCACAGAGGATGAGTTAATGTTCCAGGGAGAGCTTTACATTTCACAGTTCCAAAATATTTTTGCTTAGATTCTCTCTGCCTATATTTGATTCCCATGCTGCTTTCCCATACCCTTGACGTCTGGCAGCATCAAATGGTAATTCACACACATGGAGGTGGAGGTGAATTCAGAAGAGACCTCATTTTCAGTTTCTCTAGCATGGCATCCATTCAGGGGATCTTTCTGTTTGCCCTGCCAGTTGTCTGAGTTTGATGTTCCCTTTTCCTTTAAACAGTTAGTGAGCAGAAAGTGGAAAGGAAATTTCCAAGAGACTCAACAGTGAAAGTGTTAATGGCTCCCTTGGCAAGCAGTTGTTTCAGTTTAGTGTGGTCCCCTAGAGAGCTTTTGATATGCTTCAGAAGATTTTATATCCAGCAAATAATGAATATAATTCATAAAATTATGTATAGTCATGTACTTGATCCTGGTTGATAGTATCCTTTCACTATTGCTCAGATTCATTATATCCACTATGCAAATAAGTAGCTGCACAGAAATCAAAGCACAACTTCTGTGAGAAGGACTTGTAGTTTTCTTTCTTCAGTGGGTGAATGGGCAACAGTTGCTGTTCAGTAAATGTGAGTTCAAATTATAATTGAAGATGCGTGGGTAATAGAACATGTTAATATAACCTTCATTTTACTAACTCTGTCTATCCGTGAGGAAGCCTAGAGCAAAATCCTCAACCTGCCTATTCACAATTTAAGAAGGAATTGTAGCTTCTTGTGGTACACTGTAGCCTCACTAGGACCAAGAATGCCTCCGGCTGGCTTTCAGGCATTTTGTACCTTCATAAATAAAAGAATGTGGTATGGTATGTGAGGAAGGGAAAGGCAAGGCATATAGTACTCTGTTTTCTCAGCTGGGACATGCTGCAGCTTAGGTGGAATATCAAGCAAAAAAGTCAGCTAGCAATATGATTCTTTTGTCAGTGATACCAAATCCTGATTGCAATTAATACTCAGAACTCCAGAATGCCCTGTTATTTGGTTATATCCTGGTTATAATACCAGTAGGGAAAATGGGGTCATGTATAAATATTATTAAATTTCCACTCCATTGGCTATTGGATGTATGATGGACTTGCACAATAAAGACCAGTGCAGCCAGTAGTAATGATATTGACTGTTTGTACAAATCAGGGATTTTAGAACAGATGAATTTTTGTGAGAAAGTTTGCTCTCAGGCGTATCTGAAATATGAGACAGCCCCCCAAAGAGGAAAACAAATTCTCGATAAAATACATAATTCCACGTGGCAGGAGCACATTAGGCATTCTCTTTGTCATTCCTTTCAAAATTAGTTTGTTTTCTTTGACATATGCAAAACAGCTCTGTGTGATCTTCTGTTGTAAGTTTATTCAAAATCAAATTTTAATTTCTTATATTGAAACTGCTGTTATAAGTTATAAATGTATGATTCTGCATAGTGGGTACATATGGGTAGACTAGAGGATAAAGTGGCATTATAAAATAACAGTGCTTAAAACAGTTTTAGTCTGGTCATGAAATTAATGAGGTTTAGTTTAAAACATTTTATTTTATCCATTATAGTATGTCAGGAAGTGGTCTTGAGAGTTTTGAATTCTTTTTTGCATCACGAAAAATTGTTAGTTTTTTAAATACAAGATTAATAATTTTGTTGACACCCCTCCTCCATTCCTTCCCCCCCACCCCCCAAGTATTTGAAGATGGCATAGTTTATTTCTTACATCTTTAGAATTTAGGTTATGGAAACTTCCTAAGCTTTTAACATTCTGAATTCACCACTGACTCCAAGTAGTTCAGAGCTTCAGTTCTAATGAGGTCAGTGAGCATGGCAGATATTTATTAGCACCCTGTGTGAATTAGGCCATACTTTCAGGTTGTTATTTCAACAACCTAATTATATGTGGGTTTGATATTCCAATTTACTAACTAATACTGACCCCTGTTATGGATAGTATGCAGACAAACTGCTGCTTCTGACAGTGCTGAGAGCAGCAAGCCTGGTAGCTCAGACATCTGTGAAAGCAGCCTAACTGACGAGTAAAGGGCAAGAAAAGGAGGGAAAAAAAAAGAAAGGAAAGAAATGAAGGGAAAGTTACTGTTACAAGAAAAAATGCCAAGATGCCTTACCATGTTCTTTTCTACTGTTCTAAAGGCAGCTTTGTTCTGTATCAGGTCTCACCATCTGCAGTCTTCAGGTTAGTGCTTTCTATATACTTATGCAGTCTGACCTATTCCAAGTAAACTTGATTGTGCTGTGCTACTCTTTTTGACTACAAAATAATAAAACTCTATAATAGATAAGAGTTACAATCAGTTTAGAGTATGTGTTTCCATTTTCTAGCTTGTTTGAAAAGTTAATGCTGAGCAATTTAACTTTAGAGTTGGCTGGGAATTTTCCAATATTGTTCATCGGAAGATAGCAGTTTAATGCCAGACTCCTTTATAGGAATGGATCACTTATGATTAACATCTCAGTGCCAAACCCCCCTGTTTTATTCAGTTTTGAGATTTTTAAGGTTATAGCTTGATATTTTTGAAACAAAGAATCCAGCTTTATGTTGAAATGTATTTAATTTTTAAGTCATGAAAATAATAATAAACATTGAAAATTATTGAAATTAAGCCTAGATCTTTAGAAATGATTGACATAATATTGTTTCACCTGATTTTTTAAAATTTCTTCTTGCATGAACCTTTGAGTTTTTTTTTCTTTTCATCCCAGTTTGGGTCATGAGCATTCTTGCAATCAGTTCTGCACTGGAAAATTATTACTGAGGTTTTCCTAATGTTACCTGTATCTAGCATATTTTTACTCCTCTGTTTGTTCTATCTACTCCTGGGACTGCATTTATATCATATCCGTTGGAGATTATCCTGTCGCTCCGTACTGTGGGATGCTGCAGAGGTCTGTACCTTATTTCAGCCCCTTAACCATCTCTGTCTCTTGGCAGTCCTTGCATGCTTATTAAAGTCTTTAAGTTCTCCAATACCTGTTTTTACTGTCAAGTAAAGAGCTCTTGCTGCCTGCATTAGGCTTAATCTTCTCTAACCTTCCACTATGACTTTTTTCAGATACAGTGGGGACCTAGGGTGCAAGTAGTTGAGCAGTGCATGCCACATGCTAGTACACAGGAGCATCTACATTACATAGGATGCATTGTTTTGTGCTGAGTGCCGAGACGTCTGGAGGGAAGCATCTATGAGAGGCTCAGCTCTTTTGTGATTTGAACTTGGAGCTTGCTAAGAAGTGAGATGCTTGGGAGGGCATACCATGGAACAGCTGAACTGATCAAGCAGTTTGCTGCCTTCTGCTGCCTGTGGCCTTGAGAACGTGGTCCTGCCTCCTTCCTTGCTCTGCATCTTCTGCTGGTCTGATACCTTGCTGAGCTGACTTAGCTCACCAAGCCAGCAGAAAAACAACACAACTGAGAGGAAGTGAAAGGGTGGTAGGAGTGTTAGCCTCGGCCAGCTCATGGAACACCAACCTCAGGCATGCAGTGGGAATCAGGAATGGACTGCCTATAGCCTCTTTGAGATGTATCACCTCATGAGTCCTGCTAAGTTCTTCTAACACTCTGAACTTTAGAAGAGAATTATGTTTAACAGATCACCCTTAAAAGCCTGCTAAATGCTCATCTGTTGTAGCAGTCAAGTTACTTCACTTCTCTTATGTCTTTCACATCCTGTCTTCAGCATATCTATCCTGTCTTATTTGCTGCCAAAGTATCAAGATTTTTGATTCTAAATTGACTGAGATATGGGCCTTCTTTAAAACTCTCATTAAATTCTTGTTTGACAACAATTAAGTTCCATTTATCCCACTGCTTGTGCTTGGGCAGTATGTGAACTTCTGCAGAATAAATGTTAACCTTCAAATCTCTCCTTAAAACTGCTACTCAGAATGCTTGTATGATTAATGCAGTGCTGAGCTGAGTTCATCTCAAGAGCTTGCACAGGAATATACACTGCCTAGGAAATAAACAGGAGGATTTCAAGGGTTTTGTGGTTGCCCAAAGAGGTATCGTGAAATCTTCATCCAGAACTCAAAATTGACAGGACAAGCCCCGGAGAAACCCAGTCTAACTGCAGATTTGGCCCTGATTTTAAATAGGGGTGGACTATATTACTTCTAGAGGTTTCTTCCAAACCAAATCACTTTAAATATTTTAATGATAAGCAGCAGCAGGCAACATCTATGAAAAATGATAGAAAACAAAAAAATAAAGTACTGAGCCAGAATTTGTAAAAAAAGTTGCCTCTGTGACGCTCTCTGGAGAAGGCTTTAAAAAGGTACCAGTTGTCATTATGTACTAGCTTCAACACAGCAATAGCAGCTTATACTAAGGCTATATTTCTTTAGCTGTATATTCTTGTAACTTGGACTGGGAGGTGGTCAAGGTGGTTGTAGAATTGGGGCAGTGACCCAGCCACATGAAAAACACATGGGGTGTACCCGAGCACCCCAAAAGCGTGCTCTAGACATGTACTTCCACACATGTGATTGCATCATTACTTAATGTTTTCTTATGCAGCAGTCATAGCTGGGCAATTTCTAAGGGAAAGGCAAAAGAAAAAAGGAACTGAAAACTGTGAGAGAGGCTTTCTCATGTAAGGCTATGAGGCCTGCTCTACATGTTGCAAACTGTAGAAAATAAGGCAGCAGCAAATCAAAACAGGGGAATGAATAGAATATATTTGGAGCAACATGATTCCCATCAGCATCTTCATCTATTTTGGGGGAGCTAGTCATAGTGTCAGTAACACAAATATGTATGATGATGCTGTATTCTGGCTAGGCTACTTGTGCTTCTCAGAGAATCTAAAGCTTGATTTCTAGTGTTGTACAGACATTAGAATTAAGCACATAATATTCATTGTCTTTCTTTTTACCTCCTACTCTCTTATGTTGTGGCTTTTATTATGATGTGTTGCAGTATTCTTCATGAGTTCTCCAAAGTCTTAGTAGTGAAACTGAAGTGAGATAGCATCAAAATATGTGTTTAAAACTGCATGATGTCTGTAAGAGGATGTGAAGTGATTATTATTTTACATCTGATCCAGTAAATTGTCTGTATTGCAGTAAATGACAGAAGTGCAGTAGTTAGCAGTGGGGATATATAGTTTTACATGGATTGTTGACATTCTGCTGTATGAAAGAATGAAAGAGAGTTTAAATATGGTCTATATAAAATGTAAATATGTATTGCTACCTGCCCTTTAAATGATTGGTTTGTTTTTTTTTTTTAACCTTGCAGTTCTACAGTGCTGTCTTAGTTGTTCCTTTTCTGTTTCCACAGTTTGACCTTTTTCTTTCCTAGTGCTTCTCAAAGCATGTCCTGATCAATACACACTCTGCAGATCCCATTTTCTGCTGCAGCAAAGTTGATATTCACTATCATTCTCTCAACTTCTTTTTCTTGGACCCTTTCTCTCTGTTTGCCTTTCATCATGTTCATTCATTTTTCTCTCTCCTTTCTCTGGGAAATCCTGTAAAGATATAGTAAGAGATATATGATAAATTTCTTCAAGTAGTTAATTTGAAATGAATGTCTGACTGACTTGCTTGGTAAGTGAGACAAGAAAAAAGTAAGCTTTGATACATTAGAATGCATCTGGTAAAGTCTTAATGCAACAAGAAAAAACAACCACCTGTACTTCTGGGAGCAGTGGTCAGCCCTCAGCTCCCTCACCAATAAATCTGGCTTCAGCTAAATGAATTTCATGTTCCACCACTGTGTTTTATTGTTCCCTTAGGTTAACTAAAACCATTGCTTTTGCTGCTGCAGTGAGTGATGTTATAGAACTTTATACCTTGGTCTGAGCCAAAAGATTGCAGTTAACTATGGGTGATGATGATGAAGAAAAGTCTAACTCTTTCTCTGCGTCATTTAATCTCACCTTGAAATATCTGTATGTCACCAGAAACACAGCTCGGAGCCCTTGTCTGTTCAATAATCTGCTTATTTATGATTCCCAAATTATCTTCCAAGTAGACAGTAATCTAGAGATTTCTTTAGTATTTTCTGTAAGAAATTGTTAAACATTGATAATTTTTTTGCAGCCCTACTACAGTATTCTTTTAATGGAAAAAAAGGGTGGAATTATTCAATCAAGTGTCTTGAACACTGATATGTTATATAGGCTCATATATATGATACCTAAATAAAGGACTAGAAGATAATTAGCAAAGCTAATCCTAAAAATTCCTTCTTTTTGTTTGTATAGAATCTTTTTCTAATACTTCAGCTTCTAATATTTCCCACTTCTCTTCCTTGGGAAGAAATGCTTTATTTCCCCAGGCTTAGTTTCTACCTTTGCAGGTAAATGAGCAAAAAGTCTCACTGAGACAGTTTGACAGAATTCTTTCAGCTTGTGAGAAGTTGATAGCAAAAGAGGAAAGCACATCTCAAACCTGCTGCTGACAGTTGTCGCAGAGGCAGGAGGCATAAGTTATCCCCTCCAAAGTAAGCCTGTCGATTTGGAGGCCACAGTGAAGCTGACCATCAGTAGGCTTGCTGCCTTACACTGACAAAGGATGATTGGTAGGAATTGAGAAAAATCTGTTCTGGGGAGAAGGAACCAAGAGTAAAAAGTTTCCACCAGCACCTTCATTTCTCTTAGGAAGAAAAAAGGAACTCTCCAGGTGTCTGCCCCTACCAGGGAGCAGGAATAAGCTACTAGCCCTTTGTCACAGCAGAGGAGACAAGATGCTGACTGATCAGTGGCCAGTGATGGCTTGCGAGATACAACTTCCTATTAAGTTAAAAAGTTCAAGCTCTGCTCAGTTTTCAACCAACATAAGCAATTTACTGCTGGTATGAGACTCTGTTGGCTTCTATGAAATGACCAATATTTATGCTGGTAGTGAATTAGGCAAAATTCATTCTGTCTTGATCGCAGAACCTTTGATTATATTTTTCTCTATTTTCTTACGAAGGGCTACATCTGGTCATGTAGAAATAGCTTGTAACAACACTAAACCAAATTATTTGATGAACTACTTCACTTAATGCATGATAATCCTGTGAACATGTTAACGAGCAGCAATTCTCTGATGATTAAACTGCTTTAAAATGTCTTTGTACTCATATGTCATTAGAATGAGCTTGGCACTTCTAAAATATCCATTATACATTGGGCTTGCTGGGAAAATAGTGAGTAGTCACTTACGTTGTGCTCATTTCTTACAGATTTTTGATCAACCATGTTTTTAATGCAATCTGTTTTGATCTGCTGCCAAAATAAGGTGTTTCAGCAGATACAGAAATTTTATGAGTGCTTTCCTAGTAGAAGTAGGGAGTCCATGTTGGTTGTATTAACTCTTTTAGCAGCTCTTGGTACAATAAAAGTCAACATGTTAATGATTCGCATACAAAATTGTTGAAATAATGTAATTGTTAATGTGAATAAAATATACGTGAAAGAGATGGAACAATTGTGTGGTAAGAGGACGATTCTGAAAGAGGTGGTCTTGGAAATATTTAAGTAACCATTTATTTCTCTGTGTTCAGCAAAGAATGTTGGTGGAATCAGAATAAACTAAAAAACTCAACAGCGACCTCACTTTTTAACATATCTGTCTCTTCCTGTGAATCACAATCCTTCTTTGTTCATAGCTCAATAAATAAGAGTGAGTTTGCAATGTGTTAAGAATTAATTGCAGAGAATTTCTACTGAAACATGCCAGAACTGTATTGGTATGTAGCTTTTTTTCATCAATCTTTCCTTAAAAAATGGCAGTATCACAGCACATGATATTTAGTACAGCATCTATGGCAATACCAAAATTAGTTAGTGGTGTTTCAAGCTTTCATACACCTTTTTAGAGCCAAACTTCTTATGGTATGTTAAGATTTTCCTTCCAGTTAACCTTGTGGATATATTGCTGTAGCTTTGGCTACAGTTATGTTACTCAAACAATGAAAAGCCTTGTGTTGTTTATGGAAATAATTCTGAACTGTGTCATACTGAAGAGTTGTTATTTGTAATGCAAATAATCTACAATTTCTACAAAAGGCTAGACAAGAACTTTTAAAAAACCTAATTAATGTGTCTATCTTTCTTTAACACACAGCCCCTGTTCTCCCTGGGGCATATCAGCAAAGCCAGACCCAAGGATATGGATACATGCACCAGACCAGTATGTCATCTATGAGGTCCATGCATTCACAACCTCATTCAGCAAGTCTGGTGAGTATTGGATTTAAAGAATTATTTTATTTGGTAAGCAACTTCATCAGCTATTGTGAATTGGTACCCTTGAATTCTGTAGCTGGACTATTTGACTGTCCTGGTCCTAAATGTAAGTGATAGTACTCATGTATGAAAAAGATTAAGTGACAGAGTAGTGGCAGGAACATTTACATCTGAATGCATAAAAAAAAAAGATTTATGATCTCCAGAAGGCAGAGGAATAACTGAATCTTCTGCCTGCTTGAAACAAATAGTAAATGCTTGGATGGTATTTCACAGGCTGAGATTTGTTGGTGTGCTCTGTGATGAATTCTGGTTCTTAGTGCTGGATGAAAACCACCGATCTCTTAAGATCACCCTGGTGGTTTAAATTTGTTTCAGATTTTTAACTTGCTGATTTTGTGCTAGCAGGCTTTGTGCCTTTCCTTATTACTCATCTCTGCTTGTATAAAGCTACCTCAGATCTGTGTTGGTGTGCCCTTTCTAATTCAACAGAACAGTTATGCACCCACTTGTGCCTGAACCAGATATACTGCTGGGTGACTGAGAAGAAGCTATATCATGAAATCATGGCCATGTCATGAAGTTCTTGATTATGGTGGATGTGAATATAATGCTGGAGTGAATATTTTGTTTCAGAAGTAATTGGTCATGGAAGGAGAGCTGAATTGGTATTCAGCTGGGATTTTTAGGAAGTTGACCTTCTTTTTTCTTTTTGAACTCTTTATGAATAAAATTTCAATGGTTATATTTTTTATTGTACCACTGCCTAGAGATTTCACAATTCAGATCTAGTCATCTTTTACCTTAAAAATACTGACTTGTAATTTTGAATTTTAAACTATTTTGAATGGCTGTAGATTTACTACCTCTGTCACCTCCTTTAGAGTTGAAGTAGTATTTAATTATGAACCAAACTTGGAGCTTGCTGAGATGGAAAAAACCTGCTTTCAAGATTAGCTAAAGCTTGTACTCTTCTTTAAGACTGAAACTCCATGGCATTTTATATTGCAAAGATTATGATATTATGTGAGATTTGGATGCTTTCGGGTTTACCAGTTTCTCAGCTGCTTGGGGGCTGAGGAGTTAACTTGCTGGGAAGTCTGGATCCAAATACCTGCGTCTTTGGGTGAACCAATAATTGAGAAACTCTTTGGGCACCTGCATTACAGCTGTGAGGCAGCTGACACTGGAATCAGCCGTTAATTTCCATGGATATCAAAAGGGTCTTGGGGAGCTGGCTGCTCTCTGAAAGGGCCAGAATCCAGGAAGTGGGAGAACTGGAAGCCTGGGCTTTGCTAGCAGATTTGCTTGTTAGTGGGGAGCAAACAAGGAGCCTTCAGATACACCAGATAGAGAATGAGATGCTTGCAAATCTGGAAATGCACTTAGGCTTCGCAGCTGTGTGGGCAGGTAAAAGACAATGATTTCCCTAATATCTCTGTCTCCCAGTGACCTTCCTGGTGGGCTGCCTGTTGAAACAATATCATTTCAGTCATCTTGAGAGTCATCACTTGCCTCTCCTTCCAGAATTAGAAATGCAAAAGTAATTGGAAAAGGAAGGGAGTGACATTAAAGCATTTTAAAAATAGAGGAAGGACTGTCTCCTTTCAACAGGTTTTCTTATCCCTTTTGTGAAACTTGTCATTTGACATCCTATCCAGGTGTGCTGGGTGCTCTCAATGTGTGCTGAGGAAAACCCCTTGTTTGGGATGTGTTGAAATGTAGTGATTTGCAGAGGCTTAATATTGGTGGCAGTCTAGGGGTGCTTTTAAAATCTCGACATGTCATAGGAGATTTTTTCAAAGGTTATATCAGAGTGGGGATGATTGGAGCTGCTGTAGTAAAGCCTCCTCCTTTCAGCTGGCTTATTGCACTGTTATATCAAATTCGGTTCCTCAAAAGCTATAAATTCATTTTATAATCATGTTCACCAATTTCTCATGTTGAGAAATAGATTTTTTTCTAATTTCTAAATTTTCAAATTCAGTTTTATTTAGTTTTGAGCTGAATTTTGTATCAGCATAATTCTAACACAATCTTTTGGGTAGATTTTTGTTTGTCAGTTAAATGGCATTATTTTCTGATTCTTAACTCTGTGAGCAGCTCTGCATAATGGGCTGAATTAAATTCTTTCTCACAGTATAGGATGTTTTATAATAGATCCCTGAAGGCTCTTTGCCTCTGGAAAATAACAGAGGGTGTTCTCATGCTTTTAGAAAACTAAAAGTGGTAGGAAAACAAAACCTAAGTTGCAAATTGACTTTTCTTGATAGCTGCAATATGTGAAGGACACTGCAACAGATACTGCTTCTTTCAAGGAGCGATCCATAGAATAAGTTTAAACTGGTAGATGCACTGGAAATAGGCATCTGTCAGCTCACATCCGGCTTGGGAGCTGGGAGTATGACAGGCTGGCTTTAGTTCTTCCTACACACAAGATTTACTGTTCTTTCTAAACAGTAGCTCCAAGTTAGACCTTTGAGGAGGTGGGGAGATAAGCGAGTATTTGATTGTTTTACAAAACCCCAACCTTTTCTTATACCCTCTTATACTCTCAGTACCTCCTAAACTCTGTACTGACAGAGGAGTAACTCCCTAAAATGCATTTTAAAAATCCCTTCTTTGAGTCCTTTAAGCATTGTAATTCTCAATTACATAGCCCAGACTACACTCTGAAGTGATAATTAGGCATTAAATGCTAACAGGATTATTATGGAGATTTCTCCTGACAGCCATTTAGTACCTAATTAGGTGTTAAGGCCATAAATTTAGGTTTCTCAGCAGCATTTAGGGCTCTAATAAATTTTTTTAAAGTTTGAAATTACCAGCTTGTCTTCACAACTATGCCACCACAGTGATGTAGTCAAGCTGCCTTAAAGGAGACAGCAGTTGTATGTCCTATGCCATGATGCTCTAAGGATGAGTGAACATCATTCTGAGTGAGCAAAAACTTCTCTCTTTTTTTCCATTTTTATATTAGTTTAATAAAACATCTAATCTCTTCCCTCAGTCTTTGCCCATTTAAGGAAAACATATAAGCATGGCTCAGGAAAATCCATTCTCTGCCTTATGCCAGATAAAGACTTCCCACAATTTTTCTTAAATAGACCTTTTTTTATTGAAATAAATTGTTTAAAGGAGTAACTACTGCTAGGCTTGTTGTAGTAGCATATTTTTTACCTGTTTTTTTTTTTTTTTTGAGTTAGTTTCAAGGCTCAGTAGAGTGGTCAGTTGAAATGGAAAAAAACAGATTCTCAAAACTCTTCCAATTGCTAGATTTCTAGTTTGTGAATCTTTAAGGAGTTTTTGGTAATGATAGAACCCTCCTAATTAGTTGCTTCTATGTAATGCATAAAAATGATGAGTTTATTCATGACCTTCCATTAACACTTGGAAGACATTAAGGAACCACCAAGAAACCACATGCCTCTGCTTAAAAAATCATTCTTGGTCACAGCCTGTTGGGTCGCAACATTCCAAGTCATGGCAGTGAACAGTTATACACAGCAAGACTCAGATTCAGTTCAGATCAGTCTTGTCAGGAAAGGTAGTGGTTTCCAGTTTTTAATCAGGAGTTGATTTCTCTGTTGTGTTTAACCTGCACTACCAATGATAGGGCAGATTCAAGCCAAAAAGTGTATTTGCAGCAGGGGAACAGCAATGATGAGCTGCTGTATAGTATTTGGATTAGATGATCCCACATTTCTAACATGTGACAAATGGTCTATTCACCATGTGTGGAGTATTTTCTGAAAAGAATTTCATTGAAACTCCTCAAAACCTGATAATGAGATAGACAAAAGCTAATCCAGAGTTGTTTTCCTCTGAGAAGCAGAACAAAGTTTGCTGTCTCTTAAAAGGTTCAGACAATAGTAGTAGGCATTAGCTCAAACACTGACTGTTTTACCTTTTTCCTCTTTAAACTATTGTACCAGAAAAATTCATCTAGGTATGTTGACACATCAAGAATTACTGGTAGGGAAATTTATCAGTGATGCTTGAACTGCTCCTGGCTTCTGTCAAGAGGCAGAGTAAGTAAAAGAAAATACTCCTGTGAATTTTAAAATGAGTTAGTTTTATTCTGCTGTTAAGATACAAAGGGAGACTATTCCCTTTGCATTTGAAAATCCACTTTGGATTCCAGTGAATGATAGCATTTTATTGGTTATGAGTGGAAATAAATACTCTATTTAGAAAGAAAATGGAAACTTGGCTTACAGTGGACAGAGGTGTACAGAAATTTGACTTAGCTAATGATAGGACTTAGTCTTCTGTTTAGATCAATCTTTTATATGAATATATAAAAATAAGTATTCACAAAAATTATTTTTGCAGAACTTTTGAAATCCTGTTTGTATTTTTTTTTCTGATTAGCTAATAATATATTCCTAATTTTTATTTTGGGATAAAATCCAGATGAAATGAAGGACATTCAGTGAAATGGCAAGTTAATTACCTGGTTGAAGACTGTATTTCTTTTCTGTAGTGAGGACACAGGAGAAGCTATTTGGGAATCATGCAAACAGGGAGCAAAGGCACAGTTAGCCATGGCTTGATGTAATGAACTGTTAGTTGCGAATATATGAAAAAAGAGTTGGAATATTTCAAGAGGTAGTGAAAGGCCTGGGATCTGTGTGAGAACATTGGACAATGCAGGTTCACAAAAACAATTATATTGCTACTCAGAACAAGGGACTGTATTCATTGTATGTTTGACAGGGTGAAGAGTGTGTTGTTTTTTTTCAACAGGTAACATGATTTCTCTGCCTTGCTCCCTCTGTTCTTTTTTTTTTCTGCTCTTTTCATTTTCTTTGTGCAAAGAAGAGGAGGAATCTATTTCTGTTTAGGCTTGAGACTTTACAGCTTTTTTTTCTTTCCTTCAACAGAGAACCTACAGAGCTATGTATGACTACAGCGCTCAAGATGAAGATGAAGTTTCCTTCAGGGATGGTGATTATATCATCAATGTGCAACCAATTGATGATGGCTGGATGTATGGTACTGTTCAGAGAACTGGGAAAACAGGAATGCTTCCAGCAAATTATATTGAGTTTGTTAACTGATTTTTGTCTCTAGTCCTTTGAGCTTTATTATGATTTACTCAAAATCTGACCTTTTAGAAAAAATCAGAAGAATCTTTTAAGAATATGTGTTCATTACCTTATCACTGCTGTAACAGTCTGCATTCTCACTCAGAATCCAATTTAGAGCCCTTTAAAGTAAAGATAAATAATCAACAAGAAACTTAGAGCTTTCAACACAGCATTGATTATAATAGTGCTCCCTCAAAATGAAAAACATATATGGAAGCCTGGTGCTGCCAGTCCCATAAAGATTTCAGTCCATTAGCTGTAAAGGGTAAAGAAACTTTTCCCTACACCTGAAAGACATTATTCTCTTTATAATAACAACCATAAAATTGGTTCAATTCTTATGGCACTCTGAAGTCACAGGAGGTTAACACACTGAGTTTGAACACATCTTCAAATTATTAGGGAGTTGTTTAATGTTTGAACAGTTAGCATCCTAATAAAAATAAAAGTGTTGAGTAGATAATAATTTGAAATAATGACAACTAATATGCTAGTAAAAACAAAAAGCAAATAAAAAACGCTACTGCCCAACAGCCTTACAGTAAAATGGTCTGGTTTGACAGCAAAAATTTCTTGACTCTTGCATACCCACATTTATTCCTGGATTGCACGTTTTCTCTTATTTCCAACAGTGACTTCTTCTATCAGTTTTGCTTGCATCAGTTAGCTCCATGCCTGGATTCATGGTTCTTCAATAACTTTTCCTTGCAAAATTCCTTGCAAAGACTATTTAGAGTATGAAACCTGTAAACTCTTCTCTTTCCTTCTAATAATACTTAGCATTTAAATAGAAACTTCCATTAAGGCAACGTACAACCAATACTTCATGTTAATTCCTTTACCTTCACCTGTACTGCTGTAAATAAATTTCCTGTGTGAGGCCCCAGTGCTGTGCAGTCACACAAAGCCTACAGTTACATCCCTCCTCCTTACCACAGGTAACTCGCTTAATGGCTGCTTTGCTGATGAGCTAATGTACCTACCCCTGCTGCAGAAATACTTGCACCTCCATTGAGTTACGGAGGAGAGCTCTGTTTAATTGTACTGCATTTCAGCTCAATGGCCTGTTGCTTCAGTTTCCTTCAGAAATCTTGGTGGTCCAACAGTGGGTTGTACACTTGCCAAATGATTAATGATGGAGAAATACTATGTATTCTTTTATTGATTTAATCTTTTTCATAACTGACACTGAAGGGAAAACTAACCAAAAGGAAGTCCAACATACTGTCCGCAATCATGCTTCAGTTTAGTTGTCTGTAGAAAACAGTAAAAATATTTTGCTGACAAACCTTCACAAGCGCTATTTGGTACCTGTTAGCTTGTCGTTTGAACTGAGACATCCAGGCCTCAGTCTGTGAGGCTTAGGAATGGATCAAGTAACTGGTGACATGATGGACCTGTAAGAGGGAATGAGTCATCAGTCTTGGGTCACAGGGAAGTTGCTTTTGCTTTGGCTGGAGCCTAGGAGGGTGCCGCATTTCCTCCCAGGGAGAAACTCTGCGAGGAAGGAGAAAGGAGTTAAAGATTCATGTGGTGTTCAGCCATGTGGTAGCAAAATTAATTTTGGAGTAGTTCTCAGAACGTTGAGCCTGCTCTGAAATTTTTAAAATAGGATTAAATACAGAGTTCATAGGCAATTTTGTATTTGTGATTTCACAAAATAAGCAACCCTGAAGTATCTACTTAAAGAATAAAAAAGGAAGGCAGTATAGATTTGTTATGTCAACAGAAAGTTGTCAATGCAAATGCCTGCTAGTTCTTCTTTTGCATACAATTAGGAAATGGAAAGCTTATGCAATTTTTTTTTAGGTGTTGCTAACATGGGGCTGATCGCAGCTGCCAAATAGAGTGGAATAACTGTATAAAAAGAAAGAAAAAGAAGTCTGTGACTGTGGAATTGCCTGTATGTTCTTATCATCTGACTAATTTCAAGGCTAATGCTGACCAGAAGTATCTAACTTCAGACAAATGTGGCTTAAAACCAGGGATGTGATATTGTAAATATGTGGTCTGTATGGATGTAATTTAAAGTTGTTGGAAGTTCTGTATATAGAGCTGCTGCTGCAGCAACAGACCCTTCTGCATTGCTGGTGACTTCCATGTTAAATCAGCAAGCTTTTTCAAAAGGCTGATGTAGCAAGCTGAACTAGAAACTGAAACAAGAAGTCTGCTTCTGTGTTGGTTTTCATCACTTTCCATCAACAGCAAGTAGAGGAATCCGGTTTCACAATGGCTGGCAAATTTTCTGATGATGCCTGAGGCAAAATTTACCTTCAATTGCTGCTGTGCTGCTCTGTTAGCTGTGTAATGTTGACAACCATAAAAAGAAGTTGCCAGTTTGTTAACCAGATAGGAATAAAAAGAGATATAAGGAATAGATATATTCATCAAGATGCAATTTTTAGTGACCTTTAAAAAAAGAAAGTCTCCACCTATAAAAATACTAGCATTCTTCCCAAGTGAGGAGGCGGCTTGCAGTGTTGAACACTACGTATAGTGAAAAGGAAATCAGAAAATGAGCATTTGGTTATTAGTCATTAGAGGACTATGTTATGTTAAACAATGGAAATAAAATTTCCTCCATTAATTTTGAATATTCATTAGCCTAGCAAAGCAGCTGAAGCAAATTGCAAAATAAAAAAGGTCAGGAAAACAAAACAGTATGTGAACGGTATTTCTCTTGAGAATGGTATGTCAGCAGAATTATTAAGGTCGTTTTAAGTTACTCATTCATGTAGTCATGTTTTTAATCTTGTATATGCTTCATAGTTTGAGTTCATATGGAATGGTTCCTGCTTTTTGATATAAAACAAACTTTAGTGTCATTATGCAGTTTTGTTCTAAGCAATGGAATCAAATCCCCAAAATTATCAGAATGCAATTATAAAACTGTTTTTTAAGATCTAAAATTTGTAAGGTAGGGAAAATAAGTCAGCAAGTAAATTTTGCCAGCACTGGTTTTACAAGGCATATGTTGGAGCCTGTTACATGCAGTAGGATATAGGGGTAAACAGATATTATATTCTGTCTTGTCACCTTTAAAGTATATATTCCTTTTTAACACAGCATGTTCCACTCACTGTACTTTCTTCCTGTAGACAATATCTTTTTCAGGGGAAAGAGAAAGACTTTTTAAGGAGCCTAATTTCAAAGATTTTCCGAAGTTCAGGTTGGAAGTTCACACATTCCCATTTTAAGCATTTTAGAAATAAAGATACAGTGTGCTGTAATTCTTGGTAGCATAAGTGTAAGTACAGAAAACAACATAGAGCATATTCATACATATGTACAAGAACAAATGGGTGCCTTGCTTTTCATTACTATTTCTTGCCTGGCTAATCTTCATTTTCTAAACAAAGCTACTTACAGATACTGAGGTTGTAATTTTTCATTATGGAACATTAGCATTTAATCTTGATGAAACAGGGTTTTCTTGATTACATTTGACATACCATAAACCACTTCAGCAGATTGGGATTTGACAGAGAATCACCTCCCATGGATTATATTTTTGACAAATGTGTCCCTACTGAGTGTTCCTCAGGGATATGGAAGGTCTCCAATACTTTGGAAAGGTAATAATTCTAGTTTTTATTGTACAGTGACTGCATGTCATCTTGTACAATGAAAAAGAAATGACAAATACAGAAATCTTTAGCAGAAAGTATACAGGGTATAAAATGTTAGATTTTAATTACGTTGATTAGCACTCCATTTAAAATACAGAATATGCTTTAGTTGGTAAATGTTTAAATAACATACTGAAACAGACAAAAGATGCTATTGAAAGTAGTTCTCCAAACTGATGTGCTGGCAAATGCAAAGTACTGGTAAGCTGTAGAAGAATAAATCATTTTGCAATGCTTTAGTGATTTTCTCCAGCTTTATGCCATAGAAACCCCATCTCTCCTCTTGAAAGAAAACCTGAAAGCTGTATTTCCTAAACTGCCTGCACTACAACAGTATATTCAAAGGAATTTCATATGCTTCTTGTGTCTGATAAATAGAATTTGCATATTGTACTTAAGTTGTAATCCAGTTGTTGTTGACATTTGTTCAATTATTATTATTTTAGGGGGGAAAATAAGCTATACTGTAGCATTTCAATCATGTGTATGTAATATTACTATTAGAAATTGCTAGACCGTTGGAAGACAGCAATGACTGTATTGACATTGATTAGCATGATGTGGAAACTCAGCTGTTGGTTTTTGCAGTGTGGTATAAAAAGCAAAAATGAACCGCTGTGCAGTTTGGCTTATGTTTGCTTTCAAGTGTGTAAAGTTTTAGTTATTTTGCAAAATTGTTCTGTACTTGGGAGTATACAGTTATGAAGGTAACAATTGTTTTTCAAAGGACAGATATACTTACTCTTGGATCATATGATGTATCATCTTAATTTGGCTTTTGTTATGCAGAAAGTTAACACCAGCTATTAAAATATATTTTAGTAGAAATGCTTTAATTCCTTTTTTCCTCTACACTGTGAATATTTAAGCCTTGGTGGACTAGAGCAACATCATGCTGCCCAAAGTACTAACCTATGCAAACTAGTTCACATTTTAGTTGATGTCACAGTGGATGTAACATAACAATTTATTTTGCATAACATTAAACATCCTTCAAATAAAATATTAAACCCAGCACTATGTATGTATTATATTCATAAACAATAATTTGAAAAGCTACCATATCCATTAACATAAGCTAGCAAAGACGTATGTTGTTTTAACTAAGGAAGCTTTGAGTTTTCAAACTTAAGTAGAATATTTAGCACTATTATTCTTCTTTATGCTTGATCTCGAAAAATAGTTTCCTAAAACACCATTTTATTTCATAAATGCCCTCTTCTCAGAGTGTTAATTTGCTTTTTCAGTCTGCATTTTCAACCCTTCAAGAGAACAGCGAGTTACATTCCATGTCTCTTAGTTTGTTTAAAGAAGCAAAGGTAGTAAGTGAAGGAGGTCTGCTGATTTGACCGATACTGGTTTGCTGGTCTTTGAATGGGCATTTGGTTAGGTGTGTTTTCAGTGCAACACTAATGAAAACAAGCTGAATTACTGGCCTCTCTAAGGTAATTTTATATACTAATGGGGTTCTTGGGTTATCTTTATTCACCTACACAAGTAAATTATGTTTTACAACATTGTAAGAAAGTTTAAGTTAAAATAAAATCCAGAAGTATTTGGAACTGCTCTGCCTGTAGCTGAAGAAGATTATTATGCTTAAAGACATGTTTTATTTATTCAAGTGTTAAGTATACAGTCCAATGAACTGCAATAGAATATTTTAATTTTTATCAAGTCTTAGTTTGAAGAAGGCTGTTAACAATGACTGATGACAAATGGCAGCTACAAATGGAGCTGGTTAGTTCGTTCTAGGTAAGTGATGTACAGTTACTACGACACTAATTAATGAAGAAGGCTTTCCTGTCTTTACTGATCCCCAAGGATCTGTGTACTGGCGCTTGAAAGCCCTGTGGAGACACTCCATGCTGTGTATTAGATAGGTTTAGAGTTTCTAGCTATCACTGTTTTTAGGATGCCTTCATTTCTGCTCTGTCACAGAACTGAGCTTTTGTTTTTCTCTGTTGTGTTAATTAGAAGCAGTAAGCTGTTTTTACATAGAGTTCTCTGTACTGAGGGAATAGTTGCCTAATGCATTGGCTGTGACAAGTACTACCTGCCCTCACTCATCTCACTGAAACCCTCAAGCCCAACCATCTTTTGAGTCCTGGGCTACAGTGTGTCTCACACTTCTTTCCATGAAGCTATCTATGGGACACACTAAAATGGTATCACCAAATGATTCAGATTCATGTTTTTCTTTCAAATGATTCCTTAGTCCAGAGGAGGGCCACAAGGATGATCAGGGGACTGGAGCACCTCGCATATGAAGAGAGGCTGAGAAAGTTGGGGCTGTTCAACCTGGAGAAGACAAGGCTGCATGGAGACCTCATAGCAGCCTTCTAGTATCTGAAGGGGGACTATAAGAATGCTGGGGATGGACTATTCATCAGGGACTGTAGTGACAGGACAAGGGGTAGCGGGTTAAAACTTAAATGGGAAGTTTAGATTGGATGTAAGGAAGAAATTCTTTACTGTGAGGGTGGTGAGGCACTGGAATGGTTGCCAAGGGGCGTCGTGAATGCTCCATTCTATATAAGAATATGATATGATTCTGTAAAGAATCATAGAATTCTATGATTCTATATAAGAATCTGATATAATTCTATATAAAAATCATAGAATTCTGTGATTCTATATAAAAATCTGATATGATTCTATATAAGAATCATAGATTCATAGAATATTTAGGGTTGGAAAGAACCTGAAGATCATCTAGTTCCAACCCCCCGCCATGGGCAGGGATGCCTCACACTAGACCATGCCACCCAAGGCCTCATCC
This sequence comes from Psittacula echo, assembly GCF_963264785.1. NCBI lineage: Eukaryota > Metazoa > Chordata > Aves > Psittaciformes > Psittacidae > Psittacula > Psittacula echo. The sequence continues at coordinate 40,315,424 of NC_137737.1, read as the reverse complement.
AACCTGGCCTTAAACACCGCCTAGGATGGAGCATTCACAACTTCCCTGGGCAACCCATTCCAGTGCCTCACCACCCTCACAGTAAAGAATTTCTTCCTTATATCCAACCTGAACTTCCCCTGTTTAAGTTTCAACCCAAAGCCCTTTGTTAAATCACTACAGTCCCTGATGAAGGGTCACTTTCAGGCATCCCTGTAGGCCCCCCTTCAGAAACTGGAAGGCTGCTATGAGGTCTCCATGCAACCTTCTCTTCTCTAGGCTGAACAGCCCCAACTTTCTCAGCCTGTCTCCATACAGGAGGTGCTCCAGTCCCCTGATCATCCTCGTGGCCCTCCTCTGGACTTGTTCCAACAGTTCCATGTCCTTGTTATGTTGAGGACACCAGAACTGTACCAAGTGAGGTCTCACGAGAGCAGAATAGAGGGGCAGGATCACCTCCTTTGACCTGCTGGTCACGCTGCTTTTGATGCAGCCCAGGGTACGATTGGCTTTCTGGGCTGTGAGTGCACACTGAAGCCAGCTCATGTTCATTTTCTCATCGACCAACACCCCCAAGTCCTTCTCTGCAGGGCTGCTCTGAATCTCTTCTCTGCTCAACCTGTAGCTCTGCCTGGGATTGCTCCGACCCAGGTGTAGGACCTTGCACTTGGCATGGTTAAACTTCATAAGGCTGGCATCAGCCCACCTCACAAGCGTGTCAAGGTCCCTCTGGATGGCATCCCTTCCACCCAGGGTATCAACCGAACCACACAGCTTGGTGTCATCGGCAAACTTGCTGAGGGCTCACTCAATCCCACTGTCCATGTCACCGACAAAGATGTTGAACAAGATCAGTCCCAACACTGACCCCTGAGGGACACCACTCATTACTGGTCTCCAATTGGACATTGAGCCATTGACTGCAGCTCTGCGTATGGTCACCCAGCACTATCCTGCTTCCTGGAGCCTTTCAGTTCTTAGCATTACTTATTCTGAATTCATCAGATAGGACCTCTCTGAGACATGGTTATCTGTACCAAAGTCCAGCTTTTCTATTAAGAAATATGTAATTATAAAATAAACACTTTTTCTTGACATATTTCCTCTGACTCAAGAGGACAGTGATATCTGCCAATTTCACAGCTTGTACTGGCCTTAGGAAGTATATATCTAGAATGAGTTAGATGGATTAGGCTCTAAGGGACTGTTTAGGCAGACCTTCATGTCTGCAGCTATTATACAGTGTGGCTATCTCAATTTAGATGGGATAAATGGCACATCAGGTCTTGCTGGCAAGTAGTTCAGCTGAGAACAGAGTTCGTGTATTGAGTGACCCAGCTATTCAAGAGACTGTCATTTTAATTTTTACTCCAGCAGTTCAAAAGAATTACAAGAATTAGATGCTAATTATTTACAATCAATTAATTAGCTGTGCATCTTAAACAAGTCCTCCATTGACACGTAAGTGGAGAAAGTGAATTGGATAGTTCTGGTAAACCACTGGTGAAGTGGAGCAAACAAGCAGGTTGAATGTCTTTGTATTTGACATTTGGATTGATTGTTCAGTGTGCTTGCACTTCCGATCTTTATCTTTCCTTCTAACTTTTTAAAAAAAGTGATGGGAAAGCTCTGTTCCTCGTGGCATGACTTAATGTGCTGCTAGACAAATTAATCTTTAATGGAAGAATAGATTCAAGGGCAGGTGTAAGGTCTTGGAAGACAACATTTTACAGTCCTTCTTTCAAATCTTGAAGTTATTTAAACTTTTACTTTGGTCCCTTGCATTTTCTTTTGGCTCTTAAAACCTGCTGAAATTATTTTGCTCTACTTTATTTTTAACATTATGTTCCCTGTGGCAGTTACCTTTGTGAGAAGGGCAAAAGACCAGAAACATTGGAGTACTTCAAATAACCTTCTCTTCCTACAATTTTTTGTTGCTACGCTAAGTCACAGCTGTGAAATAAACTCCACTCCAAGGCGCTGAATTCCGCCTTCCAGCAACATATCAAAAGAAGTAACATATTCCACTGGACACGATGTTCTGTTGCACAGCTGTGAGTATTACAAAATGGAGGTCGTGCTACAATGACAACAGTTACAATCTTGATAGATTGCAAGCACCTGGCAAACACTCCTGTGAGCTCTTTCGCAGCTTGTCACTATGGTACCAGTACTCTGTGAGGTCCATGAGGTTGCTACTTTGCAACTTGGTTTCTTTTCTGGATGCTAGCAAGAGAACACAGCTGCAGCTGCTTTCAGACAAGATGATTTTAGATCTTGTTTTGAGTAGTTACTGTTCATGGTTTTGTTGGTGTTCTACCGCTTTCTTTTTCTGCTTCTCATGGTATGATGGCCCAGCCAGAAGAATACATCAAGATTGCTCATTTGAGGGCCTTCTCCCAATCTGGAGGTGTATATTTCCGTGCTTCTCTTTCCCAGCACTGCCAGGCTGGTTCTCAAAGATCAAGGATATGCTGGGGAATGTACTTGCCCTTCTACAAGAAGGTAAGAACTGTGATCTGTGTTGGTACAGATGACTCAGAACAAGGGCATGCTCACTGGTCACTACCAAACTAATTCGTCTCCCAAGCTGAACACACGATCCATGAAGCACACACTCTCCTGGGCCCCTAAAACATTTTCCTTCTCTAGATACTGCTAGTCTAGTGACTGTATATCTTAGGGTTACATGAAACCTGTCTGAGAAATTTTGCAACATGCTTTAACCCTGATGACCAAAGGAACCTACAACTGGACCAGAACTTCACACCTTAATAAAATAGGTAGAACAGGCTTACCTGGTCTGCGCATTAGTTTGTTTTGAAAAGCTTTTTCTCATTTGAATTCTATACAAATATTCAGTGGAGGGTTCTCTACAGGACTGAACAGTTTTATCTGTTTTCAGAAAGCAATGTTGGGAAACTGTGGATTATATAAGAGTACCTGAATCTTGTTTCTTAGTCCAGACTGAGGTTTTTAGTCTGCTGTATTTCTTGTCTGTATCATAATGTGTGTTCAGCTGAGGCAAAAATAAGGTTGAAGAGGCAGGTTTTGTAGTATATTTAGGTTCAGAACCAAGAAGATGAGAGACAAGTGGGAATTTTCAAATTACATCTGAAATCATCAGCATTGGTTACAAAGTGATGTTGGAAATTTCACTCAACATTTTAACGCTCCAACGTGCATTAAGAAATCAATTGTAATCCTTTAATTATTTCAGTATAAATAGTGAAATGTTCACTGAATTAGGGATTATGAAAGATTTGTTTACCCTTAAACTAAGTATCTAACAACTAGTCTTGAGCTATGTTGACTCTTTTTTCATCTCTTTTGTGTAAGAGCCGTTATTAAGTTATATGAAATGGGACATTATCAGTGATTTTGGTATCAGTTCTGAAGTCTTCATGGTTTGGCAATTAATTATTTTTGGACAGGATACTTATTCAAAACCCCTTTGACAGCGAGAAGGACAAACAGATCCTGGATGAGGATTTGTATTGCTGGATTAAAAGAGAGCTAAATATGTCCCCTAGTCATGCTCTGGAAGACCATCGCAGTTTCTTATTTTCTTTCTTGTTGAAGTGCAGAGAAAGCTTCTCTTGTTTCTTTTGTTTGGGCAGTTTCCTGCTGTGTTGAAAGCAAAGGTCTCTTTACCTGGTGCAGCAAAGATATGATGAAATATAACAAGGGAAAGTGTAGAGTCCTGCATCTGGGCAGGAACAACCCCAGGTTCCAATATAGGTTGGGGAACGACCTGTTAGAGAGCAGTGTAGGGGAGAGGGACCTGGGGGTCCTAGTGGACGGCAGGATGACCATGAGCCAACACTGTGCCCTTGTGGCCAAGAAGGCCAATGGCATCCTGGGGTGTATTAGAAGGGGGGTGGTCAGTAGGTCGAGAGAGGTCCTCCTTCCCCTCTACTCTGCCCTGGTGAGACCGCATCTGGAATATTGTGTCCAGTTCTGGGCCCCTCAGTTCAAGAAGGACAGGGACCTGCTGGAGAGAGTCCAGCGCAGGGCAACTAAGATGATTAAGGGAGTGGAGCATCTCCCTTATGAGGAAAGACTGAGGGAGCTGGGTCTCTATAGTTTGGAGAGGAGGAGACTGAGGGGTGACCTTATTAGTGTATATAAATATATAAAGGGGGAGTGTCACGAGGATGGAGCCAGGCTCTTCTCAGTGGCAAACAATGATAGGACAAGGGGTAATGGGTACAAACTGGAACACAAGAGGTTCCACTTAAACTTGAGAAGAAACTTCTTCTCAGTGAGGGTGACGGAACACTGGAACAGGCTGCCCAGAGGGGTTGTGGAGTCTCCTTCTCTGGAGACATTCAAAACCCGCCTGGACACATTCCTGTGTAACCTTATCTAGGTGTTCCTGCTCTGGCAGGGGGATTGGACTAGATGATCTTTTGAGGTCCCTTCCAATCTCTAACATACTGTGATACTGTGATACTGTGATATTCAGAAACTGCCACAGTCATTTGTTGTAACCCTCCTGATACACACACCTCTGATAGCTGTGACCCGTCTGCGTTTTTCTAAATCTTTCTGCATTTTTAGAAAAAAAGGTCCAGAAGCTGGGATGGGGACGTGCAACAATATCTGTGTTCTACTGTACACCGAAAGGGAAACTGGAGCACAAGATATCTGCATGTGAGCTTTTAAAGAAGCCTTACAGGACTAGGTGAGCCGTAGTTCACTAGTCCTCCTCTTAGCAATAAAAAGAGCAGTCATGTAAAACTGGCACAAGGGGGCAGATGTGCACCATTAAAAAGTCTGCATAGTTTAAGTTTGAAATTGTGTTTGTGAATGATCAGAGGTGCAGGACATAGTCTGGTAACTGTCTTGTTATATGCAGAAATGGCTATGGTAATTGTTCTTTAAGTAAAATTGTACTGTATGTTTAATTAGAATGAAAATTCACAATTCTACATAAATCAAGAGTTTAGCAATACCCATTGATTAAAAATTTTATTTCCAGTGCTTGTCAATAGCAGAGATAAATAGGGCATTAAAATATGGTTCAATCATATTTTTTAGTGGATCAGATGAGATGAGCCATTCAAAATTCAACACCTAAAATATAATCATATTGGCACCAAATTCTTCTGCTGCCATAAAGGTGTCCTAGTACTTAGAAGTGCTTATGTGCTCCCTGAACAGTGATAATTACTTAGAAACCTATGGTGATGCCTACAGTGGTGTCTTAGGAGTTTGCAGAGTTAAATGTGTGTACAAAATGCTTTATATGACTGCAAGAAGAAAGCCAGTGCAGGAGGCATGGTTAAGGAAATCTGCAATAAGAGATGCGACAGCAGCAGAAGTTTTATTACGCTATTAAGGCAAATTATTCTGTTGTAGAGACAACTCATGTAATGACAGGATTTCCCTCCCCAAACCTCTCCTTTCTGTGACATACACTGCATCTTCATTACCCAATCTGTTCCACACTTCATCCACAGGACATTAACATTTTTGTTATTTCTTTTTATATTAAAAGACAAAATTCAAGTGCCAGAGATAAAAGCAGTAATTTTATTTTATGTGATTCCATTAAAAATGAGCTTTTATTGCTGACTGGACTTGGACTTAACAGCATACTTTGTTGCTCAAGCAACGCCAGCTTCAAAATTGTCCCCTATTTAGATTAATATGAAACTCTTCAATACACAAGACACGGAGATGAAGCTTTGCAAAACCAGGGGTATTTTAGAAGAACTTCACTGTGGCTATGTTGAAGTTAATGGAATTAATACAAGAGGATAAGCTATTTACACGTATGTATACAGGGTGAGTGCAATCCAGTGTTCACCGAACACTGTGTTCAGTGTTCAGTGTTCAGTCTCTCAGTCACTGAAAAGGCGCTCAAGATTCAAATCTCGCTGGCTTATTGTTACAATACCATTATGATAGCAGATCATTAAAACTTGTCTTGAAGGAGTGGGGCCTCTATTCAGCTGGAGGCAACATAGAGGTGAGTAGATGATGCTTCCCTGCTGCCTTTCTTGTTTCAAGCACATTTCTCAGCCCCACTTGGACTATTCCAGGTCAAAACCTAGGATATTCCTTTCCAAACTGTTGATATCTGACTGTCAGAATCATCCCTGACTGAGACCTAAATATTTGATTTTCTTCCACTTTGCATGTACCTGGGTCCTCTGTGACTCTTCCCTACACCGTATTCCTGGTTTTGGAGATCCAGTTGATGTGCTCCAAACTGGAATTGGATAACACGGCAATATAAAAAAATGTGGATTATCAGAGCATTTGGGATGAAAGTAAATTCAAACTCAGGTCAATGTGGAGGTCTAGATGCATCTGTGTAACTTCAACTCTCTGACTAGCACCGAAGACTGGCTCCAGGCCCTGGGAAGCTGAGAATTGAAGGTCTCCTAGCTTTCTGTGTGGCACCGTAGAGGCTCCTCTCCTTTATCTGAGAGTGTAAGTGGCTGCTAAATGGTTAGTTGCCATGATTGCCCTTTTCCAAGCTTTGAGTGTAGACACTATGGTTACTCTAAGGAATCTCCACAGACTTAAATTTTCAGAAGTAATTGCTTGTGGTTCATTAAATTCATGTCCCTAGCTCCTTAGCCTGAATATCACTGGGACGCTTTATTTTTAATATCTTTCTACATATTATCTTTCCCAGTCATAATAACTATTTCTATATATATTTTGTGAGTAAGAGTTTCAAAGCTGCTTTCAGATTGTATTTTTGTTATGTTTTTTTTTTTGTTTGTTTTTGGGTTTTTTTTTTTTACTCTAGAGACAATAATTTACCTAATTAATTCTGACTGTAGAATTGCTGGATACTTCCACTGTGTTTTGTGAGTGTAAAAAAGAACAGAGCAGAAGATATGAGAGCTTCAGTTTAATTCCAGGTTTCTTATTTTATTTATAGCTACGTAGCTACATCGTTGCCGAGATGTTATAGAGACCTTTTGATTAAAATGAAAAATACCTTACTGAAAGCAGGAAGACTGCAATAAAGCTATTTAACATGTCATAATCTTTTAAATTCCAGCTACCTGCTGTGTAAACCTGGGCTAAAAGTGGTTTCTTTGCTATATGGTCCAGTCCCACAGGAAATGTGCTAACATTATAAGAGTAATTTTAAACTTTGTACATTATTTACACAATATGATAAAGACCATTTCCAAGTACTTTGACGAAATCTTAATTTGTGGTCTCTGAAAAAGAAATGTCTGTCATTGAAACAATTCACCTGCTTCATCTCTCAACCCTTGTTTGTTTTCTTTCTGGAGTTTTAGTTGTTGGTGGCTATTAATCCCATATTTGACAAGACAGCTAGTTTTAGCCAATCCATTCTTGTAGGTTGATCATCTTTATCCTGCCATATTGTACAAGTTGTTTCTGATCTCAGTCCTCTGAAAACATGGAAAACAGTATTTCCTAAGTTTTAGTGGAAGATTTGTGATGAACAGTACAGTATTTACTGAATATTTGTAAACCACCATATTATGCTAAGCTAATGATTGTTTAACACTGAAATTCAGCACATCTCACAGCTGGGCATTAGGTAATGAACACAAGTTAGTCTAAATGTAATAGCTGTTTATCCTCTCAAGAGAAAAAAAGGAAGTTTTATCCCAGAAAGCCTGGGTGAAGCTTTTAAACCAGACAGTTTTACAGACATGTTGTCATCCCTCTAATTAAGAATATTTCTCCACTGCCTGTCCATGCTGTAGGAGCTATGAATAGTGACTCAGTAAAGGACCACCTTCTGTGGCTGGTTTGTTCAAAAGTCCTGACGCAGAGTGCTATAGAGCATTACCCTCACATGCATAAGGTCAAGTCATTAAAATTGTACACATGCTCTTAAATTACATTTTAGAACAGGAAGAGTCCTATTCCCTGTCTCCTGACCCAATTTGTGTTTGCCTCATTATTTTCTGTTTTCATAATTCTAACTATTTTCTATTTTAAAAATTATTTATTGGTTTCAGGGAAAGGACACTGATTTTGTTGGTATACAGATTTGGTATTCTAGATAGAGTCCAGGCTGGTGCACTGGCAACCTTTTTCTGGTACAGAGTTGGTCTGTTGAGTTCTTCATTGCACTAGAATTGCTGCTGCTTCCCAAGGTGACTTGTTGGCACACTTTGTAAGCAACAGGTAATTCATAGAGGTTTTTTTATGGCTTTTGCTTAAATAGTTATCTCTGATGGTGCTACGATTTTGAAGTCATGCTATGAGAAGCTTATATATGCAACGACTGGAAAATAAGTGTGGATGAAACAATACTAAATTTTCCAGTGAAAACTTGGACATTTGTTTCCTGTTTTTCTGGCTCTGCTTTGAAATGCTCTTTGTGAGCAAGCAGACAGGTGATCTGCTCAGTCAGATCCAGCTTTAAACTCTGAGAGAAGTGACAGGCAGGAAGAAAGAGAGAAAACAGACAATAGAACATGTATCTGTCTTACACAGTTAAGAAGTGCTTGTGATGTTTTTGTTTGGGTTTTTTTTTCCCTTTTTTTGCCAGATCTTCAAACATCACCTGTCAAATAATTTAGAGGAATTCATTCTGTAACCCTTGTTGATTCATGCAGCAGAATTCAGTGAGGATGTGACAGGTGTTTTGAAGTTGCACCACAAAGCACTTCTTGCTTCCCTGACTGAAAACATTGTCACTGTCAAACAACTATCAGAGATGGTAAATGATTTTGAGGCCTAGAACTAAAAAGAATATTATGGCACATAGGTATCTTTTCCAGGTTTTGATTTCAAATATTCAGTGCTTCATTTTGCTCATGGGGTGACTTTGTTGTGAAATGAATCATACATTTATAACTCTGCATTCCAATTGAGATCTTACTAGTAGCACTATACATCAGCTGTTAAATATAGTACCTACAATGGCATTAAAAAAGAATCCATTGTATATATTGAGGTTCATGAGTCCTTAATTTCTGTCCTTTATATAACAAAGAAGGTGATCTATGCTGTCCAAAATGTAACTTGAAGTAATGCCAAAAAGTAAAAGGCAATGCCAAAATATATCTGGACACCTAATATCAGGAGTGTTTTATTATGTCTTAGAAGTGTCTTATTTAAACTCTTTTGGAAAAAATACCGAGAACTGGGAGAAGAATCAGAATTTATTAATAGCCTGTTGGTGACTGGGTAGCTTTTTTTGGCATGTCATGGATGCAAAACAAGTTCCTCAGTGACTGATGTCTTTTAGCTCTCATTTAAAATGATCAAGTGGTTTTTACATGATTGTCTATTGGAAGAACATTGAGAGGTGAAGTTTTGACACTTTTACTTTCCTTAAGTTCTTGTTCCTACCAAGAGTTTGTATACAAGTTGGGAAAGTTGCTTACTTTTGTATAAACTAGTGGAGGATGGCTCTTGGTATTTTAAACAAGTCTTGTAGTAAAGATGCTAGTTTAGTTGCTATTTAGGTGCTCTCAATTTGGCTTTAATTTAAGTGTATTCCAATCAGATTGGACAGTGCCTTGAGCAACCTGGTCTAGTGTGGTGTCTCTGCCCATGGTAGGGGTTTGGAACTAGATGAACTTAAGGTCCATTCCAACCCCAACCATTCTATGATTCCATGGTTCTATGGTATATATATATATATGTGTGTGTGTATACATGTGTATACATATATATATATATATATATACATACACTTACCTCTCACCATTGTAATAAATAAACAGAAAAGCTAACTGGGACTTTGTTGTTTAGAATTTAATTTTGTTGTGTAAGACTAAGTGGAAAGCAGAGACAGCTGCAGTTTTGTGGGTTGTTTTAACTGGCATGATCTATGTCAGTGAGAAAAAGAACTGATCCTGCACAGCCAGCTGTTTGTTCTGCCCTGTACTCTCCTCATTATTTCGTCAGAAGAAGTATTTGTACAGCCACAACAGTGAACCACATCCAGCAACTGAGCACGACTACAACTGACCCACAAACAAAAGAAGACAATTTTAACCTTGATGAATTCCCCATTTCAGGTCCTGGCATGGCTGGTGAATGCAAGACGCTACTCAGTAATAGAGGTCAGCCAGGAAAGAGCAAAAAACCTGTCAGAGCTTATTAACAGAAGAGAAATTTCTGGGAAGAGAATCTTTCTACAGTGACATTATAGCATTGCTTTCACTCCTGTTTCCCAGGGTGTAGGACACCTTTAACAACAAAAAAAAATCTAGTTAGGTTTGTGTAGATATTATTTATTTATCTATTTATTTATTTATTTACTTGTGTATTTAGAAAAAGTTTATTTCCCATCTCTTAGGGTATTTAAAGAGGAGCAAAGTTTCAGTCTTGGTAAAGAACTGCAATAGAAACAGGAATAGTAAGAGCTAGACATTCTACCTTGCTCACACCAGTCTAATTTCATCGGAGGTAGACATATGGGAAGGTCTGGTGTGGTGTTTCACAGGAGTTTGTCATGTTGCTGCCATGGTACATTTTCCCAATGCAGATGAGGTTTGAGATTTGAGACAGAGAATAGCTGCTGATTCACTTAGTCTAGAATCTGTAAGAGTTTTCAAGTAAAATTTTGTGTGAAAGTAGAAACAGAACCATTAGAATTTAAATTCTTCTGACAATGTTTTGAGCTTGTTCATACTCTATAAGCCAAGCATCCTGCTCTTTGAAGGGCTTGAAGATTATTAACCTACGTATGAGATGTTTTGCTATGCAGCTTGGGTGAATGTATTTGAGGTGTTTTAAGACAGCTAGCCTAGCTCTTGCAAGCTGTGAAGCCATGGTGTGTGAAGTAAAACCTGATCAAGTTGCTAGGCAAGAGCTTCAGTGTTTTGCTGTGCTGGACTTTACAGTATTGTAGCTGTCAATACTGAATTAGCTACATCAAGGCTAAGATGGACATCTATACCTGAACTGCAGGGACTCCAGCAGACATGCCTGTTGTGCACTTCTAGCAACTATTAGAGAAACTGTAATGCAAAACACTCATTAGAAGATAAACAACAATTCAGGTTCTGGTGTCAGCAAAACTTAATGGGATTCATGGGGGTTAGGGAAAGCATTGCAATTTGAGATGACAGTGTGCTATCTGAAGTAGAGACTGTGGGCAGAAAGTTATGCTTGGCTTTTTCCCTTGATTACGCCCAAGAGGAAAAAGAAACAAAGATCTAATAAGACCACAACACAAAGTAATCCTGGGCTTGATTTTACTTGAACTATACCAGTGCCAAACACCTGAGAGTGAAATTCTGACACTATAGAGCATTAATTTCTACCCTTTATTTGCTGGGCAAAAAAGGTTTAACTCACAGAGGCAAAAGGATGCTGGGGCATGAATTAGCAGGGCTCATTTGGAGAGCTTTAAACTAGATTCGAAGGGGGATGGGGTTGTAACTGGGCTTGCCCCAGTGGGGCAGCACTCTAGGATTGATGAAGACTGGGAGGCCTCCTATAATCCTAGGGTGAAATTGGTGAGCTCAGCTCCCTCCTTGAAATGCCTGTACACCAATGCGTGCAGCATGGGAAATAAACAGGAGGAGTTGGAGACCTGTGTTAAGTCAGGAGATTATGATCTGGTGGCAATTACAGAGACGTGGTGGGACAGCTCACATGACTGGAATATAGTCATGGAGGGCTATGTCCTTTCCAGGAAAGACAGGCCAGCCAGGCGGGGTGGTGGGGTTGCTCTTTATGTGTGAGAGCAGCTGCAATGTACTGAGTTCTGTCCAGGGACAGGGGACGAGCGAGTCGAGAGTCTGTGGGTGAGAATTAAGGGGCAGGCTGGCAGGGGTGATACTGTTGTGGGTGTCTGTTACAGGCCACCAGATCAGGGTGAGGGAGTTGACGAGGCCTTCTACAAGCAGCTGAGAGCAGCCTCACAGTCACAGGACGTGGTCGTCGTGGGGGATTTTAACTTCCCTGATGCTTGCTGGAAGGACTACTCAGCAACCCAGCCACAGTCCAGGAGGTTCCTCCAGTGTATGGATGATAACTTCCTCATGCAAATGGTGGATGAGCCAACCAGGAGAGGAGCGCTGCTGGATCTCATCCTCACTAACAAGGAGGGGCTGGTCGAAGCAGTAAAGGTTGAGGGCTGCCTTGGTTGCAGCGACCACGAGATGGTGGAATTCAGGATCTTGTGTGGTAGGACCAGTACAATAGCAAGTAGAATTGCAACCCTGGACTTTTAACAGGGCAAACTTTGGCCTTTTCAAGCAATTGCTAGGGGAAATCCCATGGGCAAGGCTGCTTGAAGGTAAAGGGGCCCAAGATAGTTCGTTGACATTCAAGAATTGCTTATTCCAAGCTCAAGAGCTGAGCATCCCGACACGTAGGAAGTCAAGGAAGAGGGCCAGGAGACCTGCGTGGCTGAATAAGGAACTGCTGGGTATGCTCAAGTGGAAGAGCAGAGTTTATAGGTCATGGAAGGAGGGGCTGGCCACTCGGGAGGAATATAAGGCTGCTGCTAGAGGATGTAGGAAGGCAGCTAGGATGGCTAAGGCCTCCTTAGAATTAAATCTGGCCAGAGGGGTCAAGGACAACAGAAAGAGCTTTTTCAAATACATAGCTGATAAAACTAACACCAGAGGCAAGGTTGGCCCACTGGTGAATGGGATGGGTGCCCTGGTGACAGAAGATACTGAGATGGCAGAGTTATTGAATGCCTTCTTTGTCTCAGTCTACTCTGCCGGAGGCAGTCCTGAAGAGCCCTGTACTCCTGAGACCTCAGATGAAGTCAGGTCACTGGAGCGGTTTGCCTTAGTCCATGAGGAATGGGTTAGGGACCAGTTGAGCAATCTGGACAACCATAAATCCATGGGTCCAGATGGGATGCACCCGCGGGTGCTGAGGGAACTGTCGGAAGTCATTGCTAGACCACTCTCCATCATCTTTACCAAGTCTTGGGAAACGGGAGAGGTGCCTGAGGACTGGAGGAAAGCAAATGTCATTCCAGTCTTCAAAAAGGGCAAGAAGGAGGACCCGGGTAACTATAGACCCGTCAGCCTCACCTCCATCCCTGGGAAAGTGATGGAACACCTTATCCTTGATGCCATCTTAAGGCATGTCAAGGATAAGAGGGTTATGAGGGGCAGTCAACATGGCTTTACCAAGGGGAAGTCATGCTTGACCAACCTCCTAGCCTTTTATGAGGAAATAACATTGTGGATGGATGATGGCAGAGCGGTGGATGTGGTCTACCTTGACTTCAGCAAAGCATTTGACACAGTCTCCCACAGCATCCTCATAGCTAAATTGAGGAAGTGTGGCCTGGATGATCAGGTAGTGAGATGGACTGCGAACTGGCTGAAGGACAGAAGCCAGAGAGTTGTAGTCTATGGGGTGGAGTCTAGTTGGAGGCCTGTATCTAGTGGAGTGCCTCAAGGGTCAGTACTGGGACCAGTATTATTTAATATATTCATCAATGATTTAGATGAGGGAATTGAGTGTACTGTCAGCAAGTTTGCTGATGACACTAAGCTGGGAGGAGTGGCTGACACGCCAGAAGGCTGTGCTGCCATCCAGCAGGACCTGGACAGGCTGGAGAGTTGGGCAGGGAGAAACTTGATGAAATATAACAAGGGAAAGTGTAGAGTCCTGCATCTGGGCAGGAACAACCCCAGGTTCCAGTATAGGTTGGGGAACGACCTGTTAGAGAGTAGTGTAGGGGAGAGGGACCTGGGGGTCCTAGTGGACGGCAGGATGACCATGAGCCAACACTGTGCCCTTGTGGCCAAGAAGGCCAATGGCATCCTGGGGTGTATTAGAAGGGGGGTGGTCAGTAGGTCGAGAGAGGTTCTCCTTCCCCTCTACTCTGCCCTGGTGAGACCGCATCTGGAATATTGTGTCCAGTTCTGGGCCCCTCAGTTCAAGAAGGACAGGGACCTGCTGGAGAGAGTCCAGTGCAGGGCAGCTAAGATGATTAAGGGAGTGGAGCATCTCCCTTATGAGGAAAGGCTGAGGGAGCTGGGTCTCTATAGTTTGGAGAAAAGGAGACTGCGGGGGGACCTTACTAGTGTATATAAATATATAAAGGGGGAGTGTCATGAGGATGGAGCCAGGCTCTTCTCAGTGGCAAACAATGATAAGACAAGGGGTAATGGGTATAAACTGGAACACAAGAGGTTCCACTTAAACTTGAGAAGAAACTTCTTCTCAGTGAGGGTGACAGAACATTGGAACAGGCTGCCCAGGGGGGTTGTGGAGTCTCCTTCTCTGGAGACATTCAAAACCCGCCTGGACACATTCCTGTGTAACCTTATCTAGGTGTTCCTGCTCTGGCAGGGGGATTGGACTAGATGATCTTCTGAGGTCCCTTCCAATCTCTAACATACTGTGATACTGTGATACTGTGTTCTCCTGCATGCTTAGGAGAGGAAGACTGAGGCTTTTGTGTACAAAAAAAAAAAAAAAAATATCCACTTTTCTTTGCTTTCTTAAGAGGCAGGAACTTCCTGGCTGCTTGGAAAATTAGTGCCCTTTCACTTGACAGTCTGCAGCTATATCTTGAGCAAGCTGTTACAGAAGACAGCCTGACATGAAATGTATATATATATTTTATTATGATCTACCATTACATATTTATCTATCCTGTATGTGTGGGCTTACAGCAGAAAAATATTCTGTGCAAACAATATCTGCATTTTGTTCTACCTAATCCTTATAATCATAATGAGGTAACATTAGGGGCATCTTAAAAATAAGTAATGTATCTTTTCATGTTAGTGTTCACTGCTTTCAAGGTCTATAAAGATGTAAATCTCTTCTGCTTGGGACAGCAGATGTAAGAAAAGTAAGCAAATTATAAATGCTGGGTTACATGTGTCCTGACTTCCTGTGCAGACTCAAAACAATGCAAATTATAGAGCCAGATCTGGTTATTGATATTGACAAACAGGTAGGGAATTTGCTCTCTCTCTGATGACAACTCTTTCCCTTCCTTGTTCCTAACCTGTGGGCCTAAACTCATTAACAATAATAGAGTCGTTACCTTCAGTATTTTATTTTCCTCCACAGGAATCTAAATTCTTCATCAAAGAAAAGATCATGAATGAGAGCAACTACTTTATAAAACATAATAAAGGAAAAACATTATAAAGGAAAGGAAACCGTGTTTGAATGCCTAAGCTTTCTGCAGGCAAGCCCAATTAGCAATAAAGGAGCTTTGACTTTATGGGAAAACTATGATGGTAACTCTATTAGAATGAAAAAAGACAGACTATTTTCAGTCTTTATCCCTTTAAAAATCTTATGACCATTTGCATTTTTTTTTTACTATTGAATTTCTAACCTATTCATCAAGAGACAGACACTTTACACATTAAATTATGCTTTTGTGTGTGTATGTTCAATAGGTCTTTTCACTCCTGTAAATCCACTATTAGTCCTATTACAATGTTTGCTTATGTCTTTTCTGTGTCAGGAAGCTTCTTTCTATTCAAGTCTGCATGAAGCAACAACATTTCCTAATTTCATACAGTCCCAGTATATCAGAGCAACCCACTGAGCAGTTGTTCAGCTGCTGAATTAGCTGTATGAATTCGTCAGTCCTTTGCCCATTGTACGTGCTTGGGCACTTGGTGCAGAGAAGTCCCAACTTTCCCATCACAGCAACCCTGTTAGGTGTTCCCCTCCCCCTTCTGCTCAGCAAACAGGCACATACCTAAAATGTCTTTGGTGCTGATGGAGGTTCACTGTCTTAATTTTAAACCTGACATACCCAGTTAATGGTGCAATTCAGGCTTTGTAATCACACGTCCTGTGTCCTGGGATACAAGAGGGCAAGCCTTTTAAAAAGTGGTGGGTTCTTTTTCTTCTTCTCTCCCCTCCACCATCGTAGCAAATAAGTGTCATGGACTCATGAATCATTTATGTATGATTCTTTTTTCCAGTTAAGCTATGTCCTCAAGAGTTTGGAAATGCATACATTTAAATATATTTAAAGAATTTTAAAATTAACATAACATAAGCAAAGTCCCTTGAGAAGGACTGAGTGAGATTCTCTGTCTAAGAGAAACTACAGTTTAATAAAAGCACCGGGAGTCTGTAATAGATTTTATGTCTGAAATGTAAAGTTTCAAATGTATTGTGCATCCCCAGAACAGCCATATATCATCATTAAAACTGGTATAGTTTTATAGATAGTGAGAAATTATTTGTAAACATGACTTAATTGGGTACACACTGCTAAGTCATTCTTGTCTTAAAAGTTTTGTGAGAAGCAGGCAGTAAAAAAGAGACTGAATGAGCTTCAAAGCCTTAATTCTGTCACCCAGGCTTTTTCAAATGGAGAAAAAGGAATGAAAGTCTGTGCCTTGTCGAACTCAAAATATGTCATTGTAATTTCTCAATTCATCACTCTGATATTCACCTTATATATAGAAGAGTCTGGCTAAAATCAGCACCTGTCCCAGTATCGGTAGCAGCATTTTGTGCTGTATTGGACAAGGTTTGCTCCACATAACTCTTTGCTGGCCTTGGAGCTCAGGTAGCAGCTGGATATTCGAACAACTAGTAGGGCAGCGTAAAGTTTACAGACTGCTCTAAAAGAATAACATCCCGTCCTGTGCAGTTTGGAAGGCTGACATGAGGCATAGTATATGAATCACAAAACTCCAATAAACCCTTTTGCAGCAGAATACAACTTTTGAGAAGTGTTTTAGGCAGCAGGGAGAAATACTGGCCTGAATTTAAATTTTGTGAAGTCAAAATAATTTTCAGTAGCTCTAGAAAGGCAGCATGCCCTAGTAAGATATCGGAACTATTACAATAACAATGCACTTTTAGAGACAGTAGTAAGTAATAGAGTCTCTAGGATAAACAAGGATAGGAGATAAAACACGGATATTTGATGCTGCAGCTCACTCCAGGGAAACAGAATTTTCTTAACTTCCAAAAACTTCAGAACCAGGAGCTATCTAATGTAGACAGCATTAAAAAGAATGAACTCCAAATTTAGTTACTGTTTTTTTATTCTGCTAGCCAATACTTTTGACTTATGGCGAAAACATTAATATTCCAGGGACAGAAGAGGCCTTTTCTGGATAGCTGTTTCCTTAGCTTCTGCCTCATTGTGTCCTCTTTTGATAGCAAGTGGAGACGGCTTTCGAAAGTGTGATAATTGCCACACTTACTTAAACATGATAAAATAATAATAATGAATTTATTTTCAGATGATTCAATAATCTAAGCAATACTGTATGATGGTCAGGTATCAGGTTTTGCAATGCGCTGTGAAATACAAAAGAACCAACAGCACTGTAACAAACCAGATAAAATTATGGTATCACATCCTGGAATCATAGAATCATAGAATGGCTAGGGTTGGAAAGTAAAATCACACTGAACATGTCACCTCAATGTTGCAGCTTTCTGACTCTGATGTTCTGCTTGATCAGTGTGCACTAATAAGCAAAGATCTGTTCTATGTTGTCACTCTGTCAGGCAGTGGTGAAGAAAAGGTTTCCTTTCTCACACACTAGAAAATAGTGGAAATAGCTGAGTATACATTGTAAACTGTATTAGTAATATTACTATTACAATTCTTGTTCTTTTGCATCTAGGTTTAGCCTACAGTACAGTACGGTGACATTTGTTGTGACAAAGCCGTTAGGAACAGAATGTGAGAAGGTGCCATAATTAGTAGACTGTACTGCAAAAAATCGAATTCAACTCTGATATAATGTTATGATTTTCAATGATAGTATTAATTGCATTCACCTGACAAGTATTTTAAACAAAACCACTGAACTTTGGTTCTATTATGTAAAACTGGTCAATCTAATAATAACAGCATTTTAAAATGTTCTTAGTTCTTCCTATGTATCAAATAGTTAATACAACATCCTTATGATTACTGTAGTAATCTTCTTTTACAACAGATAAAATCAGTTGAAAGACAAATGACTGTCCAAGACCTTGCAATGAGAGAGTTGCAGAACTGGGAATTCAGTGCACCCTCAGTAAGTTTGCAGATGACACCAAGCTGGGTATGCATGGTGATCTGCTGGAGGATAGAAAGGCTCTGCAGAGGGATCCAGACAGGCTGTGTCAATGGGCCGAGGTCAGTGTATGAGGTTCAACAAGGCAGAGTGCTGGGTCCTGCACCTGGGTCACAACAACCCCATGGAATGCTATAGGCTTGAGGAAGAGTGGCTGGAAAGCTGCTTGGTGGAAAAGGACTTGGGGATGAATATAAGCCAACAGTGTTCCCAGGTGGCCAAAAGGGCCGAGAACATCCTGGCTGGTATCAGAAATATTGTGGCCAGCAGGACTAGGGTGGTGATCATTCGCCTGTACTTGGCACTGGTGAGGTCACACCTCAAATCCTGCGTTCAGTTCTGGGCCTCCCACTACAAGAAAGACATTGAGGTGTTGGAGCAGGTCCAAAGAATGGCAACGGAGCTGGTGAAGGTTCTGGAGCACAAGTCTGATGTGCTGAGGGAACTGGGAGTGTTTAGCCTGGGAAAAGGAGGCCTTATGACTCTATAACAACCTGAAAGGAGGATAGAGCAAGGTGGATGTTGGTCTCTTCTCCCCAGTAACAAGCAATAAGATGAAGGGAAATGTCCTTGAGTTGCAGCAGGGGATGTTTAGCTTGGATATTAGGAAAAGTATCTTCACTGAAAGGGTTATCAAGCATTGGAACAGGCTGCTCAGGGAAGGGGTTAAGTCACCATCCCTGGAACGCTTTTAAAGACATGTAGTTGTGGTGCTTAGGGACATGGTTTAGTGGGACTTGGCAGTCTTAGGTTAACTTGATGATCTTAAAGGTCTTTTTCAACCTAAATGATTCTATGATTCTATTCCATGAATTGCTGCAAAACTGACTTAGGTAGGTTGGACATGGAACTTTGGTCTCTGTCCTTTCACAGAATGAGAGAGGGGATTAAGGTTCATTCTGTCTCAGTTTAGGACTTGATATGGGTGCTTACACACAGCTCACATGCCTTGGGGTTTCCCATCTGGCCTCCAGCTGCCTGTGCAGCAGGGCATGTTTCTCTTGGCTCCTCATTCTTATCTAGGGCCCTGAATAAATAAACTGCCCTAGGAATCAGCTGTATGGCTGTCAGTTTTATCTGAGTTGATAACTGTAAGGCTCTCTTTTAGTCAATGCAAGGAGCAGAGTTGTGGGGGGAAATTTGTCTGACCTATTTTAAATGTCTACCTTAGGATGAGAAGAATTGCACCCTGGAGTGTATTGAGCATTAACTCGTTGTCCATTGACTGAAGCAGGCTGGGAAGGTTAGCTTCGGTGTGTTTACATTGGAGATGAGTTGTTAATCATATGAATCTTGATAAATCTTGTTGAGTGTGACTGAGCACACAGCAGCCTGGGGCAGCTGATCTATCACTTTGTTATTGGTTTCTTGGGGCACCACTTTGCATTATATCTGAATTAAACTTCAGAATCCCTTCTGCACGCAAACTGGTGTGCAAGGAGGAGACTTGCCACAGGATTCCGCAGGTACAGTATATTCAGCTGCTCTGTAGGAAAATTTGATTCCTTTTTTGGCCATTGTACAAGAGGAATATTTTAAGCATAGAACTCAGAATCAAGGTAGTTCTGCATAAAGTTGGCAAGAACTTATAATCAGTTTAGCCCTATTTTCAGTCAGAATTTATCTATCTGTACCACTGATTAATATGGCTGCTGACTTAACCAATATTAACAGGTCTTGCTGAAGACATGTTATTACATTAGCAGTGATTAAAGATATATTCCAAGAAGCAATGAGTCTCAGAACCATACTTGTTATTGAAATGTTGACAATATTGATATCAGGATTTTAATATCCTGCTTTATAATTAAAATTCTGCCCGGCAAAGATTTCGTCTAGGTCTGCTGTATGGGAACCAGCTACCACTTCTGAGTTACTGAAGAGAATTATATACATGTACTGGTCAGTGAAAGACTACCAGTAGGGCTTTTGTCTGGTTGTGTTTCACAAAGATGATTCTAAAGTTACAAAGACCAGTTGCCAGCTGAGGAGAAAAATTCGGGCTCTCTAGTCTTTGAATCTTCCAGCTTGTCTTCAGTTTCAGGCTGACATGCTTTAAGAGTATTCTGTGCTGTCAGATTTTCACTTGACATGGGGGCTGGTTAGGCTAAGGGAAAAAGAGAAGCTTTATAAAAACAACTTCAAAGAATGATGAGCTCCTTGCAGATGTCAGTGTGGTACGGCACATTTTACATGAATTATTGGTGTTGTCAACTCTTCTGCTGGAGTGCAGAGAAGAATAGGCTTTGCTTCAGTTCTCTGCTCAATTCCTAATTTCCCTTAAAATAAATGAAACAAACCCCAGCTTATTAAAGAGGAGGCATTGTTTGGAGGCTGCCTACACTATTACTGTTTTTCTAATACATTTCTTATTTTTTTTTCCAGACTTTTTAATTAAAATACCTTTAGTGTGTCTTCCTAGGGGAAGAAGGATTGTAGTAACACACTGCATGTCTTTGCATAGATTTCCAAAGCCTCCTATGGATGTGTCTGTTGACTAATATCAATCCAATGTAACAAAAGGGAAAGTGCTCTGGAGAATCATAATTTCCTATATGATTTAAGAAAATATACAACCAGGCTGAAAAGGCAGGCCTTGCTGTATCCTTATTGGAAGAAAGACTGCTGAGAGACTTCAGATGCCAGGTAATGCAACAGAGAAAATAGTGGCTATCCTGTTTCTTGAAAACAAATAATTCATTGCTCATAGTTTGTTAACATATATGAATTTCACTTTTGATATATAACTTGAAACATCTACAGAGTTCTTTTACAATCAGTGAAAAAAAAATGCAAATTGCAGCTTGTTTTGAATGGCTTTTTTAGGATAGAGTGATTTTTAATAATGGTCTTATCAAGAGTTTCTAGGAAACTGATGCCTTCAGCCATCAGACTGAAAGGACACAGGTATGCCACAGGCATTGACATACCTTCCAGGGATATCTCTCATGTTCTAGGGCATGTCACATGGCACTAAATGCCTAAAAAAGCCTGTGCTTGAGCACCTAAGGTGAGCCCTACCAGTTCTAAACTCCGCTTCCTGGGATTGTATGCATTCTCTTATACCAGTTTCACAATGCTATGACTGAGCACTAAATGCTGGACAGCAGTGTTGTCTGGTGTGCTCAGCACTAACTGGGTTCACTCTTAACTGTGCCACCTGATGTTGCTCCCCACCATCTTGTTGTGCCTGGGTTCACTGCTAGCTGCTTGTGGAGCCCTGAATGTAGCCAGCCCCATGTTTGTTGGCAGTGGCAGAAAGGAACAACTCAAAAACCAAATTGTTCTCCTAGCCAACCACAGTGTTATTCACCTGGAGATACAGCTGCATCTTCCACCCCAAAAAGGCACACTGATCACTGATCAGGTGGGTATTTTTCCCCTAATTTTATTGTAACTACTATACGTATGCACGTATATATCTCAGAGCTAGAAAGATTGGCCAGGGTAGCTCTTCTGTCACCAGGCAAGAGAAAAAGTCTTGTTTTTTGTCTCCCCAGTGAAACTTGCACAGAATATGAATGTTCTGTTCTTTCTGAAACACAGTCCATGCCCAGAAATAAGTAATTCCCATTGATTTCCAACTGGTTTCAGTGCAAGTTGGACACGCAGACAGAAATTAGATTCCCAAGTACCTTCATGAATGTAGAATTTATTTCCTATTCTTGCAAGACCAAGAGAGAGAGGAGAGAATGAGAGTGGAAAAAGAGAACAAATAATAAGTCACGATTATTATGGGGATTTTTGGAACATAAACTTATTTCCTTAGCTCTTTTCCAGGTTATTTTGAAATTTATTTTTAGTCATTTAAGTCTCTGCAAACAGAAAATGTCATTCTAAGTGGCTAGTGTGAGTTGTATTATTCCAGTCACAGATGGGAAAGGCAGTATACAAAAAGCTGTGCCTGTCATTATTTAAATCTTAATGTCAGGTTTCTAGGGATTTATGAGTGGCTGGGTTTAATCTTGAAACAGGAAGTTCTAATGTTCTGTATGCAGATGTTATAGGTACTTTATAAAGCTAAATAATTTTAATAGATTGCCAAACTGGGGTTTTATAGAACAGTTCTGCCATTATTGTTCAGAATGACACTGCATAATTACATAATTTTGAATTTGGATGGACATAGTCTTCTTTATGCTTTGATAATAGCATATTAAACAAGTGTATTGTAGACTATTAATTCTTCCACACAAAAAAAGGCTTATAGCTTTATCTAGTGGTTTTTATGTCAAGCTGAAAATGAATGGGTAAAACTTGAAAGTGGTAAAGGTGAATGTTCATAATTATGCAAATACAACCTTGCAGTGAAAGGAGGAGTTTTTGGTCTCTAGTGGGGTCTGGCAAGATTTTATGTAGCAGAGGATTGAAAGATTGTGTAGATAAATGATAACAATCTCCACACTTCAGTATTTAAATCTGCAGCTCATCCATTTTGTCAGTATTCTTTGGATGGATAGAGGACAGGTTTGACTTTTCAAACCTTTGTTTGGAGGTCAGAAAGTCGAAGATCTGATTGAGCCAAGGTGTCCCACTGGGCTACAGAAAGGCTAGTTTTCTGTGGCTGACAGCACACAGAAACTGGTATGAGTATCACCACATCCATCTACCTTTGATGCTTTGGGTCTATTAATTTTGTATTATTTATAGCTTCATGGAGCAGGAGCTTGCTTCATCATGAATCTGAAAGGAGTTCTGAACTCTTGGCCTGTAATAAAAACAGTTAAACTGTGTTGTCACAATATCTTCTTGCTCAGGGTCTAGTGTGAAAATATATGTATGCTATGCATATGTAAAATTATTGATGTACACATTGATAATTTTATGTGTCACAGTCTTGCTTGAATAGACCATGTGTTGTGATGTAGGCAGCCTGGAAGGTTTTCTCTTTACTATGTCATTATAAAATTAAAAATTATTGTTGTCAATGAGGGCAGATTTTAATTTTTAAGTGGTTAGTGTATGTGAATGTATGTTATTGCAAAAGGTTCAATGGCCACTCACACAGAAGACACATCCAGGGTTTTGAGGGAGACTGGCAGAAATGCTGTATCTAGGGAAGAGTTAGTGAACTCAGTTTAAAGCAGTCAATATATAAAATTCTCCCAGTGGACTTTATTAAATATTTTGACAAGATTCTAAGTTGGGATTAACGCTTCCACTTTATTGCAAAAAGAACACAGAGGATCAGATTCCTTGGGCTGCTCTGGCAGCTTTGCACTGTGTCAGCAACACAAAGTAATAACAAAGCTGGTTTAACTGGCCTGTTAAACCTTGTTTACAGCTGCTTCACATCACTGGAGTGGTACAAAGCAGCCGACATACAGCAGTGAATCTGGCTCTACATGCTTAGGAGTCTGCTCCTGGTGCTGGTAGCAGCAAGATGGTTGTGAATGACCCCAGTGTGAACTGTGTGTTTGGTACTATTAAGGTTGGACTGCTGGCAAGGAAAAGTTGCTAAATTTTATTCTCTAATGAGTGCATGGCTAAGAGCCTTTTCTGAATTGCTGTTTCCCATTTGTTTCCCTCTGAGGCAAAGAAAGGTGTCAAAAGGCAGAGAAAAGCTTTTCTGGTGCTAGAACAGAATTGAGTCGCAGTGAAACTTAAGGTCATTTTTTCTCCTAATGTTTCTTATGATGTCCTGTCCAGTGTATCTCTGCTTCATGAAGCTCTTTTCTAGGAAACCCTTTGGACCAAATTTCTCTTAAGATGGAGCATTGTTCAATAAGAGGTGAAAGGCTCTGTCTCTTGTGCTTCTGTCTTCTTTTCATGACTTCTCTAGTCTGAAATGGCTGACACAACATCACTGTGTGTATCAACCCTTACCAAAGTGCTGTTTTGTTCTGTGGCCTGAAATCACACTTGGAAGCTGTGCGTGAGTTGGGGCAAATCCCTGGATTTGACTTGTGACAAGAACAGGTCACCTTATATGCCTTCGCTGGGTATTTTTTTCCGGAAATATTTGCTTCCTGATACAAAACTATGCTGTCTGTGTTTGTGAATTCTTGTGCAGTGAACATGTCCTCCTTACACACCGGACAAATCCTAGAAGTTCCTGATGCTGAACTTCTCTCATATGCTTTTGTTGAATTACTGCTTTGAATACTGAGGAGAAAATACTAAACAGTGACTTTCAGAAGCCTTCTTCAGGTGGAGGATTCTGACGGTTGGAGGCTAAGCCCCAGGCTGGAGGAGGCTGGTTACACCGCCTTTGAAAATCTCTTGCAGGTTTCTGCTGTCCCAGAATGTGCATTTGTTTGTTCAGAGATTGGATGGAATGCAATGAACTTAACATCCACAAATGTTGTCAGCCTTCAGGTATTTGCATATTCACTGATGAGGCAGCTAAAATGTCACCTTGGCTCTAAGACTCTAAGATCTTTAGACTGAGCAGTGACTGCTTCAACTAAACTGAACTAAAATGAGAGAAGGCACTGGAAAACTACCCGGGACGTTGTTTCTGTTCCTCCAAAACTATCATTCATCAAATTGCACAGCATCTTGCTGCCCCCCTCACTAAGCTGGGGTAACTGGGAAATGTCAGTGTTTAAAACTGCCTTTTCTCACCTCCAGCTTCTCAAGAAACAGCCCTTCTTTTTGAGCAAAGAGCTCTCCACAGCAAATACTGAATGAGAACATTTGTTACAGCGTGCCATTTGTCAGCTCCAATTGGGATTACTGTGTAATGCTCTTCCTGCTGGTACACAATATGGCTCAGGCTACCACACACTCCAGTTCCCATAGTGATCGCTGGACTCCTGGTGACTGTTTAGTGTCCTGGTTCATTCTTCAGCTCTACTGGTGCAGCAAACCTCGATTATTTTAAAAGGTCTTTTCAAGTTTGAGTGTTTAACTGTCGTAGCAGACCTAGAAAAAAGCACAAGTTTTATAAGCACCTGGATCACAGTCTTCTCTGTTGGAAAAAGAATAAAAATAGGTGTGAAACCAAATTTTAGAGCAGAATAGATTAATTGAGTGTCCTACTGTTCTCTAGAGGTGGCTGCATAACGTTCCTTTCCCTAACATGGTCAGAATGATGCTCTCAGCCTTTCAGCATTGGCAGGCTTTTTTATCTCAAACCCACTCAAACAAGAAATGAAAGAAAATATGGCAAACAAAAAAAAACCCAACACAAAGACAAACATACAAGGATATTCTTAACAGCATTTTGATGATGGAAACAGGAGAACTGTTGAATATTGCAAAAAGTCTTCTGGATACCTTAGACATAGATACAGAGTGCAAAATAGACACAGTGGTGGATGCGCAGCAATACGACACAATAGATTAGTAATTCTGGTGTCTCTTTTGTATCTGTCCTGTAATGCTCTCTCCTGCCTGTTGCATAGGATGTTTTTGTGTGTACATACATGTGTAAGAAAGAGAAACAGAGTAAAGTGAGGGACCAAATATCTCATGTTAAAACAAGTTTGCTGACAAGGCAAAGAAATGTCTGAGAATTCCCGCAGCAAATATTTAGTATGTTCCAGTTTACACCAGAGGACAGCTGGCACACAGATGGCTTGGGATCAGAGGAGTACAAAGCTGCTTTAAGCCACACATGCTTTCCCTTGTGAGTTGGCGTGTGCACATTGTAGCTGTAAGAAAGTTTTCTCCTGCCATCCCAGTGCAGAGGAGTGGGACAAGGCAGATCATGAGGAAAGGATTGCATTATTCCCTAATAGTCTTTTTGACTTTTTTGGTTAATTACATCAGGCTTTGAAATACAGTATCATCTTGGAAAGTTGGCTTGGGCTATCAGCATTTCAGAAGAGCTTTGTCTTCTGTATGCTGTGTTTTTGAAGTAGGTTGGAATGGAAATAATTTTTCTTACTATATTTCTTTCTAAAAATCCAAAATGCAAAGTGAATATGTCAGATGAAGGGTCCTAGATGAATAAAGCTGGCACCAGTCCAATTCTTCAAAGATTCTTCAAAAAGAAGCGATTGTTCTTATTTTCCCTGTCTTGCATTGCACAGGAGTCTTTGTGTATTGAGATTCCTTCTAGAGACCACTAATCATGAGAAAATGCAGTGGGAGGGAGCAGATTCCACATCCTACGTATGTGCTAATGATCAGTAAGACAAAATATTTCTCTCTGTATCTTAGGTTTTCCTGCAGGGACATGATTACCTGACACATAGTAAAATTTGTAAGGCAGTGTCCTTACCTGAGAATGAATGGCCTGCCTGGTTCTTTGTGCTTTCTTCATATCATCTTTGCACATTTGGGGAATTTATATACTTTTAATGATTAGAGGCAGCAGAGGGTGGGAGAATGGACCGTCAGTGGTCAAAAGGGTACTTCTGAGAAGGGATCATTGACTCAGTGTGATAACAGGCTTTCACACCCATAAGTTAAAAGGCTCATGAGTTTTACAGTGGGAAGATAGTAGTGGTCAATGATGTGATCCAGATTCCCATTATAAAATGCCAAGCTCTGTGTTTCTGATTTTGTGTCATCTGTTGCTTTCTACTGGCCTCTTTATTTCAAGAAACATGCACAGGCAATCCTGGCTCTAAATATAAAATAGCTGAAGTGTCATTTTCCAGTACTTAAAAAATATGGATGCAATGGCACTTACAATGGATAACTGCTGATTCTTATCAGAATATCTTGCCTTATTGAACAGCACGTTGAAGACATATACAAGGATTCCTAAAAAAATCCCTAGCCTTTGTCTGAAATTCATATTTTGTTCCAAACCAGGTACAGCTGCTGCTGTGGAAAACAGATTATATACGATATGTTTCACAGATTTATTATCCAAGCTACAAAAGAATGATTTTTCACACTGTTGTTAGGTTGTTTTGTGGTTTGTTTTTTTTTTTTTTTCCCCCCAAAGATGTGTGATTTATGCTTTGTAAGGGAAAATTTTTTTCTCTCTGATCTTAGTTCTGTTTATAGTGAGTCAGGCACCATACTAGAAAGTCATAATTATTTTGCTGGAAAATTTGTGGAGAACGCATATCAGCTGTGGAATTAATTCAGTGCATCTCTCTTAATTAAGGAAAATAATAATAAACTCATATTTGTGTTTCTGTATTTCATTTTAAAGTATTTAAGAGTTTTGCTCATATTATTCCTAGTTATCAAAGTGTACTGGAGTGACAATTCACTTTACAAGTGTCGTTTAGTGTGTGTACTGGAGCAGACTTTGAAGTGATTCTTATCCATTACTTTGTGCTTTGGAGCAGCCTTTTTGGTTCATATCTCTACAGGATATCTCTAAGGTCATAAACCATTTGCTATTTAGACAGCTAAGGACATATTTGCATGTATTTTTATGACAATTCTGTGTGAAATTATGGTAAATATATTTGCCGATGCAGGCAGAAATAATGTTTCATACAAACAGAGCCCTAGTACTACCTGACTTAAAGTATGTATGCACTATTATTTTGAATAATATCTCTACTATATGTACAGTTTTAAGAGTGTACAGTACAACAGGAGCCTCTTGGCTGGTTAGAGTGGTTGTGGTGACTGAAACATAAAAAACTGAACATAAAGCAGCCATTCTTCTTACCTTGTAAAAATTTAACCAAAAAGAAAAGATCTATCAGGCTGCAGGTTGAGAAGACATGGCTGTATATTACCAAAATCACAACAAGCTTTGCTCCCCTGCTGTCTGGAATAAGTTTGAAAATGGAGACAGTTTATCTCTTCCTTTTGTGCCCGTACAACTTTAAAAGCATCTGCAGTTTTTGATTTATATTTTACCTTCCATTACTAAAGACAGAAGCCTATCCCTTCCTTACCTTTTTTCTCTCTGCTTCTAAATCTATAAAATCATCTATGAATATGAGATATTAGAAATGTTCGGATCACTGATTAATTTAGTCACAATGTCTCTGCCAGAATTTTGCCAAAAGAAAGAGGAGTGTGGATGTGAGGTTACTTTAAAACAACCCTGGGGAAACTGAAGTGTTAAACTTAAATTGCAGTAAGTGTTTAAATTTCAGTGTAGAAGTGCTCTTGCCTAAGTTTAGATGTCTGTATTAGAGATACATGTTTGTGCTAGTGGTCAGTGGAGAACAATGAGCATTTCTGAGGTGTGCTTCAACTGATCTGTTTTAGATTTCTTAGGGTCTTAAATCTTTGGGTGCAATGAGTTTCAGTCTAAATGTAGTTGCTCACTGACACAAAAAGGAGTCTGACCTGCAGGTCTTAAGTAAATGCCAGACATTTACATCGAAAATATTTATGTTTGAGGGCAGAAGTCTCACTCTGTGCCTCACCTGTTTTCCTTCAGTTCTGAATTCCCGTCCTGTTGCATACTTCTATGTTATATTGCACTAACTATGACTTTTGTGTTTAATTCAGCTGCGTAGTGGGAATACTTGTCATGCTTTAGGTAAGGCTGAACGTGAAGCTAAAATTCCAGGTTTGATTGTCCTGAGTGATATACAGCTTTTTTAAAAATACTGTCATGGAAAAGATATTTCCTCAAAGAGATTTCTTCAGAAATACAGTTATATGTATAAAATTGGCATTTAAACACTTGGGAAGCAAAATGTAAAGCTGTGGTTGTTTATACCTGTGGGCTATTAACCTTAGAATTAATAACACTGATTTCTCACAGGGTGTGAATAACAAACTCATGGCAGCAATTTCCAAAGAAGTGTCCTTTAAAAAAAAGGTTTAGCCTGTAGGCTGAAACATAATAACTGACTTCCAAAGTGTGGTAATCAGATATGGGCATGTTAATGTAGAATATAGCCTTTACTATGACATCACTTGAAATGTTCACTTTCGCTTCATTAAACTTGGCAGACTCCGTTCACTGCGATGGCTTAATGAGCCAATGAGTATTTAATTGTGGTCTACTGTCAAAGCACGTGTGATGAAGTCTACACAAATTAATGGCCATAACAACCTCTGAATCAGTGCAGTAGAATATCTGTGATAAGCAGAATATTAATGATTATTATCAAAGCTTTTGTAGGGGCAAATATGGCAAACCTGAATTCATTTTAGAGAAGTCTGAAAGTGAAATTCCTTATATGTTCACTCCCTCATAAACAACATATTAATTTGATGCGTTTCAAAATGAAATGTTCAGAAAAAGTTACCTAGATGCACCACTAATATCTTCCACTTCTGAAAACACCGAGTCCTATGGAAACAATTCCAGCTGTATAGCTTTGGCCTCCTGTTTTCCCAAACAGTTCTCCTTCCTGGTTTTGGAGTTGACCTACTGCAGACAAGGGACATTTCTCAGCAGGTAGTTTGCATGTGGTTATCTTATGTTGGAAGTTAGGAATGTTTGGAGGCATGGATATGGGCTGCTCCATGCCACCTGACCTCAAAGTGAGGTAACAGTCAGGAGCACATCTAGTTTACTTACAGAGGCATCACCACTGGCTTAGAGAAAGATGGTGTGTCTGAGAATAAACATGATTCAGTTCCAGGGGTCACTGCTGATATCATCTTGGACTCTTGTCACATTCCTGTGAGTGGTTTCTGCATTTTACATTAAAGGGTTGTTAAACTATAGCGGTAGAAGCTGTGACCACAAATGCAGATATGTGAATCCTGACTAAATTACATGAACTCTGAGTTATAAAGTCAAATCCTTATTTGCCATTGCTTCCTCTTCTGATCCTGTAAATTTTCATTTTCAGCTCAGTGTGTATGCTCAACAGGATCTGCATTCCCATTCATAAATGTTTAGAATTCACAGTTTATGTACTTCCTGAGAAGTGGTAAATACCTGAACAGCATGAAATGCAGGTTCTTATCTCTTCAGGCAGAGAAGCTTTTTGAACCCTTGCTTCCAACTGCCAAGATGAGCATAGGAGCAAGTAAGAGCTTATATGAAAGCAACAAGTGACATATCTTTCTTTATGTCATCTTAAAGAAAAGTAGAGGACACCATTGCAGTTTTGTGATATTGATATCTTTCTGCGTGGAGGGGGTGTGCTCTGAAAAGATCTGCTAAACCCCTTATCAAAGGGACTTAAGCAGGGAGATGACTGTCATCAGAATCAAGCCAGGTTTGGACAATTAAGTTAGCTGCTGTGCTCTACAGGCTTGCTGGTCTGCACAAAGTTACAAGTATAGCCAGGTGGCTGGGGAACTATTTTGTCAGGTCAATGTGATTTTTAGGATGACAGCTGGGGCACAGACACTTATGCTAGTTATGTCTTCAGGTCTTTGTTAAGTACTTCCCCAGCTTACTCCTGCCAAAGAAAGAGCATTAGCCCACACATGTACTTCTATGTCCAGAATGGCATGGTCTCTGTCTTGCATATGACACTGCCTGTGGCGTGTACTGTCGTGACTGGAAGACTGTATAGTAATGCTGTAAGCCATGAAGCTAGCCAGTACTTGAAATGTTAGAATCTTAAAGTGTAAGGTGACTGCATCTATATCTAGTATTCAACAGAATCAGATTCTAAACATTTGCTTAGACTTTTGCTAATGGAAATGGTTGCCTAGCTCTTTTTAGGATTTTACCTTTCAAAATATTGGCTGGAGTCCTAAATACATGTGAAAGAATAAACTGAGCCTTCTAAACATGGCAATCAGCCATTACCCATTGCTAAAAGCCCATGCAACAAAAGCGGTGCCAAGAGCTGAGCTGTGAAACAGTTCAGTTCAGTAGCAGTCATCACCTGCAGCTGCTTGTCAACTTGTTGATTCTAATGTGATAATGAGAAATGCATTGGTCTTGACATTAAACGCTTGTGTAGGCATCCAGAGAGAGGATGTTTAGGATGCTTTGGGATAAGAAAACAGACATGAAGGATGGAAGCTTGTGTTCTTTGTGCTTACGGCTTACTTCAGTGAAGTGTGAGGAACTGACAAGGTAATGGCTGGATAACAAATGATAATGAGTCCATTTGGTATTACTGAGCTGCACAGGCTAACAAAATTAACATTTTCTTTTGAGAGAGGGATGTGGCTTCAAAAGACTGTTGAAAAGTATCACTCTTTGGCATGCAGACTGAGTTGTGCGGTTGAGACGGAAGTTTTTATAATCCAGATCTAGTACACTGCCCCTAGAAAAATGTAAAGCATAAGGGAACCTGTTTGAGTCCTTTTGATTTAAATCACCATCTGATCAACTAAGATGAAATGACAGAACAATGTGGGCACAAGGTACCCAATTTAGGATTTTTTTTTGTCCAACAGAACGTTTCTCTGAATTTTGTATTTCTGTAAGTCACACCACTATGTGGTTAAGTTTTCTTTGTGAATTAATAAAAGAATTTAAACAAATTCTGTCAGTGTAGGGTGTTAATAATGAAAATGAATGAAAATTATACTTTTGGTCAGAAAGCTCTGATTTATTTTAAGACGATTAAAGTGTAACATCTAAATGCACCTATTAGCACATCTGGGTTTGGTTTAAAAGGATCTGGAAAATATCATAATTTTCCAAGTTTCATTTTTATATTCTTACAGTCAAAAATAGCTGGTGCTGCATTATTTCTTCTCCTCAGGATGGTGAAAAACCTTGAATTTTTTTGCTGTGATATTTCCAAAGATCATGCCACAAAGAACAAGAAATCTTATAAGAATTATTAAAAAGATTTCAAGCACAGATATTATGGACTGAATTCACTCTCACAAGCATGACTAGAATTAATACACACCTATGTGGCTGCTACATACTTCTGATGAAATTCCTGGTAAGAAGATTTCTGACATTTACATTCTAAGACTTCTCAAAATGCTGTCTCTCTAGACACCCATATACACATGCTTTTAGTCTCTTTATTGTGCACCAAATAGCTTTCTTTTTCAAATCCTCAAGCCGTTTCTGCTCTGAAAGCCACAGCTGTAGCTTGTTAACAACATCTTGAAAAGACATGGTTACTAAACACTATTTACTGTCTAGTCTATCCTCATTGTATTGAATTTAATTGCTCTGGGTATATACTAAGTAATTAAGCAAGAATTAAAATGATTTAAAATTTTGTGTATTTTATGGATGGTCTATGAATTTGTAAAATTATTAATAGATACAGCAGATACTGTAGATACTGGGGTTTAGATGTTTTCTTGTCAGATTATGAGTACTAATAACATAATTATTACTGTATTGTTTCTGGAGGTGTCCACAGTATCCTGTTAGTTTGCAGGAAGAGTAAGAAATACAGCAGTTTCAGCCACAGCCCTTGAAAATCTTTTGGGCTCAGGATGTTGCTAATAAGCTACAAGCCTGGCTGATGGAAGAAAGGGGGAAAAAAAGAATGCTTGATATTTGGTGTGAGACAGAATCCAAAGATAACAGGAAATTTATTGGCTTCTGTTCACATAGGTTCATACTCTGGCATTTCTGAATGCACTTGGGATTTTAGTAAATCTCTTCATGCAAACAAAAATTGCATTGGATCCATAGAGTTGTTTTTTTAAACGTGCTTTCAGGTCCTTGAAGCTTTTCATCTGTATTCATGTGAAAATTGAGCCAACTTTGACATGTGGCTTTCAAAGTACTGGGTGAACCTGAGCTTACATTCTGGAACCTGATAGGAAAGCTGCAGCGCTATGAAAACTGGCTTAGGACTATTCGCAGCATGTAAAGTTAAGCATGGCTTGAAGCTGAGGTATGCTGCACTTGATTTCATTAACAAAGTCTTTTACTTATTTTGTTTCTTTTTTTTTTTTTTTTTGATTTTTGTGTTTAGAAGTAGGAGAGCACTAAAACTCAATGGGCTAAATGGGGTGTCTCAAAATAACTGAACTTATCAATTGTCTGAAACAGGAGTCAAATAGTTAATGTTTGACCTATACCAGGCTGGAACTAGGTAATGTTTTTGTTCATATACACTGACTGCTACCAATAGACAAGGGAGAAAAAAATTACACCACAGCAAAATAAAAAGGAGATTTAAATGTAAGAAAGTGTGAAGGAAAGCAGTTTCTTAACTGCACTGTAGATATTCAGTCTATCTCCAATCCATGTTAATTTACCCTAAATCAAGCACTAAACATATGGTATGTGCAGATGGCTCATGCAGCTGCTCATGCCTAGAATCCAGGTGGGTGTTTTTCTGCAGTTTTATCATATTTAGTTTCAAAATTGTGTTCCAACTTTTAATGAGGAAGTTTATGAGAATGCAGTAATAAAAAATGTCTTGAGTCAAGAATACTGGGGAATAACAGTATCCTCATTTGGATCTAACTTGTATTGTTCTTAGGTGTCTGGCCCTTGATCTGAAATAGGGATCTTCAATAGGCATTTTTCTCAATGGGTATTTCAGCATATTATTCAGGCTCTGGCACATTTGCTTACTTGCATATCCTGTACGCAGGTGCTAAGATTCTTATAGCAGCTCACCAGCACACATAGTGTTAAAGATACTGTTTGCTAAGGCACTGTGGTCTTTGAGCAGTGGCCTCAGAAACACAATTAGATTAAATACATTGTCTGATATTATTGTCATTGAAATAAAATTGTAATGTTTACTGACTATGAGACCTCATTTTGCTTAATCATGTAAGTCAAGGTTAGACAATGTGTTGCTGGTAACGGCAGCCCCTAACTCCATCCCAGATCTGTGCCTACCTTCTTCATGGGGTGGATACTGAGATTTTTGTTTCTCTTTGAAGCAAAATTAATGCAGACTAAAATTCAGTTCATGTTTCTCCTGGATCTGCAGGGGATTAGTAGAAAGAGGCCAACCCACAAAAAGAGAGGAGATTGTTTGGTATAAATCAAAAAACATTTGTTAAAAGCAATAGAGTTATCCACCAGTTGAGGATCTTCTCTGCTTCATTTAATCTTTTATTCAAATAATTCAGGTTATGATTTTGTTTACCTGTGTTTAAATAGGCTCATCTCCACTGCAATTTTAAATTGAAAACTGAAGATGGACCCCGAGATGTGGGTTTTGGTTAATGAAATATAAGTCGTTTTAGATGAAATCACTTTTAGATATGGTTACTTTCTGCTCTTCAGTATAATTAAGTGGCTCAATTTAAAGTACTGGATGTGTTTCTTTCAGAGTAAATATTTTGTTTATCCACTTCAAAATAAAACGCTTCTCTAAGGAAAAAATGAAAAGATTACTTTCTACTGATATGGCTACAGTGCAATTGAGGTGATTCCTAGACTCTTTGTAAGGCTTGTAATTTTCCTGCCTGGAAGGTTTCATGTAAATACATTGTCATTGCCTATAAAAAAAACCATCCCTAGTCTAACCTAGTTCAGTTCAGTCCAGTCAGGAGTTCATGGGAATATGTGATACAGGAAATCTTGTTCAACATCTTTGTCGGTGACATGGACAGTGGGATTGAATGCGCCCTCAGCAAGTTTGCCGATGACACCAAGCTGTGTGGTTCGGTTGATGCACTGGAGGGAAGGGATGCCATCCAGAGGGACCTCGACACGCTTGTGAGGTGGGCTGATGCCAACCTGATGAAGTTTAACCATGCCAAGTGCAAGGTCCTACACCTGGATCGGAGCAATCCCAGGCACAGCTACAGGTTGGGCAGAGACGAGATTCAGAGCAGCCCTGCAGAGAAGGACTTGGGGGTGTTGCTCAATGAAAAAATGAACATGAGAGGGCTTCAGTGTGCGCTCACAGCCCAGAAAGCCAACTGTATCCTGAGCTGCATCAAGAGGAGCGTGACCAACAGGAGGTCGAAGGAGGTGATCCTGCCCCTCTACTCTGCTCTCTTGAGACCTCACTTGAAGTATTGTGTGCATTTCTGGTGTTCTCAACATAAGGAGGACATGGAACTGTTGGAACAAGTCCAGAGGAGGGCCACGAGGATGATCAAGGGACTGGAGCACCTCCTGTATGAAGATAGGCTGAGAAAGTTGGGGCTGTTCAGCCTGGAGAAGAGAAGGCTGCATGGAGACCTCATAGCAGCCTTCCAGTATCTGAAGGGGGACTATAAGGATGCTGAGGAGGGACTATTCATCAGGGACTGTAGTGACAGGACAAGGGGTAAGGGGTTCAAACTTAAACAGGGGAAGTTTAGATTGGATATAAGGAAGAAATTCTTTACTGTGAGGGTGGTGAGGCACTGGAATAGGTTGCCCAGGGAAGTTGTGAATGCTCCATCCTTGGTGGTGTTCAAGGCCAGGTTGGATGAGGCCTTGGGTGGCATGGTTTAGTGTGAGGTGTCCCTGCCCATGGCAGGGGGGTTGAAACTAGATGATCCTAAGGTCCTTTCCAACCCTAGCTATTCTGTGATTCTATGATTCTATCTTCCAAACTTGGAGCTGTTAGTTATGAAAGAAGTGAAAGGTACAGGGTACTACTTTAGCTGAAATGTTTTGCTGCAGTGTAATAGAAGTCCAGGTTCTACTGGGAATTTAAGACTATAGATCATAAGTGAGCTTGTTAAATTAGAAAATAGAAGGTTTGTTGGTTAATTTTTAGAATAATGTTGTAATGTGCCTTGCTGCAATGTTAATCACAAAAAAAATATCCTAAATATTGCCATTATTGGTTTACATTTTTTTTTAAAGTTGAATCAATTGTTTTTTAGGAATTTGACTATAAAAATGCCCAGGCTAGGAATCTGCAGTGTGTAGAAGGCATTAGGAGCTTGTGTGAACCAAACATTTTTGTACCCATGGTGATATGAAAGAATACGAAATTTATTTACAGTGTTATATATCTAGAATTATTTTTGATTCTTGCTTGTTCAATTTCCAATATATGTTTTAGGATTATTGAAGGGATAACTTTCAGTACAAGATTACACTTCAGTGTCTAACATGGCATCTGAAATACATTGACATTTTTCATCTGCACAGTGCAGATTTGAGGAGAAAAAATTGTAAGAGTATTAGTTCAAAGGATCATAAATATATCCATCTGATAGTGCTTTAAGTATATGTTGATGAAGCACCTATGCATACTGAGTTCCAGGACAAAAAAAATCCCAAAACCTGTCAATACTGAACATGAAATAAAAGCCTCATCTAGAAAGTAAGTTTGGTTCTTTTTGAGCCTTTGAGAGAGGCTGGCTGACTGCTCCTCATTATATTTGCCTTTCTATATATCTGCTTTTGGGCTATTTCCAAACAACTGGAAGCATGAAATATAAGAATACCCCCTCTCCTGAAATTTTCAGGCCAAATTACTCACTCCAGAGTATAACAGGGCTCTGACCTGATTTTTAAGATGCGTAATAGTTCAGATGAGCAAACCTATTTTTGTGTGCCTAGACAAACTGAATTTCAGCTTAATTTAGGGCTCTAAACACATTTATTCATACAGAGTATGGACAAAATATAAAGTGGTGATTGTACAAAAGCCTCAGGAATAAGTGATTCTAGGTATACTAGTGGATTTAGACAAGCTTTTTAATAGCTCTGACTTAAAAATCAAACACAAATAAAATTGATATTATTTTTTAATTTTCTCTGTGGTGCCTAGTCATATTCTTTAAGTTAATGGTGATGTAAAAACACTATGTAAAGCTGCAGATCTTTTTGATTTACTTCCCAGGAAGCTTCAGTTACTGAGGTGAAGTGATGGTGAACGGCTCAGCATTTTATTTTTATGATCAGTGAATGAAGGTTGATGAAACTTCGCAAATAGGAGTACATGACAAGAGGGTGCAGAGGGACTATCAGCACTAGTGCCAAAACTTGAATGTCATACGCTTGCATAAAAGCTAGTGCTTGTGCTGGCAAGTGCTGTTTTTGGCTGCAGAGGAATTTCTAATCCCATCTGAAGTTCATCCAGAGCCTCGCAGTAGAATAACAAAGTAACCTAGCAAAAAAGTTAATCACCTTCAGGACAACAAAATGTAAACAAAGAAATGCTTTTAAAAATTATGATTGAAGCCTGTAGTGTTTTAATGACTTGGCAGCTAGCGCAGTATTGCTTTATAAACAAACAGAAACCAATATCAATGTGTCTCTTGGGTTGGGAAGTAAATATAAGCACTCAGATTAAGCCCTTTGCTTTTGATACAGATCAAAAGGCTGCATAATAACTTATACTTAGAATCATAGAATTGTTTAGGTTGGAAAAGACCTTTAAGATCATTGAGTCCAAATATTAACCTAACACAGCCAAGCCCACCACTAAAGCATGTCCCAAAGTGCCACATCTTTTAAACACCTCCAGGGGTGGTGGCTCTACCACTTCCCTGGGCAGCCTGTTCCAATGTTTGATAACACTTTCAGTGAAGAATTTTTTTCCAATATTCAATTCAACTCAAGCTGCAGTGCAGCTATGGCAGAGCAATTTGTTGGGTCACTTTGCCATAGAGTTAATAAGCAGATATGATGTCCTAAATACAGAAAACAATGTTATGTTCTCTACTTTATTAGCTACTTCAGATTCTTTAACAGCTGAAAAAGTATTAGGAAACAAGGAGAGGCATCTTAAACAGGAACACACACTGGAGTGATGGGTAATACAGTTGAATTCCCTATTCTTACCATGGGAGAGACATAAATTTGGTGATTCAATAAAATTTGAGGTTGACTCCTATAAAAGACATGTGAGCAAATAAGACTACTGTTTTATAAAGTAGGCTATCAGTTCTGAATACATAGACATGAGATATCTGTTGATTTCCTCAGTGGAGTTAATTTTAGATCCTGTGACTGGGTGATGAGGGGAAAGAGAAAGAATTTCAGTGAGTTCAGAGGAAAGGTTTTATGCTTGGCATAAAATGCCAAATCCCTCATCCTGGGTTTGAATTGGACATGCCTTGCACCAAAGCAGAAGCTGTGTCATTGTAGGTTTCTAAGCACAGCAAAGCTCAAGAAAGAACACTAGGGCAAGAGGGAAGGGAAAACAGGGAAAAGGAAAGAGAAAAAATAGGTTAGCATGTGTATTGAAAGAGAAGGAAATTATCTGGAGATAATGTCCTGTGGCAAAATTGTATGGCATTGAATATGAATGAGCCAACAGTATTTTTCAGAAACGTAGTAGAAATCTTAAGGAATTACAAAAGATACTTCACTGAATGATTTATCTCTTTTACAGTCTTTCAAGACTTTCATACGGTTCTTTAGCAGCAACATCAGACCAAGACCTATCAAGTTAATGCGGTTAAGGTGTGCTTATTTCTGAATCATGTGGAAAAGAATAATTGGCATGATGTCTGGCCACCTTTGATTCCTTAGCTCAGCAAGCCAGTGCACACTAAACAGCTTGCTTACTCAGACACAGCATGCACCATGAGTTCAGAGCAGGGTTTAGATCTGTGTTGCAGATTTTTAGTGAGACCTTTTCACCATTCGACTTCACCAATTGCCTGATTTTTGAAGACATAAATATAGAAAATGTTATAGAAATACATTGATTACAAAGGTGCATGCATGTATGCACATGTTATCATACCATGCAGATATATACAGAGTTAACCCTTTCCCCAGAAAATTCTAGAGGATGTCTCTGTAAAGGGATAGCTATTCAAATTTCCTGTCACGAATTTGCTGCTTCAGAAGCAACAAAACAAATGGCGGATGTACTGCTGGATGTACTGGAGGAGGGTGAGGGGAGTGAAGGCGATAAGATTTGCATGAAAAAGAGTTTGCGAATGAGCTCTGAGGCTCTGAGGCTCTGAGGCCTTGGTCCTGGGGCAATGAGTTGGAACGTTGAAGGACAGAAAAGGTAAACAAGCAAGCTTTGGAAGGATGGGCCAGGAGGTAGTTGCGGCGGGAATTTCAGTTGGAGGACAGAGGATGTGGGGGTTGTGAGAGGGTCTGCAGCATTGTGGTTGGACTACTTACCTGGACAGTTTCACTGTGGCCAATGAGATTGAACGTTGCATGTATGTGCACGTTGGGAAAGTACCGAACAAGGGGATAAAAAGGGCTTGGTGGTAATAAACGGGGATTTGAGTCTCTGCATCAACTTGAGTCCGTGTTGTGAAATGCCACAGGAAGGTGGTTTTGAGCTCTGCTGCATAGAAATACTAAGCATAACATAAACAATCAGTTATTATTAAACTACTGGCCAGTCTAATGGTCAGGCTTGGAACAGAAAAATACTTGGCAGGGAACTACAGCACTTGGGAGAGGAAAAAGGCAGAAGAATAGCAGACAGCCTTCTTTTTTCAGAATGCTATAGAGAGTAATGCTGAAACAGTGTTCTGTATAAGTGACTTTGGAAAAATAGCTTTTAATGTCAAATCATAAACATTTGTAAGGCATGAAATAAGATGGGAGTCTGTGACCTATTTCCAGAAGTGACTTAGGTGTAATTTATGTTAAGGAAATACAAGTTACATACAGAATTTTGGGATTTAGATTTGCATCAGTGAGTGGGTAAAATTCCTTAGGGAGACACTTTTATCATTGGGAGGGTATGTGTGATCACTTTCATATGAGCATAGCTGCATTTCTGTGTGGGAGGTGTTGGGTTTGCTGATGGAATCATAGCAGTATGATAAAGGAGAATAATGTTTTAATGGAGGCATGAAGACCAATGGATGCATGCAATCACCCTCAAAAAGCTGGTCTGTGACACCTTATTTTCAAAGGATAATTTAGCTCTTCAGTAAGCTGAATCATCTTGGTAGTTCCCATGGTGTCCAAATGTACTAGATGTCTAACAGCGGCACTACAGGTAAATGCCTAAACAAGGATGAATTATATCCACACCCTCTTCACAGTAAGGTCCAGCCCTAGCATTTTTCCATAGGTTTGCTAACTTTTTGGTTAACATTCCTCTGTAACCAGCTCCAGCTTAACATGGACTACCCTGCCAGAGTACAGCAAGACAGAGGTATCATATAAGTATTTGACAAGAAAGGAAATGACACAGGGTCCGCTTAGAATATGCAAAAGTTTTACTTCTATTACACTCATCTTGCTACAGCTGACACCAGCTACCTGCTCCTTGTATCCCCAGTGATTCTTTACTGTCATGTTAAACTTTCAAGGGTTGCTACAAAAAGGGAATATTTAGAAAATTGACTTGTATTAAAAGGAAACTTAGACTTGATACGCTTGCCATGTCCTCATTGGTTATACATTATAGAACTCAAATCTCATCTCTGCCTATCTCAGTTGCTTGCATACGCAGCACCTAGAAACATAGCATTGTGTGGGACAAAACCTCTGTACTTAGAACTGAGGAAGCTGTTTGTTTCATTTTATTTAAGCTAGTAATCTCATTAAGGTTCTTTAGAAGATTTCTACTTGAGAAACCTGACTGATAGATTAATAGTCTTTTATTTTTAATAAAGCTATTGTTCAATAAAATCAGTGTAATCAGAAATCATATCCACATGGAGCAGGTAAATTGCGACAGTTAAGGGAAGGATGGAGAATACATTATTCTGTTAAATTATACTTTCCTGTCTATTAATTTCCTTAAATCAGCATGCTCTAATGGCCTGATTCTAGAAGACTGGAAATGTATCCTGCAAATTTTATTTGTAGCAGTTTGTATGGCATTTTGTTATTTTTTTAATTGCTTTTCTAATTATTTACTTCACTGCCTGCGAGATGATAGGCATTTCTGGATGTGCTCAGTAATATTCTCTGCCTGCACCTCAAATTTATATATTTTGCTCTCAAAGCAAATGTTCCAGACAATAAAATTCTGTAGAAAAATTACTCTAACTGGACATAATTACTTTAAGCTGAAATCAGTTTAGTTAAGTTATAAACCTTTCTAGATGCTTCATGATAATGGAAAAGAAAGCATGGTCTTAAATTAGAAAGAACTTTGGTGACAGGTGTGATGGCAGTGAATTATGGATGTCTTTAGAAAGGCATGAAAAAACCTTCATTTTCTTGTTATAAATAGCTGCATGTTTGTCCCTTTGTTCTGATTGTTGCTGGAGTTCTTCCCATTAAGATGGAAAAGGAGCATCTGCCTCAGTTCCTTATTAACCACAAGTTCAGAAGATGAGTTGGTGGGAAGGCGATCAGCCTTTGGAAATCTGATGTCAAATTACCTGAGAGAGGTAATCCCCTTGTCCCAAATGGTTGGGACTTACTATCTTCTGTCAAATGCAGCTGGAATTGCCCAACATTTCAAAAGCTGTGGGAGGAAGATGAGAAGGATGGGATCTGACAGACGGACAGAGTGACTGACAGGCACCCACACACAACCTTCATGCTCCCATTTTATCTGAAACCAGGATAATGAGTGTGTTCCCCCACTGATCAGGGATGGGGAAGAGCAACTTGACAGTTAGGACAACTATATGTAATGTTTAAAAGAAACTCTTCAAGGGGAATAATGCTTTCTTCATTACAAGATTGATGTCAGTCACTGAACTGCTGCCCTGGCTCAGATCTGTGGTACCTCCTGCCACCTCTCTCACCTCCAGCAGTGGTCAGCATGAGGGGCTTCAGGCCCCAAGAGAAGGCAGATATTAAATGCTAAACTTTATGGGGATATACAACATGTTCTGACACAAAAATATTCTGTTTTCCCTGCAGTTTTTGTCAAAACTAATCACTGGCACTGTGAATGTCCCTTTTATTCATGTCCATGTCCTGCATATCTCCCGATCCCGGCTAATAAATTGTTGGCTTCTCAGGAAAAGCCTTAAACCTCTCTCTGAGATGGATTTTAACACTTTTTCTCATCTCTGGAGTACCTGCTCAGCCTCCATGAAAAAAATCATTATAGTAAAGTTAATTGGGTTACTATAAATTTATACACTGGTGTAGAAAATACAGTCGCCTTTTGTTTCCCAGGTTTCACTTCTTATATTCTGTTGGGGGATGATCTTGAATCTTTGTTACTGATCCAGAGCACATTCACTCTGTCTCTGGCCGTTTGTGTTAGTGGTTTTCATTAAAGGAAATATTATTTTGCTATGAAAACAGAGTCAGTTCAACAAAATGTGGGAATGAGATATGAAAAAATTAAGTCAGTAAAAAAGAATAAATGTACTGTAAGTGGCATTGGAGTCACTTGCAGAAGCTTTGTTACTCTATGTGTCAAAGTAAGTCTGTAAGTGGCTGTGATCCCCTAGCTCCTGATTTGCAGAAAGAAGCTGTTTGGGATTATAAAGAGAGTATGTTCAGGGTTTTGCCCCCCTGTCCTGCCTTGCTTTTGTATTAGCCAACTTTACTGGGCCCTGTTCTGTGCACCTCTATTTGATTTTTTTTTTTCCCAGAACTCATGAGTCTGTGATGTATAGAGCATCCACAGTTTCTATACAGTCTATGCAGCAAGTATACCATAGATTTATATCTGTATTTGCTTTTATCCTCCCCCAAAAGCAGTGAAGAAAACATCTGAAGTGGCTGCAGATTTGGAGTTGCAGGCAATACAATATCTCTAAAATTTTCTGAAAGCACAAAAATAAACATGATAGCTTCTGGGCACTTTCCAAGACTGAAAACCAAAACTTTCTGCATCTTCTCAATCTTCTTCTGTTTGTAGATGTGAGCACTGTCAACAGTGCTGGCTTCACTCAGGGGAGCCTATGCATCTCAATATGGCCTGTAATTACTCAGTCATAAACTATTCCTCAAGTAATAAGGAATAATATCCATATTGCTCTGCAACCTCAGATCACTGTTTGCTGTTCTGCATGTGCCAGGCAAACACAGACATGGAGCCCCTTGTAAGAGAAGTATGTAGGATTGCACAGTAATACATAATAAAATATTTGACCATGTTTGAATGCTGTCCATAGACCATGTTAATATTCAACTAAAAAA
Source organism: Psittacula echo (assembly GCF_963264785.1). Lineage (NCBI taxonomy): Eukaryota > Metazoa > Chordata > Aves > Psittaciformes > Psittacidae > Psittacula > Psittacula echo. Next base: position 40,272,914 of record NC_137737.1, on the reverse strand, counting down.
GTCTCACTGTTGCAAGTCTATCTGCAGTGTATTTTTCCACCCAGCTTTGGTGTGCGTAGCTGGTTTTGGAGAATAAATCCTCACTGAGCTCTTAAGAGTGGAAGCAGCTACTGCGTGACCTGAGAAAGGTTCTGGGAAGCAGTAACAAATACGAATACATTTTTCAATTGAGATTAACATACCTCTTGTTGTGGATTTATGTTGAGAAACTGCAAATATTAGCCTGAAGCTGATTTCTTCTGGAATTCCTAATGATTGAAGTTTCTATTAGTCTGTTATTTCAGTTATATTGTTTGAAAACAAGCCTTAATTCTTCCATCTAGACATATTGGACAAACTTACTGTAGAACTCTGCAGGTCTCAATTCTTATGCTGCAATAGGCCATGGTCTGTCTCTCTGCCCACCTTTCCACCCCTTTCTCCCCCATCTTTTCCTCCCTCACTTTCTTCCTCTCTCTCTTTCTCTCTTTCTCTCCCCCTCGGCCCCCTTAAGTTAAGAATCAACACATTAAAATACTTGAGAATCAAATGCATGACCTAAGATGTCATGAGGAGAGTGTCAGTGCGCAATTTTAGGAATGAAAATGGGTATCGGTAAAAGGAAATGCTGATGTATCCAAAACTCTGCAGTACCAAAGGATGCCACTGTGAATGCCACTGTGATGTAATTTACTAGAGATTAAAGCAAGAGGGGAAGGGTCTCTACTGCCTGTCATACTGCACTAACAAGAAACACAGCACATTTAAAAATGATTAATGGTGAGAGGGTAAGAAAAATATTAATTTTAACAGATGTTAATAAACAGTATTTAATAGAAAGAAAGCTGTGCAGAATGTCTGATATTTATTTATGTCTACTCAGGGGTGCAAAAAGAGAAGAGCATAAATTACTCCTGACATATCGATTCTCAGCAGAATTCTGATGCATGTAGAAAAGCTATGCAATATCTTTAGTTCATTATAAGCTATGTGACCTGTGCATGTGGTTATGAAATAAAGTGTTGATAATGCTTTCCTCTAAGCAGAAAACAGTGCTGTCAGCCTGGAAATGTGGAATTGCTGTACTTCAGCTAGTACTATGTCTTCGGCTCATTTCAGTCATTTTGAGGTGATAGCTGTAATGCAAAAAATGCAGTCTTAAAGAGCTTTTATCAGACTTGGGAGTGAGTAGGGCACAGGAAATTGTGTGCATGGATGAGGAAAAAGAAAGGCACGGGTGGTCATGTGGTCATGACTTTGTCTTTCCTCAGAACATCTGTGCTCGTATGGAAAAGGTTTAGAAGTGGTGTCCCAAGAGAAAAGACAGTTAAATAAAAAAACCTAAAAATATCAGAACTCTACTATACATGGACATAAGGAGGAAGGCAAATGAATTATGCTGTGAAAAAAGATGAGAAACCAGATCATTAGTGGTGTAAGTCAATACAGCCCTGTGTGAATCAATGAGTAAGTACTAAAGGAACAAATTTAGGGAAGAAGGTACCTGGTTGCTCAGCATGCATCCAGCATCTTGGTGCAGGGAAAATGGGACAGAACCAAACAAAAGCAGTTAGCGTGAAGAAATCCCCTCTGTCCCCTGCATTGTGTGTACAATTGTGTTTTCAAACTTAAACAGGGGAAGTTTAGATTGGATCTAAGGAAGAAATTCTTTACTGAGAGGGTGCTGAGGCACTGGAATGGGTTGCCCAGGGAGGTTGTGAGTGCTCCATCCTTGGCGGTATCACAGTATCACAGTATGTTAGAGATTGGAAGGGACCTCAAAAGATCATCTAGTCCAATCCCCCTGCCAGAGCAGGAACACCTAGATAAGGTTACACAGGAATGTGTCCAGGCGGGTTTTGAATGTCTCCAGAGAAGGAGACTCCACAACCCCCCTGGGCAGCCTGTTCCAGTGTTCTGTCACCCTCACTGAGAAGAAGTTTCTTCTCAAGTTTAAGTGGAACCTCTTGTGTTCCAGTTTGTACCCATTACCCCTTGTCTTATCATTGTTAGCCATTGAGAAGAGCCTGGCTCCATCCTCATGATACTCCCCCTTTATATATTTATATACACTAATAAGGTCCCCCCGCAGTCTCCTCTTCTCCAAACTATAGAGACCCAGCTCCCTCAGCCTTTCCTCATAAGGGAGATGCTCCACTCCCTTAATCATCTTAGTTGCCCTGCGCTGGACTCTCTCCAGCAGTTCCCTGTCCTTCTTGAACTGAGGGGCCCAGAACTGGACACAATATTCCAGATGCGGTCTCACCAGGGCAGAGTAGAGGGGAAGGAGGACCTCTCTCGACCTACTGACCACCCTGCTTCTAATACACCCCAGGGTGCCATTGGCCTTCTTGGCCACAAGGGCACAGTGTTGGCTCATGGTCATCCTGCCATCCACTAGGACCCCCAGGTCCCTCTCCCCTACACTGCTCTCTAACAGGTCGTTCCCCAACCTATACTGGAACCTGGGGTTGTTCCTGCCCAGATGCAGGACTCTGCACTTTCCCTTGTTATATTTCATCAAGTTTCTCCCTGCCCAACTCTCCAGCCTGTCCAGGTCCCGCTGGATGGCAGCACAGCCTTCTGGCGTGTCAGCCACTCCTCCCAGCTTAGTGTCATCAGCAAACTTGCTGACAGTACACTCAATTCCCTCATCTAAATCATTGATGAATATATTAAATAATACTGGTCCCAGTACTGACCCTTGAGGCACTCCACTAGATACAGGCCTCCAACTAGACTCCGCCCCATAGACTACAACTCTCTGGCTTCTGTCCTTCAGCCAGTTCGCAGTCCATCTCACTACCTGATCATCCAGACCACACTTCCTCAATTTAGCTATGAGGATGCTGTGGGAGACTGTGTCAAATGCTTTGCTGAAGTCAAGGTAGACCACATCCACCGCTCTGCCATCATCCATCCACAATGTTATTTCCTCATAAAAGGCTAGGAGGTTGGTCAAGCATGACTTCCCCTTGGTAAAGCCATGTTGACTGCCTCTCTTAACCCTCTTATCCTTGACATGCCTTAAGATGGCATCAAGGATAAGGTGTTCCATCACTTTCCCAGGGATGGAGGTGAGGCTGACGGGTCTATAGTTACCCGGGTCCTCCTTCTTGCCCTTTTTGAAGACTGGAATGACATTTGCTTTCCTCCAGTCCTCAGGCACCTCTCCCGTTTCCCAAGACTTGGTAAAGATGATGGAGAGTGGTCTAGCAATGACTTCCGACAGTTCCCTCAGCACCCGCGGGTGCATCCCATCTGGACCCATGGATTTATGGATGTCCAGATTGCTCAACTGGTCCCTAACCCATTCCTCATGGACTAAGGCAAACTGCTCCAGTGACCTGACTTCATCTGAGGTCTCAGGAGTACAGTGCTCTTCAGGACTGCCTCTGGCAGAGTAGACTGAGACAAAGAAGGCATTCAATAACTCTGCCATCTCAGTATCTTCTGTCACCAGGGCACCCATCCCATTCACCAGTGGGCCAACCTTGCCTCTGGTGTTAGTTTTATCAGCTATGTATTTGAAAAAGCTCTTTCTGTTGTCCTTGACCCCTCTGGCCAGATTTAATTCTAAGGAGGCCTTAGCCATCCTAGCTGCCTTCCTACATCCTCTAGCAGCAGCCTTATATTCCTCCCGAGTGGCCAGCCCCTCCTTCCATGACCTATAAACTCTGCTCTTCCACTTGAGCATACCCAGCAGTTCCTTATTCAGCCACGCAGGTCTCCTGGCCCTCTTCCTTGACTTCCTACGTGTCGGGATGCTCAGCTCTTGAGCTTGGAATAAGCAATCCTTGAATGCCAACCAACTATCTTGGGCCCCTTTACCTTCAAGCAGCCTTGCCCATGGGATTTCCCCTAGCAATTGCTTGAAAAGGCCAAAGTTTGCCCTGCTAAAGTCCAGGGTTGCAATTCTACTTGCTATTGTACTGGTCCTACCACACAAGATCCTGAATTCCACCATCTCGTGGTCGCTGCAACCAAGGCAGCCCTCAACCTTTACTGCTTCGACCAGCCCCTCCTTGTTAGTGAGGATGAGATCCAGCAGTGCTCCTCTCCTGGTTGGCTGATCCACCATTTGGATGAGGAAGTTATCATCCAAATGTGTTCAAGGCCAGGTTGGATGAGGCCTTGGGTGACATGGTTTAGTGTGGGGTGTCCCTGCCCATGGCAGGGGGGTTGGAACTGAATGATCTTAAGGTCCTTTCCAACCCTAACTCTTCTATGATTCTATGACACTCACTGGTAGACCTTAGGAGCAGACCTGGCTTCAGAGCTGGGCTGGAGTCCAGCCTGTTGGCTGCACAGAGCCAGGTACTACTCATTGAGAATCTGGCACTGAACAGATTAATTTTTAGGTGCTTCACTCTCGCCATCCTCCGTGGTTGCTGTAGAAGGAAGCTTTGCTTTTCTTGGCTAGAGTATCTCCTGCCAATTGATTTCTTTATGAATTAAATCTATTTGCAAAAACTGTCCCACTCATAATAAATATGCTATCCTTGTTTAGAAACTGCCATGCTCTATGTAGACACGATGCTCTTATTCATGAAATGAATAGTATGTTCAGCTGTATTAACATCAGAACTTGCTGAGAGTAGTAATATATTTTAAGTAGCAAATGCAGGACAAGATTGAGATGGGGACCAAAGGAGTTCTGGGCAGGGGTCCTTTGGAGAAATCCCATTAAATATCAGAGGGGCTATTGAGAATGTACTTCCTTGCTACAAAACAGGTTCCTGGGAAGAAGCACCCAAAGAGAAAAATGCTCTGTGTTATTTCTCACTCTTTGATTACAAAACTGTCAGTACTTTCTGATGTAGACAGAGCCCCAAGTTGTCATCCTTGCTGTCTCAAAGTCTAACTTTCCCTACAGTCTTGTCCCCACAACTCTTAACACAAGCACCTTTCAAATTCTCGCTATGCATTTTGCTCAAGAAATATCCTCTTCCCCAATGATCTATTTCAGAGCACCTTTTCTCCTGATCGTTCCCAGTTCTCCACGGTGCTCTCATTCCCTGCCCCACAGCTTCCTACTGAAGCCCTTTTGTCCTTCTTTCCCCATTTCCCAGTCACAGCCCTCTCACCTCAGGCCCTCTATCACTGCCCATTCTGTTAACTGTATCCATTTTGGTGGCTGGCACTTCCTGCTGCTATGCCTGTAGCTGATTTTGTGGGTTTTTTGGGGGGAAGAGGAAGGAGGAAGGACTTAAACTACTCTTGCTCCTCCAAACCAGAAGTAGCCAGCAATTACTGAAAAAATCCATCTAGAATAGACCTTGGGGATATATGTAGGGATAAGTAGACATATGGTGATCCCAGATGCACCTGTGAAGTCACCATGTCTTGCCAAAGCACACTGAAGCTCCAGAACAAAAACAGCTATCGGACAGAAGGCTGAGAGCAGGAAGGTAAATGATGTGGAAATGCTCTGAGTTCTGAGACAAGGCATACCCCATTAGTCATGAGCTACACTTGCACAGCAGTGTATTCTAAAATTCTCTGAGAATAGCAAGGACAGGCAATCACAAGTAGCCTGGGGTCAGAAAGAAACTTCATCCCAAGGGTGTATCATTATATGTTTGTCTTGCATTTTCTTCTGAAGCTACCATTGTTAAAGCAGGATATCAGATTCAACAGCCCCAGGGCAATGTGTGCTCCTTTGCTCCCCTTCTGCCTCTGAGGCAGCTGGAGGTGGACTACCTGTTTTCCATTCTCTCCTAGAGTTCAGGAAAGGTCTGTAGCACGTAGAATCTTCTCTTTCAATGTAGTAGGGTTCCTTATTTCTGAATTCTTTGAAAATTGCTATAAGAGTTTGTAGAGCAAGGTGACCACCTAAACAGGGAGACTTTAATGCTATGTGACATTACCCTTCTCAATGCACGGGCATTGTAACATGTAGGGAAAACAGCCACACACATGAAAGTGGTTGAGATACAGAACATTTTGGGAAGGGAGGAAACTGTTTAAAAGAAGAAGAAAGGCACAATAGTCTCCCAGGTGGGAAGGGCAAGGAGCAGGGAGGAAGGGAATGTGCTTCTGCACAAAGTTTGACTTGCAGGCTTTTATCTTCATGCATGTCTGAACACGTGGATGGTCTTCCGGTTGAATACATGAACCTCCCATCTGCCAGAACTTGTGTGGCCATCCTCAGAGAGGTCAGGGCTGGGGTGCTGCATGTCATGTCACTGGGGTCCTGTACAGAAGAAGGCCATCAGACCTCAGACCACACATAAGCTTTGCCCAGAATTCCCTCCAGAGTGCAAACCTGCATTACTGAGCCTTAATTCTATTTTCACTTATCATCTCCAGCTGTTTCAGCCTGCAGTACTAGCTCTTTTATTAGTAACAGCTGCACCAAATTTGAGGCAATACTCTTGTTAATTTTGCCTGAAGCAGATTCTGAACAGCTTGAAATGTCTCTAATGTATTTATGTGCTTTTAATATTTGTTACCATTCAACAGCAAAAGTGAATGCAAGAATTATACTCAAATATAGAGAAAGAAGATTATGTTATTAAGTAAGTGGTTTACCTTTAGCTTTTATCTTTCTGCTGCTGTATTTGTTTTGGGGTTTATGAACATACTAAATTTCAGGGACTAAGTAGAGTCTATTCAGTCTATTAAGGTTCATTTTCTTTTAATACTCTAATCCCCTCAGGATGCCATTTGCCATAATTGTTTCTTGAATGATCCTCCAGTGTTTAAGCTTCAGCCTCTGACTCATAAGCTATTCTGCATACACTTGTGGCTCTGTGCAAAGAAAAATGGGACATATGACATCTGTTCCAATTCTGTTTTTCTTTACTTTGCAATTATGCTTCTTGTCCTCTTATCTGTTTTCTAGAAAAAAAAAAAAAAAAAAAAAAGTGAGTGCATTTCTCATAAACTATACTGGTTAAGATTTTATGTACCAAAATTAAATCTCCTCAGACTGTGCTTTTGTAGTCTATAAATTCAGATTTTATGGTCTCTTCTCATACATTTTTTGTCCTTATATCAGTAGTACTGCCCTTCTTCTGAGCTTTGCAAACATTAGCCAGGCTTATGAAGTTGTGCTGGCCAGAATGAAAGATTGCATTGAAGGGAGAGTGAAGCCAAATTGTGCTTTTTCCACTCACAACAGGTTTTGACTTGTGGCTTAAATTCTACGTATGCTTTCACATTCAGGTCTTTTAAAACTTCTTTGCATTGTTTAGATTAATCCAGTTAACAAGTAAGTATTTTTTTTTAACTGTTCACTGTTTTTAGACTAATATCTGTTATTCTCAACAGTAGAATTCTATTTTCATAAAAGTCTTACTGAAAAGTGACTAAAGATCTTTTAAAAAAAATCCAGTCTGTGTTCCTTGGTAAAGCAGCTTCTTTCTCTGCATTTTCTACGTGTTTTGTCCAGCCTGACTTGAAAAGTCTCCAAGTTTCTCTGGTTTTCTTTAGAAACTATTTTAGTCTTATAGAATTTAATATCAGGAAGGATATTTGTCTGTCATTCAGTCTGAATTTTCTCTTCTCAAGTTCATGTCATTGCTGATATCTGTATTTTCATGTATTGTACTAAAGGATGTCTCACAGCCCTTAGCAAGACCCCCTCCTCTTGCCCTATAATAGTGTGCTTAGTCAAGCTACGTATACTCAGCTCTTTTAATTTCCTCACAATTCAGTCCCACTGTGCCCTGAAAATTCCCATTTCTGCTTTCTGAGCTTCTCTCAGCCCTGCTGGAGGTGACAAAGCACCCCCAGCTGAGTGGAGTGCTGCAGTGCAATAGCACTAGAACTAGTCCTGCAGCTGTGCCAGCTGCCTGAAAAGGGCAATGGAGCCGTCAAAATTTACACTAGCTACATATGTGTTTCCATGCTTAATCTCGTGTATCCCTGCTATTGTGTTGCAACATGATGCCTTCATTTAGGCACTCTAAAACCGCTCAAGTATTTTCTGTAGTTACATCTCCTTGCAAGTATTCTTACAGGTAGCACTTCATCACTCAAACTTCTCTCAAAGCACTGGAACTTCCCCGATTTCTCACTTATATGACTAAGTTCCTCTCATCAGCCATACAAGAGTATGCTTTTATTTTAATGTATCTACTTGTGGGATTTTTTGGATGTATTTCTATGATTTCCAGATCTCTTTTGCATTGTTTCTTCACCACAAGCAGGTTTTGCTGCACATTCTGAACTACTATATGCATTTTTTTTTTACTATAAAATTCTATGTTGTTCTACATACATTAAATATATATAATATTTAAAACTTACATTAATATATAATCCTATGTCTCAGCTTTTACATTTCCTTAACTTACATTTCTTTCCTTTTCTAGATGATTGCTAAAAAATGAAAACATAAATATGTAGGCAAATATAGGATGCAGACTTTAAAATATTACTCCCACAAGATTTTTCTTAAAAACTTTTTAACAAGAACTTTTCTAAAATGATATAAAAATTCCTATGCTCTGGTTTTATATTCAGTTTTTTCCACTGAAAGAAAGGAGGAGAGAGGGAAAAGCATGAAGTGGTGCATGATGGAGAAAAGAGTCTTTCTGTCATCAATTTATGTTTTCTTACTTGGGAAAGATAGAAACAGAAAAAAGGCAGAGAATTTGGAGAACATGTATTTCTTCTTGTCTTTTCTCTTTCCCTCACTAAGAAATGAGAAAAGTAGCAAGGAGAAAATTAGAACAGTTTGATTTTTCTTAAGAAAAAAAAAGTGCTTCCAGGTTTTCATATGAAAACAGAAGAATTTAAAAATGGTGTCTGTTCTCACTGATGATATTTTGAGGACAGTGTGAAAAATGAATTTTCATGGCTGCCAAAGTCATGTGTCAAATGCTGTATTTGGGGGTATTTATGTAAAGTGTATCTGTATGGTTGAGGTGTCTCTTTCTTGGGCTCTTTTCTGCTTCCCACCCTCTTTTCCTAAAATATCAGTGTGACGGTTCATTCCTATAATCCTTCATTGACATAGTTACCAACAAGCGCAAAGGAGCTGTGCCTTCTTGCATAGCGAGGGCTAGCCAAATGCAGTTTATCAGACCGCAAGTCGTGGATCTATCATTGATGAAATATGCAGCAGGGAGTGAGTGGAGTGGAAGACATGGTGATACGTGCTGGGACATTGCTTTTGCAGCTGCACTCCTTAGTCTTGAATTGTTCAGATTGCTGAGTCTGTGGGGATGTCCCCAGCTTCTGGATGTATAATTTTCTCCCTGCTGCTGTCAGCTGACAAATTTCTCTGCTGGCAGGTGTATGAAACCTGATAGATTGATTGGCCTTATTTGCAATGCTCTGCTACCTAGAGACTGCTCGTGGGCTTTCCAGCAACTGCAGTGGCATGCTTCAACTGAGCACCATACTTGGCTCTCTGTGCCTCACTCTGCCAAGGTGCAGGATTCAATCAAAGCTTGTCTCAGCATCCCTGAGCCTTTTCCTTTATTACACTAGAGAAAATCGATCTTTGCAGCATAAAAATATAGGTCATGAATATAGGTCCTTTTTCCTTCTCTTTGAAATGACAAATTTAGAAGATTAATCTCCATGAAATCTACTTGCAGCTTTGGCTTCCAAACAGAGAACGTCAGAAAAAAATGGTACATATATTCTTTAAACTAGGTGACATGAGGCAGCAGCCAGATAGATAAATATCTTCCATGTTCAGAGCTCTAAGTAACAACAGTTTTACAATGAGAAGTATGTGAGCTCACATGGATTAAACTAGAGTAAGTAAATACAGAACAACTGCTGGAAAAGCTTTGTGCATAATAGGAAGAGCTTGCCTAGGCGGCTCTACAAAATTAACTGCAGCCCTTAGAGGAGTGTATGATACCTTTGTTATGGAGGGCTGTGGGTGAACACTGATTAAAAAAAAATAAGAGTTTGCCTGAGTGATAGGCAAAGGTAGTTTGCAAGCACCATGCTGAAGGCAAACCAGTGAAAGAAGACCATACAGCTGAAAAAACCCTCCCTTTTCTCATCAAAAGGCAGTACTCAAGGAAGAAAAACAGCTGATAAAGGGAAGGGAGAGCAGTATCAATGACGATCAATTGTCTTTACAAAAGAGAGGTCAGCCATCACATAGTGGGGTGTTAAGGATATGAGACAAGGACAGCTGATGGGTGAAAACACTTCCTAGATATCTTGCATCTTGTCCCAGGTGCTTTACAGCTTAAAATTATAACCCCTTAGACTGTTTTTCAGTTATGCAGGGAACTTGAAATTCAAGTCCACTCAGGAATTTTCAGAATACTCCCTCAAAATTCAAGGAGAGCATAAGTTTCTTTTCAGAAGCAGCATTTCTAAGACATTAATGGGATTAAATGCTCAACTCCTATCGACTTTTAATGTGAGTTTGGAATCTGACTTCCCTTTGCACCTTTGAAAAGCTCCTTGTTAATCTTCACAGTTTAGAATTCCCTCTCTGAGATTGCTCTCTCTTAAAATAAACTCTGATCCCCCTAAGAGTTTGAAGGGCTGTATGACTTGCAAAATCCCCCCCCGAATGCAATATATGTATATAAGGGAGAATTCTTGTTCATTATTTTGCTCAGGATCTCCTATGAAGTTTCATGAATAAATCAGAAAGCCTGATCATCCCCCAGGTCAGCTAATAACTGAAAGTAAAGGTGCAGAGCAAAGTATTGTGGTCCACTGCAGTAAGAACAAAGCTAAATCACTATGGTAGTATTTGATACATAATTAATGAAGTCTGATGATGGTCACTGTTATTTGACAGTGTTACCCAGGCAGAAAATCTTCACCAAGTCCCACAAACTGAACACCTGCTTGTGATTCCTGCTTAAAGAGAAGCTAACTCCTTGCCCAAAGGTTATGTATTATGAAGAACCACTTCCATTGCCTCTTTCCAGTCTTATAAAGCCACAAACAGTTATACATTTTTGAAATAAGATTCACTACTTGAGCTAATGACCTGAGAGTCTCATCTACAAACATCTTCACTGCTTCAATAATTCAAGTTGTTTTTGTTCTCCAAGGTATATTACTCACGACTTGATTAGTGGCCATATCACATCCTGAAATACCATCATCCTTCACTTAACCATAAACAGATGTGTGTGCTCCACACCCACTTAACAGAGACTTTTCTGTTCATGTTACAAATAAAAGCAATAGCACGTTAGAGAGGCAGTATATAGAAGGTAAAGAACATGCAAGCACCAGGGGATGAGAAGAGCCACTAAAGTAAATGCATATTCCCAGTGTCAATCAAATACCAGCAGAACCAAAGGTAATTCAAACTGATAACCTTAATAATCTCTGAAGCCAGTGAAGCAAGCTTGCATAAATAATCTCTATAAAGGCTGAGTGCTAAGAAAAATCAGTGAGGCCGCAAACATTCCAGGTACAGTGGAAGAGGTTCAGTCTGGTTGTCTTCAGATTTGGTAAACCTGAACACAGCCAGACCAGTTTTAAAATGAGATTAAGGATGCCATTTTACAAAGCATAATGAAACTGATAACAGAAAGTTGTGCATCTTGCAGGTGCATCTTGGAGGAAAAGACAACAAGTACTATGTGAGATTCCCAGCATTTTATTTAAAATCAAATATTTTTGTTTTTCTCTTTCTGAATTTTGAAGCAGAAAATATTTTACAGAGGCTGGGATTGTATCTGTCAGACTTATGCAGGCTTTAGGAGGGAAGGTAACTTTAGAGACAGACCTCTTGCTGGTAGACCAGAACTGTCAGTCTCTCATTGCCTGGAGTTTTTGTTGGCACCTGAGAAATGAGTGATTCAGTGGAAGCCAAATTTAGATCTCTAAGTTGCTTTGATTTCCAAGGAAATCTGGACTAAATTTATTTTGCACAATTTTACATAAAGATTTAACGAGATTCCTTAACTGTGATTATTTGTCTGGATGTCATATCAAGGAAAATAGCCGCACAAACATTTACCAATTTATGTCATTGTTTCTGTTTCTGATTAGTTTGTCCAGAATGAAGGCGGGGTTCTCTTTGCATATTTCTGAAGTTATGAGTCTGTCTAAGCAGTCAGTGCTGTTCTGTTCTCAAGTGTGCAACCGAGTCCCAGGGGTGATGGTTTCTGTCTTGGGTGTCTTCCAGCCTATCAACAAAAGCACTTGTCCTCAGAAGAAACTGTGCATATTTAGCTGGCTATATTTAGCACAACTGTAACATTTGCAAGCCTTTTCATTACTTACAAAATAACTATTCCTTTGTCACCACTCATATGTTAAAGGCTATTTTTGGCAAACCAGACTAAAAAAATTAAGCAATATACAGAATAGCTTAGAAGCACAGCAATAAAAATACCACCAAACCATAGCAAGTTTTACAAGGAGTGAAGATTCTTGTTTGAAGTCCATGTACACCTGCTGATCTATTTCATGATGAACCAGAACAAAAAATTAAAGCAGTAATTATACCTTTACACTCATGAGAGACAACGTTGATAAGTCCCATTCCAGAACACCTGAAAAGCCAAGTAGGTACCTTATTAATCTTAGCTGGAATTAAAAGATTAAAAACAATGGGTAGACATTTAACACTGCTGATTTGTAGTTATCCTTTTTCTTGATAGCTGACGGTGCATATATGTGGCAGAGTGCCAGGATACTCAAGTTAGCTTTTGTTATCTGGGGCATTACAAGTTGTGTAAGTACTTCAGAACTTGGCTCTGCATGAGTTTCTCAGCAAGCCTAGCTACCCTGCAAGGTGTGCTTAGAGCTCTGATGCTTCTGATAGCACAAGTGACTCTATGTGTACTGGGTGGATATGTATCCGGGATGTTGTCCGGGAAGCTAGGGACCAGGTTAGGAAAGCTAAGGCCCAGTTAGAATTAAACTTGGCTAAGGATGTTAAGGATAACAGGAAGGGATTCTATAGGTACATGGCAAATAAAAGACAGACTAGGGACAACTTAGGACCCCTCTGGAAGCTATCAGGAGAACTGGCTACCCTGGATTTGGAGAAGGCTGAGGTTCTTAATGACTTCTTTGCCTCGGTCTTCACTGGCAAAGTCTCTGACCGCACCACCCAAGTCTTGGAAGGTGAATGCAGGGACTGTGACAATGAAGACCCTAGGCCCACTGTAGGAGAGGATCTGGTTTGAGACCATCTTAAGAACCTGAATGTACACAAGTCCATGGGACCTGATGAAATCCATTCGCAGGTCCTGACGGAACTGGTAAATGAAGTTGCTAAGCCACTGGCCATCATATTTGAAAAATCATGGCAGTCAGGTGAAGTTCCTGATGACTGGAAAAAGGGAAATACAACCCCCATTTTCAAGAAGGGGAAAATGCACCACTCAGGGTATTACAGACGAGTCAGTCTCACCTCTGTGCCTGGCAAAGTCTTGGAGCAGATTCTCCTGGAAGGCATGCTAAGGCACATGAAAAACAACAAAGTGGTTGGTGACAGCCAGCATGGCTTCACTAAGGGGAAATCCTGCCTGACCAATTTGGTGGCCTTCTATGATGGGGCTATGGAACTGATGGACAGGGGTAGAGCAGTTGATGTCATCTACCTGGACTTGTGCAAAGCATTCTACACTGTCCCACACGACATCCTTATCTCTAAATTGGAGAGACATCAATTTGATGGGTGGACCACTCAGGGGATAAAGAACTGGCTGGATGGCCACACACCAAGAGTTGTGGTCAGTGGCTCAATGTCCAGCTGGAGACCAGTAACGAGTGGTGTCCCTCAGGGATCGGTGCTGGGAGCAGTCTTGTTCAACATCTTTGTCAGTGACATGGACAGTGGGATTGAGTGCGCTCTCAGCAAGTTTGCTGATGACACCAAGCTGTGTGGTTCGGTTGATACACTGGAGGGAAGGGATGCCATCCAGAGGGACCTTGACATGCTTGTGAGGTGGGCAGATGCCAACCTTATGAAGTTTAATCATGCAGAGTGCAAGGTCCTACACCTGGATCGGAGCAATCCCAGGCACAGCTCCAGGTTGGGCAGAGAAGAGATTCAGAGCAGCCCTGCAGAGAAGGACTTCGGGGTGTTGGTTGATGAGGAAAATGAACATGAGCGGGCTTCAGTGTGCACTCACAGCCCAGAAAGCCAACTGTATCCTGGGCTGAATCAAAAGGAGTGTGACCAGCAGGTCGAAGGAGGTGATCCTGCCCCTCTACTCTGCTCTCAGGAGACCTCACTTGGAGTATTGTGTGCAGTTCTGGTGTCCTCAACATAAAAAGGACATGGAACTGTTGGAACAAGTCCAGAGGAGGGCCACGAGGATGATCAGGGGACTGGAGCACCTCCCATATGAAGATAGGCTGAGAAAGTTGGGACCTCATAGCAGCTTTCCAGTATCTGAAGGGGGGCTGTAGGGATGCTGAGGATGGACTCTTCATTAGTGACTGTAGTAACAGGACAAGGGGTAACGGGTTAAAACTTAAACAGGGGAAGTTTAGATTGGATATAAGGAAGAAATTCTTTACTGAGAGGGTGGTGAGGCACCGGAATGGGTTGACCAGGGAGGTTGTGAGTGCTCCATCCTTGGCGGTGTTCAAGGCCAGGTTGGATGAGGCCTTGGGTGACGTGGTTTAGTGTGGGGTGTCCTTGCCCATGGCAGGGGGGTTGGAACTGGATGATCTTAAGGTCCTTTCCAACCCTGACTATTCTATGATTCTATGATTCTGTTCCTGCACAACTCAAGCTAGTGAGTTTATTTATCCTTATGAAACAGCACTGGTATGGTAACATTTCTCAGTGGTAGGTGGCTTCCACTGCTGAAGCAACAATCGCTCTGCATGATATTTGGAAAATATACAAGGATAACAGGTCCTTTCTATAGTGGTTGATATAAAAAAATTGTCATCTAATAGCAACTACGAGGGGACAAGAAGACCTGTCTTGCTGAGCTATAGCAATAGTGACCATAATAGCCACTGTACTGCATGGTTTATTTAATGTAATCTCAAACACTGAATACATCTGAATAGCTGTAAAGTTGTAGTTGTCCGTGGATCATCTTTCAACTAATTATTCTTACTCTCGCTAGTTCACTTTTGCCCTTTAAGAAAGATGTTACTAATATGTTTATTTTTGCTTTTAAGGTTGCTAGGAAGTGCTAGGCTGGCTTCTCAGAGCGCCTGCAGCTGCAGTTGGAACTGAGATGGAAAATCCTTTTGGTCAGAGAAGAGAAGGACCTTTCTTTTGTTTTCTGAAATATATGCTGAGTGTATGGTTACTATCTTATTGCAATTTTGGTTTTCTATAACAGCTGGAATCAGATATTGTATTCTCTGCCAATAGCTGCTTTCATAGGGCCCAGAGGCGGGGTTCAGATCACCACAAAAGTGTTATTGTACCTTTTGATTTGCACACTTACAACCTCACTTTACTTCTTAGCAAGGATGATTTTATTTTGGATTAGGATTCTCTGTGACATACCAGAAGAGTGTAAGGATGACTGAATCCTTATACGTACCTTCTGATAGAAAATAAGCTTCAGCATTAGAATGATTTTGCATCCCTCTTGCCCTTGCATTACAGCCTTCAAGTCTCAAGCTTGGGGTTCTGTGTTACGCAAAGAACACAAAATAATGCTGATGGGGAGTGGGAATATACTGAAATTACGAAACATCCATTATTACACAGTTTACATAAAACATATTATCAAAATAAAATGCTTTCTACATTAAAACTCTTCTCTTTAGATAGGGCATACTTTTTATGGCTCTCTTGCAAACTTTAAAGGAATTGTGTGTACACTTGGCCTCGGTCTAGGTGTTTTGTTAACTTTTGTATTTTATTGTGTTTAAAGACAAGCAGAGTAAAAGGATTAATGAAATTTTCATCAGAGGACATGTTATGATCTGCTCTACAAAATACCATACACAACCAGAAAATACTAGAAAACAGTGTGGAGTACCATAACTGCACTGACGGTAAGTAGTTTTCAGCAATGTTTTTTGTAGAAAATCAATCTGATGGCCTATAAAGCCCCAGTATATTCTGTAAATTGATTATAGCAGGGCAGGCACAAAAAAATATGACTCGTCAAAGAAAGATTGCCTGATATAACTCAGAGTCCTTAATGGCTCTTCCATGAGCTGCAAGTAACATATCACCACTTTCTGTTATAATTTTAGTTTCAAGGCTGGTAGTCCAGAGACAGATGTTTCCCTATACTAAATAAAAACAGTTTCCTTCACTGGTGGGCACTTACAGAGACCAGCATGGCTGAAATTCTCATCATTCCCTTCAGCCAAACTATATTTCCATTTTCATGGTTTTTTTTCAGGTTTGTCTCAGAAACATCCAACCCCAGCATTCTGTCAGAAGGAAAAGACCAACAAAGGGTGAGTCCTTTCACATGCTTTAACTGGAACATATATGACAATGGGGCAATTCAGCAGGAAATACTATCATGAGCTGGTAAGGTGCTGGTGTATCTACAGATTTCAATAAGACTGGCTCTTATTTTATAGAAAAATATGCAACCTTAAGACAGAACTACTGCAAGTCTTCAATCAAGATACTATTTCCACTTCAACATATGGATGTGAAAGAAATATCAAAGCGATAAACACATCTAAAGGGCTTGAAAGGAAGAACTAAGTAGTAAACGAAAACAATCTAAAACAAATGCTCAGATTTATTAGAAATTTCAGCAATTCTTTAACACCCGAAAGAAAATGGAAATATTTAGACTATATTAAGAGTAAAGCCATTGACAACTTACCATTAGGCCCCTGGGAAAGAGGGAGGTTCTAATGCAAAGAATCTGCTAGAAGTCCTCGGGAAAGAAAACCTTTCAGGAAGATAAGGAGAGAGAAGGAGCAATTACACAATGATGGGACAATATACATTTGTAGAGCATGAGCTTGGAATGGGAAAAGGTATTGTTCAAGAATATAGTAGAGGAGAGCATATCATAGACTCCAGAGCAGAGCAGAAGTTCCTCAGCTCTAAATTAATGCAGTTTGAATGAATAAGAGGAAAAAGTGACTTGTGTTTGTTATTTATATTCTTATATGTATTTAGAAGGTTCTGACAGATACTTGGAATTTCTTTATTTAGGAGGATACAGCAGAACTAAGGCTAAGAAAATCTTTTATTTTTAAAACTCTGTAGGTTGTGGGAGGTTTTTAGAGCTGGCATTCACAAGGTGTTTGTGTCTTTGTGCCAGTGCATGTGGTCTTGTCAAACTATGCCTAGAAATTCATACTTGCTCAGCACAAACTGTCTGGTTCAGGGTTCTACAGGTAGTTTTTCATCTAGTTAAATTTGGTTGGGTTTTTTTGTCCCCATATTTTTTGAATTAATGAACTACTTGTATAAAATATATCTCCTAACACCTCCTTTGAATGCCTTACATAAATATCCCATTTTATTTCTCATAAAGCTTTGATTCCTGAGGGGATATTTGTTAAATCTTCAGTTTTATATCAATGATTATCTTGTTGCTCAGTGTGGTCTTCTGAGGTGCATTTGAAGAAAAAAAAGGAATAGCAATTTGGATTAAGCTGCATCCCTAGAAGCAGAAGAGAGAGATTTTTGAGGAATATTTTTTCCCTTCCCTAACTCTGACTGTGCACGGGCTGTGCAAGTAAGCCGTGAGCTTTGTATTCTGTTTCATTCCCAAGTTCAATTTTTCCCTTCCCTCTCTCTTTCTGTCAGCAGCAGGAATTTGACGTCTGGACTGGGGGGCTCGAGTTAAAGACCATATTCTGTCTACCGAATTGGTATGCCAACCTGAAGACATTTTCTGAACTACTGCCACACAAGTACTGATTTTCTACTGATTTTTTCAATGTATTGCGTTCCTTATATTTTGATACTTTAATTGGAAATAGCAACATTATACTTTGTTATTTTGCTATGTGGACTTCTGCCTCCTACAGATCAGTCTGAGATGCAGATCTTCCTCATGATTGCCTCAGCAAGCCTTAGTTCCTTGTGTGTGCTTTTGTCTCTTGTGTGCGCTTTTGTCCCTTGCACCAACATCAGCAGTATCCAAAGCCCAGGACTCAGTGTGGGGTAAACCAGAGGGAAGATATTCCAGCTCAGCAGGCTTTGGAAGTCATTCCAGCTCTATGGTAATCCGAAAATCAGGAACTGAGTCTAGATTATTTTTTTAGTTTGGATGAAGAATGAACTTCTGAAATTAATCTCCCCCTGAGCCCTCTAAAGGTCCTGTGGAAACTTGGCTTCCTGTAAGCTATGTGATTGTGCAGCTATGAGTGCATCTGCCCAGTTTGTTCTGAGATGGCTGAAGGCTGAAAGGTTGGTCAATGCATGGAGGCAAGATTTTTGTCCACTTCTAGCAATTGCACCTTTTGTAAATTCAGAATTTTACAGAAAAACTCATGCTGGGCTCCAGCAACCATTTGTAGTGGAGTCTTTATCCCTGAAATGCTGATATCTATCTGCCTTAAAGAAAATAAGTGAGCAAAGAGAATAACAAAAAAGAAAAGTGAAAGCATAATATTCATCTATATGCTTTTGCACTTCAAGTGTTGCCAGTGACACATAGCCTTTTTAAAGCAAAGTTTTGCTTATTTAGAACCAAAGACTGACTCAGAAATCATATCATAAGCCTCTAATCTATTTATATGATTTCTGCCTCCTTCCAAGTCTCACTTTTTTAGTTCAGAGAAAGACTATTCCTCACCACTCTTCAATTCTTTCAGCTCCTGATCTGTTTATTCCCCCATCCCTCTCTTTTCAGCACTGGTTTGGAGTATTTTTAATGTCTCTTTCTTAAGATTGTCTCTAGAGTTTAGGAACAGGATAGGACGCATATAGACAAAAGCTTTAGCTTTAGCTATCATCTTTCAGGTTTGATCCTGATTATGTGTATCTAAGGCGATATTGCATTAACTTTTTACTCTTTCTAAAGATGTCATTGAAAAAACCACCCAAACTAAGGCATATAGGGAATATTGCAGTATAAGAAATAGCTAATCAGAATTCTTTATTGAATAGTAAGTAGTCCGATTTGCTACAGCATTATAGAATGAAATATGAATTAAAATCTTTAAAAAGGAAAAATAACAGATGTATAATGTTTAGCTATGCTGTGTCATTTTTAGATTCTTTATTTAAAGAATCTCATTTCACAGACAGTTTGAAATATGGATTTAATTCGTTGGTTTATAGCAATTGTAGACTGATAGTAATAGAATTTTTGTTGAATGTGCTGCAGCATAAAGCAATGACAGCTGGCCACTGCACAGAAAACAGGATATGCAGTATTCTGTTACCAGGGTTCATCATTTGTTATTCTTAACAGTATTTCCTGAGTTAATTGTATGTAGTCTTTGTAGCATAATAGGGTGCATTCTTTGTCCTTACTTGAAAAGTTTTGTATTTAAACATACTTTGAGGCCAAGGCTCTGTGACATGATGCTGCAGGTGAGGCACCTGTTTCCTCACATTACATTCACAGAACTGGTGCATTTCACACAGGTGTTATGTGGTAGTTATAGAGACTTTAGTCATTTCTGGGACTACATAGCTGGCATATTCCAGGCAGAGACTTCCTCTTCCCCAGGATTTTTATTAAAAGCACATTTAGAAAAATGCAAACAATGCAATAAGGAGGCATCCCTCTGAAATTACATTCTCTAGGTAAAATAACTCAGTAAGTTATTTTAATAATTTGTAAGTACTCCGAGGATATCCAACCTTATCTGCCCTAAGTCTGCTTTCTGGAACCTAAACCTGTGAGATATATTTAATGAGTAATTTGAAATCCTGAAATCTCTTCTGTATAGCATGTTTTAACTTTTCTGTGTATATGCAGAGCCCTGATATTTTATCATTCTTTTAAAATCTGGAGGTCTCAATTAAATTTTTGAAACATAGCTGTCTCTAGTGTGTCCTTGAGATGACCCAGGGATCAGAAACCTGTGATGAGGAGGTACCATGCCTTTGGATGACTTTCAGTGCCTATATTTGAACAACAGGATTGAGTTCAGACTGACTCTTGCTAAGCTGCCTGTTCTCAAACTGTAGCACTAGCAGGGTCTTCTCAAAACAACAGCAACAAGCCTACATAGAACTGCTTTATAAATCAGAACAGACTAGGCTAGAATAGACTAGAATGGAATAGAATTATAAGAACCATTTATTCTAACTGCCTGACCATTTCAGGGCTGATCAGATTAAAGCATGTTGTTAAGGGACTGACCACCTCTCTGGGAAGCCCACTCCAGTGTTTGCCCACCCTCTTGGTAAAGAAATGTTTCCAAATGTCCAGTCTAAACTTCCCTGGATATACCTAAATGGAAAAATTCTTTATAGAATTTAATAGAGCCTGTAACCTTGAAACCATCCACAACCTTCCTTTCCTCCAGGAAAAACATCCAGTAGAGTTTTACTCTGGACCTTCTTTGTTAAATCCCCAATTTTTTACAATGACTGGTTTTGTTAGGTTTGTCCCACAAACATTCATTGAATTAAATTGTATTTTCAAAATGGAGGAAAACAAGAAACAAGAATAGAGATAATCTTCATTGTTAATATAAAACTCAGTTGCAAAAGAAAAAAATAGTCTTTCTTGCCACTCTTGGAGTGTTTGAAATTAAATGAATGATCAGGCCCTGAGGTATCATCTTGTAGAAAAGGTCTGAAAGTTGTTTTCAGTATAATTTTGATTTCAAAGCACTTAATTATAGAGTCACAAATATGGGTCATTATATACCTATAATATTCTTAACTTGCCAATGAATTTGGGATGCAATATTTAATTGGCTTAGCTCCATTTGTGAAACATTACATTACACATTAAATTACAGCATTATCTACACTTAACCTTGTGTACATGTGCACACACTTTTTGTTCAGTTGAAATAGTTTGTCTCGTAAGATAATATTTATAACTATAAAAAAGACTTTTCTTTCTAGTTATTGAAAGGATACTCTGATTTTACCAAATGGATGCTTCACATCTACATGAAAATCTATTTTATTAAAAAAGAGGCACACTTCATGAAAATGCTAAATTATGTTTCCCTCCATTCATTATCATTATTATGGTTCATTAGGCCATTACAATTTTAAACACCAGACCTTTCTAAAGCCACTAAAATGATATCCTTATGTGAGTACTACTGTTCTCTCCTTTAAGGCCAGTAGTATAATTATGAATAGTAATTACCTGGTTATTTCTGTTAGCTTGTTAATTTCCATTACACATAATCTTTGTATTTCATTAGTGGTCTAAGCTGTAAATTTAGCAATGTGTGTTTTAAAAATTCAAGGCTAACTGCTTCAAGCAAAGCTTACTGGTTAGCATGGTCTGTAATATTTGATATTTAAAATCAGAAGCAGGGAAAATGTTTGTGTGATCAGTTACTTTGGGAAATAACAGGAAAAGAAAGTGGCCTGATTTCAGCCATGGCAAAATGTTATACTACTAGTACCCACAGAGTACTGAACATTTCTGCTGGCTATAATCTTGCTGTTGAAGTCTACTGAGCCATGTGGTGACCTTCACTCCATGTTTTACAAGTGAAGGTGACCACAATTGTAGTTTGTGTCTCTGCTAAAATTTATATACATTTTTGCTGAACTTAGACATGTGGGGTTTATATTTGACCTTTAGCTCAAGCATCTTGCCAATCCTGCAGAAAACACGTATTGATGGAAAATGTAGGCAAGCAAACCCAAGTAAATACTTCCATGCACTCTCAGATCAATACTTTCATTGGTTTAGTTCTTCCAAAATTAAGTCACTTACTATCAGGCAAAAGGCTTTCCCAGCTTTTAGCTAAATTATCACCTCAAGAAAAACAGCCTCTGTTGTGTAACTGCTGACAAAATCTTAGCTACATTACTGTGAAGCCTATGCAAAGCTAATAAATGACGCCACCTTTCCTAGCAGCTTTTTTTGCATGTTGCAGATAATTATTAAAGCTCTCTGCTCATATTCCAGTCAGAAATTCCTAGATACCTCTAGTGCCGGTTTCTTCTTGTGTAAGGGTACTGAATGACTTACTGTGATCATGACTGCTCATATTCCAGTCAGAAATTCCTAGATACCTCTAGTGCCGGTTTCTTCTTGTGTAAGGGTACTGAATGACTTACTGTGATCATGACTGCTCATATTCCAGTCAGAAATTCCTAGATGCTTCTAGTGCTGGTTTCTTGTTGTGTCAGGGTACTGAATGACATGCTGTGATCATGACAGATATATCATGTTCCAGGCTGATGGATTTCTGCCTGGGATTTTATAAAGGGGCCAGAAATGTAAGAGGTAACCAGCTCCCTGATATAGCATATATAGCCACCACAGAATACCACAGACGCTGGGGTTGCCTGCAAGTATGCTCAGATTAGTGAGCAGACTTCAGCAAAAATTTCGGCATGGGCTCCTATCTGACTTAGAGAAATGGTAAAACCAATGATTTATAAAAAATAAAAAATACATGAAACATTATTGTGAAAAAACAAGAAGTGTTAGTTTCTGTAAACCCCAGACTTTAGGAATACAGTTTTTTACTTAAAATAACACAGTGATTACTTACAATAATACAGTGTACTGACAGCTATTGTAACATAGCTGCAAGTACATGCAGGGACGTGTTTGTTGCACAGTTAATGAGCTCTGGGCAGTGTACATACCTTTCAGACAGAATCCTGCCAGCTTTATTGAGTAATTTCTCCCTGCATACTATATCAAATTAAGGTCTTTACAACAGTTGGAGAAGAAAGACTACTCGGCAGGGGGGTATTTAGGTGTCAAACCCCCTGTGTTTCTGTTACTAAAGAAGATGCCTTGATTTAATGTCCATGACATACACAGAAATAGAGCAGAGTTCTATGTAATAGGCTTTAGACAGCCCAAACTTGTACTACCATTGTGCTATAATCATTCTTGTGAATGCTAAAAAGTGGAAAAAGTGTAAGCAGAGGGTGTATTATAAACCCACCTTATTACTACCCCATGCTAGCGCTAAGCTTCCAGTCATGCTACATGTCACCTTACCCTTAGGCTATAAGGGTGAGTGAAGGAGAAGTTTGGTTGGAAGTAACTAGCAGCAGGTACTGAGATGTGTATGATATGCATGGTTGCCCTTTTTAGTCACTAAATCTCAGTAACAAGTATGTATTTAGAATCATGTGTGCTACAAAATATAGAATGTATTCAGTTCTTTCATTATCTATTTGGAGTGACTTTACCTGGTGGTAAGACCTTAATTAGGCAGTTATGCTCAGCTAAGCATGTCTACATGTTGCTGTCAGTATTCCTCTCAGCTTTGTTTCCTCTGGTCAAATCACGGGTGTGGAGAGCTGCTTGCTTTAAAGGCTCAGTTTCCCATAGACACACAATTTCTGATTAAAATAAAATAAATCTCAAACAATCAAGAGGGAACTTTAATGTGAATTTCTTTAACCAGGGAAGGAAAGTATTTGTCTACTTGCTAATTGTAAATGGACCAGTCAACAAAATCTTTGGGATTCCTAGCAGAAGACAAAAGTACATTTGACATGATGCTTGTGCAATACTCTTTCTACCTTTCCTAGGAAAAGGACGGGAAAAAGGCAAATCACCTCTTATATTCATTTCTATTTACCTCATACTTCATATCTAGATTCAGAACATACATTTTTCAGGAAAAAGAAAAGAAGTCTGAGTACAATGAGAAAGGGATTAAAAAAAAAATCACATTTGCTTTTTATCCAAGCTCATGTTTGTTTTATTCTGTGCCTTCTCTCATTCCTTTATTTAGAACAAGCATTAACAAGATTATGGCTCTAATTCTCATTTTCATTACGGATGGCTTGGAGGCACTGCCTCATCCCAGCCCAGAGCTTTGAACACCTGTACACACAGTTATGCGGAGCTGGGCCAGCTACTCACAGTACAGTGTTTGATTTTGTTCTGCTTTCCTTCTGTCCTCCCTCTACATTACCAGGGAGGGCAAAACAACAGATACACGGTAGGCATGGTTTAGCCAGGTGGCACAGGGAGACCTGGGATGTACAGACTGGCATTTGGTAGACAAGAGAGCATTTGGACTCTATGCCAGAGGCATCACATAGTCCAAAGGACATCAGAGAACATGTGGGGATGGTGTATACTCAAGTCCATTCTAAAAGGCAGAAATAATGTGGCAGGACATGTGGCCAAGGACAAGGATGCCAATATGACACTGTTCAGACACTAGCCATATTTTTTACATACTCCCATGATATTCCCACAGCTAAAATAAAAATTACTGTATGGGTTAACTGATTCTTCTGCTGTAGGCTTTTAGGTGACAGAAAAGAGTATCAAGTTGTCTATGCTCACAGCTGCAGAAAACTGTATCATGTGGGTGGAAATAGATTTCCATGATGGATTGAAGAAATCCAGAGAAACAGGATTATTTGCACTGGGGAGAACCAGAGCTATTTTTAGACCTGGCCCCGCAGAACTCGAAACCTGGTGTTCCAGGTAGAACTGGGCTTCCCAAAGTACATTTAGCAGTGCACGCTCAAGGATGCAACACCATATGGCCCAGACTTATCTGTCTAGTCAGTTTATGTTACTTAAAGGAGTACATCTAATAGGGTGGATCCTGCTTCATTGATCGTACAGTATAAAATCATTCTATTTCAGTGAGCAAGTCTGACATTTTAGATTGATGTGCAGGCTTAGGCAAAAACTATGTACAGTGTGCCAAACCCTCAACAAATAGCTTTCAATGGAACAAATTCCGGCTGCTTCACACCAACAGAAAACCAAAAGACTAGACAGTCCACCTTCATCAAACTGCTGGGACATTTGGGACTGTAATTTCCCACAGCCAGTGAGAATGATGATTCCTGGATGTAGGTGTAAAGCTCCAAACTGTGCACTGCCCTGGCAGAGGAGAGGTGGGCTTTCCAAGACAAAGCAGGAGACAGAGGGCAACCAGAGGAGTCAAAGGGTAATTCTGAAGTGTACTGTCATCTTGTGCTATCCTTACCCCTTCGTCATTATAATGTAATCTGTGACTAAATTTAGGCTCAGATAAGTTGGTGTTTTTTAGTAGCAACTAAAGTATAAGTAACTTGAAAAAGTATAAGACTGTTTTTTGTATGTTAAAAAACATTAAGAAACTCGGTTACAAGGACATGCAATGCCAAATTGCTTAGGAAAGTGGTGAAAGACTACTTGTTATTAAAAAACAATAAAAATGGCAATAGCAGAAAGGACACATTTTCAATGTAAAGAAAGTGTTAAGAAAAACGAGCTCTGGATGTGCAGTGGTATTTTTATACATGTGTTTTCAGAGACAGTAGTAAGGAAAAGTGTTTGCTTGAATTCTAGTGGGAAAAGTGACATTTATGTTATGAAAAGACTTAAACTTTTACAGACACCGGGTGAATTGCACTATGAAGATTTAGCAAAAACCTCATACATGAAAGACTGGTCTTATTTAAAAGAGCTGAGAGGAAAATGAGACTTCTTAGCCATCTTTAACAATTCCCAAGAGCTCCTTTCCTTCTTGAATTAGTTCCTGTGGAAAAATTGAGAAAATATTTTGCTTAATGATACAAGAGAGCTTGAGAAGAGGGAGCTGGTCAACTAATGAGCAAGCTGCACTATTTGATTGGAAAAAATAGCCCACCTTAAATAGCCCAGGTTTAAAAGAGATTTCCTTTAACTTTCAGTATGTAGGAAGAAAGATTGTATCTGTAAGAAATGATAATAAGTAGTAAATTGTGAAAGCTAAACAGTTCCTTTTTTTTACAATTTTGTGTTTATATCATCTTTAGTAAGCTTCAGTCCAAAAATGATAACAAGAGGGTCTATTGAATATAATAACACCGAGAAAAAGATACTACTTTAAACATGGAGATTAGACAACTTATTTCACTTTAAGGGAACCTTTCTCCTTCTGAGAAAGACAGGACAGGTGAACAGATTGTACCTTATATTTAAAGAGTCTCTTAAAACAGCGCATTATACTTACTTCTCATCATAATATTAAACAGCAAAGGAGATTCTTTCCTACGATTACATGAATTTTAATATAAGAGAGATATGCATGTTAAAATGCTGGTTGAATTAGAGGGAATATTTTGCACTTTGAAAGGAAACAAAAAAATCCCAGATTTTTTTTTTTAAATTTTTTTATTTCAGAATACTGACCACGATGAATTGGCTGTATTTACAGAGGTGTCATGACTATACTTGAATGAATGCTTTAGGAGCCACCAACTGGGTTACAGTCTGGTTCATTCTCACCTGTAACTGAAAGGTAACCTGAAAAGTGTAAGTAACTATCCAAACTGGGTTTAGGTGTCCAAACACAATCCACAAGTTTAGCACTTCCGCTGCTAAGGTGAGCTGAGACGTAGCTTTTGCTGCTTATGGGGTACCTGAAAACATTTCAGATTGCACTGGTTATAGCTGGGATAGAGTTAATTTCCTTCACAGTAGCTGGTATGTTGCTATGTTTTGATTTGCGCTGAAAACAGTCTTGTTACTACAGGGATTTGTCATTGCTGAGCAGTGCTTACACAGTCAAGGCCTTCTTGGGAGAGGACACAGCTAGGACAGCTGACCCCACCTGACCCAAGGGATATTCCATGCCATATGGCATCATGCTTAGCATATAAAACTGGGAGAAGAAGAAGGAAGGGGTGAGATGTTCAGAGTGATGGCGTTTGTCTTCCCAAGTAACTGTTACGCATGATGATGCTCTGCTTTCATGGAGACTGCTGAACACCTGCCTGCTCATGGGAAGTGACTAATGAATTCCTTATTTAGCTTTGCTTGTGTGTGCAGCTTTTGGTTTTAATTGTGTGTGCTTTTTTGCACACTGTCATCATGTCAATACATGAGTTCTCTTACTTCTACTCTTCTGATTCCCTTTCCCATCCCATGGGAAGAGAGTGAGCGAGCAGCTATGAGGTGCTTAGTTGCCAGCTGAAATTCAAGTGTGATGCAGATAAAGGTCTTCAGTCTGCTCCTGAAGAGTTTCAAATACTCCTAAGGATAAATTCAGTAAAGCACACCCTGCCTATTGCTTATCAGCAAACAGTATCAGATAGGTTAACGAAACACTTCTGCAGACACTTTCAAAGGGCCTTAGGGAAAAAAAATTAATCAATAGTCTGCCATACAGAAAATTGCAGCAAAGTTATTTCTCAAATGTCAGATATGAATTAGGTTTGATTTATTGGATTGTGTTTTAGCAAAACAACTAACAATACAATAGAGTAGAAGTATTTTTAAAACCAGAGTACACATGCCTTGACTCAGGGGTAAGGTCAGGGAAGGATATTTTGGAGAAGGATGAGGGTATTGCAATCCATGTTTTCTGTAGCGGGATTGAAATGACATAATGGAGAAACGGGATGGCCATGTGCTCCAACGTAGAAACTCCAGAAAGGCAACAGATTTGCTGGTACTGAGGTGTTTTTAGAAAGGGAAACATGAGGTACATGTATTGTCATAGAGACATGAAAGTAAATAGTCCCATTTTGACCTTTGGGACACAAACTTCTGGACCAGGGATCTATGGTCATAATGAAATACAATGCTTTACAAGTCCAATTATACAAACACTTAAAAAAATAATTGTATATAGCTGCTTTAGTGTTATTCTAGTGTGATTTGACAAAGTATACATTACATATATATGTATGTAAGCATAGTGGATAAATATAACATACGTGAAACATGACTGCACCGGTTTTTATTTTCACGCATGTCACCTGTATTGCACATTGCTGCAAAAGGAGCCATTTTGTGAGGAAAACCTATTACAAAGAACACTGGAGGAAAAACACCCTGCTGCCTCCAAGGACTTGACATTTGCTCTTTCTTATCTGGCTGCTTCACTTAATTTAGGATGAATATTATTATGACTTATGGCGTATGACATTCCCTCTGTATATGAGTTGTAGTCAGTTCCATTAGCAATCTGAGTTAACTATTTTACTTGTGAGAACTTTCTGAGCCTATAAAACCACTTTACTTTGTGAAATAGCTGACTTTTCATTTTTCATTAAAAGCCAGTCACAAAGGAAACTAGAGGCATCAGTATATCAGCTCCAATTTTAAAATGTGCTGAGCAGACAACTTTTGATATTTATTATCTCTAGATTAAAAAAGTAGTGTCTTAAACTGGAAACCTTAAATGTAATCCTTTTGGTTTTTACCCTGGATTATATCTTCCAAAAACAAACCAGAAATTTGCAGCAGGCAAACAAGTCAGGTAGAATGAAAGGGATCCTTTGTCATCATTATTAGTGGCATCTTACATTTTCTGTAATGTTATTTATCAGTCTCCAAGACTTATCTGTGCTATTACTGAACATGGTTTATGTTTTAATTTGTTTTTTGCAAATCTTGCCTGAATATTAAATCATGACAAACATAAATTACATTTAATAATTATATTAAACATTTATTTGAATCTGTCACACAACAAGCAGAAGGGTCTAAGAAACATTTAAAGCACTATATTAATACATTCTAAAATGTGAGAATGTCTTACATTAGGTTAAAAATGTTGTCTTGAGTAACCCTGAAAGATTTGCTAAACCAAGGGAGGAAGGTTTTAAAATTATGAGAGAGAAATAGAAGAATTATAGCTTTGCACACCAGATTGTTGTGTATGAGATCATTTGTAACAGAGAGATATGAGCATCAAATAATTTGATGCAGCCAGCCGAAGGAAATGAGCAGTGTGATCAAATTAAAGTCTGGAAAAGTAAATATGAATATTAATGAGATATCTGGAACTAGGAAATAGTCTTGTGATGAAAAATATCATTACTGCTTTAGTGGAGTAGGTTTTGTAGGATGCTGTCATTTTTTGTGGGTTGAGTGTGCAGTTGTCTAGACAGGACAGATCCTCTGTGGCACAAGAACAGGAGGATCTTATGCCCTTGAAGAGACATTTCTTACAGATGAAAGCTGCAAAACCCACGTTGACATGCTTTATGGCCACAGCCTTTAGAAGCAGAGAAAATCTGCAGACCAACAGAAAAGGGGACTGGGGAGTAGAAAGAAATGCTTTCTCTCTCATATGACACTATCAAAATTGTATCAGAAAAGAATTAAAAATCATAGATAGATATTTTTTTCCATAAATAGTTAATCCTTCTGTTACATGGGTAAGTACAGCCTGAGAGGATTTTTGTAGCATTGTAGAAATCACTGGTGTGGAATAGGAGTCATGCTTGCAAATATTCCTCTCTGTGACAAATCCCAGATATCTGAGACAGCATTTCTTTAACCACTGCAGTAAAGAACAGTGTGTCTTGAAAGATTCTTGGAGGAGTATATTTTACCAAAATTGTCATGTGTCCAATCTCCCTTTTGGTCTTTCACACAAGAGGCACAGCCTGGCACAGCAGGTCTGACGTGGTGGTTTCATTTTAGTCTATTAGTGTATTAAACCAGGGTTTGAGTTTTCAAAAATGTTGATCACTAGTATTGAAAATGAAACATTTTAAAATTAACTTGAATTAGTTTTGAGCCGTGAGGTCATCCAAAAAACAATGCTTACACTAGAAGTCTTGGATCAGAGATTTCCCCTCACAGTTTCCTAGTACTCATTAGAACTATAGGTAGCTATTTCCTTTAGAAATCTGCTGTGGGATACCTGGAGCTGACAGTAGTCTGAAGCTAATAATTTAGAGTGGATAAGTGAAAAGCAATACAGTCTTCACTGTGCTTATGATTTACTGATAACCTCATCTCAGGCCTTCTTCACCAGCCATTATAGCATTGCCCCACAGTAGTGACCTTTGGCTATCCTGCAGGTTATAATTTACTGTGAACCCCAGATGTTGCCTCACCTAAGAAGCTTAAGTAACTAAAAAATTTCTGTGTATTTCTGTATTTACGGCTTTATAAATGTTAATCCACTCCCTACTCTAGCAATAAGAAAATTTATTCTTTGACAAATTTTGCCTGTCATTGGGAGTTTGCCTATAGCTGAGAGTTCATGTCAATGCCATGAAATAAGAAACTGAAGGAGAAGATTGTTTAAATTTCCTCTTGCTACTTAAATAGCTACGTATGGGTAAAGGATAATAGCACTTTATTTGTAACACAAATAGAAAATCTAAGAGAATAATACAGAATTTCTAGATTAACAAGTTGTGGCAGCAGGTTTAATGCTTCACTTATAAACCGATTTGTAGTGCTACTCTATGGATAGATTCATTGTGAGAATTCACATGGGTAGTTACGGGACTGAGCTTGGTGTTAAGAAACTGCAGTCCAGACCAGATTTCATTGTAGTGTATGCCGTCATGTTAAATTAGGGTTCCATGTTGCCCTTGCATCCACATATCTGATTGTCTATGCTGTTCCAAACTAAAGTTTGGAACAAACCAGACAATTTACCAAGTGGAGAACCATAGGCATAGAAAATTGAATCCCACCTTTTTAGGCTGGATGACTCCAATCTCTCAAGGTGCAAGGCATAAACCTTGGGTTATTTTGTCATGATTAACTACTTACTACAGATTAAGACATCATAGCAAATCACTCCCAAAATCTCTCACCAAGTGAGTATTGTGATTTATCCTGGGGTTATATCATGCAATATGCATTTTTTTTTTCATTCTTTCTCTCTGCGCACCTATGCTTCTGATTTTTATTAAGACAGCAAAGAGTGACAGAACAGAAAAGCTGAAATATTGCCTTGTTTAACTTAGAGTGTTCAGGATTATGCAGGAGGACCAAAACAACCCTCAAGAATGTTAAAGCCAGTGCTAATTTCTTTCCAGATGTTTCGAAGATCATAACATCTAATTCTGGACAGAGCCTGAGGTCAGCAGTGTGTTTTCCATTTCAGTTTCCTGTATTCCAGTAATTTCCTGTATTCCAGTAATTGTGCTTCTGATTCCAGTTAATGTCATAAAATACAGTTGTGCAACTTCAAAACATGAATTTAACTGTACTTTTTCTAACCCAGCAGTAGAGCTTATCAACAAAGTACATGAATATTTTGTCACACAAGTTGATGTGCCATCCATGGCTATTTTGTCCATCTCTCACTGAAAACTTTCCCTTGTTTCACTTTTGTTCCTTTGTTGTCTGCTAGTGTAAAAAAAAAAGGTAATTTCTATGTAATCAGTCATCTATGCATTAGAACTTATCTCCAAAGTAATAATTGCATGTTATTCCAGATTGCCATGGAATTATTGAATTTCTGGTGCACACCCTCTTGTTAAATTCATACTCATTATACCTTCAGTCTTGTGAAAACATAGGGATTGAGAACTACTGGAAGTGCAGCCCCATCTCCAAACAGTTGCTCCATTGGCAATATTGTTAGCCAAACAGGATGGCAAATTGCTCAGGCTACCCAGATTATGTATCATACTCCAAAAGAGTTAAGGATTGAGATGATTTCCACTTCCATAGTTATTAAAAAAGTTTTCTACAAAGATGTTTGTAAGAAATTCTCAGTAGCCCAATAATAAAAATATTTTCCAGGCATTATGCTTTATTTTTTGTATATACCCTCTTTAATAAGTGACTGATTCTACCCTTGGATGTATGTAAAATAAAACAAGCTCTGTACATGCGTAAGGTATGACTGGAGATTTCTGGTTTTTTAATCTAAAGTCTGTTCTCCTTGAGCTTTCAACAGAACTGAGTTACTCTTAATGTCTACGTGACTCCAGAGTCTACAAATGCACCTGTTATATGGATCTGAATTGCAGAATATACAGTGTCAAACAGCATAATATTTTTCCCTTAAGACTATTTTGTGAATAAAACTTGAGTAATGGTTCTTGAAAATCCCTGTGAAATCTCTGTCCTGATCAGAACTTTTTTTTTGTTTTGTTTCCCTATGGACAAAGTTTTCTGAGTGGAAAAAAGGCAATATGATTCAGTATTTAAAAAATCACTGCTTCTAAGTATTTTAAAAATGGATGAATTCAGAAAGATCCAGATACATTCCTGTATGTATGGATATGCTTAGCTTGAGAGTGGGAGAGCATTATCAGTTTTTACCTCCTCACGTCCTGAGAAAGTGAGGAAGACTGAAAGTAACTTTGATTTCTTGAAATTATACCTTTCACAAAATGGCTTTCTCTTTAATGAAGAGAAAGATACACATATCTTTCCTATCTGAAAAATGTCTAGAAAATGGAAAAATAAATATAGGAAAATTATTCAGAATTCTTTCTGCTTTCTTACTGGAAGTCAGATATTAAAAAAAAAAAATTAGATGAGAATACACCTAAAAAAATTAAACTATTTGATTTTTTTTTTCAATGATGTTATAACTTATTTGGACTAAAAAACTTTGGTACATATTTTTGTATGGAAATTTGCCATTTTCTATTCAACTTCTACATTTACATTATGACTTTAGAATTATACCAGAAGTCACTGAACACTGAAAAAAAATCTTTCAAAATGACCACATTCAGATGGGTTAATTACAACCTGTTTCAGATGTCTCTTTTCCTTTGAGAATCAGCTGGAGTTTAGTGTCAGCAGGCACTATGAATAAAACACATATGTTGATATCAATTAGTTGGTGTGGATTGAAAAGTCTTAGGAGAAGGGAGTAGGTGATAATGACCTGGGCAAAATCACTCTTGGATCAGACTGGGAGACTGAGCTTACCAAGGAAGAGAGGACAGGACCTGATAATTTTTATGTCATCAGGTAAAAAATGGTATTTATTATTATTTAAAAAAGGGGTCACTTGAAGATCACGTTTGAAACTTTGAAAATCATTTTTATAACTTAAAAAATTTTTGTTTTCTAGACCTATAGTTTTCCAAAATACTTTGCGAATATTTTGATGTTGTGTGGGTAATCTTCTTATAGAGGGTATAGTCCAATGTTGTAAATTATATTTCATTGAAAGAACAATCTTTAACGCAAATGGCTTCCTTTTATCATTATCACTAAAATAAAGTGCAGCAAGTGACTTTTTACTTCGTGTCAGTTCATGGACTATGTCTAATGTACTTTATATTCCAGACCTATTGAGCTGTTCTTCTCTATTTGTATTGTTAGTTACAGTAAAATTGTGCTTTCTGTGAATATTTATGTTTAAATATATTTAGCCAGAAAGATAAAAAATGTATTTTTGTTACTATTTTTAAAGCTAGAGTTGAATGTGCATTTAATGTTCCTCTGGATTATATCTGGTTAAAAACTATAGGAATTGAAAATCTACCCTTGCTCTTTGCAATAAAATTTGAAGTCTATCATTTAAACTGAAGTAGTTCAAAGTACCAGAATTGCAGAAGAGATAGAAGAGAGGAAGATAGAAGACAAGATAGAAGCAGGAATAAAAATAAAAATTGGAAAAAAAATCATCTTTCACTAAAAAATTACTATCTATTTTAGTATGGTTGTTTTGGTTTTGTTTCTTTTTCACACCAAGAGAGGTAGATTTTGAATTTCATTTACTCCTTTCACCAGAGCTGCTGGAGTGAAAGAGACAGAGTGCGGGGGTGAGTGCAGTGGGAAAATCGTACTGGTGCATGTGAGCCCCAGTCTGTGGCACAAAGGCAGTGCTGAGATGGCACTTCAGACTTGTCTGGGTTTCTTTTGGGTATTACACCTTCATTTTACTTTGTTGCATATCCCACAAACAGCCTGGACTTCTCAGTCAAACAGGGATTGATAAAGTTGGGAGACTGGTATTTGTGTAAGGGGCTGTGTCTCTTAGTCTTGGATGTGCCTTTTGGACTTTCCTTCTGTTTGCCTGACACCCTGGTGGGGAAAAGCACATGTTGAGATCTGTGCTCGGCTTATGATGATGGAGTGACCAAAACTTGACTTCATTGTTTAGGTAATCCTCTATCTACCAGGCACTGCAAACAATAGCTCTGACCACTCAATAAAAATTGCAGCTGGCAACACTAGTTACCTAAGTTTTTGTATAATAACCTCAAGCAGGTCTCCATGGAGACAGCCGATATGCTGAAGTGTGAGCTGGGGTGGAGTGGAGCATGGCACACTGCCTCTCACTATGGAAGCCTGTCGTGTATCAAACACATGGGGCCAGAAGGCAAGTGAAAGGAGACCTGTTCTGCAGTCCTAGCTGGGGTCCTTGTACCAAAGATTTTTATGGATATTGCAGTTTGCTTGTTCCCCCAGCTGTCTGATCTCAATGCTTAGGTGAGACGAGATGCTTAAGTTTCTGTAGAAGCACTTTGGTCTCCTGAACCGGCCCTGACCTGAGTTTCTTAGCTCCCAAGAGGAGTCAGAGCTCAGACACATCCTGCTGGTTAGTGCACTTGGTTTTGGGCATCCCTTCGGGCTTTTCCCTGAGTTTCTACAGAAACCTCAGTTCCTGGCTTTGGGTTTTGCTTCTCACCTCTGAGCCCAGTCATTAAAAACAGATAAATAAGTAAAATAATAAAAGAAAAATACAGTGCTGGATAGCTAGACCAAGAGCTTGACAGACTGCGGGACTTTGAATACAGGATGCTCAAACTGCCTAGACTGTCGACATGGCACAGCTAAGCTGTTAGATGGTTACACAGTAAATGCAATTTTACTGTGAGCTGCTATGGGTATAAATCAAGAGGATGGAAGCAATTTGGTTTTATTTAAAAATGATGAAAATGATAAAGAAAAATTCTCGAAGAGTTGCTAATTCGATTAATATCTTCAGGAGGAAGGGGGAGAATCACTACCGTACTGGCAGCTTGATTAGTAGAAAAAAATGTTACCTGAATGTATAAGCACAGGGATAAGATGAATTTTTATAATTCTGAAGTTTTATAAAAAGCCAGGTAGAAGATTAGAAAGATGTGGTCCTGGTTTCTTCTAAAAAATTCTTTTAAGAAAGATTCGTGGTGTGTCAGTTCAGTTCTGAGTAAGAGTAAAAAATAAGAGTCGGTTATTAATATTAGATTTGGGAAAGATAACTTTTTTTTAATACATGCAACATCTTAAACATTATGTATGTCTGTACATAATTTAGCAGGACTTGCACACAAATTGCCTTGTTTGATCAAATTTATACTCTGTATTATGTTATTATTTTTGACTCATTACTTCATGTTTAGAGAAACATATTAAATAGCAAAAATATAGAAAGCATAGCATATCAGGAACTTTTCTCATATATTTAAAGAGCAAAGCCTTACTACTGGATTTCTTGGCATATCTGTGTTTGTTTCTTTGTTAAAGAATACAAAAATGTTTTGTTAGCTAATCTGATAAGTTTGTTGAGGGCTCATCTAAATTTATTTCTGTGGGGAAGTTGGAAATCAAATAATTCATGCTGTTTTGAAGTCGGTAATTTCTGTTCTAGGCATAAAAAGTTATATAATAGAACAATTAATTTGTCTTACAGTTAAATAAAGAAAAGAATTACTTTAAATATCACCATATTCATAAAGCTGTGCAATATCAGTGTATCTTCGGATAATGAATCATGACATTATCCTGAGTATTAGCTCCCACATCTGTTCTCTGGTACCATGGATTGCACGCCACCTGCATACTTAGTGATTTCCAGCTCTATAAACATAGTTTCAGTATGAGATGAGGCACAAATAGACACATGTGCACTGACAGTACCAACTGAGACAGATGGAAAAGCTGCACATCAAATGCTGTAAAATGCATGTGTAAATGGTTTGAGTGTAACATTTTGAGGGGAAAATGAATAAATTTATTAACTCTTTTGAGAAGCTCATCAATAAGCTGGTCAGTGCACCTGGAGAAGACTAATTGCTAGCACCCACTCCTTCTGCTGGTTATCAGAAATTATTCTGTTTATGGGATTTATTCTGTCACTACAGATCTTGCTTTACTGTTCCACAGTCACTGAGATTATTCCAGCCATGTGTCGAGGTGTGACCAGAGGTTACCTTTCCCTGTATCTTTTATGGTATGTCTCTAATTCTGCTCTGGATTGGCATCACCCCCCCCGCCAAACACACGTGTTGTTAAAAGTCTCTGCACAGATATTGTTATGACGGTACTACCTCTTGAGGAATATGAATAACAATTTAAATTTCAATTTAGAAATAAATCTGTATGTACCAACATGAGCTGGCTGCTTACTTTATGATGCACAAAGTCAATGCTTTTATTCACTTAGCATTCAATTTTTACTGGATTATTTTGGCATAGGACAGACTGTCAGGTTGAATAATCTGGAAAATTTCAGGTAGAGTGTTCAAGAATTTTAGGGTAATACATATGCAAGATAGAAAATCTTTTCATTTAAGATTTTATTTTATTTTATTTTTTTTTTAGGCTTACATTCTGTGGTGAAAAATGTGTGAGTGGAATTAAATTTGTAGGATGATCTGTTCAAAAGTCCAAATCTCCCAGTTCAAACCACTGATAGTTAATTGCAAGAAGAATACATATTTAAAGCATAAACTCTGGTAATGCTAACTTCACCCACATCAATTACTTTCATGTGCTGTTTGGCACCTGGAGTAGGTGTTTTTTTTCTATGGACTTGCTTGCTTTTGACATAGCTATGAAAGGCATGACAGGTATTTCAGAAGTATAGTAGTATATATCTATTTTAATATAACTGAAAGCATTTTTATGTATGTCTGATTGGGGAAGGGAGGAGGTAAGGGTATGATAATGTTCTTAGCAGTGGTAAACAGCCTGTAAACCAAGAGGTCCCTACTGAGGAAAAACACTGCTGGAAAGCAAGTGAGAAATACCAAGCGCTTGAAACCTGTCACGCTTTTGGGAGCTCTGTGTGTGTATCTGAAACCACAGTTTGGTCTCTTGTTTGCAAAGGTTGCTTGGGGTTAAGATAAGATTTTTGGCATCTGGCTCAGATTAGAGTCAATGGGAGTCCTCTGAGTGCATCTGAGGGCACAGTTATGACCCTTCCTGCTTATTTTCACTCACTGAATTTTTATGCTGTAGCACCTCTGAGCTGGGACATTCTCAACTGCTCATTCACTTTAAAGGCCATCTGTAAGGAAAGCTATATTCTTGTGTTTCCTTTAATTCTCTGCACAGTCCTTAGTCATCTTAAGTGAGTACTTTTTTTTGTTGATTTATTAAGCTACTAATGTTCAGATCACAGTCTATAAAAATTAAAACTTCAACCTGAATGAAAAGAAAAACCCAAGTAGATAACATGAGTATGGGATAATAGCACAAGCAGCTACTGGCAGACATAGCATATTTCATTTTCAGTCGTCTTCTCAAAGATAAAGAACAGTTCAATCAAATTAAAAATGTGGAGAGATTTTCCTTCAAGCCACACTGAGCAATCAAGTCTGAAAAACAAGCCATATTGTGCTCCTGAAGCAGATAATAATATCAGCAATGAGGAATTATTATTAGGAGTAAATGGCTCCTGTAAAATAATAAACTGATTTAATGGGCCAAATGATAATAAGGTAC
Organism: Psittacula echo; assembly: GCF_963264785.1. Lineage (NCBI taxonomy): Eukaryota > Metazoa > Chordata > Aves > Psittaciformes > Psittacidae > Psittacula > Psittacula echo. The sequence continues at coordinate 40,235,673 of NC_137737.1, read as the reverse complement.
TTTTCATGGATATGCTACAGGCAGAAATTATTTGGTCAGGACTGGAGTCCTAACTTGACATTCCTACTGCAAAGCTCTAGAAGGCTGGAGGCTGATGACAGTTTTGTGATTACCATGATGGAAACTGAAGTAAGACCCTGAAAGCTGAATGCTCCACAGCTTAAGTATTCTTTAGAGTGGACAATGCTTAAAGTTCTGCCTTTTGTTCCGTGTTGAAGCTTGTATGATTGCAGGGTCATTGTGCTCACAACTGAGGCTTCTAATGAGCAAAGCTGATTACAGGCTTAGCATGGTTATGAGAAGCCTGACTTGAAAGCACCTCCATCTGATAGCTTTGTCCAAGGCCTAGTTTTCTGTCCTGTTGCCTGAGTCTGCTACTGTACATTCAAACTACCTTCTTATGTTTTAAAGATTTCTGGAGGGTCCCCATTTTCAGAATTCATAGTCACTCAAAACCTAGATTAGTCAAGACCTAGACTGCAGATCATTCTGTACAATTAATGACATAATATTTAAATGTGCTGTTGCTGTAGCATGGTCCCAGTATGACACCAGGATTTGTTGTCCCATAGAGAAAGAATTAGGTACCCTGGAAAAGCTACCTATAGGGAGCTTGTTGCTGCCTGCAGGTAGTCTACAGGGAATGATAAACAGAAAAGGAGCATCTGCACATCTGCTCACCTCTGCTGTTGGAGCATGCATGAACAAACTAAGGCCCCCTATCTTGTCCATACAAGGGGACAGAGACAAGAATAAGGAACTTTTAATGGAGAGAGGCTTTCACCATTCAAAATGCACTGCTGCCTCATGGAAAAATGAAGCTGGCCTTGGTGAACTGTGAACTCTTCTTTAGCCCAGTACCCCTTGTTCATATATATACTGGATTCCTGATTTATTAGGTGGCGGGGAGCTATCATCTGCTCTGAAGAATCAAAAAGTCTTCAGAAGCCTACGATTTCCTCTCAGTTCTATTGCTTGCAATCTGGAAACTGTCCTCCAGCCCTTCTCCCTGAAAAGCAGGCATCACATCAAAGTGAGGCACACAGTGGTACGTTTTCAGGATATTGCCAGAAGATTTTTGTGTCAATGACTGCTTGCAATACAGATGTCCAGATGTTGATCCCCCACTAGGCGTCATGGGGTGGCAAAGTACAGCTGCCACAGGAGTTTCTTTTGCTGAAAGGGAAAATACTCTAAATGTTTTAGCTTTTAACATTTTGATGACCTGCTGGAAAGAGACACAACAGAAGATTCAGTTTGTGGAAGGAAGAGCTGAGCAATCTGGTCTGACCTTCCAGCTTATCCTGTTTTGAAGAGGAGGTTAAACTAGAGACCTTCTGAGGTCCCTTCCAGCTTGAACTATTTAATGGTCTTATGGCAACAGTTTCACCTAACTGAGCTTTCAGGCAGTTGCGGGAAAATTCAGTATGTGAACATTTAGACACTCAATTTTTCTAAAGAGAGCTCAGATTCTCATATAAATTAAGGTTGAGGTTTTTTTTTTTGTAAAGAAATCCAGTAAGTTGCCATTTTTGCAGTCATTTTTTTATTGTTGTAATTTACTTCTATCTGTACCATACTACTGAGCAGAATTCAGTTTTATTTCCTGTCTCCTTGGAAATGTTCATCTCTGACAGGTGGAAGTTCATGCCAAGAACATGAAAGGAATTTGGGAGTTTCCTAATTATCTGGTGTCACCTTTATTTGGCTTTGCATTTTTTTTTTTTATCTTTATTTTTTTTTTAAATACAGATGAAAGAAGTAAATAGTCACAGTGGAAAACTTTACTAGTAATATTTAAAGAAGACTTAGCTCTCAGAATACAGCTTTCAGATTCTAGATGATTCTGATGACACTTTCTAGTTGTTGGGTCCCCAGTGTAAATGAAATGTGAAGTAGGTTTTGGTTCAAAACTTACACAGTCCTCATGAGTTTTTTTCCTTTTCTTGGAATACCCAGTTGCCGGTTATTTGAATGTAACATTGATTTAAATAAAAACATTGTCAAAACAATTCTGATTAGTCCAAGAAAGAGAAATAAAGCATTAAAGTGTAAATACAGATTTTTCCTATGCAGCATATTCCGTGAGTTAAATTACTTTTGCTTGGTTTTGTTGCTTTCTTGTAGAAAGACTAGCAGAAATAATTTAAACCAATTGCTAGAGCCTTGATCAATATAGGGAAAGAAAAATCTACGTGTCTATTTGGAGGAAATGCAAATATTTTAGATGTAAAATGTTTAGCTTATACAAAGATGTCACCAGGTTCAGCAATAATTCAAATAAAGTTTTTTAGTGTCCTTTAGGAACTTTTATTGTGAGAATCAAAGATTCTTCTGAAAGTTTTAATTTCCTCAATATATCTTTCTTACTATAAAAGTAATGAATTTACAGAAGAAAAGAAACAGATATAAAAATACTGTGGAAGGGGTTTGGAGGGTTCAAAATAGGTATGATTGATAAACCTGCCTTCCATGTATTAGTAAGAGAGAGAGGACAAAATTATTTACTCCCGGCTTTCAAAATGTGAGATCCAAAGCATAAACCACAAAGAAGTTATAGAAGTATCACCTCACCTTTTAATCTTGAACTTGTTTTCTCAGAATGACATTTTGCAACTGAAAAATTGCCCTGGAGATAGATAAAAAGCAGTTCCTGATGCTTAATCTAACAATTCATTATGTCATGAAGGATTCACTATGCATTTTCTATTAAATTATCTTTCTCAGTTTCTCTCTTTTTTTGTTTTGTTTTGGTTGGTTTTTTTAGGCATCTGCGTGTGAGCTGGTTTCCCCAGTTTTCTGTTTTATATTTATGAAAATGCTCTGACATTTCTGGCTAATGTTTAGGAAAACATTATCAAAAAATACATATACTTTCACAGGAATATGAAAAGTGTTGGCTGAAAAAACCTTCATTATCAATGTCATTCTGGGTGTATTATGTCATCTGAGAATACACGATGAGTGCCTTTTTGCGGTCACATTTTTGGTATATTTCCATTAAAATTTCCTGAATGTTTTATGAAGGTTTGTGAACTTTCTGAGTTTGGATATGCATAATCTATTTTCCTTGCAAATCAGCTTAAAAAACGTATCACAGCTTAGCACTTCCATGATGGGCTCAGCTGTGTCTCACTAGCGCTGTTAAGTGTGCATATAACATAGTATTTTCATTTATCAATAAAAGCTATCTATTTTGGCAAAAGAACAAAGGAACCAGCAAGAACCATATTCTGACAGATCTCAGTCTAAATTGTTCATATCCCAACAGCTGCTGGGAGCATTACATGGAGAGAATATGGAAGGAGGATAGAGCCTCTGCTTAGTTAATCATTTCTTGGAGGAAGAGAGACTTTTTTTCTTTGGAGATTGCAGCGTCTGAAGGTTATGTTAATTGTGCAATCTTTTAAAAAGACAAGAATCTGATTAAATAATGGAACAAAAGACTAAATGCACGTTCAGAGAATTTTTATTAAAAAGAGTATACGGTCTACTGGATTTCTAGTCTAACAAAAACCCTCTCTCTGACTGTTTTTCTCTGCATAGTTGGAACATTTGCTCAGTGATTAGGTTGACCTTTCAGTTCAGAGGCATGTAGAGCTTCTTGGAGAGAGTAGAGATACAGCATGTCTCCTTGGTGCAGAGAAACACATTCTGCCTTTGAGACTAATACTTCAGAAGTGTCCTTGCATTCATCATGTTCACCTGTGGTTGGTGGTGATTTTTCTCCTTATAATATGTCTGAGGTCTTCTGGGAGACTGATGGAGGTAGGTGATCTGTTCTGCACTTTCACCAAGGGATTTTTTGAATTTCTAGAATGGGTTTCCTTGCCCAGATTACCTGAAAAGAAAAAATGGTATCATAATAGTTTGGTTTTGATAGACCCATTGTCAGAATTGCCACTACAGCAAGTATGTATTTTAGTGCTGAAAATGCTTTTCCATTGATCATTTGACAGCATAACAATATAACTTCCTTTTCATGCTTGCATTTTTTATTTTCTTGTCCCATTCACACTGATAATAGGTTATGGAATTCAATACCCTAATTAATATATTGTTCATGTAAATATTTTCTGTTTCTAACTTTTAATATTACTTGGATTAAAAAGATTTTTAAAAGGTCTACTCAGATATCCTTATGTGACAAGTTTTTCAATCATAAAATGATTGAATCAATGACATTGATTCATCTCTACTATGTAACTTGAATGATACAATTTGGAAGCTTGTATTTGAAAAGCATAACTGCATTGTGATGTTCACAGCAAACTACCACAATTCACAAGTGGAAATGACATTATCTTTAGGTGCCACTCCAATACAGTCAATCTGGATTTTTAACACAGTTGGTGGGGGTTTTTTTGTTGTTGTTGTTTTTTTTTTTGTTTTTTTTTTTTTTAATTTTGTTTGTTTTTTGCTTTTTTTACCCCTCAAGTGATTCTACAGTTAGAAAGTGTTCAGTTATTTCATTAAGAAATTTGGAAAAAGATCCATCTGGCTCTTTCTGAACATCAGCTCTTCAGCCTTAGCAGTGATACCATCTATTTGTTAATCTGAGCAAGAAAAGATGCAGTCTTATACAAGAGTTTCATCCCAGCACTTCGAAGTTAATGGGAACTCTTTCATGAATGGAAATGGGAGCAGCACCAAGGTTGTACAAAACTGGCTGCATACAAATTACCTAACTTTTGTTTGAAAAAGGACAAGGAGAGGAAAATATCAGAAGCAGAAATGGCGGTAAGGAACAAAATGTTTGCTATTAATAGAAGTTCCCTCCATCCTGTCTTGGATTTGGACATGGAAAAAAATTTTCTTGCGCTCTGCTCTGTTTATGGCAGAGGTAGAAGTACTGCTTTAACTGACATTGTCCAATTCCCTTTTATGAGACAGTTAACAAATGCTTAGACATTTTGCCAAAACATTACTCAACTAGGTTGATATGTTACATATCAGATGTCATCCTAAGTCAAAACACCTCTATGTCAAGCACTGGGGCTGAGGAAATATATTGTTTTACTATGTTGTCTTTGAGGTTCTCCAGCTCCATATACAAAACTCAACAGGAACCTAAATTAATTCTTTGTCATTGCCTTTATACCTTGGTATGGGAGGCCAGAAGAGGAATATATTCCTGCTATATCTCATTCTAAGAAAATCAATACTTTCCCCCCCTTTTAAAAATTCCGTCCAAGTTAATATATTTTATTTTATTTTCCCCAAAGGTACTCTGTTTAAATCAAAAAAGCAAATTCTAAAGGAAAAAAGCTTTGTTGGATTGGTTTTTTTTCCCTTCAATCAGCTCTAGAATGTGAAATTACATTATGAAGCTCAGATTTAAGACAAGGCAATAATGAAGTGTTCTTATTTACATTTTAGGGGAAAAAAAAAAAGCCTTAAGTACTGGAAATGACTTAAAACATTGTTGATGCTCTTCTGGTATGCAGAACCTAGTTAGCACTGGCCAGAAAGTTAACTACCTGCTCAGCCTCTTTAGATCTACAAACATGAATGAATTGGTGTCATGGTTGCTCAATGGATTTTACAAAATTAATCTTAGGAAACTGTATTGCCTTCAGTATGATCAATGCTGTGGCATGAAGAAATGATGAGGAATGTATGGAGTAATTTACTTCCACTTGCAGAAAAATAGACCTACATTGAAAATCTATCAGGAGAAAATGAAAAAAAGGCTGAAACAAGCAGCCATGTTAGTTGCCTTCAGTAGCAATGCTGAAACTGGAAAAGTGAAGGCTTTGAAAATTGCAAATACTAATGAACAATAGGAAAGAATAAGCAGTTTAATTTAATTTGGTACTGTATATAAATGATATTCTACCTCAATAGATTAGGTCATGTGACACAATTTCACTTTTCAGTTGAATTGTAAGATTGCTTCCTTCTATTTTACATGAGTGTTGTTTTGTTACATCTTAGCAACCACCCTTACTGAGATGTAAATATTTATCTCAATCTCATTTCATATATATATTTTAGTGAATTTCATAGATTTTTCATAACAAATCTTCATTACTTTCACATGAAATATTTTGCAGACAAGAACAGTGAATCTGAATCTATTGCCTTAGTGATTCTACTGCATAAATCTGCTACCATGGAAGATCTAAACATATTGCATTTTTAATAGATTTTATAGATTTAATAGATTTTATAGATTTAATAGATTGCCATGAAAACTTAGTATGAAAATGATTTTTATGTATTTGGAGACTGATAGTGAAAAACGAAGGCCTTAGTTTCTCATGAAAAAGCAGTGACGGTTGTTTTCACTGTGAAAATAAATAGAAAATTGTTCTTCCATTAGTTTAACTATTTTTATTTAAAATTATATAAATTAATAAGCTTTGTCAAGCATGTGGCAGTCTGCCTATTTCTGTACTGAAGAAAATGATATATAAATATGAGAGCACAGCCCTGAAATTCTGAAAGAAATAGTGATGAGATCCAATAAATCGCTTGAACTGAATCTCCAGAGACTGTGGTGTGAGAAGACTGAGGCTGCTGAACCCACTCTTTAGACAACAGCTCTAGAAGTGAAAACTGCATGCCGTTCCCACGCTCCCTTTTACAACAGTTAGGAGAACATATGTACCTCAGAATAGGATGCAAACCCATCACCCTGTTTGGATGGGAAACTGATGAAATCTGTGCAGAGTTGCTTCAAGTCAGCCAAATGGAAGCACTGAGCACAGACATGTTTCTGTAGTGCTGCCCCCTTCCATGACATGCATGCCTTCAGTAACTTCAAATCCAGTATCTTCAAATCTTCAATCCATTTGAAGATAGGTGTCTATAATGTTTCTTCCAAAGGAGTAATTTTCTCTCCTTACAGGAAGGAAAGTTAGCTGCATATTTCTTCAAGCCTAGCTTCTCTTCTACACTTTTTTTGGCAGGTGAAGACAATTCAAGTTGCCTTAGGAGAGGGAAAGAGAGGTGAAAATAACTACAGACCTGTAGACAAATGTTTGTCACACTTATCTCAGAGAGTAGTATCCAGTTTTTTAGACTGTTATCTGACATTAATCACTGAAAATAAGGAAAAAGCCCTGAGTCTGAGTGCTGTTAAGTGTCAGGATACTTGCGAGAGACAAGTACATTTGGATCTTCATAAGCATCACAAAGAACCATCCAGTTTCTACATGAGTGTCATAATGACTAATTAGCTGCACAAAAGACTACACAAGCTATAGGGAACTAGCCCTGATGGTACATCTTCTGTGTGTCTTGAGAACATCTATAGATCAAGCCTCCTGAAAAATGAAGGTGAAGGAGCACATAGTCTATGCAGACATCAGACATGCCCAGTTCCAGTTCAGAAAATAAAATTTTGAGACTGAAAGTCCCAATTGTTCATGCTTTTTTCATTACAAGAAGCCCTGTAAACTTTTGGAGCATGACTAGCACGTCAAAGGAGGTGATCCTGCCCCTCTACTCTGCTCTCAGGAGACCTCACTTGGAGTATTGTGTGCAGTTCTGGTGTCCTCAACATAAAAAGGACATGGAACTGTTGGAACAAGTCCAGAGGAGGGCCACGAGGATGACCAGGGGACTGGAGCACCTCCTGTATGAAGGTAGGCTGAGAAAGTTGGGGCTGTTCAGCCTGGAGAAGAGAAGGTTGCGTGGAGACCTCATAGCAGCCTTTCAGTATCTGAAGGGGGCCTATAAGGATGCTGGGGAGGGACTCTTCCTTAGGGACTGTAGTGATAGGACAAGGAGTAACAGGTTAAAGCTTAAACAGGGGAAGTTTAGATTAGATATAAGGAGGAAGTTTTTTACTGTGAGGGTGGTGAGGCACTGGAATGGGTTGCCCAGGGAAGTTGTGAATGCTCCATCCCTGGCGGTGTTCAAGGCCAGGTTGGATGAGGCCTTGGGTGACACGGTTTAGTGTGAGATGTCCCTGCCCATGGCAGGGGGGTTGGAACTGGATGATCTTAAGTTCCTTTCAAACCCTGACAGTTCTATGATTTTATGATTCTATGATTGGGCCATGGGGATTTCTCATACAAATTCCATGCAACACTGTAGCAAGTTCATCAACAAAATGTGTATTATACAAAATGTGATAACAAATAAAGATTAGATTAGGACATATATAAATTTTGTATTATGGCCTCTTTACAAAGTATATATTTATTCTTATACATATCCATATGGTCATACGTGTTACCCCACTTAATTCATTGTAATAGACTGTTAGATTTACTGTAACACAATAATTCTTATAGAAGTTTCTGGGTGTACTGACAGCATGAAATGTAAGGAAAAATAAGGAGAAACTGTAAAAAAGTATCTTTCAAATCAATTTTGCTATAAGCAACACTGCAGTTTTGATCTCTGCTTCTTTGAATTACAAAGAAGTTGCTAATGCTGCAAATAATTATCCTCAGACTTAACTTTACATGAATGTGTTGTTCCATTGACATAAATGAGACCACTTATGCACTGAAAATTAAGCACAGGTATGAGTATGTGCAGAATCAGTGCTCTACAGAGTTGTCTTGGTACTTGATAATATTGATGAAGATTATTAATTCATGTACCAGAGAGTAGGGTAGATCACAGCAGTGAAGCTGCGGAAGTCTCTATATCATGGGTGTTGTGGCATTTGGCTAGGATAGGTTTTTATTACTTGCAGATACCTATGTGGTATGAATTGTTCTATTATTTCATATTCTCTGTTTTTCTAGCCTTACAGTGCTGTAAATTATAGTTGCACATTTCCTTTTTCCTGCATTTGCATTCTTTTCTTATTTTCTGTGTATGAATTGAACACCTTGTGTTTTCAGCATGTTCCTTGAGTGGTACAGCAGATATTTTGGAAAAAGCAGGGAAAATCTCTTAGAAAAAAGTTCCATAATAGAATGCTTAGTAACCAAATACTAGAAATTTTGTTCCCTGCCCATTACATTAAAGTATCTGCATAAAACAGATCAGACTTTGCAACAAAATTTACCCAGAAGGAGCACTTTCTTCTAATTATATTATGGTCATTGACTCAAGTCATTGTTCATTTCCATTGTTTACCAAGCAAAGTTAACTGCTTGGTTTTTGAAGTTGCTGACCTAGACCTGTATTGCCAACTGGTAAAGACCTCAGATATATCAGTTTGTGAATAGACAGAAAAGAAACAGTTCTACCTCTTTCAGGAGACTTGAAAAACTTTCTTAAAGATGCCATGTGTCAGGAAGAAACTTGAGTATGTTTCCAATTCAAGGCATCCAGCAAAGAGGTGAGAGTTGGCTTTCAAGACTTCTTGTATCCATGCTATTTTGTGAGCTGAGCAGTTTTGTTTAAGAGAGCCAGGGAAATTTCAGCAATGGGCAGACCAAGGATTTTGTGTTAATCTAATGAAGTCTGGTTAATTATCCAAATGACAGAGACCATTTGGTCACAAAGACTAGCTGGTAGGGCACAGCTTACATCCATAGAGCTAAATTATTTTACTCTTAACTCTCCTATTTTTGTATGAACTTGAAGTTTGTGTCTAGAAGGTGTTTTTTTTTGAGATTGCTGATTGGTAGGAGCTGAAAGTATGATAGCCACTATGCTGAAATCAAACCATGAGGAGGATGACAGGATGGTTGTTGTAGGTTTGTTTTGAAAGTTTGTTTGCTATAGAGCACAAAAGGCATTGAAGAGAAACCTAAAACCTCAGCTGAATAATACCCCATGGACAAGTTTCTTTGTTCTGTTTGTCTATGTTCTAACTTGATCCACGATATACAACAGAATAGCAGGTAGACTGTGTAGGTCAGGTGGCTGATCTATAGCATTGTAAACCACTCCTTTTCTGCTTAGCAGGAAAGTCTCTATCCAACTTGTGCAGTTAACTCTCTTGTAATTGAGCAGATCCTGTGCAAGTGTGCTTGAGTAGTGTTTAATGAGGAACTGTATCCTAAATGCTGAAATCCTGAAATAGCTGTTCTTTAATGCATGGAGCTTAAAATTTTCACCCTCACTCAAGCTCAAACTACCTTTGATCGTTTCCAGTCTTCACCTCCATTAAACATGAGACATTTAACACGGCAAACACTGTCAGTCTTATTATCTTACCACATCTTGCAGAATTTAGCAATGAACTGGATTCTACAGTGACTTCTGTCCATAGCATTACCCTAGTCCTAGCCATATCTTTTCTCTGATTAGTATTCATACCACCATGTTAAATGTCCCAGTTCAAATCAATTAATTAACCTACCTGAGAGCTCATTATGAAACCCTATAGGTCTTGCTGTATGAAGTAGTATAAAGAGATTTCTATCCAGGTTTAAGAAGCATATTCTGCCGGAAGTGAGAGTTGTTTATGAAGTTAGACATGGGTCACTGTGGTGGTGTAATGCTTAAGCTTAGAGTTAGTTTAATCTTGGGATGTGGGGAAGAGTAACTACAATTTGGCTTAGTGGCGTATTCTTTAATGCTTGTTTAATCTAGGAAGACTGGTGATCAATAAGGATAGCTAGGTGAAAGATGAGAGGCCAAGGAGGTGTTTGGAGGAGGAGGACTGTAAAACTTCACTAATTCCTAAATTCTTTAAATCTGACAACATCGGGAAAAAGACACCTGCTGCCAGAATCTTAAGATCTCATTGTTACTGATGGGATCGGAAAGTCCTGTGTAACTAAAATGCAATGCTCACATAAATCTGTTAAACTACAGATAGTGATGCTTCTGTAATGATTAAGACTAGCTTCAGGGTTGGCAAGAGAGGATTCAGAAAAAGAGCATCTGAAGAACTGGCTTGTTGAGGTCACCAAGCTGAGGTAAGTGTGGTAGTGAGAGAGGCCAAAGTTATCCAGTGAACATGGTGGTATATGGGGATCACTGGATCATACTCAAACTGCAGGCTCATCAGGAAAATATGAGCATGGGGAATTTTTTTTGTTGTCTAGTTCAATGAGTCCAGCAATTGTGAAGTTGTCTGGCTTTGTCCTGAGTACATTTTAACAGAGGAGATCTGTCACTTAGAAGTCCTCTGCGGTCTGCTGCTCTATGTAAACTGTCCCAAGAGGGGACATAGCCATGCAAAGATGTGCTTTTCAAAAGTTAATTGTTGCTTAACATGCATTAATTTATGAGCAAATTTATTCCTATGGTGAAAAGAGGTAAATAATTTATAAATTATCGTGTTGCAAGATTATATTCCATTTCAGTGGAACTGGAGGTGCTCAACGTCTTGCAGGATCTGTAGTTTGGTATCTGTAAATGGGATAGATAGCGAGCCAAGTAAAGTGTATCCTGTTTGTTAGGGGAATCTCAGCAACACTGAGCACTTCTAGGCTGAGAACTGTGTTTTTCCGAGGGAATGAAATCAGTCCCATTGCTGAAGCATTTTACACAAGGCTGGGCAAGACCTTCCTGAGAGCAAGAATCTTGCAATGAAGGAAATGGGAAAAAGATTCTTAGCTTTTTTCTGCCTCTTGTAGAGTGAAATACTGTCTGCTGAGTGAATGACATGTCAGTGATATTAGCGTATGAGATCTGTGTAAGAAGGCAAGTACACAAATGAGCCTGGCAAGATTCTTTGGCCTGATTCAGACAGATGCCTGGAGTAGAATGAGCTTTTGTCTTTTTACTTAACAATCCATAAATTGCTTACACATATTTACTATTAGACTACTATTTAAATGGCTTTATTTGTAAGTCAAAAGTTGATAATACATTCATAAGAGATTAATAATTTAATTTTTAATAAATTATGTAGAATGCTTTATTTTGGAAAAAAACTGATTCACATGAGGTCCAGAAAGTATCAAATAAGAATTACACTGTCACTAGGTTTATGCCCTTCCAAGATGCATAATTCTGAAGTGTGAAAAGGCTAATCTGATATTCATTCTAGTTATTTTTAATGCATAAATCTTTTGATACTGGAGCATTACAAATCTCTTAGCAGGAAGCCATTAACCAATATTTATGCAAAGCTATGTGAATAATCTGTTATCCCTCTGCAAGCCTTGCTTTCTCTTGCTGGACATTATGTGGTGACAATAACCAGGCAGCACTCACTTCTGGAATTTACAGAGAGATTAAGTATTCCCTAAATTGAGTAGACCGCAGGCAGGGCTAGGGCACAGTTAGGGAAATAAAGAGAAAGAATGCTTTATCTTTTATTCCTCACTAGTTATTTAATAAAAAATGCATTAGTTTTGGTATTTAAATAAATTAACTGGCAGCTATAAGAGATCAGTTTTGTAACATTCAGTAAGGTGTTTGATATTTGCAAACATTAAGGTCTTAGTAGAATATCTGTTAAAAACCTGAAAAAAATATTTGTGATACTTTGCAATCTGGGTTAAGCAAGGTTTGTGGAAAGGTGTAAAACCTTTTACTAGATCAGGTGATATAATTAGACTGACAGAAAAATTTAAAGGCATGAAAACCTTTTGACGCTTGAAGGCATCAACCTTCAATGCTAAATACTAGTGGAGAATAATCACTCAGAATTTAACTTGCTTATGTCCAATTAGAGACTCAGAAAAAAAGCTGGTTAGCATCAGTAGAGCAAGATGATCTAAGGGAATATTATAGCAAGGGAAAAACCCAGCTAGTGCTGAGAGGAGAAGGAGAGGGAATTGTTTTCTGATGAACACTCAGTAATTCGTTAGAAGCTGAATGAGGAAAAAAGAAAATTGTGGTCTGACACTAAAGCAGAATTTTTCTTGTGTCTGATTTTCAATGTTAAGGGCAGTTGCAAATTTAAGATTTTGTGCAGCACAACCACACTATAATAAACGTTACACTTTCTGTATTTTTCTGTGCAACAATATGTAGAGTGTTTTTATATAGATAAAGAGGCATTTTTAAACAGGAAAAAACCTGCCATCCTTGATACAGTTAAGAAAGCAAGTGAAGCACACGTCAAATTATGTGCTCCCAGAGGCTACGCTCTTTTGGCATAGGCATTTCTACAGACTAGAAGAATCAATGTTAGAGAGGATCACAGGGTTAAAATAATAATTGTCCATCAGTTTTATTAAAGAGCTGTGCACTGTGTGCACTGGATGCATGCCAGATAAAGCATCCTGAGAGTCGCTGTAGAAGAGTTTTTGCAAACTGTGGATAATATCTAAAAGAGTTAAAGACTTTTGGAAGGAGATATATGTATATATATATTTTTTTTTTCTCTAGGTTACTCACCAATAAATAATTCTATCAGGTTTTCTGTGTAAGAAAAGTGATAATCCTTAAAATAATAAACCCCAAAATGGTCTCTGTTTCCACCTAGAATAATTTTTGGCTGAATACCAGGTCAAAAAGGTACAATGACTATATTTACAGTTGTGTACAGCAATGAAGAGAGTTTTGCTGCTCACTCCCTTCCAACCTTATTTTTCTCAAGTTTACAAATTAAATAAATATTAGCTTATGGGTATATGTCATTGCCCATTATAGTATCACAGAGCTGTTTGGTATCTGTATATGCTTGCAAGAAAAGGGAGATGACATTTCATGTGGGAGTGGAAGAGGGTTTGGCAGAAAGATGTGTGTTTAAAGGAAGGAAGGATCAGTCTTGAGGGACAGCTCAGGAAAGAAGGATTTAAGTCTTAATCATGTCCATATTCTCCTCCTACAGAACAAGTATTTTATCTGATGCATTGAAGTTAGATTTTCAGAAGAAGAGAGCAATATCTGAGAACTGTCTGAATTTCCAGCTCAGCCTGAAAAATTCCCTCCAAGTGTCTAGGGAAGGGATGTTAAGCACAGATGGAGTGGTGATGTAGCGGGCTGGGAGAGCTGCCCAGGCTGTTTGTTGTTCTGAGTATTTGATTTTGTGAATAGCAGTAAAGCCTTTTTCATTGACCTCTGAAGGATTAATTTCTTAATTTAACAGTCAGTGGCCAAGAAGCCTGCAGAAAAAAACAAATAAAATTGAATGTGCATATAACAAATTGCAATGTTTATAGTTTGTATAGGGCACAAACTCCATAATCTGCTGATTGCAGTTGAATTTGAAAAGTGTTAATTCATGAGCTTTGACATTCCAATTATTTTGTTATTAATACATTCTGCATCCACCTGTACTGCTGTCTTTGCATCATTTCAATAGCCCTGGTAAACAGCACTAAAGACAGACAATGGGAAATGCCATATTACTCAGCATTTTTCTAAAGAAGGGTGTGGGGAATTTAATGAGACTTTTATTTGATTTAAGATGGCTGCTTTTCTAAGCAGAAGTACAAGGTGCTGTTAAGTTGTGCTGACAAAGGAAGGCAGAAAGTGGACAAAAACTCAATTCACTGAAATTTTAGGCTTCTTTAACCAATTTTTTGTGCTGGGCACATTTATCTGTAGCTTGCTGGAAATGGCTTCATATTTCTTAAGTGTTGCATTAATTTTTAGTTTTAAGTTTTTCTTTTTCGCTCTGCTGGATGGATTTAACCACAAAGATAATTATCCAAGTCATGTTGCCCTATAATTAAAGCACATAAGAAGTGAAAAAAAAAATAAAGTAATACAGACAATTACTTGAAACTGCTTTTCAAGGAGTAAGTTCTTCCTGGTTACAGAGAAGTTATTACAGAAATAAAACAGTGACATGACTTTAATGTTGTGACATGCAGACTGTGTAACATGATAATTCCAGATTGCCTTTCTTGGAATGACTAAAAAAGCCAATGCATTTGAGACCAGGCAGGTGTTAAGACCATGCCACTACCTGGATTTGTATATGGTGAGGCTGTCAAGAAGAATACCTGAGTTCTCTTATGTTAGACTAAAAGCACTTCCGATGACACGATTGAGTCAATCTGCCTATGTCATACTGAAGACCTAGGATGCCGCTCTGTGGAATTGCAGTGTACCAGGAGTAGGACTGCAACCCTTGACCCTTTTCTAACAAGTCTGCAACCCCCTCGGGCAGGATTTATTTCAATCCTGAATATGATTTCATTAAATCTGGGTTTTATTTTCTCTTCTAGACAAACCTGGTAAAGAGAAAAGTGATTTTTAAAATACCCCTTGTTTGCCCTATTTCACCATCTGGCACACCAATAAAAAAAGGGAAACCAACATTATATATCTTAATGGCAACACTGGAGCCCCTGGAGATCCAACTTTTCCCTTCTGATCAAAAGCTGTAAGATATTAGCTTCTGACAACAAAGGATATGATTTTTGGTACTACTAATGATTCCCCTTGCTCTCATTAAAGATGCACTACTTGTGGAAATTTTCATTCTGAACACATCAAAGTAAATCTCTTCAAGGTAAACTCACTAACCAGCCAAATGCTAATAAGCTAGAGCATATACTTTTATTCTCAATCTTTATCAGCAATTTAGTGGCATTTTTTAGGTTGTTCTAAGTAATGAAACTGGGTACCTACTTGTTCCGTGCACCTTTTCTTGGTTAGATAATCTTTCCTGGGGCTACTTTTCAGGAAAATTATTTGTCTTTTCTTCCATGTTCCATGTAATATAAACTTTTCTTTTTTTTTCTGGTGATGAATTAATGTTCATATAGACAAACAGGGGTTAAACCACAGACTTTTTAAAGACCACTGCAGTGTAATTGGTGATACCTTCAGCAATTTCCCCCTCTCCCCTTCTTCCCCCAAGCAACCAAACTCCTTTTTGAGAACTTTGCTAGTTAGTTTTCAGTGCAAAGATAGATGTCTCACTTTAGTGGATGGAAAGAAGTTTCTGTTTCTGCATATAGTAATACAGTATGAATTGAATCATTAATATGAACATTCGTGTGGTTGTTACCAACCAATTCTGCCTCTCTGTGAGTGACTGTAACAACCTTTTTTCTGACATTTATGTGCATATTTTACCAGAACCACATTTTAGAACTCATTTGACTTCTTCAAGAGCTGGAGATGGGGAAAGTAATATTCATAGCTCTCTGAAAATCGACCTTTGTCTGCAGCTGCTTAGCTTAGGAATTCTCAAGTTAACAACAATTTTAGCCCTAGTCTAAAAAAACTCAGAGCCTTAAAATTAGACAGAAGCAATGCTTAATACAAAATATAGTGGGATAGTGTGTTTTACAAATTTTTTTATAGTCACCAAAAAGTATAATTTTCTTGAAATATGTCTAAGTTATGAGTTTGTGTGACATTTAAAAATAAGTAGAATGATGAATATTTCCTGACTTTGTTGAAATTACCTATTATTAAATACAAACGATTAACAGTTGTCTGCTCTCAGTTTATGAAAACTAAAACACAGGTGATTATTGTTGTATAAAATTTGATAAGCTCTGTCCAAAATGAAATAAAACCCAACAAAATAACCCACTCATGCCCCACAGAGCTTACAATCAATAGCAGAGAATAAGTTGGTGCAACTAATGATAAATCAGTAGTAAAGAGATGCTTGTGTACTGATGATGTACTTTGGAAAATTATTGACTGTCTTATGGTTTAGTCAGCCCAATTATACAGCACTGTCTGTTTGTTACTTAGGTGCCTTATGCTCCCTGTCACTGGCAAAGCACTCAGCAGGAGAATGTGAAACTGAAGGCACAACATTGACTAGTGGGTAAGAATGTAGCTTCTTACCTGCTCTTCTGTGTCCTCCAGCACTTGAGAAAAAAAGAACTCTTTCTAAGGTGTGGTTTCTTCCAGATTTCCACTGAACTGCCTCTTAGTTAAATTTGGCACGCTTTTGAGAGTGAAGTTAGGAGTGTGATCATTTTAAACTCTAGTCAATTACAAGAAGACTTTTGGTCTTCTCCACTAGCTGGAAAAGCTTGACTTTAGAAAGACTGAGATAAATGGGAGCTCAAGTGTTTAGTTCAGTTTTATTCTGATTTTCCAGAAGGACACCCAATTTCAGAGTTCAGCGCTTAGGGAAAACTTACTTGACAGATGGTCATCAGTCCTTGTTGCTGTCTCTTTTACTTTGTGGCACAACTGCACAAGCTAGTTAGCTTGGGAAGCTTAAGGAAGTTTTTTAGCTCTTTTAGCTGATATGCCTTTAGCTATGTCTGGAAATAGACCTATGCACCTCTTAGGACAGAGATGTGTCTAATTTCTATTGTATGGCTATCTCTATGTGGACGTGCACATGTAAACTTATTCTTCCCTTTATTTGCAAGCAAAGTGTGTGTTCCTCTCTTGATCCAGAGAATTACCAAATCCTGCTAGGCACACGGGTAGGATCACACTGGATAACATTAATGTGGTCCTATGTAGAAGCAGATCCCACCAAGTTCTGAACACTGCAAGGAACACTCTTCATGTGGGAAGGGCTGCTGGCCCCTATTTGTCCTGATAACTCAGGGCAAGTGAGGCAATACTGCTGTTTAAGGAAATGGAAGAGACCTTGGATTTGTGGATAGTGCTCGTACAGAAATGAAGAGACCATGCATAACAAAGCAATTGTACGTGGTCCCCTGTATTGTCAGGTTTCTGAAGAGTAAATTGTAGGTTTTTTCAAACAGTACTTTTCTTTCTGAAATCTAGTCCAGAGATGGCTACTGAAAATATGCTGATAACAATGAGAGCTTGAGGTACTAATTTTTGTATAATCTGGGATGTATTTGGAGAACACTCTTGCACAAAAAGCCTTTCATTAAGTACCATGCTATCTTTTACTGAGGCTCTCAGACTGAGATAAATAAGGAAATGGAGATTAACAGTGTTTGCTACCAGCAGACTTGAGCCAACTCCCAGTGTCTGGAATAGAAAATCAATCTGAGGATCTGGAAGAGAAAATGAAGCAATTAGTAAGTAAATTAATTCCAACTGATCTACTTAGAAAAGTGGCTCTCTTCTCAGACCTGGGAAGACCTTTGTTGTTGTTGCCCACAATTTACATTGTCTGATGCCATTTATTTACTATATTTACAGGTAATGAAAGTATGTAAATCTGATATGAAATAAGCAGAAAGTAATTCCATTTTATTTTTATTATTTATTTCTTGCTTTTTTTTTAAATTATATCTGCAAGTAATTACATCTGTCCATGGTGAAAAATGTGTATGTAGTTCCCCTATAAGTGGCTTACTGCATTCGTATTCTGCACTGACACTGAAACTCCCAGAAACAGCATGTGATCAACTTGGTAAGGAATAACTCGAAGTCAGGATCCCTTTTCAACCATTTAAAAAAAATTGTATTTTTGACAATTTGGGATCTGATTTCCAATACATTTAATCTTGGTGCCCCTCTGATAGCAAGGGTTGATTTTCTGTGTTAAACTGCTGTTTCACTAAAATAAATAAGCATGATGATTTCCTGCAACTCCACTTATGCGGAATGTAAAAAGCTTTTATAGACTTTTGCCACAGATCTCAACTGAAAATTCCTCAGAGTAAGAGGAATTTTTTCATAGCTTATGTTGGTTTGTGAATGTTATTCTTGAGATCCAACTCAGGTCCTAACTGTCTGGAGTCCGTAATTAAAATCAGACATAGACTGATGATGCTTCAATAGCACTAGATTATCCCTATATCTCATATGAGCTATGGTGCCATTGAATTTACATGTTCACAGAAAAGATCCTACTTCATCTGTAGGAAAAAACAAACAAGAAAGCTTTATGGTTGAAAGCTAGTTCATTAATCTTTCCTGCCACATACAGAAATCTGCTGCATTTAGCTATGGTAGTTTTAGAAGTGAAAGTGTAGAAAGCATGTCTATAGTAATCATATATTTCATATCATGGTTATTAGTTATGAGTTCAATGCAGGAGAAGGATATCTTCAGTGAGCCTGCTTATATCAGAACATCCTGTAAAATATGTTCCAAAGTGTGTTTGTTTTTGTGGGCTTGGTTGAGGTTTGTTTGTTTGGTTGGTTGGTTTGGTTTGTTTTTCTTTAATGCTACAGAAGATCATTGTCTTTAATACTGTAAGAATGACTGCCCCTTATGTATTCTGATGGCAGTCCTGCAGTACGTGCTAGACTCACTGAGAAAAATTGTCATGTTTGTATGTATGCATGTGTAGTCTTCTATTTTGTTTTCCCCTTTTACTTAACCCTAGATCAGAAATTGGTGTTGCAGTTCTTCCAGCTGGCACTATCTTTTTTAAAGTAGGGCTACATTTACCGTGATGGCATAGGATTACCGTTCTCACTAATCCTATGAGATTATGGGTTAGGTTTGGTGCAGATAAGAAGTGGTGTAAATTACAGAAATAACTAATTATGAGAATGTAAAAGCCTGTCATGTCCATGGATGTTCTGTTCATGTGAAGGACAAATGTAAGTGGTTGGCCGTGCAGCATCATAAGCACATGCAGTGTGGATATAGACAATGCTCCAGACTGGGATGCCCATATTGGGATGACCTAAGAAAGCAACAAAATAGTGTGCAGCCTTTCGTATAAAGGCTCTAGATAAAAACAAAAGGATCTGGGATCTGAAACAGCCTTGGAGAAAGTAGAACTGACACCGTATACGTAGAAGATATATCTGGTGAGAGAATTGTTCTTTGGTGAAGGGCTACATTTTTGTGAGCCTTTCAAGGCTGGAAAAGTAGCAATGGGAGGAACTTGTAAGAGAGAATTTTTCCTTTTTTTTTTTTTTTTTTCCCCCTACGGACTATTTTTAACCAAGGTTATTTAGTGAGCTTCTTTATTGTGTGAACTCTGCAAACCTCTCTGTTTGTCCCTCTCTAATGATGTGATAAATTTCAACAGAGGAACAAAAATAAATTAAGGGAGGGGAAAGGCAAAAATCCCTTAAGAGCTCCTTAAGCCAGATTTGCAACCAAAGTCAGTACGTTATGAAATTAATCTTATATTGGTATAAATTTCTGTAAATTAAAAACTAAAAGAGTTTTAACAATTTATAAAATGTATTTTTAAACTGGGCCTGATTGATAAACTGAATTACTTTCTTCTATTGATGACATGTGCAGAATATGGTGTCCTTATCTGAAATAAGTCAAGTACTGGGAGTACACAGAGATGTGTGGCACCATCCTACTTTGCAAGGAGCCGAGAGTCTGCTATCAGAAGCTGTTTTGAAGTGTCTTCTGATTTGAATTACCACATTGTCTTTCATCCAGCAAAGACGATCTGTTCTAGTCTCAAGTGGGTGATGGAGGGTGCAGGGTTGGAGCATCTAAACTCAGTCAACATGCTTTTCACTTGGTTTAGGGAATACTTAAGGCTGCTGGTTGTCTGCCTGAAGTTCAAACAATAACAAAGACATTTTCACAAGGGAAAATATATCCAGACTTAATTTTGAAAGGGCAACAACTGTGGTGGAGCAAGAAAATGGGCTGAATCTACATATGTTGACAATTACCCTTTTCAAAACTCATCTGTGAGAATGAGCCAGGTAACTTATGTCAGATGCTGAACGCAACCCCATCTGCCTCAGGGATTAAGGTGTGAAGGAGCGAAATACACTCATAGCCATGCACACACCTGTCTTGTTTGTGGATGTGCCTGACTCCCATCAGCCATATTCCGCATGCACCTTACAGGGTGATGACAAGGATGATGATGACCTTTGCTTTAGCACGTGCATGGTAAGTCTGAGACATCATACAATGATGAACTCACTATCTAGCCACTGTACAGTTCTTGCAGACAATATTTCAGTCTCAGAAATCCCAGACAGAAATATGAACCCACAGGGCTGTAAATTACCATTTTCTCACTGAACCCTAAGGCTGATGAAGCTTGGGTTGGCTTCAAGCCTGTATATGAACAATAGAGATATTTGGGCTGCAGAAAGTCTGCACATTTTAAACAAATCTCTGAAGTCTTCAGAAGGTGGAGACTTCAGGTGTGGAAAAGGGTGTGATCAAAGAGTGCTGAATGGATGATAGATTTAGATGATTTTTTTTTAAAAAATATTATATTTCTTGAATCCAGTACCATTTGCCAGATCTCAGTGTGGAGATTAATTGTTGAGCTGCTAGTATTGGTAGGTAGTGTACAAAAAACCCCCAAACTAAAAATTCCTTTCCACCTTGAAGCACTTACACTGACTAAAGATGGATGAAAGCTATTTTGGTTGGTCTGTTTTGTTTGCTGTGAAATAGCTGTACACATAGTTTTTCTTTTTTTTTTTTTTTTTTTTTTTTCCCTTCCTCCCCTTCCCCAGTGTATGTGTATTTTTCATTTTAAGGAAACAATTCTTGCTTACTATTCAGAAGCATCAGGACTGATCATAAAACTGTAGGTCTACTTCTAGGGATGGTATGAAAATACCTGCAGTATTAAATTTTACCTTTCATGCTTCTCAGAGAAACAGTTGATACCATTTGAAGTGGACCAAAGAAAAGACCCATAAGTGGAATTGCACTAGAACTTTTGTTCCATGAAGAAGGAAGGTCAGGAAAAAACCACAGTCAAGTTCAATATCCAGGATGCTCTCCCTCCACTGCATCATCACTCACCACCTCTGACTCTGTGTGGTGTTTATCAATATTATACATGCTAATGTTTATTAATATATGAGTTCTTCTTTGAAAGTGCTTTGCATGAACTAGAGCTGAGTGCTATCATGGAAGGGAATGATACAGGCAAAAATATTCACAAGCTTTGAAATTACTGATCCAAAAAGATTGCTTCAGTGCCACCTTCTGCTTTACCCAAATAGCCACCCCTGTCCCACTGCTGTATGGGAGTCCTCTCCATCAGAAAATGTTCATTAGAAGAAGATAATAAAAAGCAGTAAGTAAAGTTTTTCATCTTGGCATATTTGAATGCATTTCCGGTGATTATTTTATTCCAGCTATCATAGATCTTTGCCTTCCTTACCAGCATATCGAAACATCTTAGGAGCTGCAAATAAAAGATGAGCTTTTCTTGCACGACTTTTATTTTCTGATTAAAGTTGCCACGTACTCTTAAAGAAGGGATATTTGCTGGTACTGAGGAGACATGCTGATGAAAGTCAGCTATACACTTACCTACTCATGTTCAGGACTTGAATGCAACTTCCAACTGTGTGCCTTAATCAAGCTATGCGACTTCGGCTTTATTATGTGTAGTGCTCTGGAGGGATAATTTGTGTAGTAATTTAAATGAGACATGTAAATAAGGCTTAAAGCTAAGTGGGTGAGAGAATTGGCCTTTGTGTTGTTTCTAAGTTGTCAGAATCACCCATAGCTTTAAAAGGAAAATATTGTTCTTGTTGTTCTTGTTAAGATCTAGCCACCATATCTTCTACAATTGTGCAATATTCTCCAGAATTATTTATTCTGCCTTTAGTTAAGATTCACAACATCGGTTGCCATAGCAAGTCTTTGGTTTTGGTTTCAGTGATGATTTTGTATGTCTACACTCAGGGATATATCATAAAGTCAGGTTTTCATTATAGTCTGAAAGATTAATCCAACAGAATCCAATCATTTTAGACAAAAAAGATAGATGGAAAACACCTTTTCATAGAATCATACAATCATAGAATACTTAGGGTTGGAAAGGACCTTAAGATCATCCAGTTCGAACCCCCCTGCCATAGGCAGGGACACCTCACACTAAACCATGTCATTCAAGGCTCTGTCCAACCTGTCCTTGAACACCATCAGGGATGGAGCATTCACAACTTCCCTGGGCAACCCATTCCAGTGCCTCACCACCCTCTCAGTAAAGAATTTCTTCATTATATCCAATCTAAACTTCCCCTGTTTAAGTTTGAACCCGTTATCCCTTGTCCTATCACTACAGTCCCTAATGAATAGTCCCTCCCCAGCATCCTTATAGGCCCCCTTCAGATACTGAAAGGCTGCTATGAGGTCTCCACACAGCCTTCTCTTCTCCAGGCTGAACAGCCCCAACTTCCTCAGCCTATCTTCATATGGGAGGTGCTCCAGTCCCTTGATCATCCTCGTGGCCCTCCTCTGGACTTGTTCCAACAGTTCCATGTCCTTTTTATGTTGAGGACACCAGAACTGTACACTGTACTGACCCAGGTGTAGGACCCTTGCACTTGGCATGGTTAAACTTCATAAGGTTGCATCAGCCCACCTCACAAGCATGTCAAGGTCCCTCTGGATGGCATCCCTTCCCTCCAGTGTGTCAACGGAACCACACAGCTTGGTGTCATCGGCAAACTTGCTGAGGGCTCACTCAATCCCACTGTCCATGTCACTGACAACAATGTTGAACAAGACCAGTCCCAGCACTGATCCCTGAGGGACACCACTCGTTACTGGTCTCCAGCTGGACATTGAGCCACTGACCACAACTCTTTGAGTGTGGCCATCCAGCCAGTTCTTTATCCACTGAGTGGTCCACGTATCAAATTGATGTCTTTCCAATTTAGAGACAAGGATGTCATGTGGGACAGTGTCAAACACTTTGTACAAGTCCAGGTAGATGACATCAACTGCTCTACCCCTGTCCATCGGTTCTGTAGCCTCATCATAGAAGGCCACCAAATTGGTCAGGCAGGATTTCCCCTTAGTGAAGCCATGCTGGCTGTCACCAACCACCTCCTTGTTTTTCATGTGCCTTAGCATGCCTTCCAGGAGAATCTGCTGCAAGATTTTGCCAGGCACGGAGGTGAGACTGACTGGTCTGTAATTCCCCAGGTCATCCATTTTCCCCTTCTTGAAAATAGGAGTTATATCTACCTTTTTCCAGCCAATGGGAACTTCACCTGACTGCCATGATTTTTCAAATATGAAGGACTTTTGCTTATATTAAAAGTGTTTAAATGCGAAACATTTAGTTACTGTGTCCTTCAAGGTAGAATCTGGAAAAGTGGCTCATGATGGTTTCCATGTTGCCAAGTAAAACTGTTTAAATATGCAAAATCTGAATATTTAAATTTAAAATCTCCAGTAGAAACACTCGCCACACATGAGACGGAAAGACTAGTATTTCCCAGTTTGTGGTCTGTATCAGAAAGCTAGTCATTGAATGACTACAGCTCTTTTACGATATGTACATGTCCATGCACAGAAGCAAGAAACTAAACAAATGATGGATCAGGCTTGATTTTGTTTCAGAATGGTTTTGGGGTTCTGGTTATTAAAAAAAAAAAAAGGCAAGCAAGCAAGCTTGGAACACACTGCTGCAGACAGTATCTGTACTCACTGCATTTATTCCCAGGATGCTCCTTCTTGTGTGCAAAGAATAAGACAGACATTCCTCGGCAAAAGAGCATGGAAGCTTGTAGTTAAAGACACAATTGTGTCTGAGGATTGAATCACAGCATGCACAGACAAATATCCTGTGACAAACCATAAGTTTCTGTTTTTGATTTCTTCATTATAAGCAACTTCAGGACATACTAAAAGCAAGTACGCTTCTAAATATGGTTGATTCTCCTACTTGGTATCCATTTTTGATGTATATGCTAACTTTTTGTAGAAAATGTAAAGTGACAGTGTCATTTGCCCAGCTTGTTTGAAATATATAGTTTTCCATTAATATTGCATGCACAGATGACGCTGATGCACTCTTGCTCCTCTTTTTTTCTTTAGCTTGAATTCAGTGCAATTTTAAATATTCTACCATCAAATTAGATCTATGATATTACTCATAAGACAGATCAAATCAGTTAAGTTTTTTAAGTGTTCTTTAAAAATATTGCAGCAACAAAGTGAATTTAATAACATTAGGTTGGGGCAGGAAGGACTAAATAAAAGGAATAATCTATTTTTCATAGCTCCAAGTACCATGCAAGTAATATATACTACTCAATTTCCCTGTTGCCAATATGACTTTTTAGTAATAACAAATTAGAGAATTAAAAAATGTTGTCTTTTTTCATTTTAATACATTTTATTGGCATGAAATTTGATCATGGATCAGTCTTCAGGAATGGAAAAAGGAAAGATAAAAAGATATAGTTTGGAGACAAGCAGGAATATCAAGTAAGCTATTTAACGTAGCACTACTTTGTCTCTTTAATGATTTTCTGCTGATTGTACAGCTTCATCTGGAGAACATTAATGATATAGCAGTGTAAAATATATGTCTGGTGAGACTAAGGCAATGTAATAAGCAGCTTTGTAGGGAATGTTTTTTTGTCTTTCAAAGAGTATTTTTTGTTTGTTATTGCCTTAAGCTTTTTCAATGAGATCAATTTACATTTGGTTTTTCTTTTCCTCAGATGTGCCTTCTACAATCGGGGATCTTTCAAACAGAAAATAGTGAAGATGCCAAAGCTTATAATAAAGGAGGTTTTAGAAACAAAGTTTTAATCTGAGGCACACAGATTAAGGTCCTGACTTTTTCCAGCACTGAATACCAAATACTTCCTGCTGATTTTAAGGTTTAAGAATAACGGTGACTTGATCTTTTTCCATGAGGTACTTACAGTTTTGTGCTACACCTGTTCTGGCTCTCCGTATCTAACCTGGCGCACTGGGAAGACAGCTGGATTGCAAGCACTGGCAGTCCACTTACCTGGAGGGCAGTGTCACTAAAAAAGGACTAGGCAATGGGTCAGTACCAAACACAAGATATTTCCAAGCAGCTTTACTTTTGATTGCATTTGCTTTCACTACTGCTCCTTAGAAACAGGTCTTTTCACTCCATTTCTCTTTCTTCTCAATTCTTCTCCTGTTCATGTAATGCACTCTGCAGGATGAGGCAAGGTTCAGATATGCAGGGCTGGTTCCTTGCATGTCTTTATCATCTAGCTCAGCACAGGGCTCTTGTCTTGCGCCGTGGGGATGCAGAGAGGGTGAAAAAATGAGGATAAGATCCTTGCAGCACTTCTCCCCAGCAGGAACATGCCAGATACTCATATGCAGTCCCTAATGAGAGGGAAGGGATATTCTCATTCATAAAACATTCTCCAGCTTTGTTCCAGGAAGCATCACATAGTACAGTGCTAGCCAGAACTCATTTTAGCAGTCTGTAATATATTTGCACTTAAACATCTTGCCTGCACCCTTACAGTTCTATTCCACTGACCACATTTCCTCTAGCAGAAAGCCCCATGGAATTTTGTTTGCACTTTGTCAGTGGGGAAATCGCATGAGAGTCAAACATTCCTCACTTCTGGGCTTGAATTAAGCTGTTATCCTGCTGTCTACTCTGAAGAGCTTTAAAGTGGAGTGTTTGGCGTTAGAGCCCCTCCATGTGAATTATTTACTATTGACAGTGGTAGTTAGTAGGGAACATTTCTGTGGGATATGGATTTATAATTACACTGTTAGCTTAAGGATTAAAGCCTTTTTGATGGCTTGGAGAGAGCATTTTTTTGGGTTTGAAACCTATAAGAGATGTATGAGAAATCTAACCTATCATGTTGTCTCTGGATCAGGAGAGGGAATATGGAATGAATAAGAATAATAGTAAAAATAAGGCAAAGAATTATTTTCTCTAAAATCACTGTAATTTGATTCCATGGACAGATGGCCAAAGCAGAAACTGTTGTGTTATTTTGAAAAGTTTGTGCAGCTGCCTGGAAGCTCTTGTCCCTGCAGCAGGGCAGGCAAGTGAGCTAAACAAATTCTCCTGGTGAGCTTCTCTGAGAAGTCAGCCAAATTAAAGCAGGAGCCAAAGAACAATAACAAAATATGTCAAAAATACTGTCAGCATGTATGTTTCCATGCCACCATGGATTTACTGTATACATACTGTATGGTATGTCTGCACATAACTCTGGGCCAGGAGTGGAAGCATAGCTGCTATGTAAAAGGCATGGCTGTGCAGGGTACACATGTAGTGTGCCCTTTGGACCTGGGCCAGAGAGAAGGGTGCTGCTGGGGTGAAAGTTTGGCTGTTCTGCTGTGGAGCGCTGCTGCCATGATGCTGTGCTAAGCTTCCTCACCAGAGAGGTTTGCATTCAGCTGGCTCTGGCTATGATCAGAGGAGTGTTTGCCTAGAGTGCCTGTCAATATGGATATATCCCACACTGAACTTGTATGAAAAGCTTTTACTCTAACCTTGGGTTTTAGTTTCCAAACAAAGACTATAAATAAGGAAGGTCTTATTTAATGACTGTAGAAGTAAGATTTAAAACACACAATTCCATTAAGCCTTAACTTTATTCACTCTTTAAAGTGTAATACTTTTGAAGTATGGGTTTGGATTTTTTTTATTCATTTGATAAATTGTGACGGTATGACAAAGTTCAAAACAACCTTAGAAATGCAGTCTAAGAATACTGTCCAGCACAAGGTGGATATGCTTCTATAAACAGGCAGTCTGAAAGTGGTTGGCTTCTGGGAGTGGAAAAAATCAGCTATTCTCTGAATCAAAGTACACATCTTAACTAATTTCTAGTTTACTTCCTAACTGATATAGCAAAGGGCAATGAGCTCAGATGTACTTTTCCAAGTAGACAATTACAATTGTCCTTGCTTCTGCAAGACGGTGCAACTGTCGTAAGAAGAATTTCAGAAAATCACAGTCCAGAAAATGTAAAATTGCCTCAGAAGGAGGGCGACATGCCAGAAATATGTTACGTTAAATTACAAAGCAGTAGCTAGCATTTATAGTGAAAACCACTGACTGTCTCTAGTCAAGTTACAATGCAGTCACAGATGATATAGCCTGGCAGCAACGGTGTGCTGCTGTTAGTGAGGCACTGCTCATGGCTCAGGTGAATCACCTGCTGGAACAGCTGCCATGTGCCTATTGCTAACCCATAGCTAACATGATTGTTAATTTTTCCAGTCTATAGTATTTTTCTCAGCTATAGTAAAATGGTTCTGACAAATGTAAGACTAAAATATCAGAAAAATTGTGTTTTTCTGCAAGCCTTACTTTTCAAAGTGACATAAAATAATGGAGTTCCCATGTCTTTGTATAAATGACTAAAGCATGTGTCATCAAACTGTTGAGTAGATTTTAAGTACATCCATTTTTAATGTTGCATTTATTTTACAATGGCTTTCACAGTGAGCTGACTGACAAAGCCATCTGAAATGTGTGTTTTTGTTTAAATATTCAGATAAATCAGAAAGCTTTTCTCCAGGATATTGTCTCAGGGCAGAAAGAAATGTGACAACTGAATTATAAACCCTTGACAGACATTTCCAGTAAAATGCTGATACAGGAGGAATTGCAATGCTGTAACCAATGTTGTTTTAATATAAACATTCTATATTCCTTTTTTATTTTGCTTTTTCTCTTCAACATGTTGCGAACTTTAACTAGTACATTTTAAATAAACCACAATCACCTCTTGCTTTTCCTCTTCCTCTTCCAGAAAGAGAATTCTACAGGCATAATGGAAACTTACTAATCAAAACAAAGTTATGAGCTGTGAAAATAGTTTCAAGACTGTGACAAACTCTGTTCTGGTAAGGTTATGGCTGATACCCACTACCATTATGTGCAGTCTTTTCCTGTTGCGAAGATTCAGAAAATACTACAAGAGACAACTGTCTCTGTTGTGGAACAAAAAAGTCAGAACACTTTGATGTAGAAAGTCCTTGAAGTTCCTACAGCTTGTCTCAAAACCCGCTGTAATCTAATACTTTAGGCTGGAAAACACTGCCTGCAGGATGGACAACATTTTCTTGAAAGATGAGATAGTGCTGATATTAGGATACAACAATAGAGAAAATTGTGGCTGTGCTGATGAAACTTGGGATGCTACAGTTCATCCAAATTGTCTCTGCAGAGATGTGAGGACTGTTAATGGGGATCTTTTGAGCCACTTGCCAGGATGCTGGACAGCCTGCCTATTCTACAGCTACTAGGTAAATAGAATAGAAAGCGCCAAGGGTTCCATAACCGGAGTATTAAGCAGTGAAGATGGGGATACAGAGAAACTCAATCTTTGCATATCATGAACTAATAATATTCAAGTCACCGTCTCTATGGGATTAGCTTTAGACTCCACTGATGGCTGAGCTGGAACATTCAGCATGGTAAATTCAGCACTGTTGCATGTGCAGATAGTAGCTTTCAGATGCTGGCTTGAGTCCTGAAAGCTGTACAAGAGTGTTGGCTATAAATAATACAGCCTGGAATATGCAGGCAACGTTGTTTTCAATACTCATGTTAATCTTTTACAAGTTTGCTTTGGTATCTGTCACTGAGATAGTGTTATGCTGCTTGAAGACTTACTTTTCGTGTGCAAACACTGAAGCTCTCTGGCTTTCCTTGTGCTTAGGCAGTATGTAGCTCTATAGTCATAGCTGTATTCTGAGAGGAGGAAAAAAAGATAGGGTGAAAGTAAGCATGCTACCTTCAAAATGTCAGTTAAAGGAAAATTTCATGCTGCCTCTTGAGGGCTAAAAGTCCAAAGGAGAAAAGTCCTCAATTTATTTCAGTATAGATGATCATATTAAAATGAAGACATGGGCATGGTTTCACAGTGCAAAGAGAATGCTGGCAACGGACAACTGAGAGGCACGGAGAACTTTGAAATACTGCAGAAATGTTTTATCCGGATAGTATTAAAGAACTAATAGCCTGTCTTCAGGTTATAAGCATACTGCGTTTATTCAGACAACTGCCTGTGGACTGGAGAAGACTTGGCTGTGCTTGGAGACATGAACCCTGCCAGAAGCAGTTTTCTAACTGCAATAGCAGGTGAGATGTGAGTGACTGAACATAGGACTAGCAAACACAGGGCTAGCCTACTCAGTGTCCCTTATTAATTGCCACAGTAATAAAACCTTGCTGCTGTTCTCAGATTTCTGCTAAATTACAGACAAGAAAGTCAGACTGATGCCACAGGGAACATGTCTGATTATCTTTATTATATTGTCTGTTTTGTATTATACTGCATCTTATTTGTGGAATTCAAAGTGATGTAAATCACAGGTAAGTACATGCACACCTGTGTGCCCATATATATTGAAGTTGTTCTTCACAATTGGTCAAAAAAATTTTCTGATTTCTATAAAATGTATTCTAAAATGTAACAGTATTATAAAAATCCCCCAAACAACACCTTTGCCTAATTTTGTACACAGTGCAAGAAGAGATGAAGGTGATGAACACTAATGTATAAGAAAGGAAGAACTAGAATGAATAAGACTGTTATCCAAATCAGTTTGATTAGGCACAGGTATTTCATTACATTTTTCAAATTTTTTTTTTTTTTTTTCTGTTCTCAGCCATGTACTAAAAATTATTTATTCTCAGAAGCCTCTTTGCAGTCCATAACACTTTGTGGAAATTGGTGTACTGTGAGGTAATTTTGGCACTTGAAGACAAGGAAAGGCAGAAGCAGACAGGTCTGTGGGTTTTCAGGCTCAGTATGAGCTTTTCTGGGAGCAAGGGAAGGCTTCACAGCTTGGAAGAAATCACAGGGTTGTGTTTTAAGACTACAGGGTTAGTAACTCTGTGTATGCTTCTTCTTAATCCATCCGCATAATAACCTTTTCCTTTTTCATATGAATGTTTTTGAAAGTGTTTCTAATTTATATTTGCATATGGATGCCAGATGATGATGCATTAAGTCTTCAAACTGAATGGAGCATAAAAACATGCTCAAATGAAGCGGGGAAATATTGCTGTTTCAAAGCCACAGACAATATTCCAGATGCAGAATCTACCCAGCAAGTTGCTGGAGAAGAGCTGTCTCTTGAGTCTTGCAGCAGTAAGATTAGCATTTAAGTAAAACAGCAAAATTTTTGTTGACAAAGAATACAGAAGAAAGTAACAGGCTGGACCTAAAATCTATGCAGCACTGGGAATCAGTTATGCAATGGGTTTTGACTTAAAACAAGTTATGATTATCATCTGGTAAGTCTATTTAGGAAAAAAAATATAAATGCTTGAACATGGAATTCACATTGGCTCTCAAGTCACCTGAGACTGAAAGATTAGGAGTATGTCATGCATGCCTTCTGATGGTAATATAATACACGTGATGTGCCACGTTTGACTCTCTTGTACCTGGCCATGCTTGAAGAGCTATTTCTAAAGTGTGTGTTTTATCACTTCCAGTACAGACCATTGCTTTAAGCATTGGTATGTGATGGTTGAGATGATGGTGTGCTACAAATGGGATTTCCATTATTATAGGTGCCAAATAATATTTATCTGAAAAGCCTCTGCTTCATGACTCTGCAAGGTTGTAATAATCGATACACAGCTTTTGGATTCTACACAGTGAGAAATGAGAGTATGAGGGATGTTTTTTCCTTAAGACTTCTAAGTATTAGTGAAAGGACAGGATGTCAGCAAAATGTGTGGAGTTGGGCTGCTATTCTGATCTTGGCTCTGCAAGTGTACTCCTCTTGCTTTCAATGCCTCCCTGTTCCAAATTCAAAGCAGACTTTGGGGCACAGGAAAATTCCATTAAGCATAATTCTCATATGTTCTTCCACTCATGACTCAGTACATTTTTTGCACCATGAAGTTTGCATTGGACCTTATTCTTTCATTGGGACAGCATCTTTCTCTTTTCTGTATGAGATATTTTGCTTGGTAAATGTATGCTTATCGGAGCTAAAATGTACGTAAATTGCTGCAATGTTGTAAGCTAATGACACTTACTTTCTACTAAATGACTTTTTTAGCCTTTATGTAATATCTGCTTGAAAGTCAGACAAGGATATAGCTTCAAATTTACTAGCCAAAGTTGTCACCTGCTATAGTTATGTAAGGAAAGGAACTAATGAGATAGTGCTCATCATTTGATTTCACACTTGTTCTACAAGCTTTAGGCAGAAGAAACTGATGTCAGATTTATTTTATTACTCACTCAGATCTTTACTGTACAAGATAAAATTGGATGTCTACAAAGAGATCTTTGAATTCTTTCTCTTAATTTCCTGCAAGAAAGGATAACAGAAAGGTTTGCAGCACTCCATGTACTTCATTGCTATCTATACCTGAGAGTGACTTCTGACCAATGATGTATTTTAAAAAGAAGGCTAGTGAAGGTCCTTTAAATAAATGCAAACTTCCTTGCCCAAGGGCTGGAGAGGAGCAGGAAGGAGTAGGTCTATAGGAGGGAACTGAGCAGTATTAAGTAGAAGTGCACTTCAGCCAATAAAAATTATTCCCAAAAGGCCTGTTTCAGTAATCCAATCTAGAATTTAATAAAGCTTTGGGAAATGTCTCTATTTTTAGATGTTGGTGCAACAAGCATCACAAGCTAGCATGGTTGTAGATGAAATTTTCTCTGCTATATTTTCTTATCAGACTGGCAAATTTTGTGGTGTTTGCAAAGTCTCATATTTTATCTCTAAACAGAACAGCAGTGTCGGAACTGAAAGCTGATCATGTGCTAAACATTCTGGGAGCAAAAAAATTGGTTGTCTGATTTCATAGAATCATAGATTCATAGAATGGTTTGGGTTCGTAAGGATCTTAAGTTCATTTAGTTCCAACCCCCTGCCATGGACAGGAACACCTCACCCTAGACCACGTAGCCCAAGACTACATCAGAACAGACATCAGGTGCATCTAAATGGTCATGCTCTGCTTGAAAAGCAAAACAATACAGCAGTACTTTCTTAAATTACTATTTTAATTGAGACTTTATGTGAAGAAGGCCTTTGGTATTAGTCAAATTATTAAAGCAAAGTGTATTAAAAGTTGCAGCTAAGTCCAGAGCCTTGAGCTGTGCTCCTATTTGCTTCATTTATAACTTGGTTTCCTTCTACTTAGAAAGAGCTCAGGAACCATCAGCTGATCTTGGAGTGGAATTACATTAATGCTTTGAAGTGAACTTGGAAGCAGATTTCTTGATCATCTGTATAAACATGATGTCACTCCTGTGGTCTATTCTGGAGTCTACCAACCAGTTGCCTTCCTCCAGAGCAAAGCCCATGATGGCTGCAGGGACCCCTTCTTCTATGCAGGGTGAGTGACACCATGCCAAACTAAACTCACAGGTATCTTGCACAGCTGCCCAGTGCAACTAACTTTCCCACTTTGTGTATGTGTCTTCATGCTACACAATGTGATATGACCCAAAAAAGTTTTTCAACATTTTACTAAAGAACTATCATTCCTCTGTTGCAGCCATCATCCAGTCAGTGCTAGTGACTGTTCATTAACACCAAGGGGATCTTCCTGCTGGTTTGAAGAAACCAGAACATTAGTCTCTTTATACACAGAAATGCCCTAAAGAGAGCTGACTGTGAATGCTTACATTTCATGGTCCTTATGAAGATTAAGTCTCTATGGGACAGGTAAAAGAAAGTGTGAGGGTGGTTTGGTTTTTTTTTAATTTCTTTCTTTCTTCTCCTAGAGTATTTTAGCCAATCATTCTGACAGAAAGGATATAAAGCAGAACGGTTTTCTTTGAATTCTGCATTGGCAATGCTAGTCCTGAAGCACTACAAATTTAATTGGAATGCTCCAGCAGTTTCACTGTTTGGGTATGTATACCTGATGAAAACTTTTGAGTTATAGAGAACTGCAGAGACATCCAGAGGCTCTAATTTAGAAGAGCATTTAATGCATTCAGGAAGTCAACAGAGGAAGAGTTTTGGTTCCACTAAAACTAAGAAACCTGAAGTATATCCTTAAATAACCTCTAGCTTTTAGAATAAAGAATACTTCAAATTAAAGACAAGAGCTGTTGAATTGACTTGATATATCTTCTGTCTTGGGAGATTATCCTGAAGATTTATTCAATGTTTTCCAGCAGAAACAGTGTCAAATTGATCAATGCTTTAATGTATTATATGTGCAAGGTTTTAGGGTGATAATATCTTTTAGTAGAAGAATTAGCATAGTTCAGAGGTCGATAGACCTAAAACATATCTGTTTTTTCCAACTTTATAATTCAGGCTAATAACAGATACCATTTCTTCCTCTAAACTCTGTTTGTTTCAACATAATCATTCTTGGATAGGAAATTACATTTTTTGCAACTTTCACCTTTGCTATAAGTCATAACAGCATCTGATATTACAGCAGAAAAATATATGGAGAGAGACCTTGGCATTTACAGAAGTGGGAATATCTTTTGGTGGAGATAATTATCTGAATGTCCCTTAACCCCCTTAAATCCCATGATAAGAAGAGGTGAAGCACCACAGAACGTTTATACAAAAGACAGGAGAAAAAAATGGATGAAGTATCTAACTGTATGAAAATGTGTTAAATAATAATAAACCTCTAGTTTCTTGAATATTGGAGCCTGTTTTCCCCTCAGCTTTCATGTCCTCAATCTCAGGCATGTTCTCACACAGAGGCAGACTTTCTGTGGGATATATTTTAAGTGTGATAGTGAATGGTGCCTATGCAAATTGGGAAAAGTATAACTGTAGTTAGGAGCAAAAGGTTAAATAAGAGCATTGTTTTTCTTCCTCTGTCTTCAGACAGCAGTAGTATAAGGAAATACAGCTTACATGAAAAAAATACAAAGAAATGTTTAAGAGGCAAGTTAATGATTCGTTAACAAGCAGTTAAAGAAATGGTAGCAAGGTGTCTATGATGAGATTTAATTTTGCTGCTTTTTGACCAGAGTGCTTGATTTTCCAATTTGCAAAAGACATTTTTAGCATCTTCCAATAACTTTTTAAAAATGCAGCTCCTACTACTTTAAAATTTAGTGAGAAAACAAAAATTCTGAGTGTTGGAATGACTCAGAGCAGACCCTTGTGTTTTCAAATAGGGGAACTGATGGGAATAATAATGGTAGTCTTTGTGGCACTTTAGAAAGAAGGAAGAGAAACAATTTGCCAGTGAGTTATGCTGGATTTTACTACAAAGAGGAGGGATGAGCCCTGTAAATGCTGAATCCAGTGGCAGGCTCTGAAGGAAAGTATGCTGTAACCATCTGACTCCTTCACCATTTTCCGTCTACATCTTCCAAATGATCTCACAACCTGTTCCTCCTCTTTGCTTTCTTAACATGGTTTTGATTGTTGTTTACCTTTCTTTCTCTTCCTTCTACTATACAAATCTTTTTTTGGTCTCCTCTTCTTTTCCTACAGTCTTTTAAGTCTCATCTCGATCTTTTTGTCTCTTACTGTTTTCACTGGAGTTAGAACTACAGTAGTTGGGGGGATAGGAAGAGGAATTGTAGAAGCGTGGATAGGGAAAAGAGGCAGGGAAAGCATTAGGGTTTCTATGAGCTGAGGGAGGAAGGTATGGCAGAACTGCAGAGTAAAGGTAAAAATCTTGGAGATCAACTCTTCTCTTGACAAGGCAGAGGTATGTGAATGGAAGGGAGATGGACTAAAAAGCCATATCTGTAGAAAACTGCACAAAGGGAATCCACAGTTTGAATGATGCTTGCTGCTGCTATAATAAGTGAGATCTCCTGTGTAGACAAAGTGAGCAGCCTGCAGCTCTAGCAGCCAGTCCGTGACCCAAGGAAGTCTTTCTTTTTCTAAAGCTGTTTGTGTCATTCTTTGTCAATTTTAGTTCGTTACGAATTTCTGCTTCTCACCCCTCTCTAGGGATGGTGTTTTCATTTTGCCCAATACATGGATGCATGTGTAGTGCTTAAAAACAGAGGCCTTGATCAATATACATAGTAGAAATATAGACCCAGATATAGTAAAATTGTTATAAAAGCACATTTCATATATACCAGAAAGAGATTTGCCCTTTTAGAGACAGCACTGTGATTTACAATATACTTCTAAACCTTTCCTAAAGTAATTTTTGGCTTTTAACTCCGTATTTTGCATTTATGCATTCAATCTTTTCCTCTGTCATGTGATGTACCTCGTACATAACACATCATACATCAACTTCTTTCATATGATTTCTCAAAGTTGTTAAGATAATTTTAAATTTTAATTCTGTTACCCAGAGAGGTTTCTGTTTGGTGTCATATGTTAATTTGCCAATATATTCTCTGTATAATTTTTCACCTTAATGAAAATATTGAAAAATTTAAGACATAGGACTGATCTCTGTAAGAATCTATTTGATATCCTTGTGATAGAAAACAGACTTTGAACTATTCTTTATTCAACCTTCTGTACAACAATTTTATCTAGAATATATTTCACTGGTTTGATTATGAGGATGACATGTTGGTCTGTGTCACAAGCCATAATAAGGACAAGATATGTCATATTTCATGCTTCCCACTCATCCAGACAATTATTTTTGTCAAAGAAGGAAATCTTATTGCAAGAGCACAATTTGATATTGACAAATGCATGTTAAATGGTTCTTACTACCTTCTTGGTGTTAATGAACTCATTGATTATTTGATGATTTATTCCACTATCTTTGGGGTACTAAAGTTAGGTTGAATAGTCACTATTCCTTCAATACACTTTTTTCCTCTTTGAGAAGGATTTTATCTTTGCCTTTTTCCATTCCTTAGACTGTCTTCTAAGCACCTTCAAACATCATTGTGAATAGTTCTGAGACTGCTCTGGCTACTGCTGTGAGTACTCAAGGGGACACCTTGTCAGGCCTAACACCTAAATAATCTTCCATGCTTCTAATTAATCTCCCTTACCCTTTTACTAATTACATAATAATTTTAGTATGATTTACAACGTGCTTGCACCAGCAGGTACTTTTTAAGTAGCTGCAGTTCATTGAGTGACTCGTCTTAAAGCACAAGTGTTCACCAGGGATCCACATCTAAGGTCATGATTAGAAACTCTAGGTTAGATCCGTATCCTACCGTCCTTTGCTGTCCTGGGAAGAGAAGTGCCAAGCTTTCCTCTGGCATTCACAGGTATATGAGGCTTCAGGAGCACCAAGATCAGCAAAGTTCCTGGTTCAAATCCAATTTGTTTGATCTCTCTGAAGAGTGATGGAGACTTCATTTTTCCTTTAAAGCAAAATTAATCAAGTAGCTAGCACCCAGAGGTAAAGTCCCAATGCCCATGCCATGCCCTGGCTCTGTGTCTCCTGTCACTCCCATATGAGAGCCAGTACCATGCCAGGGACACACTGGGAGTGGCCAGAAGAGAGGCAGAAAGGGAGTTCTAGGACAAGAAGGAGTAAGCCTTGTGCTGCTGTGAAGGTACATGGAATGAGAAAAAGTTACGCTGTGGCCTTTGCTCCGATGATTATTCCTGCTTCTTTTGAACACAGAACTGTGGAAGTTTAGAAAAATTCCTTGTGGTAGAAAACATTCTGGACATCCATAAATCCATGGGTCCAGATGGGATTCACCCGCGGGTGCTGAGGGAACTGGCGGAAGTCATTGCTAGATCACTCTCCATCATCTTTACCAAGTCTTGGGAAACGGGAGAGGTGCCTGAGGACTGGAGGAAAGCAAATGTCACTCCAGTCTTCAAAAAGGGCAAGAAGGAGGACCCGGGTAACTATAGACCGGTCAGCCTCACCTCCATCCCTGGGAAAGTGATGGAACACCTTATCCTTGATGCCATCTTAAGGCATGTCAAGGATAAGAGGGTTATGAGGGGCAGTCAACATGGCTTTACCAAGGGGAAGTCATGCTTGACCAACCTCATAGCCTTTTATGAGGACATAACACGGTGGATGGATGATGGCAGAGCAGTGGATGTGGTCTACCTTGACTTCAGCAAAGCATTTGACACAGTCTCCCACAGCATCCTCATAGCTAAATTGAGGAAGTGTGGCCTGGATGATCAGGTAGTGAGGTGGACTGCGAACTGGCTGAAGGAGAGAAGCCAGAGAGCTGTAGTCTATGGGGCGGAATCTAGTTGGAGGCCTGTATCTAGTGGAGTGTCTCAAGGGTCAGTATTGGGACCAGTATTATTTAATATATTCATCAATGATTTAGATGAGGGAATTGAGTGTACTATCAGCAAGTTTGCTGATGACACTAAGCTGGGAGGAGTGGCTGACACGCCAGAAGGCTGTGCTGCCATCCAGCAGGACCTGGACAGGCTGGAGAGTTGGGCAGGGAGAAACTTGATGAAATATAACAAGGGAAAGTGTAGAGTCCTGCATCTGGGCAGGAACAACCCCAGGTTCCAGTATAGGTTGGGGAACGACCTGTTAGAGAGCAGTGTAGGGGAGAGGGACCTGGGGGTCCTAGTGGATGGCAGGATGACCATGAGCCAACACTGTGCCCTTGTGGCCAAGAAGGCCAATGGCACCCTGGGGTGTATTAGAAGCAGGGTGGTCAGTAGGTCGAGAGAGGTCCTCCTTCCCCTCTACTCTGCCCTGGTGAGACCGCATCTGGAATATTGTGTCCAGTTTTGGGCCCCTCAGTTCAAGAAGGACAGGGACCTGCTGGAGAGAGTCCAGCGCAGGGCAACTAAGATGATTAAGGGAGTGGAGCATCTCCCTTATGAGGAAAGACTGAGGGAGCTGGGTCTCTATAGTTTGGAGAGGAGGAGACTGAGGGGTGACCTTATTAGTGTATATAAATATATAAAGGGGGAATGTCACGAGGATGGAGCCAGGTTCTTCTCAGTGGCAAACCATGATAGGACAAGGGGTAATGGGTACAAACTGGAACACAAGAGGTTCCACTTAAACTTGAGAAGAAACTTCTTCTCAGTGAGGGTGACGGAACACTGGAACAGGCTGCCCAGGGGGGTTGTGGAGTCTCCTTCTCTGGAGACATTCAAAACCCACCTGGACACATTCCTGTGTAACCTCATCTAGGTATTCCTGCTCTGGCAGGGAGATTGGACTAGATGATCTTTTGAGGTCCCTTCCAATCTCTAACATACTGTGATACTGTAACATTGGCAAATTTTACGAAAACCTTATTTTGCAAAGCTACAACGTCATACATTCTTGAGGAGCATAGAAAAAGCTATATATAAAAGCTATGCAAATCATCTGTAGTTCTTCAGTTTAACACCAGGGTTCCCTCTTGAGATTATCCATAGGGCAAGGAAAAACCACTAAGCAAAACAAACAAAAAGCAACAAAAAAACCCTTCTGAGATGTTTACAATATGGTAAACTTTTTTAAAAAGAAGTTACTACCTTAAGCATGTGACATTTTACAGATATGGTCAGGCTACCTGAGGGTTTTCTCCTAAAAAAATCCCTGTAGAAATGAGGTGCACAGACCTGGGGGCAACTTATCTCTTCCAGACATAAATCTCTTCTTAGTTTTCTAAGCACTCAATTTTTCAGCAATTTCCCTGAAATAGTGATAAGCTTTTTAAGAAGAGATTGGGGGAATGAATAAGGTTAACTATATGAAAATGTATTTCTGCTTCATAGAATATAGCATAAAGAAAGGTAAGAGAGAATTCTTGTTTATTAGACAGTAATCTTAAGAATCTAATCTCTAGTTTATTATTAGTCATGTTCCGACCAGCCTGATAAATAGACTTAGAACATTTGCTCTTTATGTGTAGTATTCAGATGAATGAAAATTGAATTTATTCTCCTTTGTGACATTCACATAAAAGACTATTTTTTGAGATTTTGAAGCCTGCTATAATGTGGGTTATTTATAGAGTGTTGTTTTCTTGTTTCCTATTTTGTAATAGTAAAAGGAATAGAGACTTCATCATCCAAACAATATTTCTTTTTACCTAATCCTTTTTAGAAACAAAGATGTCATAAATCTTCTTGCAATAAAAAATAAGCCATCAGGAGCTCAAGAGAACCTGGTTGTTTCTAGCTGCCCAGTACTACACTTTAAAAGCAAAACCTGCAGAGACAGCCCTGCTCTGCGTAGCAAGAAGTCAGTCTAGCAGGAATAACCACTAGCTAATAAATAACACAGAGAAAGACACTGTATGATGGAAATTAAAGGGTTTTCATGGATGTCTGCTAAAACATCCATATTGGTTTGTACTAATCACATCCCACTGCCACTTGAAAACACAAACTGGCAGCAGAGAATGGAATCAAGCTTTTAAAGACTTAGGATTTACATTTTCTGGCTTTTGAAGAGAGATGCAACATATTGCTGGGCACAGACTGAAGAATTACTGACCTCTTTTGTATATAGACTCCTTAAGTATCCGCTGGTGGAGTAAGACAAATCTGGGTGAATGCTCACTAGAATCAAGACATCAAATTAATAGCAGTAAGACTTTAATAATAACATATTTTGCTCATTATTAATGATCAGTAATATTTCCCCTCACCCCCTGAATAAAAAGTTCAGCATGAAAGACCACAGATGCTCTTTTAAGCATGTTTTAAGGGGCCATCTCTGCTGGTCATTTGATGGAGTCTGTTCAAGGATGCTGTACCTAGAAGCATGACAGCACTACAGCAGAAAGTAGCTGGGAACCCCTGTGTTTTTCTCCATGACTTCCCGCTGCTACAAACTGTCAGACCATCCAGGGCAAGGAGAAGATTGCTAAGGAGTTACCCTAACCATGCAGGAATATAACTGAACAGAACAGTGCAAGAAAGATCTTTGCTTTGATCCACAAACACTGCCCTTTTAGTAGGTGTATTGGGGGAGCAGTAAATAATGCAAAAGTGTATTTCATACAGGAACTCATCCATATAGCCACAGCTATCATGAAGGCTCAAAGACAATGGAAAAGCACACATTATTAGGAAGGGTGAAAATAATCCATGCATTTTCTTTCCTTTGACAGAGAATTCAGATATATTTTTGTATCTGGGTTTGGATGAAATGTTCCTGCCATTTGTGCAGCAGTGATAACTGCACAGCATTCTGAATATTTGGCAGTGTACAGCGATATTTGTGTCATAAATCATGGATGACATCAGCCAGGCCATTCATAAACTCAGTGAGTAATGACAAACGGAAAGCAAAGTTTGGCTTTCAGTTGTGCTGGTGTAAATCTGTAATAGCTTTGAAATCTACTGAACACTGAATTTTGTAAGAAACTCTTAATTTTTAGTATTCCCAGGAGATCTGAAAATCAAAGGGCTGCTTTCAGAGCACTAAGAGCAGCATAAAATTTAAGATAAAAGTTGAAGAAATCCAAAGACTTTGTGAAAAAGAAACCTGTTTTCTAGGTTTGCATGTTCCAGTATATGTTGTCATGGTTAAAAAATGGTGTCAAATGGTCTTATCAGCAAATCTTAAATCTGAAGAGGCTACAGAAGACAATAAACTGAAGCAGTATAGGAATTACATTGCTTTGGATATTTTCTAGCTGGCAGGAAGGCTCTGTTTCATTTTTTAGCTATGTTGCATCCTGCGAGCACAAAAAAATTCTTCATGACCTCATCTGGGATGATGCTATAGCTGGTGCTTCAGAATCTGCCTGAAGACCCAAATCTGGGTAAGCATTTTCCCTTGCTTTCCAATAGTTATAGGTCTTGGTTGTTGCTCTTTAAATAATGGGGATCTGATTATTATGCTGCTAGTTGGCAGGTGTGGATGTTGGGGAGACTAAGGATAACTAAAATGAGGTGGAGAAAAGGTGGTATTGTTCTATGTAAACAGGAAAGAAAGCAAGGCCAAGACCTCCCTCATCCTTCAGTCCTGAGGTGTCAGAATTATGGCAGTTTTTGTCATTGTGCCCTATGAGCGGGGCAGGAGGGCCAGAAATCCGGTGTTTCCCCAGGCAGAGGTCTAAGCTGGGATCTAAGGTTTTAAAAATTATGTATTAGGTTATACAGACTCCTTAGGTTACATGTCTCCATATATTAGGTTATATGTCTCCATCGACAGAGGTTTCCATATGAAGGTCTGTATACATGGTCTTGGAGGAGTTTGTGCATGGAAACATATACACTCAAAGGAGTAATTTATTGTCTCCTTGTTCAAATGCACCAGAAGTACACCTGGTAAAACACCAGTGGGACAGAAAAGGAGTAGCAGTTGGATGCCAAATGTATCAGATGTTACCTCGATGAAACTAGTCTGTGCAGAGATATGTATAAAGAATTTGTAGAGCTTTTGGAATGAAGACAAAACACAGATGTCTAAACTCCCTTCAATGTAGATTAGTGTCCCTGTTGCATAATTCACAGGGGACTGACAGTGTAAAGCTGCAGGTGCCTAGAACTAGGTCTTTGCTAAGAGGTCTACAAGGTCTGCTCTAATACTGAGCAGTTTTGAGTGAAGAGGAGATACTGGACGATCCTGATTTAATGCATCTTCTAAGCTCATGCACTTGCTTCCTTTGGTGTGTGAATATCCGTGAAAGGCAGTGCCTTCATATTGCAGTGTACATCAGGTAGGGATGAAGTTGTCAAAATCCAGATGTAAGCAGCAAAACTGCTCTGCTTCCTGAGTACTTGGCTCTGGAGCAGAGAAGTGGAGAGGTATTTAAGTTATGCCTAGTGTTAATCTGTATTAGCAAAAAAGCACTGCAAGCCATTTTCATAATTCTTTGCTTGCTTTTTGCTAATCCTTTGCTAGTTAGAGAAAAAAGCAATATTTTGAAGGCTTAAATTTATTCAATCTGTTCTGCAGATTCTCAAGTAGTGAGAAGCAGATGCTTAGAATATTATCAGTCCAGGTGTTGCATACATTCACCTAATTGAAGACCACCTGATTGCCTGAATGAATTCCTATTAATTAGAGTTGGTTGAACTGTTTCCTCTGTTTGTGTCCTCTCCTGCCACTAGATCATATAGAAAAAAGAAGAATTTCTCAGATAGTCAGTTGGCCAGAACTTTTCATATTGGAATTGAGCAGCAGTACAGCCTCTCACTTCTTGCCAAATTCCTTGTGTGAACTGGTAGCAATAATAAAAATAAAGATACTTAACATTTATATCCTCATAACTCTTGCCCTCTATAGAACCCAAGCCACCTATTACCTCCAGTTTGCTCAGCTGCAAATGAAAGATTAATTATTTGCTCAAGACAACATGAATAATCACATTGTTTTTCCCCTGCATTTTCAGCACTACAATTAATCATCTGACATACTACATTTTTTAGATGATACCAGAAGTCTATTCAATTTGATTCTAGCATAGTGATACAAGTAATATTTGGCCAAAATTTTCAAGTTCAAAAGAAAAGCCACAAACTTTCAGACATACCTATCTTGTGCATCCTGACTGTAAATAACAGGAATATCACAGATGCTTTTGGTAGTGTGTGGGGAGCAAAAGGAATTTACAAAGCTAAAAAATTACATGAGATCTAGAAAACTTGTATCTGGTTTCTACATTTGAACAAAATATTTTGATCCTGCAGAATTTAAATTCTGCTGGCAGCACTCTCAGAGCTTCATAAAACCCTGTATTGCCATATCAGCAAAATATCTGACCCAAATATCTAAATTTATAGGTGTTTATTAAATCATAACCAGAGAAACATTCTTACTGAACTACATGTTGACAGTTATTCACAACAGAAAAGGAAAATAAGTTGAAATACACAGAAAAAAAGAAAGCTGAGCCTGAAAGAGGAATAGAGGAATGAAATAATAGAACAATAATGGGTGACTGGGACACAGATAGATTATGAGCTCAGCTTTGACTGGTCTTATGAAGTACAAAAAATGTCCTTTCCCCCAGTTTCCTCCTGCTTAAATTGATGCATCACACTATTTCTATTTTTCTGATCTCAGACAAATTTCATCTAAAGACTGCTTCAAAACATTTGGAGGAATCCTCTCTGGTAAGGTTTTGAAACATTTTTCCTGGAAAAGGCTATTCTGCTCTAGTGGCAGGCCTGCCTTCTTTCCTCAGGCTCTATTTTTCTGATACAAGAACTCATTTACAAGAAATTATCAAGTTTCTGCAATAGCTATGATAGCCTGCCCTGCTTTTAGCTGCTCAGTAAGCCTTTTTACTCCATGGGTTAATGCAGGTCCATTTCAAAGGGGTAGGAACATGCTATGGCATCCCTGTGTTGTGTACATTCTCTAGGAACATCAAACCTGAATGTGAGCCTGATCTAGTGTGAAACATTTTCCACCTTGTTAATTAAGTGAATCCTTTTTGCCATTATCTAGTAAATGCATCTTTTCCTAGCTCATATATGTATTTCAAATTGAGGGTACTAATTTGTAAAACTTGTTAGCTAATGATGGGTGATCCTGTTCTTTTCCCTGGTGCTTTCTTCCAATTAGGTAATTTTCTCAATCTGCTTTGAATTTCCTGTTCCATGATCTGCACTTCACTTTGATTAATCATATCACTCCATTCATATGTTCTTTTTTCAATCTACTTTGCCAAAAGGCTGTATGATACCTACCATTCCCATTGTTCTTTCCAGAAATCAGTCATGCTTAGTTCATTTGTCACTATATTCTTCTCATCTTTCTGCCTGACAGTTTGAATGATTTCCTCTGGTCATCTCCCTTCACTGGTAATGGTGGAGTTTGTGTGTATATTCCTTTAGTTCTCGTCTGTATCAATAAGTCCTTCTTCAAATCCACTTCAATTTCTGCAATGCTATGATAAAAAATTAAGATTTTTTTCCTGTGATTGCATTAGCATTGATCTGCTTTTCAATTTCCCTTTATTCGTGCCATCCCAAGTAAAGCTTCTGTCTTTAAAACGTTCCTGTAGGCAGTGGGACAAGTACAGCGCGCATAAGAAATGTAGCCATGCCTATACATCGGTAAGTGTAATTTTATACATGGAAAAGGTTTGAAAATATAAATTGTGCAGCATCATGACTATTTAGATGTGTTTCTTATTATGGTTATGCCTTTTAAAGCAACACTATACTTATAGGAATCTTCATGATTCTTTCCTGATTCTCTCAGGAATTGTCATCCTCCTCACCCCCCACTGAAATGTTTATTGCATAAAAGCATATATAGTGCTATATATCACACTAAAAGTGAGTAATTAAGACCCAAAATTCTACAGTATATTCTGTTTCTTTCTTTCTCTCTGCCCTTCTATCTTACTGGATGAAGTAGGAAAGAAAAGTGGCAGAATTCCTATGCCTTTCCAGTCACAATTTCTGTGTCAGCTGAAGCTGAGGTTTCTCAGAGTGAACATTATCATCTGTTCTCAAGAAAAGTTTTAGAATTTGAAAAATAAATGACATAGTGTTTGTTTTTCTCCTTTTCTGGACATCAGAAGATTATTATTTATTATTATTATTATTTATTTGGAAAAAGTATTTTCATTGTGCTTTGTTTCTGAACTAAATAATAAATTTATAACCTCTTAAAGTGAGTGACTGACCATGTGGTTCAGGTCAGGATTGCCAACATTATGGTCTATCAAACATCAGGGGATCAGTTACATTAAATGTATTAATTTCCGGTAAATCTGTCAAAGAGAGAACTGTTATTTTAACACTGTGAGTTTCTATGCTTTTTGGTAAGTGTTACCCCTATCTGCATGATGGCTAAGGATGTGTTTTAAGTGGTCACTCACAACTCATTGTAAGTAAGTGAAGTGTTTTC
Source organism: Psittacula echo (assembly GCF_963264785.1). Lineage (NCBI taxonomy): Eukaryota > Metazoa > Chordata > Aves > Psittaciformes > Psittacidae > Psittacula > Psittacula echo. The sequence goes on along the minus strand of NC_137737.1, from coordinate 40,190,765 downwards.
TGAGACCTGTGTCTTGATAGAAAGGATGGGAATCTGCTCTTCCAGTGAAAAAGTAGTTGACTTACCTACAACATAAAGACACTAATTAAAAATTTAAATGTGCTTAGTGGAGAGTGGAATGTGTTTTGGAGCTACAGTTTCATAATTTGGAACAGCTAGAGCATCTGTTCTTTTGCAGATAAAGGGCAACTGTAGTCTGAATCAAATTACGTCAGCCATTATTTTATCTCTGTGTTGTTGGTATCCTTGCACTTATCCTCATCTCTTCTCTGACCTTTTGAATATTGGAAATTACTTGGTGAGAAATGTTTTATTCCCACTTTAGGATTCAGTTTGTTGCCTTCCTTTCTTTTTACGTTCTTTCTTTCTCCCATTGTTATGCTACCTTTGTCAACTCTTTTGAAAGCATATATTGTGAAACACATAATTAAATAGCAATAATTCTACAAAACGTGATTTGTACAAAGTGCTGATACTTCAAAAGTAAAACATGTTAATACTCTTTTATTTTCCCTCCTGCACTGCTTCATTCCTCTCTGCGTTAACTCTGTACATGGAGGTATACAAAAGTCATAGCAAAGGTATACAGAAGTCATAGCAATTAATGTGATTAAAAACTTATATTTTATGCAACTTAAGAAGCACTGCATAAGAAAACAGCACATCCACATCACAGTAATTCTTTGATCTTGTAGGGTGGGTTCAAGCCTCTCTATGAATTGTTGTCCATTACAATTGAGAAGTGCCAAAATCTTTTTCTTGTATGCTCTCTAAATACCCTTTCTCTGATGGAATGACATAACAGAGGTTACTGGATTAAACCAAAATTCCTACTTTAGATGTTATGTTTGATTGAAGTTTGTATTCTGATTGGAAATCTCTGAGTAGAAAATACTGTTTATTACCTTAGAATGAACCTGGTATCTTCAGAGATGATGATATATCAGGAAAACCGCTCTATCAGAAACTTTTAAATGCATAGATTTTCTAACCTTGAAGAGAAAAAAACCTCAAGTGCCTTTTGAAACTAAAGTTAAAGAAAGAAACATTGCGAAGTTTTCTTCCATTCTTGTTCTTTCTCTGTTTTCATGCTTTTTGGGATGTGATAGTATTCCAGAGAAATCTTGCCAAATGTTTTATTATTGACAGCACTCAAATTCAGGATGATGAAATCTCTAAGTATCCTGCCAAATCTAGGAGAGGAGGCAAGTCTATTCTCCATGTAATTTTACTGTCTTTCCCTATTGAAGGTTGAGGTTCTTAAAGAGTTTCCAGTTACAAAAATTCCCAAGAGGTCTGCAGCAGCCGTGGTCAGCAACTGCTGGTGATATCTGGGGACAAAAAAGCTCAGATGGAGGAGCTTGAGCCGTAACAGAAACTCCTATTCAGGTTGGGTGTTGACTTCTATTTACTACATCTTATATTAACTTGGTCTGTGTTGTGTTTTATTACCAGTTCTAAGCAGAATCAATAGGAAATCCTGACTTTTGAATCAGGATTTGACACACAGTCCTGACACTGTTGTCCAAGGTAGGCATTAGTGAGTAGAGCTGCAACTGTAAAAATGAGTATCAGTCACATTATATGACTTTAAACACATACCTCTCTGCAAGATACGGAGAAGCTGTGGCTTCATGTCAGAGTACCACTCAAATCTTCAAGCAAACATTCATTCATCAAAAGCATGGTGGAAATTTTGCAAACTAAATGTAGCATGTAGGTAGTAATCTTCCACTATCATTAGAGCAGATCCATTGCATTACTAAACAGGCTTTATGTGTTACTCTGGAGAGAGAAGAGCTATTAAGCAAATGGTTAGGGGCATATTTTCATCAAGACGTGCAAGAGCAGAGCTTCACCTTTTTCAAAATCTTACACTGGTGCTCAGCACAGTCTCTGAACATGCTTGTAAATCTGAATAAAATGTATAAAAAATAGATAATGAGAAAAAAGGTCTATGTGACTAACTTAAATGATCCCAAGTTGTGTCTGCAATTGTGGCGCTATTTGCAAATTTAAATGATGATGGTTTTGTCACTTAAAATTAAACGTATAGAGAAAACTATTTGGTTCATTTCTGCATATTCTTAAGTCTTTGCTATGAAATAATTGAAAAATATTCTACCCACATGTGCTGAAGTGCATTCCCTTTAAAAGTTCTTTTTTGCTTAAAGGTCATTCACTGCTGCCTGCACTGGATAAATAACAAGATCTGAGGATCTATTTACCATAAGAAAAGGCATTGTATGAAAGAACAGGGTGGTAACATCGCTTTTCAGAAAAGCTGTGCAGCAACACTACATTTGTTTCTGAACACCATGTTTTTATATAAATTATTGGTGGGAGATCTGAGAAAAAAAATTATAATGATGAGCAAGCCAAAGACTGACTTCCTAGAGAAGATTTAGAGCCCCTCATACATATGGTAGTTTGGAAAAGTGACTAATGGCTACTGGAACTACAACAGAGGTCTTCCAATATTTAATAGGCATGAAAACAGAGAAGTGACAGAAATATTTAGGGTAAAGGAAGAGAAGAAAAGTGTAAATCTTTTGGGGTAAGAAACTGTTGTGTAGGATATAGTCTATTAGCTGTTGAAATAATTTCTGTCAGTATAGAATTAGTCCTAGTTTTTGTTTGGTTTTTTTTTTGTGTTTTTTTTTTTTTTTTTTTTTTTTTGCATGACTGTTAGGAATCAATTTAATAAGAATAAAAAGAAATGCAGTCCAAGTAACAAGAAAAAAAAAAATCCAAACCTACGTTATATTTGAGAGGGAACTCTTCCTGATTGTAACTTTGATGAGATGTAGAACTTTCTGAAAAGTAGTAAAGCCCTGTCTCTTGGGACCTTAGGAGGAGAATAAGAAAGATGTAAGCAAATACATAATTGCAAGCACTTTTAGACTGACACAGAACAGAACTAGATTTGCTGAGGTTTATCCATTTTAAATTGCAACAATATTCAAAACCTTTAACTTTGATGCCTCTGTAATTCTGAAGACACTAGAAAAAGAAATAAGCAAAAGGTCCTAGTGTGTTGAGGCACTCCTCTTCCCCTTTCTTCTTCTGAGAACTGTGCCTCAGAGGAAGCAGTGGAGTTAATATTGTTTAAATTCATTCTGGAATAATCATCTTTACCAGGATTGTCATGCACTTGCCTTGCTTTACCTCCTAGCACAGGATGACAAAATTCAGCAATTTTTATCATCCACTTAAATATTTGCAGCAGGACTACAACCAGTGAGACATATGACACAGCATCTTGGAAACTCACTTCTAGAAAATGTAGGGCAGTTGCTGATGCTGCCAGGCTTAGGATGGGCACCCACAGGGTGATGCTGGGGTGCTTTGGTTATCCATACTAGTACTCTGCCTGAAGAAGAATTGTACAATCTCCAGCCTGTCCTGCTAACTGCAGAGACATGTTAGACTCCTGTCAGTTGTTCTAAATAGTGGGTTTGATTTATTTTCCTGCTCTGGCTGTAGTGATCAAGTACAGGGCTGCTTGACAGATATGTATTCATAGTACTGGCTGTGTCATTTGCACACCTTATCACCCCTCTTTTTTTGTTCCTTCATTTCTCTTGCACTTACCTGCATTTCTCTGCCCTGATCTTCTCCCACATGAGCAATCAAGGCCTAGCTACCTTTTACCCTTATGTGCATTCATTTGGTATTTCTGTTATTGTTGTTTAGATAATCTTAACCTTTTATATGGTATTACTGATCTGGTTACTCAGGCACTGTTGACCTTGCAAGACTTTATTATCCCAGAGATCCCCAGTGCTTCCTGCTAGTTTTCTGTGAAATTTGGTCATTTCACACATAACTTCTCCTTAACCACCTGTGAAATTCAGACCTCTCCTACAGAGAAGGGCTACTAGAATGAGTAAGGATCTGGAACACCTCTCATATAAGGAAAGACTGAGGGAGCTGTGCCTGTTCAGCCTACAGAAGAAAAGGCTCAGGGGGGATCTGATCAGTGTGTATAAGCACCTGAAGGCTGGGTGGCAGGAAAATGGGACCAGACTCTTCCTGGTGGTGCCAGGTGGTAGGATGAAAGGCAACAGAAGAACTTTAACTGTGATGGTGACTGAGTCTCCTTCCTTGGAGATATTTAGGAGTCATCAGGGCACAATCCTGAGTAATATGCTCCAGGCAACCCTGCTTGAGAAGGGAGATTGGACTAGATGACCCCCAGTGGTCCCTTCCAACCTCAACCGTCCTGTGACTGTGACAAAATCCCAGTGCACTAGAAATGACTGGTGTTCCATTTTTGCTTTCCATCCCACATATTTTCTCCAATTCTTATAATTGCTGATTGTTGCTGTTCAATATTTTTTGTACGTTCAAAGTGATAAGGATCTCTGCCTTTCTTTGCTATTGCCACATCTGGTCTTCTAATATACATTCCAATTCCATTAAAAGTATAATTTTAAAAATTTGGTAATGTTTTTTAATTTCTTATTTTCTACATCTTTGTGTTTTATGAAGATAGCATTCCTTTCTTACTTGCTGTACATTACTGCCAACTTTCTAATGTAGTAATTTATACTCATCTCCAGACAGTTAGATGCATCAACTGAAAAGTGATTTACAGTTAATGAGGCCAGACCACACATTTTATTGTCTGAATTCACATTTTCCCTATCATCTGTCTCTGTCTGTGTGTTAATGTCTTACGCAAATGATTTATTTTGAGCACTCATAGTTAAAACTTCAGGCTATTCTGTCCTTCCTCTTTTGTCAGGTCACTTGTACTGTTCCATTTTATTCGATGAGATTTTGTGAAAGGTACTCCATGTGGGTTTTTTGTTTTATTTTTCATCTCTTTTTGCTTTGGTATATCTTCCTGTTGTATAAAGACTTATTGTCAGAAGTAGTATATTCCTCAGATAGTTTTGGTTTTGATCCAGTAAGTCCATTTCTCATAGTTTCCTGTCATTACTCATTGTATTCCCCGACATCCTTCACTGATCTCATCTTTTCTTCTGTACACGTCATGCCAACACAAAGTCATTCCAGGTCGAGGTTCATACAATGCTAACTTCCTCCTCCTGCTCCTGTCAGATTCCCTTAAACCCACTTTTCATCAAGTCACTAATCCCAGGCATATGATCTAATGGGGTGGTATGTTGCAGCTCCTTAAGTAAGCCTAAGAATTACTGAATTTCCCTTAAAAATAAGCTTTATTTTCTGTTTCCTTATCATAATTCTCTTTAACTGCTGCATAAAGCTGTGTACATCTCCACTGCTGGATAGCTCATGCCGCATTCCTGTGGCACTGTTGCAATTCTTTTCAGTATCACAAGACTGTTAAATCTAAATACCAACTCTCAAATTTCAGAAGGCTTTCACTGAGGAATTAATATCAAGGAAAACCTGCGTATTTTCAATCCCCATAAAACATATGGTATTTGTTCTTTCAGTTTTCTAATAGCATTTCCCATGCATTTCAATAATTACAACTTAAAAAAAAAAACCCAACCAAGTAAGGAGATAAGCAAGAGCAAACTAGGCTTTTCCTAAACTCTTGTCTTCCTGTTTTACCAATCCATTCATTTATTCATTTTAAATTCTAATGAGATATACCCATAAAAGATTCAAACATATTATAAATTTCTATCAGTGTTACTGTTGTATAATGCAGTGTAATCTACCCAACTAAACTGCAGGCTTTTCCTCATTTGTTTGACAAAGTTTTCCTCTCCATGTCATCTTTGTCTGCTATCCAGTGGCTCTTTACAACCTGAAACTTTGGCACCCTTCTTGTTCTTGAGGAATCCTATCATTACTTTCAACATGCTTGGCAGTTTTTTGATATTAATACAGTTAATGCATTTCAGTTACACCTAAATTTTTGGAAAACAGAATATAGACTAAATTTTAGCTGGAACATTTTACTGTGTAAGAACAGTTTTCATTAACAAGATCTTTCTTGAAACTATTCAGCTAAATTTACTCTTTCCTGTTTGTTTGCATACATTTTCTGAGCAGATTTATGTTTGCAAACCCCTTAACTGATGATTTTAGATTCCCTTCATTCCCAGTTGCTTTCCAGTTAGGTAATTCTTTCCAAACATCCTCATCTGTGATCTGCACTTTATTTTGATTGACCACAGCATGTTATTCACACTTTGTTTTTAATATCTACTTCTCAAAGAAGTCTTTGTTTCTCTGCAATCAATAAATCAAGCATACTTTTTTTTCAGTAGTCCTCATATTCTTCTTATCTTTGTTTCAATCATCTGCCCAATTTCTTCTTTTCATTTACAAACAATTTTTTTGGTAGAAACATCATTATAAGTGAAGCTAGTAGCAATTCGGAAGGTTTTCCCAAATTTAAGCTGCAATAAATGTAATATTACTGACTTTAAATATGCTCTTTCTCAAAATAAATTCCATTGTTTAAATGTGATTCTGAGATGAAAGCTCTGTGTTAAAAAAACCATACATCAGTTTTTAACTGGGAATGTTAAGAACTCCCCAGATTGGTTACCAAGTAACAATTTATTCAAGTTTCTATGGAAATTGCCTTCTGTCGTTTTTTGTTAACACAGTAAATATGCATCAAAGGTGATCTTTCCTATTGGTGCTGTTTAAAAGAAGACACACACAAAATTCAAAGATTTCTTTATTGAAGTGAGGTATATGAGAACCTTTCAGTCTCTGAGTTTTGGAAACATTTGCTCCTCTGCCAGGTTTACAACCACCAAAGAAAAGGATGGGTACCCATCCTACTTTGTTAGTACACAAAAAGCCTACATGACCTGCTAGCATACCTGACTGCCTTTGCTTACTAAAGAAAGTATTCTGGCAAGTAGCCCTCAATAAAGATACCATCTGCTGGGCCTTTACGTTTTCTCGATAGAGAAATCAGTGTTGGACAGCACCATGATTTGGCTTTCTATGTCAGTGTCACAAGATAAGACCACTGATGACAAGGAAAGGAATTAGGATTTTAGCAACTACATAGGAGTGCATGACGCTTGGCACCAAAAGATGCGATGAGGAGCACATAATTCAACACATAACCTCTTAGTAATTTAATAACTGGCCCAGGATTTGCTGACCGCTTGCTAATTATTGAACAATCCTGAACTGTCTGACCAATAGCCTACCTTACATCTCCTCAGCTGCTTGTCCCAAATGTCTAATAGCAACTGTTTTTGAAAGGGGTCCAGGAATGTCTTTGTAGTGCCTTTATTTTTCCACAGCTTTAGCCAAGAGTCTATGTACCAAGAATCCTGAAACTCCTAGCCAATACCTCTCCCTCCTGGTACTTCTTCCATAAACAAGTTCTCTGTTGTATTTCAAATACAGCTGACACTTAAACATGCCAAAAAAGAAGCTTGAGCAGAAGGATTCTTTGATTAGAAATTCTCTTAACACGTTAAAAATATGGTTTCTCTGTTGTTAACATTTGTAACATAGGGAGGAAGGAAAAAATGCAAACTTAAGACAAGCGATGAGAGTTAATAGACTACAAATTCAGCTGTGACTAACAACAAAAAGAAAAGGGCGTTTTGTACACAAGGTGTCTGTTCCTGTATTTCTCTAAGTTTCCAGAAGAATTTGGGGAACAGAGACTTGCTGTTACCTTCTGACCTGAATTTTTAGAGATTACACCTCTAGAAATTTCTTTTTCAAATGCTTTTTTTAGAAACTTGTACTTAGTTTTGACAAATAAGAAAAAGGAGGCTAGTTTTAAAAATTCAGCTGTATCTGAAAGAGAAGCCACAGCAAAGGTTCATTTTCTGAACAGGTATCTGTTTTATTTCTGTTATATTTTGAAAATGCTAATGTTGTGAGGTTTATAAAAGGAAAGTAGGATTATTCCTTGCTCAACAATGTCCTGTTTCACTACTTGTCAAATGATACCCATGACTAGTTTAATCAGAGCTTTATTCCTCAAATGTTGTTCAAGCAGAGGCTTTATTCATATTCCAAGTTTTAACAATACCATGTACTAACCCTCACGATGCAACTCAAGAGACTCTTTTTAAGGAAAATTTTCTTTCTTTTCTCTGTGATACTTTCACGTCTACTACTTAAAAAGAAGAAATACTTAAAATCCTCTTCTACAGCATAATTGAAATTAATATATCTTGATCCTTTTCTATCCCTAATGTCCCAGGAAAGTCTCCATAGATGTGACTAAAAAGCACTGCAGTAGTCTTTCTTACTGTGTCTTACACCTTCATGTGTCTTTCAGACTAGTAAAGCAATTTAATTTACTTTGCCTGTCTCTATGGAAATGATGCCATTTTCCCTTTAACTCTGTTGTTTTAATCTTTGCTTGGGAATTTGACCTGTAAGTAGCTTAAACTTTCAATAAGCCCTTTTTTGCTACTGTATATCATCTTAGTATTTCTCAATGGCTTAGTTAAAAAATTGACACTTTCAAGCAGAACATTGGAATATGCAGAAAATAGCAATTTTATCTGTTTTATACTTAACATACCTTTCTCATAATCCCCCTCTTCAGCTTAGTTACTTGCCATTTAAACATGTATTATTGTTCCAGCTGATAAAATACATTTGCTAAGGTATATTTCTTTGGTCTTCATATTCTTACTAAATCAGAAATAGTGAGAGTCAACAGCAACCAAAAATTATGCTTCTGTCTATGTTTCACTACAGTTTCTTCTCTTAAATCTTTTATCCGGTGCCACATCAGAGAACATTTCTTCAGCTCAGTTCCTCGGGATGAATCCAGAACTGCGGGTTAGAAGGGAAGGTATATCCTGCAGTTTAAGAGCAAAAAATAGAGACATTAGGATGGGATGGAAAATGACCAATAGACTGATCGATCTAGTGAAAGCCAGCAGGAAATACTGAGTTCTCTGACTTCTCCTTAGGCATTTTCAAGGCTGTGGCATTAGATAGGGACATACATAGCCTTGGATTCCCTCCTGGTAACAATTCCAAATCCTGGCTCTTCCTATGAACTGAGCAGTGGTCATTCTTTTTTCTTTACAGAAGGAGGGTGGTGCCATCATCTATTATCTGTACAGAAGTGTAATTACTATGGACATTCTGAAAACTAGAAGAAAATTCAGTGCAGTGTGGCTGCTGCAAGTTGTGTGTACTGCAATTTGAACAGCTACCTAAATCCTCTGTTACAGAAAAAATTATCTGCATCTATCCTGAAGACAAGTCAGTGTTATAAACCCATATGCTATAAATTGTCATTAAATTGGTGAGAAATCTGATATTATTAGCTGTCTAGGACATTTGACTGAAATATTCTTCCTACTTGAGTTGGAAAATGTAATCTGTATTTATTTGTTAAATAATCTATCTTTGACATTAATAATTAATGGATTTCTGGAATGTGTGAACTTCAACCTGCATCAGGAAAGCGATGCAGATAAAAGGGGGAGATGTCAAACATCTATACTTCAATTTGTATATGGAGTTTTGTTTATACCAGGGTTTCAAAGAACCAGCTTTGGCTTTGGTTTTACAAAACTAAACCTTTTATGATGAAGTTTTGAAAAACAAAACCAAAATGTAATTGTTATCTTGGCTTAGTTAATTTCACTAAAATAAATTTGAACAAAGTTGGACCTATCAAGATTTTAGCTTATTGACAACCTTAATATCTTTCTTCATCTCTTGTCTCTCTTTTCAGTATGAGAGGTACCTCTGTGGCCTTAGATTCCATTACAGTTATGACATACAAATCTGACCACCTTCATCTTCCTTCCGTAAAACTTACTCCACACAGACTTCCTAATCATGCTATGAAATAATATTCCTTACAGGAGATACTCCAAAATACACTCTTTACCAGGCCAGGGAATACAGTCTTTGGCTGTTTCTCTGGCTGTTCATCTATATCTTGTCTTTGTGGATGAAGAAGTGGCTACAGTCTTCCCCAGGTTTTGCTCTTGAAGCCTATGACATGTCCATGTCTACTCTCAGTGTAACAGTAATCCAGTGCTGTCTGCCAGGGGCTATCAGATCTTCAGACCAGGGACAGATCTTTATGCTTGAGTCCTTTGCAAATATTTATAATTAATAATATTAGTTAGAAAACAAATAGTTCTCTAACTTTAGCCTTTTACAGTATGATTTGATCTAGGAAGACAAGCTGTGATGATTTTAGAGATTTAAGCTCTAAGATTTGCATCATTGTTTATAAAAATGAGCTAAAAAACTAAGATGAAAAAAAAAAAAAATCCAGACATCTGTTCTGCTCTTTATGGGCATCCAGTCTTTCGTTTCAATAGGTTCTTTGTTTTTCTGTCACCGCGTACAAACAAATGGTCGAAAGGCAAATAATGTTACTTGGAGATTGTTCAATGACTAAAAGCTGTGTAGTTGTCATGCAAACTGAATCTGCAAAATGAACTGTAACTTTTCCCAGTTTGACTCTAATAAGACTAGTTTGCTGATTAGAGGTGGTAACGATCCACGTCATCTGCTTCCTGAAGCAGATGAAAGGCTGCCTTTCTGCTGCACACACACAGGAGTGTCACATCTGGAGCTGACAAGGACGCTAACACCGAGTTTTATGTACACAGGAGAATTCATAGACCAGAGTGAGGTGCCAGCTGTTAATTTTTTTTTCAGTGTATTGAACAAGTTAGGTACAACATACAGTACCATACAGCAGTTTCACAGGATAGTGGACATCAAACTCATTTTGCAGACCAACTAAATGTATATTTAGCATCTGAATATTTCTTAATAGCTGCTTCATAATGACCAGAGGAAGTTTGTGCTTTTGTTCACTACGGGCAATACTACTTTTATTTAGTTAGGCATTTTTATATGCCATTTTTTCTTTTATATTCTGTATCTGTAAGGCTTTGTTCAAGTAATAAAAACACGTTGATTTTGCACATTTTTAATGCACTTCTTGTTTCCACTAGAATACAGAGTGGCACAAATCCCTAGTAAGAAAAACAACTTTGGCATGCCAATAAGTAATGCAGCATATGCTGTTTTTGAACAAAATGGATAAAATACAAAAATTAAGAAGCTGGTTATTTTGGGTTAGCATGAATCACTTTGGAACTCCATATCTTTTGCAGCTACCTAGAATGAATTTAACTCAAATTAGGTGCTGATTTTCTAGATGTCTAAAATTAAGTTACACAAATCCCACCTTCTCTGGATGGTATATAACTGCAAATTAAACAAATTAAACAAAACCAAAATTTCCTTAATAACTGACCACTGAAGAGGTATTCATTGTTTGGGGGGAAATGATATGCAAAAATAAGTATTTTAAATGAAATTCTTACCAGCTTATATCATTACAAAAAAAAAAAAATAAATATGTTTTTAAAAACTCATGACCTTAAAACAATCCACTACAATGATAACAGATGATCAAAATAATAGTTTAGCTTTCCAACCTATTGGAAATAGGGCAACTAAGATGATTAAGGGAGTGGAGCATCTCCCTTATGAGGAAAGACTGAGGGAGCTGGGTCTCTATAGTTTGGAGAAGAGGAGACTGAGGGGTGACCTTATTAGTGTATATAAATATATAAAGGGGGAATGTCACGAGGATGGAGCCAGGCTCTTCTCAGTGGCAAACAATGATAGGACAAGGGGTAATGGGTACAAACTGGAACACAAGAGGTTCCACTTAAACTTGAGAAGAAACTTCTCAGTGAGGGTGACGGAACACTGGAACAGGCTGCCCAGGGGGGTTGTGGAGTCTCCTTCTCTGGAGACATTCAAAACCCGCCTGGACACATTCCTGTGTAACCTTATCTAGGGTTCCTGCTCCAGCAGGGGGATTGGACTAGATGATCTTTTGAGGTCTCTTCCAATCTCTAGCATACTGTGTGTGATACTGTGTGTGAAATCAAATAAACACTAAGTGATAGAATTATTCATTTATCTTTGATTTGAGGTATGGTGTCTAAGGCATGAACTACATGACTACATTTTAATAAGAGCTGGAAGTATCTACTGTGGGAAGAAAATATTTTTTAAAATGATCTGTGATTAGACACCAGTGAGATTTGGGATCAGGTACAAGTATTCTGTGAAGCACATGAACTTCTTGCATAATTGTATGTTGTCATTGCTCATTTTTAGGCTTGCACTGATTTCATTCAAAATTGTGATTGAAAGTGTTTTTCAACTGCATTTCTCCAGATAACACTTAGAAATGAGCAAATATTGCGATACTTTCTGATTTTGTTTCACTGTAGCCAGTGCGAATGGGAGAGGTCTGGTGGGAGAAGCCAATCATCTGGGATTCTAGGTGCTAGAAACTGGGGCAACTCAGTAAATGATCCATATTTTCAGATGTTTGTGCCAACTCTCCAAGTAACATAGTAACTTTGTGAGGTTTGTGTGTCTTTATGCATTTTAATGAGCAGGTAGCATAAACAATATTTTAATTCCGATCATTGTAGATATACTTCAGAAGTTGAGTATGCAGATCTTAGGATGTCTAGACCTAAAAATGAAGACAACTGAGAGTTTCCATCAAAGAAAGAAGACAATTAACATGGTTTGTAAGTAAATATACAGAAAAAAAAAGAGTTTAGTCACATCTGCCATAAAATGTCCAGTTCTGGGCTCCTCAGTTTAAGAAGGACGTGGAAATGATTGAGCGCGTCCACAGGAGGGCAACGAGGCTGGTGAGGGGCTTGGACCACAAGCCCTACGAGGAGCGATTGAGAGAGTTGGAGTTGTTTAGCCTGGAGAAAAGGAGACTCAGAGGTGACCTTATCACTCTCTACAACCTCCTGAAAGGAGGCTATAGACAGGTGGGGGTTGGTCTCTTTCACCAGGCAGCAACTGACAGAACGAGAAGACACAGTCTCAAACTGCACCAAGGAAGGTACAGGTTGGATATTAGGAAGAAATTTTTCACAGAAAGAATAATAAAATATTGGAACGGTCTGCCCAGGGTGGTGGTGGAGTCACCATCCCTGGATGTGTTTAAAAAGAGATTGGATGTGACACTTGGTGACATGGTTTACTCGAAGTGTAGGGCATGGGTTGGACTCGATGATCTTGAAGGTCCCTTCCAACCTGGTAATTCTGATTCTGAAAGTCAGGAACAGGTATCCAAAGAGAAGCTTGTGTAAGAAAGGTCAATAAGAATTATTTCACAGACATCAGACGGATTTGGCACACTGAATCAATCATTAGCTCTAAGGGCCCACAGTACAAAAGGGTACTTCACAATACATAAAAGTAGTGAAGTGAGTATTAATGCTTATGAAACTTCATGCAAATATGATAAAGTAAATTGCAGATTGGAATGTATTCGGTCCAGCTTATACATGTATAATTTATAGTTATTCTTTCTTGGACAATAGTTTTCTGCTATGTCACTTTCTCCAAACTTTGTCCAATTCTTTTAGTGAAGAACATACCTCCAAGTTGCTTTCCTAGGTTGTTTCAGTTTAAGCACACAAGACACTTTAAACATTAGTCATTGATTATGATATAGGTATAGCTACATTAGAAAATAAAGATTTCCAATATACAGCACATCTAGCATTTTCAAGAAGGGGAAAATTGATGACCTGGGCAATTACAGACCAGTCAGTCTCACCTCCGTGCCTGGCAAAATCTTGCAGCAGATTCTCCTGGAAGACATGCTAAGGCACATGAAAAACAAGGAGGTGGTTGGTGACAGCCAGCATGGCTTCACTAAGGGGGAATCCTGCCTGACCAATTTGGTGGCCTTCTATGATGAGGCTACGAAACTGATGGACAGGGGCAGAGCAGTTGACGTCATCTACCTGGACTTGTGCAAAGCGTTTGACACTGTCCCACACGACATCCTTGTCTCTAAATTGGAAAGACATCAATTTGATGGGGGGACCACTCAGTGGGTAAAGAACTGGCTGGATGGCCGCACGCAAAGAGTTGTGGTCAAGGGCTTGACGTCCGGCTGGAGACCGGTAACGAGTGGTGTCCCTCAGGGATCGGTGTTGGGACCGGTCTTGTTCAACATCTTTATTGGTGACATGGGCAGTGGGATTGAGTGCGCCCTCAGCAAGTTTGCCGATGACACCAAGCTGTCTGGTTCCATTGATACGCCGGAGGGAAGGGGTGCCATCCAGAGGGACCTTGACACGCTTGTGAGGTGGGCTGATGCCAACCTTATGAAGTTTAACCATGCCAAGTGCAAGGTCCTACACCTGGGTTGGAGCAATCCCAGGCACAGCTCCAGGTTGGGCAGAGAAGAGATTCAGAGCAGCCCTGCAGAGAAGGACTTGGGGGTGTTGGTCGATGAGAAAATGAACATGAGCGGGCTTCAGTGTGCGCTCGCAGCCCAGAAAGCCAACTCTATCCTGGGCTGCATCAAAAGGAGTGTGACCAGCAGGTCGAAGGAGGTGATCCTGCCCCTCTACTCTGCTCTCAGGAGACCTCACTTGGAGTATTGTGTGCAGTTCTGGTGTCCTCAACATAAAAAGGACATGGAACTGTTGGAACAAGTCCAGAGGAGGGCCACGAGGATGATCAGGGGACTGGAGCACCTCCCGTATGGAGACAGGCTGAGAAAGTTGGGGCTGTTCAGCCTGGAGAAGAGAAGGTTGCATGGAGACCTCATAGCAGCCTTCCAGTATCTGAAGGGGGCCTACAAGGATGCTGCAGATGGACTATTCATTAGGGACTGTAGTGACAGGACAAGGGGTAAGGGGTTCAAACTTAAACAGGGGAAGTTTAGATTGGATCTAAGGAAGAAATTTTTTACTGAGAGGGTGGTGAGGCACTGGAATGGGTTGCCCAGGGAGGTTGTGAATGCTCCATCCTTGGCAGTGTTTAAGGCCAGGTTGGATGAGGCCTTGGGTGACACGGTTTAGTGGGGTGTCCCTGCCCATGGCAGGAGGGTTGGAACTAGATGATCTCAAGGTCCTTTCCAACCCTAGCTATTCTATGATTCTATGATTCTGTATTTTACTCTGCTAAACTTCATAGTATTCAGTAGATTGCAGAGAAACTCTATATTCCTGTTATTTCTTTCAAGACAACTGATAAAGAAATGCATGAAAGAAATGAAGTAAGTGGCGTTGACCTTCCCCTTTCTTTCTTTTTGGATCATTTCATACATCTGCTCATGGAAATTCTTTTGGTTCTGACATTTCAGCTTTTGATTGCAATAAAAATGAACACCTCATAGGCAGGCAATGAATCACTTAAATTTTCAGATTGAGAGTGACTGTCTCCAAATAGGCACTAATGAGCAATCTGAACAGCACAGGTTTTGAAAGCCTCACTCTTGCTCAGTTTTACCTCACTTTAGAAAAAAGGTTTTGAAAGAGTGAGGCTGCTTGTCAATTTTGTAACAATGAGTTTATTATCATTTACTTACATCATGGGATTTAGAGGGTGCTTTATGTGTTTCTGTAATGCTATTTTCAATCCCACAGAACAGAGGAAAAAATACAGCTTCTGCCAATATTTTCATTTTTTCCTCAAAGAAACCTTTATTACTTACTGGCTTCAGAAGAAGATGTATGTTATTACATTCTAACATTTGTTTTTTACCAAAAAGAAGGGAATGTTTTGAAGAACTTTGGTCATGGAGCAAAACCCAAGTTATTCCCATTCCTTCATTTTGATGTTATTTTTCTCTTTGCCACATCCAGTACTGTCCCAGAAGAACATCCTTAGCATACTTTCAAAGTAGTGTGGCAGTTTCTGAATGCTCCTTGATAGCATCACTACTCACTTTAAGAGAAGGAATAGTGTATATCTTCATGTAAAATGGTGGTGTCTTTTTAGTCAACAGAAACATGACAACAATAATAAATGGGATGCAATGCAAATTAAATTAGCAAAATTATTTGAGAAGACATATGATGGTTACACAAGACCAAAACATCTGCTTTCTTCCTGATTACATTTCCCAGAACACTACACATACAAAGAGGATTTGTAGCTCCTATCTGCTGTTCAGTAGGTGCTAAGCTCTTGCATCCACACTTAGCAGTATAACACTGATAAACTGATAAACAGGTTCAGGGTGCAGTCTGAAGGAATCCCTATGTATGTTGTAGCCATTTAAACACAAAGTTAATAAGTTATTCATAAGAGTACAAACCTTTTGCAAATATCCTTTTGTCAAAGAAATTGTCATCTATGTTTATTTCCCTATTACCTTTTCATCACAAGCATAATGGCATCTGATCTGCTGGAGAGAGTGTATTTACTCAATCCTTTTTCTTATTAAAGGATTCAGCCACATAGTGGCAAAGGTGATGTCTCAACTAAAGCAGACATGCGGGTTTCAAAAAACAACAAAAGTCTGAAACTGGGAGCTCATTACAAGAAAAAAAATTGGTATCAGAAGTTATGATGATATGTAAACTATAACTATCACAAATTGCAAGAGGGAAATGGGAAAACTTTACTTGCTGTTAGATTTCTTTTTAATGAATCATTTCCTTTTTGTGGAAATGAAACTGTATACATCAATGCCCAACTGATCGTGAATGAAAGAAATTGAAAATCTGAAATATGATCTTAAACTTAGAATAGCATATAGTAGCTTTTATGTTTATTTTAGAGCATAGAAGAATGTAATTGAAAGAACACAACATTTTCAAGTTTAAAAATATGCATTTTTTCCACCCAATTGATAAGTTTCAAGCTATTTATATATGAGGCTCTGTGTTTCAATGAAAGCTCCAACAGCATGATTGTGTCATCTTCTCAAACAATAATATGCTATATGGTAGAATTATATATTTGTCCTTGATGACAGTAACAGTGTTCAATTTGGGAATGTAACTATTTGCACATTTAATTCAGGACATGGAATTGTCCCAGGCTGGCTTAAGCCCACTTGTTTTAAACAAGCAGCTGTGCTTCTCCTAATATCCTCCATTGCCTTGATTGAAGAGCATATCACACCCCTCCTGAGTAAACAGAAGAGACGAAGCCTGAAAAAGCCCTTTCTCTTCCCTTGTGTACATTTTATAGGAGATTTTTTCTGATGTGAGTTTTTAGAAGTAATAAAACTCTCCCCCAGCCTTTGGCTCCTCTCAGGAGAGTCCTACTTTGGCTGCTCCCCAGACAGCCCAGCTTTGGTTCTTACCCAGAAAGTTACGCTTTAGAACTCCCTGGAAAAGTCTTGACCCTTGGAGACCTTTCTAGATATTGCTGGCCACTTCTTCCCATGTAGGCTGGCCTGCTGCATTGGAAGGAGCGTGCATTTTTGTCAGTATAAAAGCCTGAGCCACATACGATGCGGGGGAAGCGGAACCTCACACCACCCAGGTCATTGCCTCTGCAGGGACTCCTGCTAAGGTTGACCTTGCCACCTCGCACTGCAATGATGATTCTCGGGGCTGGTTTCCTGATCGTCTTCACAGGGTCTTTGGGGTTGATAAGATAACCAAACATCAGAAGTATCCTTTACTATATCCTTTACTAGGTCTATATTTTCCTATATTAATAAACTAGTTGTGAGTCCTCTATTTGTCTCTTGTTTTCTCTCACCTGGAATCCTTGAACTCTGGAACAGATATTTTACAGAGACTTATGAACTCAGTTACATCTTATTTAGATATGCAGCACAATACCTTTTGATTCAAGACACTAGTTTTCATTAACTATATAATTTGGAGTGTTTCTTGTGCACATGAATAACTGTCTCTTTCATCCATATAGCTGATGTCAGGCTAACTCTGCCTTAAGTGTAACATAATCCAACACTGGGTCAGGAAATAGTAACATTGGAAAGGAAAGAAGATGCAAAACGTCCCTGTCTTTCTCTCCAGCAATGCAATGAAGTGAATGATGAAAGTCAAAAATGCATTATGGACAATAGATCTCCTAAGAAAATTTTTAATTCAGCCTTGAATGACATCTCTCTGTACCCTCTTCCTCTCTTGGAGAAAATGTGGTTTTGCCGATAGAAAGAGACAGTTCACAGTTTACCTTGGTGGGAGGTATCCTCTGCTGATATAGAGTTGCTGTCTCAGACACCTTCTACCTCCTAGAAAGCTGATCTCTCCAGGGCTTGGCTAGGACCAGAAAATAGCTGCTACTTTTCAGCAGTGTCTGTGTGATTCATTTGCCCAATAGAGCAACAGGTCTGTTTTTGGTGCTGTGGAGATGTGCTCCCCTCCTCCTCCTCCCTCTTCCCCCTCCCCCAACCTCACCTTTATTTTCCAACTCTGCTCAAGTGATAACTATCAGTGGTGGTGGTGATGGATGTGCCTGGGCTGTGATAACTGTGTCACAACTCAGTTCTGGGGAGACAGATAACAAGACAGTAGTCAAAGATGAATCTGAACAATGTGCACCATCACCATGCCCAACCATAGAATCATAGAATCATAGAATAGTTAGGGTTGGAAAGGACCTTGAGATCATCTAGTTCCAAACCCCCTGCCATGGGCAGGGACACCCCACACTAAACCGTGTCACCCAAGGCCTCATCCAACCTGGCCTTAAACACTGCCAAGGATGGAGCATTCACAACCTCCCTGGGCAACCCATTCCAGTGCCTCACCACCCTCTCAGTAAAAAATTTCTTCCTTATATCCAATCTAAACTTCCCCTGTTTAAGTTTGAACCCCTTACCCCTTGTCCTGTCACTACAGTCCCTAATGAATAGTCCATCTGCAGCATCCTTGTAGGCCCCCTTCAGATACTGGAAGGCTGCTATGAGGTCTCCACGCAGCCTTCTCTTCTCCAGGCTGACCAGCCCCAACTTTCTCAGCCTGTCTCCATACGGGAGGTGCTCCAGTCCCCTGATCATCCTCGTGACCCTCCTCTGGACTTGTTCCAACAGTTCCATGTCCTTTTTATGTTGAGGACACCAGAACCACACACAATACTCCAAGTGAGGTCTCCTGAGAGCAGAGTAGAGGGGCAGGATCACCTCCGTCAACCTGCTGGTCCATAATTCTGTCCAAGATCTGACTCAGTCAAATTTCTGTAGTTGGTATGCGAACATGACTATTATCTTACTCCATAAATAGTGAACAAGTTTAGTGGCATTGAGCTCTCTTGCACAGCAGCAGGCTGCATGTCAGCATCTCCCTATGTCTAGGGATGCCACTCAAGGTTGCTCCTCAAGGCTGAGAGATTTCTTGCCACAACAGATTTTCACTAAGTGATTTAGCAGCATGCTAAAAATTGAAATCTTAGCTAAGTGATATAAAGGATTGACTGTACATATATGATCCTTTAGACATAAACCATTGACCAACCTAGATTCTTCTCTGAGAATTGAGAAAGCAAGGGATCCTTTCTGAACCTCCTGACTCAAAGGGAGGGTCTCTGACAGTTTCATCTGACCTTGTCCTCTGTGCAGTAAATAATCCAGTGCACCTTGCCATTGAATTTTGTTAAACCACTGTCACATTTGCTAACAAGTCTTGTTAAATCACTGTTTTACATCAATAAATATATTACTACTTCTTTCTTACAGCTGAAGTGTGTCACTCCTGCATCTACAACAGGTGCATCCTGATAATGCATCAGCAATCATGTGCCTGGTCATGAGCAATTCTGACATGCTTCATCAGTGAGAGACTGTAAATAAGTTACCAGACCACAGGTTCTTCCAATGCTGACAGACAATTGACAGCTAATGTCTGTTGTGATGTCTTTGCCTGATGAAACCCTACATAGAAGAAAGCCAGTGATCATCACTTAGTTGCTCTCATCCTCAGTTGAAATCCTCCACTCACCTATTATTTTAAAGAAGACCATATGAACTACAAACGAACACGTTTTATGGATAAGCAACTATGGGAAAACAGCCTTTTGAAGTAGGTGTTAATAATTTTATTTCAGAAATACAATGTAGCAATGACAAAAGTAGTAGTTTGTAAACAATTCTTTCAAATGAACCAAGGGTTTAGATTATTTTTATAGCATTAAGTTTGGTAAATCCTGAGATTACAGAAGTTATTTGACAGGTTAGTCTAAGGTTTCCTTTATTTACAATGATCTACAATAAAAACATCTTCTGCTACTGTTATCATTCTTTATATGTTTCCTTCTGTGCAGCATGCTTTTTTGGCTATATGATGAAACATAGCACATGCAGAAGACCATAAACAGCAGCTTGATTACTGCATTAAAGTTTTCTTGGATCCCACCAACTTTCTTAGGCAGCATATGAGCCTGACCAGGATGTAGAAATTTGGTATACCATAGGTGTGCAGAATGGTCAAGGACAGGAGAAACACGTAAAACTAATGAAACAAAGGAGAACAAATTCACCAGCTTGAAGACAAAGTAGATACATTAACTGATATCAGGTAAAGTGCTTTGTAATTAGTTTTAACTAATTCAAATAACAGCCAAATAAAAACCTCCAAACCTTAGTATTGATAAATGCTGAGGGAGGAATGCTTTTTTTGGTAGGAAGGAATGGGTAAGTGTACCAAAGAGGGGGAAAGGGGGCAGAGGAGGGGTGACCTCCTTTGCTCCACCCTGGCTTTGGATTCTTGGCTGATTCTGTTCTACAGACAATAGATAGTATCTCAGCTGATTAAAACAGAGGAAGTTAGTTTCTATTGTAATAGCATGAAATTAAAGACTGAGCTTTCAGAGAGATTACTGCTTTTCACAGACGGCTGAAACTGCTTGGCTTGCATCCCTGGTGCCTTACACCACTATGCAGGGAGCTATAATTGCTTACAAACACACTGCCAGTCTTTTCTTATGGCTTTATTATGGCTTGAATTTGCTGGCTACCTCTCTCCTTTTTTAAAAGTGTATTTTTAAGATTTAATTAGCATTCCCTGTATTTTGAATGATGGATAATGAAAAGTAAGATGTCAGTGTGTTAAATCTGCTTGCTAAATTATTACAAATATTTTTTAAAATCAGCACTATTTACCAATATTCCTAGTGATATTTACATATAATGATATGGGCAATGTAGTTTGTTTTCTCTTGGAGTTTTTTCAGTAAAATCTAAAAGGATTAAAAAGCTGCTTGAAATTATATTAGTTTTATTAATGTAGGGTTAGTACACTTTCAAATTCACTGCCATAACATCGTCTAAATAAAAAATCCTTAAGGCATACTGTCTCTAAACCGTTAGTATTGCACTTCTACCTATCACTGGTTTTGCTTGAGAGTATAAAAATTATCAGATGTATAAACATTCTGATAGTAAAGGACCATAAAGGAGCTAAAATTCTGAAGAATTTTATTTAGAGAAAACAATTCAAAGCTTATGTTGACCCTCTCACAACCGTTTTGATGTGTAGTGCTTTCATTTCCACGTGGATGTTTTTCTTCTTGGAAAACCAAAATAAAATACTTTTAGGTTAATAAAATCCTAGTCATATAAGCACGATTTAAGAAAGGAAAATATATGTTTTAATTGGGAATGAACATCGCATGGGTTTATTTAATGTGACAACTTTTAAAAATGTACAGGAAGAAATTCCTAAATTATTAGGTATATATATACGTGTATGAAATTAGGCAGAGTTTTTACAGCTACTCACCGTAATTCCAATGTTAAACATAATCAAGACAGCAAGGTCATTGCTATTTCATCCAAAGACACAGATGTGTTACCATACCCTGTGATAAATTGTTTCTCAATACTGCATTAATTTAGGCATATGTGCCCCTGAAGGAAAACCATCAAAGGATATAACATATATTGCTGGAAGTATTTGTCAATTATCTTTCCCTATGAACTATATCAGTTTTTGTTAAGGGAAACTGCTCTCCTTGGAACAATAGAGACATTCATTTTCTGTAACAGATATGATGAAAATCTCTTTTGGGCATCTCATCATTGGAATAGCAGCCTAGGTACCTGCACTCCTAGTAGCAAGTAGGAGTAATGTTAGCATGCCTCCAAAGGGTGTTTGCTGTCCCTCGAGTAACCTAGATTCTTCTCTGATTTCTACGTCTGGAGAGGGCACTGGAATTTATAGGTTGGGTGGTGAGATTGATGTGGTCAGTGGGTCTGACTTCTAAGTGCAATGAGCATCCTTACGGTCAAAAGTAAGCACTCAATGAATTTTTGGCAGCTCCACCACTAAATGTCTGTTTAAAGTAGTTGGATGTTTTTGTGGTTGGGGAGGTAGGAATTTCCACTTTGAATTTATGCAACTACAGGCTATTTAAAAACCTCACCTATGTAAGATAGTGAATAGTTACTCCATAGTGAATATCTAGAGGCTTTGACTCTCCTTTGTAAAAGGGTGACACTCAGCACAACTGAAGGAATGAATGTTGATGATTCCATCCTCAGCCTCTCTCAGACTGTTCAAATTGTTCAAATAACATAAAAATTCATACGGCAAGTGTGTTACAGCCTCTGTAATCTGTAGTGTTTAAGCAGAAGCCTGTGATTCACCACCCTCGCCGTCCCAAGCACAACATGTACCCTTTGCAATCAAAGCATAAGACTGCATCAAATGCCTCAACCAACCCTAAATTCCTATCTCACCATTATGGACATTGTTTTTTTTTTCTTCCAATTAAGTGGCCTGAGGACAGCAAGATTATCCAGATAAACTGAGTATTATTCATCCCACCTAGCTGGGCTTCTAACTAGGCTGATAGCTCCAGGTCCCTCTAGAGTAAACTGTGAGAGATAGGTGCCTCCAGAGTTTGTTTCAGTTTACTCTAAGGTAGATGAGGCAAATCCATCTCTGGAAGTGCCAGTTTCTGTTCATTAGCTGTACTTTGGTTCTAGATAGCTAACAGAAAGAGAGACTTCTGTACTTTCAGACAGAAAAAAAGTGATGTGTTGATAAATCCTGCTCTTTGTATCTGGCCTTTGCTTTTAGGCATGGGTATGGTCATTTACACGTGAATGAGCTTTTCCTTCTATTTTAAGATCACCTGAAGTGGAAACGTAGCGGGTACATGCCCATATCCTTTCCTACTAACCAGCCAAAGGAAATGAATTTAAAGCATCTTCATGTTATTGCAATATTATAAAATACTAAATTTCAGGTTTTAGTAGTTTGAAAATCCAGAAAAATGATTAAACCTGTAGAAGGACCTTTTATGTGATTACATCTGCTGCACCAAGAGGAATAGTACCTATCTCTTTGAAACAGATGACTTCCAGGCACTCTTTCACTTCTGAGATTGCTGCTGAGACCTGTGAGTTTTACTGCTTGTAAAAATCCTGGAGAGGAACATTTCATTTCCCTTTCTGTCAAGCTGCTATCTATTCATCCACTTCAAATTTGTCATGAACACTGGGAATTCAAATGCATTGGAGAAAACACACAGCCTACAATTTTAGTGATGTTTAGTGCTATTAGGAGTTGCCAAGTTTAGAGAGATTTATCTTCATAAGCTACTCCCTCTTTATCTATACAGCTGCAATTTCTATATTGCCAATAGAAGACAAATCATAATGGTAAAAAGTAGGCAATGACTGTTAGGGCTACTAGATTTATTTTATGCTAAATTGTGTATTTGAATATTTTTATTTACTAAGAACCCACTGTGATCATATAAAAGGTCCATGATTTTTCAATCTGTCTATGAATATATGTTTTCAGGAGAGTTGCACTAGTATTTTTGAAAGCATTGTGATTTTCACCCAGGGGTATATGTTTTGAAGTCAGCAAAGGAGAAAGTGTAAATCCCACTAACAGTGAGAAAATAACGGTTAATCATCAGTTAGGTTTGATTACTGTACACGGGGCACAAACAAAAGTTAACTTATTTTCTGAACATTGAAGAATTTGAGTTGACAACAGTGACTCTTAAATGCAGCTTCTGGGCTCATTCCAGCTAAGCCTCACGCAGTCAGTGGGACCATTCACCAGCAAGGCTTACATGGGGGTCCAACACTTTTTAACTTTAAAAGAAATTGAATCTCTTTTACCCATGTGGCAGGTCTGGGATCTTGTCCAAATTCTGTCTAAAAGGAATCATAATTGGTACTACTATCTAATGAAGTAATGTTAATGTACAAGTGTGTCCCTGTGTGAGCCAGCTAGCCAGTAAACAGTGGAGCTGTGAAGCCTTTCTGGACTTTCTTTGAAGATAGCAAGGTTTTCTGCAGCCCAGAGAACATAGTGAGGACCTAGTTTGCTAATCTGAAAGGGAGAAAATAAATTTTAAAAAGTCCAATTAATTTGATAAATAAATTCTTGAATGCTCTATAAACATGATAAATAAGCATTAAGGAATGGAAAATGGATCTCTCGCTTCATAGGTCACCTTTAAGACTTCCAGCTCTTAAGGAGAATTTTGCCTTGAGAAATCACAGATCTATGGCTTTTTAATGGCTTGCTTTCAAACAGAAGTATTTTTCATTTTGTTACCAGTTGGAACACATTGGCAAATTTCTTACTAGCCAATGACAGCAAGGAGAAACAGTATTTAGCAAAGCTATGCACTGAAGGAAAATACTCAAAGGGTGGTTTAAGTACATCAGGGAAGATGAGAGGTTTTAAATCTCCAAGTTTTTTTCTCTTCAGATGTCTGCTCAGAGTTGTATTAGGGATAGTGCTAAAATGAGGTGCCTCAGACATGCTTGTCTTCCCAGTGTCGCGGAATGGGCTCAGTCGGAGATCAATGTGATCAGACAAAGCCATTTATTATAGAAAACTAAATCTTTATATACTATTTCTTAAAGTTGTTTACACTAACTTGGCCCATTGTGATTTGATACATATCTTTGAGGCCCTTAACAACTAACATATAATTGGTTAAGCACAGGTGTGAGAACCTGACCTTCAAAGTTTTCCAACAGTCAATTTTGCAACTCAGTAAATTCCAGCTCCTTCTTATCTTGCTGGGATTCTTACTCCCAGTGCCTCACTCCCATCCTCCTTCACCTTTGGTTGTCCCTTGGTTCATGTCGAACTCCACGTAGGCACTTGCTGATCTGGGTACATGGCCGTTCTTTGCCAGAAAGTCATCCACACCCCAGCTTCTCAGATGGGAAGCTTAAGCCTTGCTTCCACTCTGCCTGTTACTGATCAAGGTGTTGGGCCCCAGTGTATATGTGGCTAAGGCACTATGGACAAGCTGGGATATTTCACAGGGGTTAGTAAATCCCCTTTCATAAAGCAAGCTTCTAGACTTAAGGTTCTGCCGTCATCACAGCATGGCAAGGACAGCATTTCTTTGTCCTAGACCCCCCTTGGGATTCAGAGGCACTGTGATTTTCCCAGCATCATAGAGGAGGAAACAGGTGGATAACTGAATTTCATGGAAATTTGCCAGATCTGTGGTGGCCACTAAACGTACTTCTTGTCATATGACTGTTTTTATCAGCTATGTGTGACTCTCCAGGGTGGAACCCATCATGTTATCATGTTGTCAGTGCTGACAAAAGTAGGCTAACCTTCCAGACAATTCCTACTCTTTTTAAAACAAAGAGAACTCCCTCTTTGCCTTGTGCAAAAGAAACTGATAAATATGTCTTTTTCTTCTCTTTCACTTTGCGTATTCAGAAACATGTAGGCACTGAATTGATGTCTGTTTGCACTGTTTTAATATAACTGTTGAGAGCAAGGAGTAAAAATGAACAAGGACAAAAAAACCTTTTCCTTCAGTCGCCTCTAACAGTGCCAATGGCAAGTTCTGCTTTAATAGCAAAAGTAACATTGCTGCTGCCTGTTGAAGCAGAAAGAATATATTGCTGAAGAAAAAAAAAATCAATGTAAATTATTTTAAGTGTCCTGCGTTATATTACTCTAAGTCAGACAAAACAGATGAAAACCGTGATGTATGTGATGGAGAAAGGATGTAGCTAAATACAGAAAGGCATGAATTATTTAAAAGCTAATAGATGACAGAAACAATTCAGCACAGAAGCAGATGACTTATGATCTGAGAATTTGCCTTACAAGCTTATATAACATAAACAAGAGAAGCAGTTGGAAACTAATGCAGAAAGGTGATGTGAAATGAGAATGAATGAGAAGGAAAAGAAAAGCAAGTGAGAAGCCAACGTATGTGTCCTGGGGTAAAGGCTGTGCCTCTAGCAAATCACCTTTTTTTACACCAAAGTTTTAAGCAGGGGGCAGTGATATGTCTCAAAGTGTGGGCCTTTGAGGCCATACTAGCTGACCGATATATCCTATGGGGCTCTGTGGTCCAAGGATGCCTACTTGATAGAGGTTTTTCAGCTGTCATGTAGTGCTGGGCTCTCATCATCCTGTGTGGCTCTCAGGCCTTCCCCATCACCTCTCTGGCAATGTGAAATGCCATGGTCAAGTGGACAAAACAGGAAGCACCTTCATGATTAGCTGTAGCTTTGTTCTTTTCTGGAGGATGAGGACCAGAGCTGCTTCACTTCATAGCACACAGAAAAGTTATTGCTGTTGAATGACTTCTTAGCAGCCTTAAGTTACCTGGGACTGTTTCTGTCAGGATGCTGCTGTCAGCACCTCCAGCAGGTTAATTGAACTGAAAAAATTACTGCAATAATAAGGCTCCTACAAAGTCACACACATAGCAGTTTCTGGAAACAAGCAGCTCTACCCTAGCAGGGGGCATGGGAGCTTCCCCATTACCCTCAAAACACACCTTCAAAACTACATAAGCCCTTCAGAAGGTTGTGGGGCGAAGGAAACCTGTTGAACATTTAAAAAAATTTCCTTATGTTTATCAATTTACAATTGACTGCAGTATGGCTGCTTAAGCAGCATGTGTTAGTCTAACAATGCTGGCTTTATTGTATCTTAATGTGCAAATAATCAATTATTTTTGAATAAATGGAAGTTTAAACAGTCATACCTAAGTTAGCATGAGTGGTGTTACAGTATAGCATTTTTAAAGCAATCAGATTAACTAAACAAATATCATCGACAGATCAGAGAAGATTAGTTAGAAAGAAGTACCTGTGCAGTATGCCTAACTGATGAAAGAAACAGAACATAAAAAAAGCAAAAAAGAAAATAAAATGGCCAAGGTTGCCCTACGCAGAAAGGCTATCACCTGTGCAAGGACTGTAAATAAGAATGAAACTTGCCTAGCAACATGCATTTGCATGCATGTATGTTTGATTTTGATGGGTCTATTTGTCAAGTGAAATAGCCTAAGCAAAGCAACTGTAAAAAGTACACAAAGCAAGTCACTGACAACATATATTTGTAATGATAAAAGCTAGTTTGAGTGCCAGCAGTACTCTACACTTTAAAAGAGTTACAAGATATGAACAGCAGGACAAATAGCTACAGCCTGATTTTTCTAATAAAAATAAAAAACCACATTCTTCTGGATACCCTGTTATCAATAAAATTTTGATATACAGCAATGCTAGGCTTGCCATATCAAAGCTATGCTTATTTTCAGGATGGCTTTCCATTAGTGAAATTTTTTCTATTTTCTTCCTATAGCAATTAATGAACTTCCTGACAGATCAAACATCTATGATATGACCTTTTTAATGTGAGATTTTGCCATGCATTAAACTGCTGTTCAATCAGGTATCCAGGTGTCCTGGCTTCAGCTGGAATAGAGCTAATTTTCTTCCTACAAACTAAATCTAGTCTTTTTTAGCAGCTTTAGTCTGAGAACAGTGTTGATAACACACCAATGTTTTAGTTGTTAAGTAGCACTTACTCCGATCATGGCCTTTTCAGTCTCATGTTCTGCCAGTGACAAGAAGCTGGGAGGAAGCAGAGACAGGACACCTGACACAAACTAGCCAAAGGGGTATTCCATGCCACTGCACGTCATGTCCAGTATATAAACTGGAGGGAGTCAGCTGGAAGGGACCAGTCGCTGCTCAGGTTGGGCTGGGTATCAGTTAGCGGGTGATGAGCAATTGTACTGTGCAGCACTTGTGTTTCTTGCTTTTATTTTCTTTCCCCTTTTAGTTTTATATTCTCTCCCCTTCTTATTTCCCTCATCATTATTATTAGTAGTATTGGTACTATATTGTACTTTATTTCAATTATTAAACTATTAAATTCTTTTGATTTTCCTCCCCATCCCACCCATGGTGGGGGAAAAAAAAGGGTGAGTGAGGGGCTGCATGTTACTGAGTTACTAGCTGGGTTTAAACCAAGACAGAATGTAACAGCAGTATATAATCTGGACAGACTATAAACGAGGTTCCATGAGATGTGTTCCCATTTCAGATCATTACCCACACACTTTGACTTTGCTTTATGTGCAAGAAGTGCCGGATTACACTTCCTGGACTTCTCTGGAAACTCAGCATGAGAATGGATGAATGTGAGGAACACCTAAGGGAGTAGAAAGGAACAATACTATAGTGCAAAGAAAATCTGCTGGCATTCTGTGGGAGTTATAAATATGTATGTAAAGGACATAATTTGGAAATAAGATAACCTTGGCTACTATTTTAACACTCATATAGATATTTCCAGAAGAAGAATTGTGATGAGTATGAGAGAACAATGATGAGCTAGAATGACAAAGTGTCAATAAACCCCTCAAATTTGGCTGTTTAAAGGTCAGAAACTTTTTAACACGTTAGAACATTGAAGGACTAGAAAATAGTATAGCACATGCTATAAATCTACTAGCAGAAGCCTGCAGAAAGCTATAAAAAATAATTGTTAGAACATATATATGATTGAATTTCAATGGATCATCATTTGTTAGTGGCCGTGACATGAAATCTATATCTTCCTCTGAAACTGAAGGTTGAGTGATACACCATTTTACACTGCCCTGATGTTTATATAGAATTCTGAAAACAGCATAAAGCAAAACAGAAAAATAAAGGAGACATATTCAAAACTATGTAAGATAACAGGGCAACCATATGTATGTTACACATACATAGTTAACTGGAAAAAATCTCCACCTTAATATAGTACTATCCTTTACTCCGTTAGTGTAACAATCAAGACTGCCTTGCTGTCGTGGTTTAAACCCAGTCAGCCATAAATCAGCCACGCAGACTCTCTCTGTCCCCTCCCTTCTTTCCCTCTCCCCACTCCCGGAGGGATGGGGAGGAGAATCGAAAAGAATATAACTCCCACGGGTTGAGATAAGAACAGTCCAGTAACTAAGGTATAACACAAACCACTACTGCTGCCACCAATAATAATAATGATAAGGGGAATAACAAGGGAAGAGAATACAATACCACCCACCAACCCATATTTAGCCCGACCCAGCAGAGAACTAGCCCTTCCGGATAACTCTCAGTTTACATCCTGGGCATGACATGCTGTGGTATGGAATACCTCTTTGGCTAGTTTGGGTCAGGTGTCCTGTCTCTGCTTCCTCCCGGCTTCCCCTCCTCCCTGGCAGAGCATGAGACTCACAAAGTCCTTAGTCAGAGTAAACATTTGAGCAGTAACTAAAAACATCGGTGTTATCAGCACAGTTCCCAGGCCGAAAGTCAAAGCCACAGCGCTGCACCAGCTACTAAGAAGGAGAAAAAATGACTGCTACTGCTGAACCCAGGACACTTGCTTTGGCAGCTGTAACTTTATATTAACATACCTAAAAGACATATCCAAAGTTTTTAGAGATAGAAGGAATTTTTATTTCATTTTTTAAGTAAGTGACTAGCAAAACCTTTGATTTCATCCTGCATTTGATTGGTTCACAATATGGCACTGAGACTTTCAACATAATTCTGGGAAATTCCAAAAAAATGTAATGAAGGATCTTACAGCTCTGTGAGCTTTAACTTCTTCTGGCTGGAGACATATTTGGTCATCTAGCAACAGTGTCAAACTTTCCTACACCAAGAAGTTTCACAAGCCAGTTGACTTCTATTTTTCCTGTGCTAACTCAATAGTCATACATATTGCAATTAACAATATTCCCATGAGGTTGGTAACCGGCTGTTTGCAAAATAATGTAGGCTGATCATACTGTAAATCACAATAGTTACATGAAATGTATAAGATATGTAATATATATTATAAGCCTAATTTAGAAAGTGTTTATTTTTCCAACCAAATAAAAAGTTAGTTGCACCATCCTATTATTTGGTTAAAAAACCCAGATTAATAAATTTATTAAAGATAAACCCATTACGTTTATAACACAAGAGAGTGAAGGGAGACAGGATTATTGCATTACTGGCCTCTTAGAAAGGGATTTAGGGTACTATTGACCATTTTCTGATTTCAACTTCTTAGGTGGCCTGGGACAACTTCCTGTAATCTCAGTCTCTGGTATCCTTTCTTGTCTCCCAATGATGTTTGCCATCAAAGTATGTTGATTTACTTATATTTTCCCGGCCTTAGTTCTAACACCTTAAAGCATTTTGCAGCTTAGGTTAAGAAGATCTACACAAGTATGTACAGCAGGCAGAGTATTCTTGTTATTACTACTACTACTATTACTAAATACCAGTGTCAGAAAATCTACACTGCCTCCTTTTGATAACATGGCCCAGATGACAACAAATAATCATAGAATCATAGAATAGTTAGGGTTGGAAAGGACCTTAAGATCATCTAGTTCCAACCCTCCTGCCATAGGCAGGGACACCCCACACTAAACCATGCCACCCAAGGCCTCATCCAACCCGGCCTTAAACACTGCCAAGGATGGAGCATTCACAACCTCCCTGGGCAACCCATTCCAGTGCCTCACCACCCTCTCAGTAAAAAATTTCTTCCTTAGATCCAATCTAAACTTCCCCTGTTTAAGTTTGAACCCCTTACCCCTTGTCCTGTCACTACAGTCCCTAATGAATAGTCCATCCCCAGCATCTTTGTAGGCCCCCTTCAGATACTGGAAGGCTGCTATGAGGTCTCCACGCAGCCTTCTCTTCTCCAGGCTGAACAGCCCCAACTTTCTCAGCCTGTCTCCATACGGGAGGTGCTCCAGTCCCCTGATCATCTTTGTGGCCCTCCTCTGGACTTGTTCCAACAGTTCCATGTCCTTTTTATGTTGAGGACACCAGAACTGCACACAATACTCCAAGTGAGGTCTCCTGAGAGCAGAGTAGAGGGGCAGGATCACCTCCTTCGACCTGCTGGTCACGCTGCTTTTGATGCAGCCCAGAATATGGTTGGCTTTCTGGGCTGCGAGCGCACACTGAAGCCGGCTGATGTTCATTTTCTCATCGACCAACACCCCCAAGTCCTTCTTGGGTCGGTATGTGAATGTAAGCCTTGTATATGGATAGAATATCAAAAGTTATCTGTTCTGAGAGTATGTTTGCTCTATAACTGGTAACACAAACAAGAAACTAACAATGACAAAAGTTAGCTTAAGGCTTCCTTACCTTAATTAAAGTAATCTGGGCATTATGAAGAGATTGTGCAGAAGACAGACTTCATTTTGGAAGAAGAATAGACAGTACTGGGTGCAAAAGGGAGGGACTCAGACCTTGGGGTTTAGCTGTTTAGAAATTTGGTGTTCATTCATTAACATTATGTGTCTAGTGGTGGTGTTTATGAATT
Organism: Psittacula echo; assembly: GCF_963264785.1. Lineage (NCBI taxonomy): Eukaryota > Metazoa > Chordata > Aves > Psittaciformes > Psittacidae > Psittacula > Psittacula echo. The sequence continues at coordinate 40,159,500 of NC_137737.1, read as the reverse complement.
TCAATGCTGATAGTGTATTCTGAATGTGCAGTTCAGGATAATTACGCATTTGCTGGGTAATTGTGTGTGATTAATAAATCAATAACCTGCTTCAACCCCACTTCCCAGTGATTACTTGTATCTTACCCAGTGCTGTTCATGGTCTTGACCCTTCCAACTAAAAAAATTGGAAAAGACACAGTAGGCTCAAGCAAAAGAATAAAATAGCTTAAAAATCAAAATGAAAGGCGCCAGACTTCTGCATAAGTTGCAATTAATTGCAATTGCACAGTTAAGCTAGGCTGTTGACAAAGATTACTGTAAAACTCCTTTTCGCTAGCTGAGACACTCCATCAACTAGTGTAGTTTCTTGCTACTCGTGTGGTGAGGGACGGAAGTACCAGTTCCCTCCGAACTGGGGTCAAGACATAGAGCATTCACGGAATGCAGGTCAACAACAGATTTATTGCGCAGTTACAATTCCTTATATTTGCCGCCTAAGCACCTCCTCAGAGTCAGCTGGTTCCTGTCCCTCCTAGCAGCTTTCCGTCACATCACGTGATCTTCCGTGTGCCAATCCCTACATCTCCCCCGCCTCAAGACTAGAAAACTTTGGGTTTCCAAATAAACAACTTATAGCTCTAATTAACTAAATAAGAAAGGTTCGTGTAACTAAGTATTCACACATGGTGCGTAATTCCAAGTAAGAAAGGTTTGTGCAATTAAGTATACACACACAGTGCGTAACTCATAACTCTAATTAACCAAGTAAGAAAGGTTTGTGCCACTAAGTATTCACACATGGTGTGCATTATATAATCAAACAAGAAAGAGACAAACATAAACACAGAGCGTCAGCCTGAAGTGACCTAGACGCAGGTGTTTCCGGCCTGAGTATTGTTGTATTCAACGGCCGGCTACAAAGTTCATAAGGCACGTTGTGACTGGATCCGTGAGCGAAGTCATCTGGACGCACAAGGGTCATGGATGTCATTCCGCATCTCTTTCCTCAGGTTCATTGTATCTCTCTCTCCCACATATAGCCAATCGTCAATCACCACCTGTAAAACAGAGCTCAAATACAAACTTACAGACACAGCTACAAATACGGTAATAGCCATTTTGCCGGTACCCAGCGTAGCCCAGTCTTACCTTCTACACAGGCATAGCCCCGCCCGTGAGCACATAGGGCAAATGGACCTATCTTACCCTTTTCCAGATCTTTCACCCATACCTGTGGATATGGGGGTTTGTCTAGAGATGGGGCAAAGTGCGAGCTCATCGGGGATTGTTCGCTTGATCCACGCGAGAATTGATTTAAACTAGTCAGAGCAGAAAGTAAAAGTCGGCACACGCGGCTTGCAGGAGTTTCTCTGGGTACTGACTCCCCCACCTCAAGACACATGAGGCGAGCTTTCAGAGTCCGGTGCATGCGTTCGACGATAGCTTGGACAGTGCTGTTATAAGGACAACCAGTCTTATGTTCAATGCCCACTGTTGTAAAAATGAAGCCACCAGTTGACTTGAATATGCTGGACCGTTGTCGGTCTTGATCTGGCTAGGGACTCCCAAGATCACCATGACCTCGCGCCAATGCAAAATGGCCACCTTAGCGTCTTGCTTGTGTTGTGCCGTAGCCAAGATGACACTGCTACAGGTATCAACTGTGACATGTAAATAGCGCATAGGAGAAAAGGAAGGATATTCGGTAACATTTGTCTGCCAGATATCATTAGGTTGCAAGCCACGGGGATTAACACCTGCTTCCCATAAGGGAGTGTGAACACAGGTCGGACACAGACGGATAACGTCCGCAGCCTGTGCTCGCGAAAGACCCGTAGCCCGCGTCAACGCTCGCACACCAATGTGTAGCAAGGAGTGTAAATGTTTGGCATGCTGAAAAGGGGTCTCTGTAAAAACTGGAGTGCAACAGTCAGGGACTGGCACACCTTATGCAACACGGTCTGCCCTATTGTTACCCTCAGTTAGGAGTCCAGGGATGTGCAAATGACTATTACAGTGTATTGGGCAAATTTCGGCAGTTCGCTCAGATAAAGCCTGAGAAAGGACTTGCGCACACTCCGTCGTAGCCTCAATGGCCCACATTGTTTGCTTCAAAAGTTTCCAGACAAAAAGAGAATCCGTTACAACATTAATGGGGTCCGCTGACCACTGTCGTAGCACAGTAGCTACAGTATATGCTTCTAGAAATTGAACAGACTTTCCTGGGGCCTGGACCCGCCCGTCTTTCCACACGCCTTTCTCTTGCCACACATATGCGCCTTGTTGAGTACGGGAGGAGGTGTCTGTGAAAATGGTAATTCCCGTAACTGGATTCTTGACTAGCCAGGAATGAGGTTGCAATGCTTTGGCTTGCACCACAGCATCCCAAGGAGTCAGAGTTTGTGCAGCAAACTGACCTCGAAAACCTGCCACAACAGCTTGTAGCTTTTCCGACAAAGGATAGTATAACTCCCACATAGTCAAGGAACATGGGAGGAAACAGCAGGCGATTTCTTTTGCAAACAGATGTCGACCGACAGTGAGCACCTTTACCATTAATTGCGCTAATAAGTCTGGCAATAGTATAAGCGCCTTTTTCCCTTTAGAGACATACACCCACTGTAATGGTGACCAGTCCTGTGCTACTAAACCAATCCCTGCCCCTTTCGTAATCCAAAGGAAAGCCCGGATCTCATGCTGCGGTTGGAACCTACAGAGACTACACTGCTGTACACGTGTGAGTATCTGCGACAACAGTCGACAACGCTGTTCAGAAAGCTCTCGCTTGTCCAATATGGAAGTAGCCTCTTTCAATAACTGATAAAAGGGGATTAACTCCTCCTCAGGAATGGGGCAAAAGGCCCTCATCCACTGCAGCTGGCCCACCAACTTCTGCACCTCATGCACCGTGGAGACAGTGTTAGTGGTTGTACATAACTGTGGATGGACCTCATGAGGTCCAATCAAGGTGCCAAGATATTTAAAGCGGCTAACTCGCTGCACTTTCACGACACTAATGTGCAGCCCGTGTTCTTCCAGATTTTTGTACAGCGTCGTCCCCGCACCTTGGAGCTGTTCTTCTGTTTCAGCTGCTAACAGAATGTCATCCATATAATGTATTACCTGTACTGGTAACTTCCTCACTGGCTGTAATGCTCGATCTACTGCCAGCTGGTAGATGGTTGGAGAGTTCTTCATGCCCTGTGGCAGCACAGTCCACTGAAAGTGTTGTCGAGGCTGCTGATGATTCATCGTGGGAAGCGAAATACTTCGTGTCCTTTGGATGCAAGAGAATGCTGAAAAAACAATCCATAATATCATAAACACAAATGTGCCACCCGTCAGGAATGGTAACAGGGGAGGGAAGGCCGGGTTGAAGGAAACCCATGTCTTCCAGACATGCATTAACCGCTCACAGATCATGTAGCAACCTCCAAGCACCTGATTTTTTCTTAATTACAAAAACAGGGGTGTTCCAAGGGCTAACTGAAGGTTCTAGATGACCCAGTTTCAACTCTCGAGTCACTAATTCTAGCACCGCTGCTCCTTTCTCCTCAGACATGGGCCACTGCTCTATCCAAACCGGTTCCATCCTCTTCCACTGTAGCTGCAGCGGCTGTATCACAGCAGTGGCCCGTGCTAAAAAGGAGTGACCAGATGACACCCCCACTGTCTTAAGGTGTCACGGCCTAGTAAGGTTACAGGTAGTCCTTCGGAAACATAAGGATTCACATATACTTCCCATTCCTGATCTGCTTTCGATCCCCCCTGTAAGATGACCTGAATAGGAGCACAGCTTCTTTGGACTTTTTGCAAACCTCCCACCCCCTGTACCTCACCGCATGGTGACGTCCACAGCCTTCGGGCCATTGTTCTTGTGGCACCATGGTACAATCAGCTCCAGAGTCAAGCATAGCAATACATGTAAAAGAGCGAGGTTCCATATCCGGTAAGGTATGTTGAAAACAGACTAAACACTCCGGCCTAGTAGCTAAAGATAAAGACAATGCCATTAGTAAGGAGGATTCCCCCAGGGTAGGCTTTGAGGGTTGTTGTCGCTCATTGTGGGGAACCCCCCTTTCCCCTGCCCTGTCGCACAAAGGGGAGTGTTGCCAGGGTTCACAACGCTCCATTTCCCCTTTCCCTGCAGCCGCCGTTGTTGCTGCTGCCATGGCCGCGGTTTCCGGCAGTCGCGCGCACGATGACCACTCCCCCCACACCGCCAGCAGGTCAAGCCCGAGTTGTCTTCTCCGCCCTTTCCCTTGTTTGGTAAAGGGGAGGGGCATTGGTGGATTCGATGGCCTGAACCTCCGCACCCGTAGCAGCGGCTTGTTTTAGCACCTCCCACTTGTTTGTTCTCCGGATTGTAAGCTGTCCTTAACGCTGCGACCATGGGGCCTGCGTGCGCCTCTCCCTGCCGAGCGGCCCAGCACCGCAGTAACCCGGGCAGCGACAGCTCTTGCGGCGCTTGCTGTAATATCGCCCTTACAGAAGCGGTACAATTGTCTCTGACACTGCACCACCACTGCTTCCTTTGCAGCCTCAGGCAGTTTTGCGACCATACCTGCACTGTGTACCCGATCTACAAAATCCGCGAAATTTTCTCCGACCTTCTGCCTCACATGCAGCCACGGCTGATGCTGACCCTCAGCTTGCTGCACCCTTCGCAATGCTTTAAGTGCCGTTTGCCCCACTGCCACCCAGTGTCGCCCTCTCAGCCGCCTCATCTGGTCCTGCGGAGTAGCAAATTGCCCTTCACCCGTTAACATGTCTGTCGTGGTCCCCGCCAAAGGGCCACCTTGCCCCCCGTCGGTGGCTGTCAGCGTAGCAGCTTCCTCCGGTCAAAGCTCTAAAAATAACAACCATTTCAATGTTGGGAGTATACCTCGGAAAAGCTGCCTGGCATCATACGGAGACGTTGGAGTGGACAAAACGCACTCCACCAGGATGGACACTTGTGGGGAGCTGATCCCATGCTGTTGGACTGCGCTAGCAAGATCTTTCAGGGTTTTAAGGTCACACGGCTGCCACTCATACCCCCCGCCATGGCCTCCTGTGGCTAAAACCAGAAAAGCCTCCAGTGAGGGGGCTTGCCATTCTACTCCATTCAGCACACACTCTTTCTCAACCAGCCTCCAATCTGTTACACCTTTACCAGGCAGATAGACCTGAGGAAGCCGCGAGCATGCTTGGTCTACTTGTCGCAAGGCCTCCTGTACTCCCTTTATCAATTGAGGTAATCGGTCATCTTCTATCTTTCTTACTCTGTTCTGCGGTCGGTTCACTGCTTCCCTCTCTCCCTCTGAATCTGATTCCTGCTTTTGCTCACGCCACTCATTCCAGTTATTTGCCCCCGGACCAACCCGCTGCGGTGGTTTTTCCCCTTCTTCGTCGGACCAGTGATACCTAGGAGGTCCCCGCGCCCGTTCTTTCTTCTTCGGGTACCAGATATCATCTGGATCCAGGGGTTTATGCGGGTTCTGATCACTGGAGTCCTGAGGCAGTTGATCTTTCCCTTCTGCAATATGTTGCACAGCCTCTTGCATCTCCCTCCACGGGTATGCGGGGGGTGATGGAGCCCCCCCCCTCCCCCCTCCTCCACCGGTTTTCTTAACGGGCATACCAAACTTTCCTCCCTTACCGGAATCGCAGGGGCTGCCTGAGCCCCCTCATTGGGGATCTCCCCCTCAGGTGGACAATTCGATTTGCCGAGAAGGGAGGCGCCGGTTTGGCAACCTTCCGCCGCTGCCGCCAGTCCAGCGGCATCAGTGTGTGGTGTACCGTACAATGCTATGCGAGCTGCAAAAACGGCTTCATGTTCTTCATGACTCTTGGAGACAATATTTTCGATGGCACCCCATGTCTCCCCTAGATCTCCTGCTTTCTTTTCCCCAGCCAAGACCGCTTCCAAAAGCTCTTGGCGGATTCGTCCCCATTGGGAGGTATCTAATACGTCCACGGGGGCCTCCACCGCCCCCCGGCCTTGCAACCATTGGATGCAGTGGCCCGCTGGCCCGGAGTGTATCGCCTTCAGCAACCCAGCTTGCTGCGCGAGGGCCTTCAGTACCTGTACCACGTGGCGCACATCCATCGCTCTCACATCGGGATCACCACTTGTAGTCTCTCGCTACTCATGTGGTGAGGGACGAAAGCACTAGTTCCCTCCGAACTAGGGTCAAGCCATAGAGCATTCATGGAATGCGGGTCATCAGCGATTTATTGCGCAGTTACAATTCCTTATATTTGCCGCCTAAGCACCTCCCCAGAGTCAGCTGGTTCCTGTCCCTCCTAGCAGCTTTCCGTCACATCACGTGATCTTCCATGCGCCAATCCCTACAACTAGTATACAGAAGAGCACAAGACCTGTCTTGCATCTGAAGTGGTATTTTTATGCTGATTTACTTTCTTAGACCATGAACCAGTGATACAGGAAAATTAACAAAGTAATAACTCTGATATGGTATTTATGATGATCTTTTTGTCCGAAATGATTTTGTTCTATTATATTAGTTCTATAAACACAAAAGGAAAATGACACTTCCCTTATCAAGATGCTGGGCTTCTGCCACATGAAGCACAGAATTTGCTCATGCCTGAGGTGAAGAGTGCTTTGGTGGTTTGGCTTCTGCCAAAGTTTGGTCAGCCCTCAAGTCTGAGCGTAACATGAGTATGCATGCTGTGGAAGTCCCTCTGATAGTCAATATGGGCTACAGTTATTGCCAGGATTTCCTTATAAAAGGCTGTTTTACAGCCGCAGTTGGAAACCCGTACAGTTATGGTGGTGTTGGGGACAGTATATGGGGTTGCTGGGGAAGTCTTCTCACTGGCAACAGGGTTTGACAGAGCTGTACAGCTTTGGGAGCATTAGTTTCTCTATGCTATGCTTTTCCACATGATGGACATACTAGTTCAGAGGTAGTTGCGCTGACGCTCTCTATCACTCCACTTCTGAGGTACGAAATGCCTTCAAAATGCACTGTAATCTTCAATTATAAAAAAGAAAATTTCATGCTAAGATGGGATACCTAAGACAAAAATATGGACTGGGCTCACTGGAGGGATAAATGCTTGTTATACACTGGCCACAGATATATAGGAGGTACCCCAGCTAGTTTAGTAGTCCTTTGCAGCTTCAGACGTGATGTGATATTGAGAACAAACAGGGATAGCATAAAGCACGGACATAAGTATTTCCATATAAATTCTTTGCTTTTGTTGGGCGTGAATTCGAGTCAAAACTGAAATCTCTGAGATTGTTCTTTTTTTCACTCTCAAGATATAGCAATTTGAAAATTGCTCCATAATAGGAATTGGGGACGTTTCTATCAATCATAACAGTTACAAATTTTATCTTTTCTGGACAAGCTTATGTCTTGATTTTGTTTGCGATGAGCTGGAATGACTGAGGACTTGTGATAAGAAGAATAACTAAAAAACATCAATATATCTGCAATAGCTCAATCACAGTAACCATGAAATGACCTTGAGAGAAAAGCCAAATTTTCTGAGTTGAACAATCTATAGCAATTACAGAAAAGCTTGCTACACTCCAAGCTTAATCACAGCCAGCAGCATGAAGAGTGTTTGTGTCCACAAAAAAGAAATGTGGCTAGAAAAATGTATTGCAGTAGAGCTGAAGGGTATGCATGTGCATAAATATCATGGATTACATTTATACTGCAATTGTGTCCCTCTCATGCTCTTTTGTATTGGAACGACAAGAGCAAATGACAACTTTTGGTTTATACCAAGACCAAATTTTACTTTGATATATATGTATTTTATTTGTTACCTAATGGTAAAAACAATGCTGCAAAGAGCTTATCACCTATTGGGCAGCATGTGTGGGAATCTGGGATAGTAAACTCGTTTCATCTTCTGGACTTCATATCGTTAAACTAAATAACAGGTCATGTATTACAGGCTATTGTATATATATGTATTATAGCAAGACTGGCAGTTTTAAAAGACATGACACAAAAAGCCACATGACTTTAGCCATCTGAGTATTGCAATATATAATCACCGTGAAATGCTCAGCCTGAAATATCTGCTTATAACAAAAGTGAACATATAAAAAAGGAGAAGTTATAGTTCCACACATATATTAAACTTTATAGACATGAGTGATGAATTTTATGAATCAGAGCATCAGGACATTCCAGGTACTTCTGCTTGTCTGAAAACCTTATTAACAGTGTATAATACTTTCCTGTCATTTTGACAGGTTTAAGTAAGGCTGGATCATGATAAAGTCTTGTGTAAGGATGACTCCTTCTTATTCATTAGATGTGATTCTGAGTTTAGCTCATCTATGTATTAATATATATAGTTCAGCAAGATGGGTTTGTAATAATTCATTTGCTCCAGGCAGCAATTTGCCAGGGCATTAAAAGTGAAGGATCTAGATTGCATCCCTGCTCACACCTCACCAGCAGATTGTTTCCTGCAACCCAGTTCCTGGAAGAGTGTTAGATGTAAGCAAATCCACCAAGGGCAATCAAAGTGCACAGGTATTGCTCAAGGCAGAAAAGAGAAACAATTTGCCTGCCCAGACCTCTGACATCAGTGTTTAGCTTTATGTGACCTGTATTACTGGAGCTGATGTATAGGTAGGAAAAGAGTCATGTCAACCTTCAAGGCCCAGTAGTGATTTTTCCGGGCTAATACTTAGTCAAAGACATAATTAGGTTCATATGCTATAAACCAAACTAATTCTGGTTGGAATTACGAGGGACAAAAGATATAGATACTCAGAATAAGACTTTTACCAGACACTCCGTATTATGACTCTATAGGAGTTCAGGATGGTGATTTTACTGATTTTTTTTCTTGTCAAGTTACTGGTTCAGAGCCTCAGCTGTATGGATCACCACATCTCATTTCAAGCTGGCAATATAACTGATAGTCATATTCATCCATGTTATGGCCCTATTATAAATACGAATTTGGCCTGGTTTGCGGCTGCACTTTTTTTGGGACATAGTTTAAGATATATCTCAAAAGTTTCCATCAGAAAAACAAATAATGCCAGGCTGGGAGTCCACAAAGTCTTACGGGAGGGTGTTTCCTTTCACAAGTAACCAGCACTAGTAAGATACAAAGAAATTAAATTTTATGTATTATATATTTGTTCAATATAGGATTAAATTTAAAAAAAAATAATTCACAATTCTTTTGGCAGCCTTGGTGTAAAAAGGAAAAAAAAAGTCAGAAATTAAACGGACAGAAAAATATAAATACAACAATGCTTCACTTATATAGAGAGTTAAAAAAAAAGATTTCTGGTACGCTACTTGGCCTCTCTGTCTCTCTGTCAAAAGATGAAAGGATTGATTATAATATGTAACTATGTAAGTATAATTTTTATTAATGTAAGGAGTCTTAGAAGTTAATTTTATTCCTTTTATTTCTTTTTTTTTTTTTTTTTTTTTGACAAAGTTCAAGAGCTGACACTGAATTCCTCCCAGGACTTCTTCCCTGATGTTCCATTTAACTGAAGTGAGAGATTCCATTGTATGGCTAACTAAGTAATTTAGAAATTTATTTAACTATCTGTAAGTCCATAAATGAATCCAGCATTTTCTTTGCCCTATTCCTTATTAATCCGTATGCCAGGTGCATTATCACACTTCCAGCTCCATTGAAATGAGAAAGAGGATTACTTTTATAAATTCCCATTTGTCATCAGTGCAGCAGTCCTGGAGCATTGTTAAGTCCACCTCTCCATTTAGTTTTTGTAGTCTAATTATTGCCTACTGTTGGAAACATCTTTTGTAATACCCAGGGCTGCAATATGGACCCCCATTCAAGTATTAACTAGCCTATCTTCTACTCAGTTAGCATTTTTGACAAAATTAAATTGGCAACATTGTTTTGAACGTCACTTTAGGCTGGTGGAAATAAAGTGACTTTTGCTGTTCAGTAACAGGAAAATCTTACAAGGAAAGACTAGCTCCCTTTCTTGTGTTAAGAGGAAAAAATAACCCTTGGATTAGAATGGAAACAGAGTTGCTAGAGTTATTAACATTAAAATGCATTGACAATGGGTCTTCAAAGCCTGGCTATATTTGTAGCCAGTACTTTAGGATTCCTCCCAAGGCTGTCCTGTACAGAGATCTCACTGCATTCAGGCATACCTTTAGGGGTGGACAGAGAATGCAGAATGCTCATCTTTGCTGTTGCTGTTCAAATTGCTTTTGGATTTCTGAGTCTGATACTGAATCAGATGCTACTTTCTCCTGGTGTTTCTACCCACATTTCTCTTGTGTGCATTTACCTGCCCATACTTCCACCTTGAATTGCTCGCCTCCTGCAAGGAAATCTTCTAAAACCTGGGATCTTTTGTTAGCACTCCAGAAATAAGGTCACACTACAGTTTGTAGTGTTGTCCCCATAAAAGCAGAGGAGAGAAGATGATAGATAAACTTGAGGACTGGAAAGCTCAGACAATAGAAATACCTATAAAAGAGTTGGTTGCAGCTGTTCCATGGTAACAGGTGAGTGGATAGGAGCTTTCTTTACTCATGTTTCAATTCAGATAGATATGAGCTAGCTGGTTACATGATTCATGGTATCTGTCATTTTACCAGGCTGAGGCTATGCTGACCTGATTTTAGGAAGTTGTTTGTGTAGTATCTGTATAAAAATACAGATTTTGACCTTTCCTTCAGGTGTTATAGTGTCTCCATTAAAATTCAGGTTTTAAAATAAGGATTTTTAAAATAGATGACTGTGGTTTCTTTTATGTGTGCATTTTAAATTATTTTCTGGAGGTTTTGAATACTTCAGGTACATAAGCAACTTGCAATTTTGGCTTCACTTGTGCTGTTGTCCACTCAGCCCTATTAAGAAAGCTAAAGGTACACGCACTTTGATGCCGAGATTTTTGTCAGATTTATTATTTCTGTGGCAGTTAGTACTAAAACAAGAGTCAGAGATAAGAAATTGTAAGTAGTCAAGAAATTCACCTCCACCTCCTTCTTATGAAAATCCACATATTGTTGTGCTTGCTTTGTGCATGGTTGCTCTGCTATCTGTTGTTCTCTTTTTTGACTGTTATGCCAGTAAGGTTGATACTGGAAACACACTTCAGGGATCTAAGTCATAGAATCATAGAATCATAGAATAGCTAGGGTTGGAAAGGACCTTAATATCATTCAGTTCCAACCCTCCTGCCATGGGCAGGGACACCCCACACTAAACCATGCCACCCAAGGCCTCATCCAACCTGGCCTTGAACACCGCCAAGGATGGAGCACTCACAACCTCCCTGGGCAACCCATTCCAGTGCCTCACCACCCTCACTGTAAAAAATTTCTTCCTTAGATCCAATCTAAACTTCCCCTGTTTAAGTTTGAACCCCTTACCCATTGTCCTATCGCTACAGTCCCTAAGGAAGAGTCCATCCTCAGCATCCCTATAGCCCCACTTCAGAAACTGGAAGGCTGCTATGAGGTCTCCATGCAACCTTCTCTTCTCCAGGCTGAACAGCCCCAACTTTCTCAGCCTGTCTCCATACGGGAGGTGCTCCAGTCCCTTGATCATCCTTGTGGCCTTCCTCTGGACTTGTTCCAACAGTTCCATGTCCTTTTTATGTTGAGGACACCAGAACCGCACACAATACTCCAAGTGAGGTCTCCTGAGAGCAGAGTAGAGGGGCAGGATCACCTCCTTCGACCTGCTGGTCACGCTTCTCTTGATGCAGCCCAGGATACAGTTAGCTTTCTGGGCTGCGAGCACACACTGAAGCCGGCTGATGTTCATTTTCTCATCGACCAACACCCCCAAGTCCTTCTCTGCAGGGCTGCTCTGAATCTCTTCTCTGCCCAACCTGGAGCTGTGCCTGGGATTGCTCCAACCCAGGTGTAGGACCTTGCACTTGGCATGGTTAAACTTCATAAGGTTGGCATCAGCCCACCTCACAAGTGTGTTGAGGTCCCTCTAGATGGCATCCCTTCCCTCCAGCGTATCAATGGAATCACACAGCTTGGTGTCATTGGCAAACTTGCTGAGAGCACACTCAATCCCACTGCCCATGTCACTGACAAAGATGTTGAACAAGACTGGTCCCGACTGTTCCTTTCAGAAACTGTTTGTATGGCCATTTATCATTGGGTTTCTTAGGTCAGTGAGGAAGTTCTGAAGTGGGCAGTGCCTGATTTCCACCAGTAAAACCACCACTACCACTAAAAATGATGGTGTGTGGGAAGAGCACATTTTATGCCTTCTGGGTTTCTGTCTCCGTTGTGACAAAAGCAGACACGGCGAATGGCCTCAGGGGTGCTCTACCCTTGTGCAGGCAAGCTGGTGGCATATTTCTCCTCCTCCTGAAGCCCAGCCTCTTGCCTTTGCCTGTGCTGGTGACCAGCTGTCAGCTGCTTTGCTAGCCGGGCTGCCAGTGAACAATTTACCAACTGACTGTTGTGAGGATGAATTCATTTCCACAGCAACTTGCCCCCTCACTGATGTCTGTGTGGACAGGCATCAGACCAGAAAATTCCCTCTGTGAGCTGGATTTCTGTTTTCCCTTTTAATGCAATTACATGTGTTTCAATGCTGGGATCTTTACTGCCTGCTGCAATGTTTTCCTATAAGGGTTTGTGTCTTTGCCAAAGTCATATACGAGCATGACACAAGTTATCATCCTGAGTAAAGTTATGTATTGCATTACAGAACCCCTTAAAATAAATTAAAAAAAAGAGCAACAGCTAAAGCAGTGCTTATTTTTATGAGCAGTATTTCATGGCATTAGTTCCATTTAGGCAGTAATGCTTCTCTGACACAGATGCTTAATCTGCTTTTTATTTTCAAGAATGCCATGCTAATGTCATCCAATAATTCTTATTTCAAATGTACCAGCACACCCTCCCCCAGCCCTCTGGCTAATCACTGTGCTAAAGATTTTTTTACAAATCTTTCCTTTCAAGTGCTGTAATGAATTAGCTGAGCTTTTTCTGTTATAGTTTGGTTGTGGATTGTTTTCTGAAAGTGGTGTGATACAACAGGACTGGCTGCTGTGTAAAGGCAGAAGGTAAGCCATCCTGCAGGTTACAATAGCTGATATATCTGCTTTAAAGGAAGAAAGCAGGAAATAGCACAAATCAACTTGATTTGGCTATTCACAATTTTCAATACAGTGGCTGCATATACCATTAAGCTCTCCTCTTTCTCTTCAGGTGTGCATCCCTTTACCTACCTAGGAGGTGTCAGTCAGCTGAAGCACCCTTTTTTGGGGCACTTCAGTAACTGAAGACTCCTAATGGTTTCTATATTCCAATTGAATGTCAGTAGGAGCGAAGCAAACCTTTGCCATAGAAACAGCCATTTTCAGATCTAGCTTTTCCAGGATGCTGTTCATGTGGTCACTGAGGTCAGTGGGATGGTTAATGAAAAAAAACACATGTCAGTATATTTAAATATCATAAAAAAGGATCTTAACTTGTAAGTTTTTATTTGTATTTACCTTCTACTGCTAAATGTTTACTTACACTGTTGGCATCCTGCACGTGACCAGAGAGGAAAAAAACACTAATGCTATCAATCCAGGTAGACATTCATGCTTTTACACCTAATGAAAAAGGTGTGCCTTCTATTTATATTTTGGGCTGCTGATTACAGTTATAAGTTCATGGAAAAGGAAAGATATTATCTCCTTTCTTCGGATTAAAGTACTGCTGTCTATTTAATACTCAGAATCATTCTACAACAATTTTAATGAAAATATCTGAGTCTTAGTAGATATGGTGAAGAGTATTGTTAGTCTGAGTGTGATTTTACTCATTCTTTTCCCTTTACCATGTGTAATAACTGGCATTCATTCATAATACTTCAGATGAGCTCTCTACATGCTGTACAACTATTAATATCCAATGCAGGGTGAAAGAAGGAGCAAAACCAGAGGGCTTAGAGTTTCTCTAAAAGCCTATATATCTTTGCTTATTCAACACAGGGACAGCTGTCAGAACTTTTACTAAACCGTGTCTATAAACCTCAGTTTTGTGTATACAGAATCTTAGAAGTAGAAAAGCTGACATATTTCCAATCTGCGGTAGGCAGTGGCTGGACAGAAGACACAGACCATGCAAATAAAAGCTCCATTCATCATTTAGATTCCAGAGTACAAAGTGACTGTGCTAAACCATCACAATAAACGGCATCTGGCCTAGCCTCTACACAGCACTTCATTGCTTCTGCAGTGAAGGGTTCATCTGATTTCATTAGTCTCGCTCAGATTTCGTGTTCTGCATCAGAGAGAAATGTTTGGCTTCCTTTGTGTGTTTGTGTATATATCTGTGTGTTCTTTATTTCTAGTGATGCTCATCACTGATATCTCAGCATCCTTCAGTAATGCTTTATATTCCTCAGGGAACAGCATAAGCTGATGCAGAGCATTTCCACATCAGCTCCAGGAATTAAATTCCCAAGCAAGTGTTCCCAAGAACATACATACCTTTATATACTGGAGGACTGTATTCCTGAGGATAAGGCTGATGAAAAATTACATGGTGTACAAGGCAAGAATGTTTTATGCCTAGGCTGTTGCTAACAAAATAACAGCATATGTCTGAAAATTCATGTCTTACTGATTTTGGGAGTCCAGTCTTCCTGATTTAAGTCTATATTTGAGTCAGAGCCACAACCTGGAACTGCTTGCTACTTCTACAAGTTCAAATGCCACCTATAGAGCAGAATCCAGGACCCAGCACACACTCCACCCTTTGGCACAGACCTTGCACACTTGGGCACTGACTAATCCCATTGCATGCTCACTCACTCTTTTGGGGGCAAAGAACCTTGCATCCTTTCTGCACTGGGGATGGGAGCTTGATTGTCAGCTCCCACCAGGCTTCTTGTCATGTCTGGTTCCTTCTAGGCAGAAGCCTGCAGGTCAAGTAAAGCCCCAAGCCCTTGCCACCTTTCATTCACATCCACACCTGCACCTCAGTAGAGGAGGACAAAGTCAGGTCCTCACAGCAGGATGCACATTGGTGCTGCTGGAGATGCAGAGTGAAATAACTTTGTGTTTTCTTTTATGTTAACAGAATGCTCTTGAGTTTGTATTAGCCACATTGTTCACTTCTCTAGGCCTTGCACTGAGAAAACATTTGAAATCCAAACTGCACTGTTGGCAGCAGCTGGAAGAAGCGGGAATGAGGGTGTTCATGCATGTATGTGCACAGCTACAGGGTGCTGCCCTGCACAGAAACAAGGCTGTGCTCACACTTCCCATCTCACCCTGCCACACTTTCTTTATGGGGCTCCTGATGAGACCCTTTGCTCATATCAGCACTAACTAGGCAAAGGGTGCCACCCTCTTTCTCTGGAGAGTGGAAGTCTAAGAGAGGTGCCCACCAGCACTTTGCTCTCTGGGCAGGAGCAGCACCTGCAGTCCTTCAAGCATCTCTTGCCCTGCCTTCCTCTCAACCCACAGCCCATGTTGGGGAGCAGCTGTGGCCTGGGTGAGGCCCCAGCCCCAGAGGCTGGTGGGCACTGGAGGTGATTTCATCCAGTGACACTGCAGTTGCAATGGTTTGTTATTTTCAGTCACACTCCATTTTTAATTTAGACTGCCAGACTCATCTCTAGGCACAGGATTCCTTTTGGAAACAGGCCATTACGAAAATGCACACCATTTTATTCCTTTGGAAAGCTGCATTTTGTCTCTGATACCGTGGTGCATGATTGTGGCGTGATTCTGACATCCTCATAGCAAAGGCAGAGCTGAAAAGCTTTACGCTGAAAATCTTAGATAAAAGGACGCTGTTGCTGATGTGTAGTCAAATGTGACAATCAGCTTTTGCTACCTCCCAAAACAAAATTTAATGTCTCTATTGAAACTGAAAGAAAAAAGATGTAGTAATAAAAACAGCAGACCAAACAAAGGTAGACAGGCACAAGTGATACTTATTACTAAAAGCTTCTAGGTGTCTGAGGAAACACAGTCAATAAACTAAGTCCCTTTCAAACTAACATTAACAATTAATAAAATGGCCTTTTTTTTTTTTTCGAATAAGAGCTATTCCAAAGGAAATAATGCAAACTGCTTGGGAAGTCTTTAATTAACTAAACACTATCTTCCCAGAGAGACAATAGAGACATCAGGCATCTGTATTAGTAAATTGGGCAAAAATATCTGCTTAGTTAAATGGATGTAATTAAAAGTAATATTTTAAGGTCTGCTTTTAAAGTCCTTTTGTTGCTTTAAAAAACTTATCTGGGACAAGTATTCCACTGAATAGACCACTAGTTTGTTTGACAAAAATGTCTAAACAAAAAGTACCCAAGAGATCCAGAATGGATGAATCTATGGACAGAATTCAGTCAATAACAGGAAAATCTACCTTAAGACAATTAACCAGAATCCACATATGGAAGAAAAATCAAAGGGAGCTTTCTTCAGGAGATGAGACTCTTCCTGTCAGAAAGATGCTTTATTCCACTTGGCATCCTCAACTGTTTCCAACTCCATTAAAAAAAAAAAAAGAATAAAAAAAGTCAAGAACCTCTTCCAAGATTTGACAATTAGCTGATAATTAAAGGCCAGTTTTAGGCTTATGTTTAAATCAAGTTGGCTCAGCCCACAAACTCAAACGTTTTATCAGTGGTCTAGCCACAAAAATATTGGCTGCTCTGGATAAAATTAATCTAATTTGTCCCTTTCAGTTTTATGCAAGGTGCATCCTGCTTTGTCATATTTGGCTTCTGATAAAGCACTACCAGCACTCTGTTCCACCTCAGAATGCTGCCTGCGATTCAAGGATTCTTCCCTAAAGAAAGAGTGACATAAACATTCCATGAGGTGAAATGTGGAGCCCTGCAGATTTAGACAGAAGCTGGTGGTTCTGGTGACAATTCTGGTTGTTAAATGATGGAGCTGGGCATGAAGGAAGACCTCATGTTCTCACTCAGTGCCACTGGCACATGGTACTGATGCTCTCACGGCTGTACATAAGGTTTCTTGCCCTGCCTGTAAAATATCTGGGAATACTGACACCTCTCCCCTCCTGCATTTTTTCCCTTCTCCTCCTCTTTCGAAAAATCCCAATCCCCTCAAAACAACACCCAAAGCAAACTTACCATTACATCCATAAAGAAAACTAGTGGCAGGCATTAGTTCCTGAAGTCTCTAAAACATGAGAAGTAGGATGAATGCTACATTATTGCTCAGTAGCAATTAATCCTGGAGTTTCTTGGGCTTCAAGCTTCAAGTAGTTCTCTGTAAGAACGTGCACATAAAGGTTCCAATGATCTTACTCTGGAAAACAGTGCTTGCTGGTATTCTTTCTCCTCATTGGAAGCAGTAAATTCCCTGAGAGAGAAAATGTTGATTTGAGCCGAATTTGTGCTCTATTCCAGTTCTTCTCCTAATGGATAATAGTGCTGTAGGCACTATGATTTTGTGCAGCTGTGGTACCTTCTGGGTGGATGCCAAATCTTGTCTTTATACAAAGCTTTATTGCTGGTGCCAGAAAATAATATCATAGCCATTGCTTCAACCATTGAATGCAAAGCTAGATTTTTCTTTGATGGTCTGTGTGCTGGAACATAAACCAACATGAAGTGCTCTAACAGAATATAGAGATATTCTCATGGTTTCCTTGGAAGTGTTATTACTCTTCTGTAAAGAAAATCTCTTCCTTGCTCACTGAGAAATTGGCTCATCACTTCCTTTTCTGCATTTTTTTCCACATCCATTGCATAGAGGGCAAAATAGTGATTCAACTATTGAGCTGTCACACTTGTGAGTTTTATGGTTTGAACACTGTTGACCAAGGAAAAATGGTGAAGTTTGCAAAGTCAAATATTCTGTTCAGTTTGTGAAAATTTAATCTGGCTTGCACAGTTTTCAAAATACAGTGATTGTTACGGTTTTTTCCCCCAGAATTCCACTACACATGCTATTTGCAGAAAAAAACTTGATCTGAAGCCAAATTATAATGCTGCAATGAAGGAGGTTGTTACCTACAAGACATCTACACCATGAGCAGCAAAAACTGCTGAGAATGAGGAAGGCAACTGTAATAAAAGGAAGAACAGTTTCACGTTGGTGTTCTCTGGAAAATTGTTTCCCTTCACAGGAATGCTCAGAACACAAATAAATCAAGGTGAATATATCCCTCAAGTATAATGAAGATGGGTATGAAAGAAAAATCAGTGATAAAAAGAAAAGAAAAAGTCTTCCAAGCAGGGTTTGCACAATATGTAACAAAGTTCAATAAAACCTAAACTTGAGCAACGAGAAGAACAATATGGAAGAGCTGGTTCTTATGAACAGCCTGCATTCTCTATATCCAGTGCTTCATATTGTGCTCTAAGAAACATGGCAGGCAATTAAATAAGACTGCATCATTATTTGTATGCACAAGGGAGCAAAAGGAGCAAAATTGCAATTCCACTTCTTCTGCAGCTCCAGAATTTCTTAATATCTGAATAGAATTTTGCAAATGTAAGAGTCTTCTTTCAACAATCTCTGTGTGCAACATATGTATCTGATTCTTTGTTTCATTTTACTGAAATTTAAAGAGATACTTAATAATGCATTTTGAGTCCTTGTAGTTCAAATATTCATTTTTTCTGTGAAACAGGATGAGCTGAAACATAGCACTGAGAGTGTTAGGTGTTATGGAGCATTTAACACTAAAATGGAAAATAATAAGAAATTATAATTTTGGGAGATCTTCCAATCACTACATTCAATAGATACACAAATTTACAGGAAAAATCAAGAGTTAAAATAACTGTTAGAATAAATGACTCTGTAAGTAAGCATTTAAACAAACAAAATACACTGAATTGTTTTCAATGAAGGACCAGTGGGAATGCTAGTGAAGCCACTGCTTCAGAGACCTAGATGGAAATTTCTTTTTGAATTGTTGAATAACATTTCAGATGGATCTCTGAAGAGGGGGTTACATGACATGTTTTCAGTCTGGATCAATTAACCTGGTGCTTTATGAAATTATAAGAATAGGATTCTCAGTTAATTTTAATATTTCATCACACCTATAGATTAATATGGGTATAACTTTTAATCTGGCATTTTTAATTATTAAAAAATTAGAAAACCAGATGGAATTACAAAACAGCAACAGAATACTTAATTAACTTTTGCCTACTGGGATAAATAGAACATACCACAGAATATATCAAAGCAGACACCAATGAGACACTATACATCCTTTAGTATGCAGGAGATTTTCTCTTCAGATATCTGTTCTTATCAGACATAAGCATATGTCTATCAGCCTTATTAAATAAACTCATTGTGTTATAATCCATAGCATATAACATCATGGGTAAAAATCAAAAGTACATGATAATGCTCCCCATTAATCT
The DNA here is from genome assembly GCF_963264785.1 of Psittacula echo. Classification (NCBI taxonomy): domain Eukaryota; kingdom Metazoa; phylum Chordata; class Aves; order Psittaciformes; family Psittacidae; genus Psittacula; species Psittacula echo. Next base: position 40,140,180 of record NC_137737.1, on the reverse strand, counting down.
GCCAAGAAATTATGAGGTGAACAGAGTGAAAAATAAAAAAAGCTATTATTTTATGGAGTGTGAAATTTAAGTTAGTTGTAAGCACTAAGAAACATCCTTCAGCTATGCAAGAGGGCCTTAAAACAAAAGTAATCAAAATATCAGGTTGTAAAATTGTTGTTGTGTTTGTCTAATCATGTTACAAACACTGTCAGCTCCATTGCATGATGTGTATTACATACATGGGTAAAAATAGAGAAGACATGAGTAAATCAGCCAAAGTGCAGACCCGTAAACCCATAATAATGTGTCTTCTTTACTTATTTGAAATATGTCTTCGACTTATTGCAGTACCATGTTGATTTCTGTGAATTTCTTAGTATAATTTGCCAAGATGTGCTCTGAAATTAAAATTATTTCAAACAGTATTACAGCATTCTTCAAATGGAAGCTCTACAATTGCTTCATTTGGCCTATGAACCCTAGCTGATGACTTCCAAGATTCCTAGAAAAACTATTTGCACACCAAATATGTGTCTAAGCGATGTGCACTGATACCTTTTTATTTAATAAAAATGAGTGTCACCGGATATATATGTGCATACATTTGGTTATTGCTTTTGGAATTAACAGCCTGCAATTTAATCCCAGTCTATTAGAAGCAGGGCTCAGCAGACCCACACAAATTGAAATGAACGCTTGCCACAGACTCTTCACCCGGCTTCAAGACAATGTGTTAGTATCTTCAGATTAATACTGGTTAGGTTTTGAACAGTTTGAATTGCACTCTAGATATTTTAAAACAGATGAAAAGTGTGTTACCCAAAATAAAATAATATAGAAAATACAATATTGTATTATTTAGTGAACAAAATAACAAGTAAAAATAGTTTGTTTTTGTTTTGTTTTTGTATTTTTTTTTAAACAGCATTAAGTAATGAAATTTAGACCATACAAGCATCAACAAGAAATGTAAATAACTGTACTATTAAGGTGGTATCTACAACTTTTTTTGACTGCTTGAGATCTGAAACTTCAAATGTTGTATACCTCACTTAAAAATGATACAAATGCCTTGTACAGTATGTAAAAGATTTGACAGTTGATGACTAGAATGAAATGTACATACAATACCTGAATTTAAAATTTTAATAGCTTAGGCCCAGATCGTTTAAGTATTTAGGTTCCCACCCGTCATGGAATATCTAGGTCTCAGTGTGTATCAACCCCTTCCATGAAAGGAGTAACTGCTTTCGATGGTGTGAACTTATAGTCTTGTCTTTCCCTCTACAGGGAGGGAAAGGGTCGATATTAAAGAAAGAATGGTTCCAATAGGCAGAAATGTTATGGTATTGCAACTACATGAACCACCTTCTCTACACAACATAAAAATATTCTAATATTAAGGATTATTTTACAACTCAGTGGAAATATGCAATAATGCAAACCATTTCCTTTGTCTGGATGACAAAAATGCAGTCTTAACAGTCACAAGAGCCTGCCTTGTGTTAGCTATAAAAAAAAATATATTTATATATATATTTATGCAACTACTATGTGCATTAAACAAAATCACTGTATGAATCAGCAGGGTTCAATAACACTTGTATCTGAATTTCTGGAAGGGGTGCACTGAAGTCTGTGGTGCTTCTCAGTAAGGACTCACACTGAAGTGTCGAAGGATAGAAATCCATTTGTTTAAAAATCTCTGGCAGCTAAACGAATCTGTTGTCTTTACTTCAGCGGAAATGAAGTATGCTGCTCAGGAATGAGAGGTATCCCTTGAAACAAACCTGAAAATTAAGTTTTAGTGAACATTGAAACTGAAAATCAGCCTGATTTTGTTATGAACTCCCACAAAATAATTTCGCCATTGTGAAAATTCTCTTTCATCTTCATTTCTTACCAATTTGAATATCATGAGTTGTTTAGAAGGCTAGTAATCAGCAATGTACAAGAAACATTGTACTACCTCTGGAAAGCATGTACACTGTGGCTCATGAGTTAGGCGAGCAGATTAATTTAGATTTGAAAAGTGAGTGTAGTTTGCATTCACTTATAGAAGTATTGGAAAACTCACTGTTTGTATTCTTTACCTGCATTGAGATACCATTCTTATTAACCCGTGAAGACTGATCAGTGCTCTTTGCACTGGAAGGGTACAGATTTGTCACTCAGTCTTTGAGATACCAGAGAAGAACACTTGAACCAAAGGGCAATACCCTTGTGCACCAAAGCTTTATTGTATTTTTGATTACTGTGCATCCCCATACCTAAAGCCAATAACATGGCACTTGTGCCATAGTTCTGATACCGTAGGCGTCCACTGACAAGTGATCAGCATGAACCATTATGTCTCAGTCCACTAACAAAAACTACTGTGCAGTGGTAGTCTGGTATCTTAGATAGTTTTTCTTCTTGGACAAAGCTTATCCAAAATCTTCGTTCTATCAGGCTACAGCAGCTTAGGGCTCCTTTTCTTTAAAGAGAGGCAAAGTAAATGTCTTACACCTGTAGGCCAGTACTGGTGTTCTGTCCTAGAAATTTTAGCACTGCTCTGATACGATGAAACCTTCTTTTTCTCCAACTGGTTCCACTTCAGCATAGGCAGGATGTCCAGACCCTCTTCTGAATTTCATTGCTGGCCATCTGCTTGGGCGTCGCTGTAACAGCAGCAACAAGAAAATAAACATTCAGACAATGAAGAAATTATCAACAAAAATCTTTAACAACACCCTTCAATTTTGATCTCTCATACTAAACCCCACTCTGTGTAATTGCTACAGAAATGGAGAAGTGCAGTTCAGCAGCAACAAATGCCAGAGGAATTAATCCTTCTTTCTAAATTTGTAAGTGATGGCCGTTCTCAAAGACATATAAAGTAATTACCACTAGTCTTAGCAATGAAGATAATAGCTCCTGACAAAAACTGTTGATCAGTGGATTTGTGAATTCTGTCATATAAAGAACAGGTGATCCACCACCCCCTAAAGGATCTGTCCACTGCTCTTCCATTCTGGTTCTGCGCAGGAGTTTGCTAACATACTTACTCCATGGGAGAATGTGTAGCAGTTGAAAGAAACTGTACTTAAAAAAAAAAAAATATTTAGAACAAAATTCTGGCATGCTTATGCAGGACTGACAAAATATTGACTTTTTGTTTCAAGTGTCATAGTTTCTACTTCATTAGTTTACTTTGATGTTTCAAATAGAAGCAATATTTTTGTTTAAACTTTTATGACCTTTAGGTACATGGGTCTCTAAAAGTCCTAACCAATTTCCACTAGGATCTTTGGTGCCTGCTTTAAAAACAGCTAACAGAGAAAAGAAACAGATCTTTTCTAGGGTAGATAACAAAAAAAAAAAAAAAATCCTGTATGATTATGATGCCTCTGGAAAGGAAAAGTATTTTGAAGTCCTGTATTTTCAAACTAATTCATGTCAGGGAAGGCTCAGACTTTGGGTGACCAAGCTGAGATTCTGCAAAGGGAATAGTTTTCAGGAAAGTAGAAAAAATTCTTAAAGTCAGTTAGCTAAGGAAGCTCTCCTAAAATGATTATTCTCTACTGAATTTTTTTTCTCCCAAATCGGTTGATACTGTTTTCTTTAATGACAACAGCTATGATCTGCTTGGAAGGAGGGTTACAAGATATAGCAGGATTTAAGAAACACTGCAGGAAAATGAGAGGAGAAACAATGAAGTTACAGCCGATTTTTTCATTGACAGTTCAAATTCAAAATAATTTTACTTTATAATCTTTCTTCTGAAAATAAACATTGCATTTGATTTTCTGTCCCCTTAATGCCCCATTTTGATTGCCTTCAGATCACTAAGGACTTTTCATGCTGCTGAGGAGTGGTTTTGGGGACCACAGAGCAGAGACAGCCATGACATTATGCTGGGATTGTTGGATAACAGCCACTAAAGAAATCTTGGGGGATCACTGAATCTTGTTAGCAACAAACCACACAAGTGTATGCAGGTACAGCACAAAGTCTTCTTCACTGATCACTGTTAGGGAAGATAAAATCAATCGGTTCTTTTTTCTCCCATTGCAGGATCTGGTTACTTTTGAGGTGTTTAGAGTTAAATTCTGTTTGGCAGGTAATTTAAAATTCCAGGCCTTCCAAAACATCATCTTCCTATAAAGCAGGAAGGCAGAACACTGTCCTTTTCAATGGATGTCTTTTCCTAATAAGAAAATTTAAGTCTATTCAAAATTTTGAGACCTTTTTCTACTAAAGCTTTATTCAGAGTGGTTTCAAAATTAAGAAGGACAGTTCAGCTACTGCTAAAGAAAAAGGGACATATTCTGTTCTCTGAGTCAGTAAAGTAAATCAAGAATAATTCAATTAAATATAAAGGATTTATTCCAGATTTACACTGGTATAAATGAGAAAAGAATTTAATTGAGAAGTCTCTAATGAAAAGGTGAAATGAAAAACCACTGGAAAACTAGTAGGAAAAAATAATTAAAGACAGTCTCAAATGGCAGTATATAAGGATGAGCTGCATTTTAATCTATTAAGATGCTCCCTAATTTCATTTTAAGATGTAGCCATGATTCGTTACTACTTCCTTGCTGTGTTGCTGTTAGAAACTAAGTGTATCATTTTTGGCTACTGTTTTTAATTGGCCTTTCCAGATGATGAAATATGGAACAGATGTGTATCAGTTCTAACGATACGATACCATATAACATAAACATCAGCCGTTGTCCTAAAAATAAACCAACAGATTTGAAGGTCAACTTCAAATATTACAGTTACAGCTTTCTGTGGTTTCTTGTCATGCCTGAGGTAAGATTTTCCATTCCTAGTGGTAGTCTGTTTAATTTCAACTTCTTTGTGTGCACGTGGATAATGTAAGTGGCTGCTAGCTTTAAAATAGAGCACTAACAAGCTAACAGTTAATTGACCTGTGTATCAACCCCTAAAGAGCTGTAGTGATATCACAGTTTTAATTGGTAAAACCAAAAGTAACTTAGTTGATACAGGGAGATAAAAAGCTTTTTGAGTTGGTGAAGCAGCTCAAGAAATGTTTAACACACTCTTCCCCTTTATTCTCTGAAAAGCAGAGTAAGAAGACACAAAAAAATCTACCCTCCAACCAACCAACCAACCCCAACCCCAAATGCCCGAACCTGACCAATAATACAGGCGGAAAGCAAGCTGGATATTTTTTCATGCAATTTAACATGAAAAAAATATGTTTCTTTCTCTGGAATTAGAACTTTTAGAGGAAATCCTCTGAGCTGTGTTTGGAGAGTTGCAACTTCTGCTTCCTTTCATTGTAATACAAAGTGGCAAAACATGGACTGAATCTCCCTTGGAGTCATTATTTTAAGGAAATAAGGTGAGGGAAAAGTACCTGTCACCTTACATGATCAGGATGCAGAAGATATATGTCAGGATGTGGAAAAATAATTTGTGATACACATTAAAAAAGAGTTCCTATTTGAAGATCAATTAAGATAAAATGAAAGAAACTAGCAGTTGGATAATCCATGGAAAGTAAGATCTAACTTTCGTGTTTCTTACCTTGTACCTGTTTACACCATTGTTGGTGGTTGTGCAGGATATTTGACTTCCTACAGCAATACTAAGTCTAGTATAAGTGTTTTTAACTAGATCTTGAAGTAGAGGCAGAATGAATGCTATTTGTTTTACTCTTGTGTAAAGAAAAAAAGGGGATTCCACCTAAGATTGCTAAAGGGTGGAGGCTGGAATATCTCCTCACTGTTGTTACACAGAAAGGTCATCAGATGTGTTCTTGTCATTGACCAGTTTCTTCTTCTGACATATTTCAACATGAGGGAATTTTGAGCCTTATAGGTCCTATTTTACCTGTCAAAATGGTATGATCTCATTAAGACACGTTAAAAAAATAAAGGTTTAATATGTATGTGAGATCGCTTAATTGAATATTTTATAAACCCCCCTCAATTGGTATGATATGAACATGGTTTCCAGTACTACAGTCTATGGCTGGTTTTTTTAGGTCACTAGCTTTAGACCATATTATTTGCTGAACAGTAACTCTTTTGAACAACAGAAAAAAGTGGCTTAAGTTGAAAACTACAGGCAAGTTTCAGATAGATTTGGCTGTATGGGTTGTATTTGACATAGAAATTTCTAGTAAACGTGATCATATTGAAAGGGAGGAAATGGAAAATAATGCATCAGTTTTTGCATTACAAGCCTGTGTTAACTGTCTAGAGATCATTTAAAGTGAAGCCATTTATTTTCTACTGACAGCAGGGCTCCTACCTATTATGAGATACGAGATCACCACTGATGCAACTAGAAAATTGGAATGGAACACTTTGCTACAATTTAGAAAAAACCTAAAATTCAGTAACAATTATGTATTTCTACACTGACTTGCAGATAAAAAACCAATCATTGTCTCAAATTAATACTATCTTGAAAACAAAGGAAGTGATCAGTTCAGAAACCCAGCAAAAAAGCTCGTACAAAGTCAATTCAAGATTTTTAATGGATTTTAAAAATATCTGAAAAGAATAAACTGAGTACACAAAAATGAGAAATAAAATCTACTTTATACATGACACAGAAAAAGAAATTGTAAGGCATAAGCAATATACAAGATCAATTACAGGAGGACAGACAGTTGTATAAAGTTGTTTTGAAAATTGGTGTTTGAAGATTGATGCCTTGCTCTTGAAGAGATTCTTGTGCTGACATCATATACTATGTCTAAAATTTATGCCAGTTAACACTTTTCACCTGAGATGGTAATTAATTAAAATCAATTGTAATAATGTGTATTTTATTAGCTGCAGTAATCCTGAGCACTTACATTCCGTTTCATATATCTGCATTAACACAAGTTTCTGTCAGGGATGGACAGAAGGAACTTGGCAACATGTGTTTCTTATTTGATATTCCTACATCCTATCGTCATCCTGTCCTTCATTCATACAGAAAAATGGAATAAGCATGATTTTGTACACATCTGCAATGTTAGAAGAGCAGTGAAGAGAAAACATAATGAAAAATCTGTCCCTTTGTTTTCTCCCCAGCCCTGCCCATTACACATTTCCCACATACACATTTCATTCTGAAAATTGTCTAAAATATTATCAACTGTTCCTTTGGGTATTTCAACCAGCATAAAATCCCAAAGTGCTTGTGCATGGATCAACTCTTCATTCCTATTCAGCAGTAAACCTGAACAGCAGATTTCACCAAGACACACAGACATTCTATTTTCAAATTGAGTTTACATGAGTATAAATAATTTAATTAGCATGAGAAGGTCAATCTTTTAGTCTTGAAAGACTCTCCAAAGCAAACTTGATTTCCCACTAACTACACAAAAGCTGAAGTTACTGAATACTTTTTAGGCTGAATGCTCTGATGCAACTTTATCTCCTCTACCTATTGATTATTTTCCTGAATTTAAAAGCTTGGAAATGTTTCAGAGGTCTGTTTCACTGCTTCTACTGAAAGCTGTATCTTGCATTTCCATTGATGGCAAGTTCTTTGTCTAATTTGAGGGCACAAAGACATTTAAATCTGTTTAAAAGCTGTATTCTTTAACTACACTTTGCCAACAAAGCCTATTTAACTCTCTTAACTAGAAATACACATGTACAGAGCTATCCAAATTCTGGATCAATTGACAAAACACCAGAAAAAAATGTAATGACTTACTCAAATTGATTAAGAAGAGCAGAAAAAGCTATAGTAAGGTCTATTACTAAGTGAACATGTTAACCTGACACCCAGTAGGCTAAGACACTTACCCACTTGTCTCATGACAAGGAAAGATCTTTCTGTTACGAGTACCTTGGCTATAACGTGCATTTTTGTGCTCAAAGTTATCTGAAATATTGCTTATGCAGTTACAATTTTTGATCCGCATTTAATCTTTTCTAGAAGCACACCCAATTTATTTGGCATTGGCAAATAACAGTCAGAAATGGATGAAGCTTCAAATAACTGTACTTCTGATATGTATTTCCAGGAATAAAAAAAAAGATCAATTGCCTGACACCATGTTAATCTAATATTTTGAAAAAACTGTTCTGAAATAACAATTGCTTTAGACCTCAGATTCCGTAGGATCATTTATTTTTCTTTTTGATAGAAGTGCTTGTTTAAAGTATCTCTTTGTGATTTAAACCAATTCTTGTTATATCAATGTTTCTGCAGTCTTAGGTTCATCTAAGTAGCTGGCTGCTGACGGATGAGAAACAGAATGCCTCCTTCCTCCCCACCTTTGACTTTTATTGTCAGTGTTGATTATTTATTTTAGTGCTTCTGCCTTGTGGCCGATTTAGGTTTCCCTTGCTCAGCTGCTGGTTCCTCCTAAACTGGATAAGCCTTGGAAAAAATAACTTTACTATCAGTACAAGGCAATGACAGCGAGATTAATGGCAATACCCTAAATGCCAGGACACTGCAAGACTTTGAAAGAAGAATGATACTTTTTATTTTCTTTTTAGTCATCATCATCATGAAACACAATTCAGCCCAGACTTCTGGACAAAACCAAATTGATGACCATGTCAAGCTTACTTCAAACTAAAAGTACAACCCCCTGTAAAATTTGTATAAATAATAAAACAATGGGCCACATCCCAGAAGAAAGCAGCAGAGCTGTGTGAGCATCATCACCTATTTAAGCTGGATCTCTTTAATTCCTTCTTTCTTTTTCACTCTGTCTCTTACTTGCTTCTCATTTGTTCAAAGATGTACACTGCATTTGTGATATTAATGCAGAAACCTGGAAATAGTGCATGGAGAACAGGGCTGGATTAAATGCTGGCTCTTATTTATGAAGTGCTGCTATGTTCAGAGATGTATAACAACAAGGCAGAAATAAGTATTAATTCCCTGAGCTCTGAAACACTAAGAACTATATCCAGCTTTTTTTTACTATTTTCTGCTTTTATTTTCTTGCACTAAGCAGACAGCAGAAGGTCAAAATCTGAAGAGCTACTGCAGATTTGTGCGCCACTGAATGTTTCTAGATACTGAAATATAATCCCCTGTACAGCTCAATTGTTAGGAGAATATCCAACAATTAGTGCTTTCTCAAACTGCTTCAGCTAGAGCTCAGAATTTGGGAACCATCCTCAGTCCATGCTAATATGCTGTCACCTTATTGTGAGATTAAGAAGAGTTAAATGACAGGAATGCAGATCCTTCCATGCTGGTTGGTATTTACACTAAAAAACAGTCGCAGGCTTATTTAATTTACTGGTAAAAACATAATTCAATTTAAATCCTGAAGAGTCGAGGTGCATCCCCCAGGCTGTAATCATGCACCATAATTTTATTTGCTGAAGATGTGCAGCTGCTCATTGCTTCCTCCTCCTCTTTTTTCCCCAAGGTCGCTTCCTGGCTCCACAGCACCAGTTCAGCTCTCTGTGTGGCCATTTGAAAATATCCAGCTTAAACATCCAAAATGAAGTAAAACAAACAACTAAAAAAGACATAGGTTTGTGCATGTGTGTGTTTAAGTGTACATGCGTATTTCTAAGCAGCTGAATCAGCACAATAGAGCTCTGAAAGACTTCCAAGGAGGGTGGGAACATGAAGGCAAAAGCTGTGACCTTTAAAATGGGAACTTAACTTGAAAGAATGATAATTTTTAACCACAAACACCCACACTGCTCTTCAGCATGTGACATACTAACCACTGTTAAGACATACACAGCAACTATTAAGAAATATATAGCCTTACATCTTGTCTTTACAGCTTCAGAGTTGACACGTGTTTAATAACATAGATTTGGTTTTGTACCTATAGTTGAATACAAGAGTCTCAGACTGCATGCCTGAGGTTAAGATGGTCCCAATTTGCAGTGTTAGCTTAGACTCTTCAAAATCCCTTACCCATGGAGAACTGCACAGAAGAATTTTACTCTGCTGTTGTCAAGCCTTACATAAGCACGTTTGGCAATGGTATCACTGTGTCCAGCTGGGAAGACATCACAACATCGGACTCCCTGCCTTCATATTGGCCAGAAATTCCTTTGCTGTCATCTCAGCTGTGACCAGATCACGTTACCTTTGCTCCCCAAAGGGAGAGCACTGGCATGATAGCTGAGGTAAGTTTCAAACGTTAAAAGGACCTTGGACGAACACATAAGTAAGAAAGGTAACAAAAACACACAAAAAAAAGCATGCACATGAAAACTTCTTGCAGCATGTGCAACCCTTGCGACCACAGATAACTGCAAACAAGCAAAAGGTATCTGAGTAAAGGACGGTCTGCCTTATGCCTTGCTTTTTGACTTGCTAAGTGTTCCCTGGACATTAATTGCTCTCAGTGCCAAAGCGCACACACTAAAGCAAATCAATAAGGGTTAAAAATGTAAGAAAAAAAGGACATGAAGAAAAAGAAGGGAAGAAATAAAACCTAAAATATTAATAAACCTGCTATTTGGCCCCAACTTATTGAATTTTGAACTAATCCATATGACTCATTTGGGAATTTATTTATTTACGTTCAGCTCCAGATATCTGTATCACTTTTGCTATGATCTATATCACAGGCATGCAATCCACTCTACCACCAGGGCATCATGCTTGGCCACTAAACCTCAAATCCTGAATGCAAGTATACTACACAGGTTAGTGGATAAATTCATTACTTTTTAGTTGTGGAATAGCTAGTGCATAGCTCTATGAGTTATAACTGGATTTCTGACCTAAACTTCTGCTTTGTTGAAAAAGACATGAAGAACATTATTCGACATGTATGTTACTTTTCAAAAATCAGTGCAAGTGAGTTCAAATTATATTCAAGACACACAGGATTCCTGAAGGCAACCGTACGTGTGTAATTTGATTCAAAAGGGATACTTGCTGCCAACAAAATCAAATTCAAGGGACAGAAATACCACATAGATAACCATAAATCAATAAATAAACAATCAAAGCATGCAACATTTCTTCTATGCAAACTAATCTTTAGTCAAAATTTACTCTCAGCTTTTAGGAAGAGCCTACATTCACTGGAATTTTGACTGAAACTCCCTTAACTTTAAAAGTTGATAATTCATTCTGTCTTTAGATAACCAGAGAAGTGTCCAACTTAAACAACGAAACACATGTTGAATAGTGTGGGGGCTGGAAGAAACAGGAAAACATTTTGTTTTTCTTTGAATCATCTACACACTTAACAAAAAGGGGAAATGTTTTTGAAAAAGTATTGAACTATTTGGACGGTGTTCTTTAAAATGATACACTATCATGAGCAAATTGAATAGCGTTGGCATTCAAGACTTCTGAAGCTTTTTGTTAAAAATAGCTATTTTTGTTGCAGGTGGGGCTGCACATATGCATTGTGCTCAACAGCTATTTAACAAACTACAAGAGGAAACATTTTCTTCAGACACTAAGGGTAAAAACCCCATAGAATAATGTTACTCTGTTCTAAGACAATGGCTGCTTTTGGAATAATGGCATTTTTTTTACGGCTTTTGTGTATTGCTTTTTTAAACCAGCTAGTGCACTCAGGATATCATTTAATGGTGCTCAGAAGTCTCACAAGGGATTGCATACGGGAGTACAACTTAAAAAGTGTGGTCAAAGTGTGGGTGTATTTATCCTTATCTGGGTCAGTTTACTACATGGCAAACATGAGAGGCATCACAAATGGGCTTTAAGATGCGCTATATGAAATCCAGAGTGAGGTGGTAAGTGAATACTGGGTGATAACTGCAGAGAACACAAGGGAAAAAGAGACTTAAAGCCTCAGATATGGAATCAATTTATTGCACTTTTCTTTATTCAGTAACCAATCACGACTATAAACCAAATTGACTCAAAATTCCTTACATAGCCCTTAACCCAAAACTCTCAACGAAATCTGTCTGAAAATGATGTTTTACCTACAAAATCGTGACAGCATCCTAGAATCTTAGACGTAAAAAGAATTTTCTCTATTATTTATGTTACAGTTTTGAATGAATGCTATGTTTAATGTCAATATAATGCCTTTATAAACTACCTTCTTTAAACACTAATGAAGCAGGTCCATATTATTGATTTTGCCTAGAAGTAGATATATAGTAGTACTGATGATAGATAAACTGATACAGAATTTAATTTGGCTAGAAGGCTTGATGGCAGACTGCAGTGTACTAGTAATTTTTTAGACAACTACATGAGGGAGCTGCCTGTCCATCTGTCACTTCTTGTTTTAACTGTGCAACTTGCTTTATTAATCAAGAGACTCATAGAAAACAATATTATTTTCTGAAATATTTATATGCTTGTTCTCATTTCATAACCAAGCCCATGGAAACGCTCTTGAGCTCTTTCTCATCAGATCCACATTTAATTCATTTTCCATAAATAAGGCAGTTTGTCTGCTATGGTATGTGGGGTACCATGTTACCTGTAACAGCTTACTCAAATATTCTTCAATTGCAAAAATACAATAAGAAATGCTTTTCTGTTAGTGACCTATTTATACCAGTTATGCCTCATTATATTTGTTATATTTCAGTTTCAAAACACAAGCCTTAAAAGATACATTCACCTCTGTATTTGAAACATGGACATCATATAGATTGGATGAATAAAAGAATATTCTACTCTTTATTTCTTGAATTGGTCAAAACACCTTTTTTCTTTTCAGTAATTAAATTATTAAATTCCTTAAGAGCAATTTTATTTCCAGAATTTATTACCTTATTCTGTCCCTATACACTTATGATACTAACAACGGCTTTAAAGTTTAGAATTTCTGGAAATGTTCTGAAATACAGAGTAGTCTCTTTCTCCACCCTCTGTGGTTTTACCAGTGCACCAGTGGTTTTGTCATTCACAGGGAAAGCCACCCTTTCATACCTAGAACTTTTCTATAATTCCTGCTAAAATCTTCACAAGTATCACAGCTTTCCTAGAACCATAAGAGGATGTAGTTTATAACACATTTCACATAAATTTGATTTTGACTGACTTACGTCCTCCTGTCTTTATTCAATTATTTTAAACACAAAGATCATGTTTTTCTTTTTTGCTTAAAAGCTTACGTTGCTTGCTAAAAGACATTTTAGGCTTTGACTGCATAGATTGATTAATGCCGTCTGATGATTAAATTCAGTGGAATGGATTTAACAGAACTGATTAAGACACCAGTGCTGGCATGAGTATGGTATCAGTGAACAAAATAAATTAAAATGCCATTACTACAGAGAACAAAAATAAAGAAATAAATGTGTGTTTTAATTTGGTATTCTTCTCTCCTTCTTAAAAAATGGTGTTGCCATTTACTTAGCCTTTCAGTCACATCATAACAGATAAGAAACTTGTTTTTAGTAGAGTGAAAGAATAGCAATTCAATCTGTGTGTGAAAAAAAAAAGAAAGGGACAAATCCTTCTCTTTTGTACAATGACTTCAGTGGAGGGTTTTTTTGTCTATATCAATAGAGAAGTGGCTTTAAATTTTGCATAGACATGAAAGAATACTATTGATTTTATTATGTGGATGTTGTTCCCTGATGGTTAATACAGTTATATTGTTTGAACCTGGAATACTGATAAACAATTCATTTTGATTTCTGTCACTACTATGGCATGTATGCAGTATGTTTATTATAATATGATTTTAGAGATGAATAATTCTGTTCATGTTCATGTCTCACTTCAATTCACACTGCTGTCACAAAGAATGAATGTTTATATCTTCATGGTCCAGGCTTTTACTTAAGTAATCCCCAGATACATCCCTAGTGATGCTTCCAGTGGTTCTGCCTCTCCGTTACTGTCTATTAGAAAGTGTTCAGGCTCTCAACAGTAAGGGAGTACTGCAAGTGGAGATTATGAACAGTCAGTGTTTTCTTTCACCTTTAGCAGTAACATTGCTGAGTTGAAAAAAACCACAAGTAGGTGTAGGTATTCATACTTTTTTGTAAAATCAAACACCTATGCAAAATGTTCCTTTCTCATATTGTTGCATACAGTGGAGTTGAGCTGACTGAGTGTCAGCATCTGCTATGTAGATGTCTGCACCTAAGGTAGCTATCTGTATTTGAGGGAGAAAAATGGTAATTTATTTAATTCTAAAGGAAATGGCTCAAACAGGTCTGTTGGATCATGAACTCAGAGTCTGTTCCTCTCTCCACTAGTAGAAAGAGCAAAAGGAGATAATATTAGATTTAGATGTTAAAAGTAGGTGAAAACAACCTTTTGCACACTCTGAGTCAAAGTGTTAGAAGATTTTTGCAAATGAATGTATGGAACAGCTAACACAGGTTTCCAGCTAAGGCTCAGGTTTTCAGCCAAGTCAGCTCTTCTGAAGAATTAAAGATGTAGAATTTTTATTTTTCTACAGGAAAAAAAAAAATAGGAAAATATGTACGTCCCAAAATAAAATGCCAGTGCACATAAAAGCTAATGGAAAAATGCTATCTTGAGGAAATGAAGGATAGAAAATAGAGGTGGAGTGGTATCTGAGCTTTTTCTTTTAGATCTATCTTTTCGATACATGCCCCATGAAAAAACATTAAAAGTAACAGCAATGGTAGTTAAAGCAGCAGCTGAGTGACAAACATGCTTAGAAAAAATCAGCATTACCTGCTAGGAGAGATCCATTTTTTTAATGTTTATATTTTTAACACAAGAATGCTTTCTAGATTTAGTTAAGAAAGTTCCATTCTGAATATCCAAATTATCCTAGCCAAATAACAGGACTGGTAAAACAACATGTTATTTTTGTCTCTTACCTCTATGAAGAAGAGACTAGCTGCTGATGTTGGATGATGATACATATAAATGGTCACAAGGATGGCTGCAGCCACAATGAGGACCAGGACTAGAATGCCGACAATTAAGCCGGCATGAAGTGTTCCACCTTTCTTCTCTGCCGCACTGTCATCTGTGGAAGCTGCACAAATAACACACTTATTAGCACAGTAACTAATGTTTTATCTATACCATTTCACAGATAGCAATTGAACATTTGCTTTTTCTGTTATGTCACTCATTTTCCACAGCCCAAGTTGGAAGAAGATGTTAAATATCTCTTTCCCACAAACAAATACTCTTACAATCTTAATGAACAGACACTTCCAAATGTTTTACTAATTCTAACTCAATAAAAAAATTAATACCTTTTCTTTTAAATGTGATCTGGACATTCTGAAGTTCCTAATTATTTTCATAATGTGTTTTGCTTTGATTTTCTCATCAGATTATTGTAGTTGCCCTACAGACAAAAGGTGCTAATTTAATACATTTTGAATGTTTTATCTTTTTTCTTGAAAGGTTCAAGTTGAGACATGCTATAAAACCTTGTAAGGTCTAAACACATTATGAAATCTTGATTCATTAGCTTAGAGAGGGATTTTGAACAACCTGTGCAGCTGAATCAGACAACCAAAAGTGTAACAGATGGATGCTACATGACCCTGGAGTCTTCTAATCTTGGTCTGAATGGAACACTCATCATACCAAAGTATTTCAAAAGACCATCCATTTACTAAACTAAAGAGGCCACTCATGTTATGCTCCCATCAGGAGAAAAGATGGCTGTCTGTCACACAAGAAACTTGTCAGCAGGGCTTCTAAATAAGTGACAAAGTGTTTCAAACACACTGCAAATCTTGCAGAAAAAGTATCTTAATTATTATCCAACATCTCTAGAACTACTGTGATCAGGTGTAATTTCTACTTTGGACAACCTGGAACATTACAGCAAGTACAAACATGGTGATAAACAATGATTTTTCAGCATCCTCTTGAATAAAAGAGGTGCTCTTCTACCCACTACTGCAGGCAAAAGAGCGATTCAGAAGCCCTAGGTTTAAGATATGCCAGAAGACTACTGATCATTTGGCTTCACAAACATATCATTCTCCTAACATTCCAACTGCTTTCTGCCTTTCTGGCAATCCTTCATATCACCTCCATGCCTTTCCCCATACAACACCTGTCTCTGGTCCTGCTTTATGAGAAATTTTCTTTCAATTCCACTTTTAAATTTCCTCTCACTATGCTTTGTTTGCCAAGCTGACTATAATGAAAATTTTTTATTTCTCTGATCATCCTCTTTATTACACCATCCCCCTGAACTAATTGCTCGGTTTTCTTAAAGTGGCATGATCTGTGAGGTCAGTGACTGTCCCTTTTATTTGTTCTTGGAAAATTTGTTCATCTATTGAGTTATGGATTCCACTTTAAACAAGTTACTGTTATTGTTGTTAATAGTAACAACAACAACTGTACATGCTTTATTACTATTCATCAGATTGTGAGTAGACCATTCCATGCTAATATTAAAAAAGAGAATTGGAAAATAACAGAAGAAAGGTTTATTGATCTAGGTAGTGTTAAATGCCTTGTATCAGGGGTAATAAAAGAAAACAGGAATGGTTAATCTCAGTGTACTAGCTCATGCATCCACATATGGCACCACTTTTCTCACCAGATCAAGGAAGGCCGGCATGGCTTGTCACCCAGCGGATTGCATGGCACCATTGCAACAATAGGGAGAAAAGGAAAATGAAGATGCATTATCTTAGCCAAGAGATATTTCTAACTCTTACATGGAAGTGAATCTATGGGGAAGTGAAGGGATTCATGTACATTTTCCCTGCTTTTGCACATATTTCCTCAATCATGAGTCAGGACAGCTGTGATCACCCTGCAGTGATGCTCTGCTCTTTCCCATGAAGTCAGTGAGCTCGCTTGTGGAGTAGGAGCTAAGTAACAGAATCAGAGGATAAACAAAAAGAATCTGATAATCTGAGAGGCTAAACTAGAATCTGGGAGGCATTAATGAACTTAAGAAAAAATTGCAAGCATGCACCCACACTCAGACACCGCCTAAGCCTGAAGGTATCTTTCTATTTACTGAAAAGTTCATAAGTACCTGTTCACACAGGAACTTCAGTTTTAATTATGCTGACTGTGGACATAAAGTTGGAGCTTGGGTATGAACAGGATCCAAGAACCAGGCTTCTGCCTGCCTAAATCCTACAAAGGATTTCTTAGCTTTCTTGAAGCTTAGTTCACACAGATATATGAGTTTTTAAAAAAGAAAAGCAGTGTCAGCCCTATTTGATTGGGGTTTTTTGGGTTGGTGGGTGGTGGGTTTTTTTTTTTTTTTTGTTTGGTTTGGTTTGGGATTTTTTTTTTTTTAAACACAGTACGTTCACTGAAAATTTCCAGGCCATCCTTTACATTGCAGTGAAAGAAAGGAGATAGAAAGGAGATATTGCCTAGAATGCGGAAGGTCCATTTTCAATGTATTCCCACCCAAAGGGCACTTAAACCACTTCCTGGTAGTTGTAGAACTACGTAGCAAAGGGTGCAAGATTCACTGAGGAAGCAGGAAAGAAAGGTGACCCTAAAAATGGTTCCTCTAACTTTCAGTCAGCAGAGGCTTTTACTTGACATAGCTATTGATAATTTATTAAATAGCTATTCACTTCCAGCTGAGAATAGATGAAAATATATAAGCTCCAGTCTTAATTTCTGCTCATGCACTGTAACAATATTTAGCACTTGCACATATAATTCAAATAGCCAAACAAATGCAAATTAAGCACTTGAAAGGCCATCAGGAAAGGCCTGTTTTATTGTAGATGCTCTGTATTGGGCTATTAATTCCCATTGATGAGCAGTTGTGTGAGTCACCCCACTAAGAAGTAACTGTTCCCTAGAAGGGGCAGAGGATTCATAATTTGTCTTTCTTATAATTGTCTTTTTGGCAGCTTCATACTCTCTACTCTTACCTTCAATAGAACATCAGTGCATCATAAACTATTTTGTCACTTGTACCCATTTTCACGTCAATTTGCACTAAATGAGTAATCTGTACTGTTACTATGTTATGGTTGAAGACAGAACATCATATTCTGCATATTAAAAACTGCTGGACTTCAGTTAAGGTCCTAACTACTCTGTGAAAGACACCAAATTAATCTCCTTTGATCCAAAATTTTCACAGGGTTTATCATCCTGCCTCAAAAATGAGAACAAAGTCCCTTCCGAATAACACAGGTGACAACTGGCTGCCCAGATTTCTACTAGTCTAGGGTAGAGCACTGCATGGACATCAATGCAGTGATCAGAATGCCAAATGCAAAAATAATGACATACAAGAAATGCTTTTCTTAAATGACAACAAGTGTAAGTAACTTGTAATTTCCATAATCGAAATTCAGTTCATTGACCCCAGAGCTCAAATACTCATGAGAAAATGATTTCACTCTCTTTGCACTGAGACAATAAATAGTGTTGTCAAGTTTGAAAATACTCTCTGCTGCAAAATCAACTAACAGTTCTTTTAAAAAGCCACCAAGGGAAATGGATGAAAAAAAAGGACGCTGAAACTTTCAGGTGCAGAAATTTTATTAAGATTATCACAGCACATCTGCTGTTCCAGGCAAGGGTAAACCCATGGGAGGATATTTGTCTTATGACCAATCCTTTCCCAAAAAGAGCTCTCCCAGTGGAACTTCCCCAAACTTTCCTTTTCTTGTTCTCAGAAAAGCAATTGTTGCACATAATATGCTCCATATTTATAACTCCTCCCCAAATTCTTACATGCATAAAGCTTTTAAGCAGAAGGAGCATATTAATGTCTCCAAAGTTAGTCTGCTTCTCATTAGGTGCTGAATGACAGGACAGAAACAGCAAGTAACTTTTTCACCCTGAAATATAAAGGCACACAGTACAAACATGACACAACTGTTCTCCTATTGAATGTTGTTTAAAAAATAAAAGTGAAAACACAGTAAAAATGTGCTCATTGTTTGCATGATAAACACACAAAGACTATATAATCTTTGATTTTTTATGTTTATATTATGCCTCTAGTTACAGTTGAGTTAGCTTCTTTTGGAGTAGGAATAACCAAAAAACTCCAGGAATTATGAATGAAAATCTTGCCCTGGCCCATGGGGACTGTGATGCTGGCTTTAACAGGAACAAAGGTGTGTACAAACTGCGACCGCCCTTTAGAGATTTTTGTCTTTATGATATTTTCTCATCATTCTTTTTCTCATTATTGCATATTACCCATTCAGGTCTGCAAAATAATGAAACATTGTTTTCTGTTATCTAAAGTTTCTGTTATGCTAGTTTTACATATGACAAATCAAAATTGTGATACATACATTTTCACCCTTATGATGTGGGATTGACAAGAGCTACCAGAGATCAATATCTCTGTCTGTGAGAGAAGAGATACAAGAATGTTTTATGGTGAAATTGAGGAAAAATAGGAAAACATCTGGTACATCCTGGCTAGAAACTTTTTTTTATATAAAACAACATGGAATCAAGGGCAACTGATGGACAAAAAAGTGGGATTTCATTTTGTGGACTTGGAAAATAAAGCTTTGCTATTTTCCTCCAAAATCTGTGTTGTTCCCCTTTACTCTTGCATTTTGATCAGATGGTAGAAAGCTCCAATTTAAACTGACTTCTTAATGCACACTCATCTTTAAGGGTTAAAATGCAATACCTCATTTGAATCTCCTAATCTCCAGACTGGCATAGCTACACTAGCAAATCCAGGGATATAGATAACATAAACAGCAGCAATGAGCCTAAAGATCACAACTCTCTTCTGAGGTTTGCTGTTTTTAACCCTCTTTTAACCAAAAGAATGAGTTTTCAAGGCATCCCCTGAATTTGTCACAATGAGATAGAGAATGAACCCAGCAATTTCTTCTCATATAGGAATGCTTCATGATAAAATGAGTGTTTGCTGTTACCTCACGTGGCAGCAATTGGACAAATTCTTAGTGTTCATCAAAACCCATGATTTTGTTAGCTGGTTGGACAGATGAATATGAAACTATCTTACGGGTATGAGAGCATTAATGTAGCACTACTGGTACAGAAATGCTGGTTCATTAAGTTGACTGTTTCTGGCATGGCCTTAGTTTTATGGCAAAATGAGTCTGGATACAAGTGCCTGAAAACAGCTCCTACATATGAAATACCCTGAAAAAAATATACAGGTTCAGGTATAACCATGTCTGCAGTACAGACATGTACTCTTTTACTACTTATGAGCATGCACTACATATATTAATCATTACAGAAACAGAATGTGTGATAATTTTTTCAGAGCCTACATGAAAACATGCTATTTTTTTAATAGTTTAGTTGTTAACTGCAGAAATTCCCTTGCATTCCCCAATGTACATGTTAGATAATGACTGTTTTGGTATTGGCCATGATTTTGAAACTGTAGCATGTCCAGCTTTATAAAAAAAGTAGACTAAAGCAGATCATGCCATACTATTAATACTAATGCAAAATGAGTAGCTTATTGTTCTTACAAAAATCCCACTGTTCTTCAAATACTAGCTTGTAAAAGTCAGATATAGATTACTATTACTATTCCTTTTAGTATAAAATTATTATAGAATCACAGAAACTTGATGATCCCTAAAGAATGCACCATTTAGGCACTTAAAACTTGCTGTGACAACACAATAAAATGTTTTATATTGCTCACAGGGATGCCATCAGAGACTGCAATTTACTGAGTAAAAAAATATCTCAGTCTTAAGTCCTGAGCTGTGAGGGAATGTGAGATCTACTAAAAGCTGATTTCTTAGCTGTCTGTTTCTACTTTTTGGTAGGGTGCTGGATACTACATTTGCTAGTTATATAAATTCAATATATAAGCAAAGGCATGTACAGTTTAGGATAGATGATATTTGATGTATCAGAAAATTACGATAATACATACCAATCTTTTTAAAAGTCATCTAAGCATGGAATCAAGTGATTTTCATCCCTCTCCAAGGTTTATTTCAGGGTAATAAAACTGTTTGCCAGTGATGGTACTGGAACATTCTGAGTTTGGACAAATCAGCTGAAACTGGCAGGTCAAACCCATCTCTCCTCACTACTATCCCTGCTGTTTGTCTGATACACTACTGTACCTATGCTAATCTCATTCAACTGTCCTTCCCCCCACAACTGCTCTTTTCCATAGTCATCCTGTACTGATAGCTGATTGGGTTTCTCTCATCCAATAGCTTCAGAGTGTCTGATAGCTGTTTCCACATGAGAGATCTCTACAAGCCATTTGGCAACACCTCCTTTCCATGTGTTTGCTCTCCTCTTTGGACAGAAAAAGAGCAGAAACCCTCTCCTGCTGCATGGTCTGGGGATAACCAGCACATACAGATCCAAGTTCGTTCCACCAGCTCTCCATTCTATTACGTATGTCACTTCTAGCTTGGAAGCTGTACCACCCTATGACTGTGGGTTTGAGTTAATATGCTCCGCAAAGAGGGAGGACAAAATATCTGGGAGAGCTTACAGTGAGCTCAGTATAGCCACTGGATTTTTCCCCTCTTTTGGGCCTCCATCTACATCTGGAATGTGAGTCTACCACGAGAATGCTTGTTTTATGGGGCAGGTATATGGTTCTTCCAACCTAAGCTTTTTTCCTGTACATAATATGGACTCCAGAACTGATGATTAATGACCTATATATAGTGACTGGGGGATGAAACAAAAGAATGTACAGTTGGAAGGATTCTCCAGAGGCTCAGAGGAATCTCCATAAAAATGTTCTTTCTACCTCTTTTAGGAACAGCATGCTCTGACCTTCTCAGCTTCTTCACAGTAATGGAGTGTGATTTTCTTGATTTGTGGGTTCATTCCCTTAGCATTTGTTAACATTTTGAGGTTAAGCCACTGCTACACTTTAGTTGGTGTCATGATGATTTATAAAGTTATGGCTCAGCTAATGCTTTAAAAATTGGTTTCTGATTGCATGTAAGAAATGAAAGGTGGTCTTTGAGTAAGAATATTATGAACTGTAACCCACGAATCTTGAATTCAGTATCTGGCTTTGCTATCAATTTTCTATAGGACCCACAGCAACTCAGTAAGCATCATCAAGACTGAGCAACTGCTTTGTGCAATAAATGGATGAGAGTTCACTAAAATTAAATCCCTCTGTTTATAGGATGACAGTGCTCTAAATACTTCAGCTAAGGACTTTCATTCTTCTGCTCTAAAAAAAATTCACCATGTAACAGTACAACAGTTATCATCATATTAATTTTTTGGTTTTGTCACTTGAGGACATGTAAGCCATTACATTAGTAACATCAAGCAGTGGCCGTTACAAAACTTGATATTGTACCATGCCACTTGGCAAGGCAGCTGAATGCTGCTAAATCCAGAACAAAAAGTTATCAAATTATAAGAATTTCAATTCAATGGTCCCATTGACTCAACCATACTGAAAGCAAACACAAGACCATCAGGTCAAGTGGTCTGCTCTGTCTAATGTTTGCAGAGTTACTTGTCTTAAAAGTTTATCCAGTCTACTACATTTACCTCTCCATAAGATCTCAATTTAGATCTAAATATGGTTTTCACATTAATCCTTTGAACTGGTAAAAAGTCCACAAATTGTGTTTATATCAGTTAATTGTGTGCCTTTACAGCAAAGTAACTGTAAGAGTAGATTCTGCATATCATTTTCTATCTGGCTTAGAAAAAAATGAGAAACTAAACTGGTATAAGTTAGACTTCGATATAAGTTGAAGTGTCTACACACAGTTCTTCTGGTTTAGCTAAACTGTTTTAACATCATGCTTATTTAATCTAATGTGGTTTATAATGCCTAATATATGATGTAAGATTGCAGAGAATAAAATGTGGAGATGTATGAGCATTTCTTAGCTTGTAATGTACAGTGTGAAATACAATACATGGGAAGACTCATTGACTTGAGTTACATTTACTTGGTCCCTTTGGAATTTTCCCCCTACTGAAATATAAGAAAAAGGGTAAAACACCTATTACACTGTTTACAAAGCTCTTTGAGATTTATTTGGCAATAAAGGTGGCTAACTGTTCTTGAATCTATCTTTCTTAATATTCTTACCCTATTAATATATTTCTATCAATTTTTTTTCTATCCATTCTTTTTCTTCTATTTCCATCACAACTGAAGCTGCTCCAAGGCTGCCTCTTGATAAGACTTTTTTTTTTAATACAAACACAGCTTATAATACAGGATAAAGTAAACTTTATGAGAACCTGTGTTCAAGGAAATACTTGCTTGCCTAAAATTCTATGAACTCTATTTTAGAGGAATATGAGCAGTTCTGAATAAGTAGAACATATAGAGGTAAATATGTAGTTACATAACCCATAAATCCATCTCAACAGGATTTTTGCAATAATGGTAAAACCCTTAAATCCTCCCTTTTTCATGGCAGAAGAGTGACAGAAGAGGTCTGAATCTTGGCCTGGCAAATTTCTGGACAGGAACAGAAACTGAACACTTCAGCCAGGACACCCTGAAGAGAATTAATGTAAGGAAACCTTTGGTACCTACAAGTAAAATGCCTACTCTTAGCACATCATTTAGATTTTTCTCTGTGACTGACAGAGATAGGCACCACTATATAGCAACTTATCCCACTTTGGGCACTTCCTTAACGATGACATTAATTACTCCCTCTTGCCTATTGCTTGCCACTAGCTATGAGAAAGGCCCAAAAAACCAGCTTGTGTCTTCCTGGCTAACACCCGATGAGATGAAACCTCTGGAAGGTCATTACCTGTGGCTAGACCAAAATCTGAGAATAAACCAAAGACTTTTCCTGTGGATCTTATCCTATGCAAGGTCCACCTGAAAAAAATTTTAAACTACCACAGATTTTAGGTTTAGCATTGTTTAATTTAATGTGTTTTGCTTTAAAACTGGAGAGGACTCCGCCAATCTGTAGCGAATTGTTAACCTGAGTTAGCTGTTTTGGACTAAGTGGTGATAATAACTTTAGTTATATCAAAAATATTTGGTTTCCCTAAGAGGTTAGCTGGTGTCTTTGTTGAAACAGGTCTGATTTTATGGATCATTTAGAAACTTAACATATTAGAAAGAAATAAGTTAGATGACTACTAGCAGTCATGAACATATTCAATATGTTGCAGCTGGAGTTCAGGGTACACAAGAAAAACAGAATTGAGTTTTCTCTATAATTTGTCAAGAATTTCAATGGCAGGAAGAGCCCAGACCTCAATTTTTAAGGGAAATTAAGAAGACAGATGACTAATGTGAGCTAGTTTCCAGACACAGGGGACTATGAAAACAAAAAAAAACCCCAAAAGCCCCCCAAAAAATCCTTGGGTAAATTTCTCACTGCATACAAGATATAAAAAAGTATTCTTTTTTTTTTTTTTTTTTTTAAGCCTGGGTCGGCATTTTGGTTATTTCATACCGAGTTTCCTAGGCTTTCAAGCCCAAATTAAGCTCTGTAATAGCACTAACATTAAACTCTCAAAAGTTCATACCTAGACCATCTTTGAAAAAGTCCTCTACAGGCTGAAGGTATCAAGACTCAAACAGTTTCTAGCACTACATATGCTGGAATCGGCTTGTTTACAAAGAAATGAATGAGAAGTATAGCAGTTTCTCTGACACTTGCTGTCTAACACACATACACTTTTCTTTTGAGTTATAAAGCTGAAGGTCTGACAGAGACTCATAGCAATCAAATCATCACAACAAAGTGTCTAAAAAGGTCAAATAAAATGTCTAGATGTGCTGGCCGATCATCTAAATCATCCACCAAAGAGTTCTCAACAAGAAAATACTGCATTACTGTGTAGCCTTTGCCAATTACTCACAATTTTAATGAAAAATTAGGCTTTTAAGCTGTTTAGTCAGCTTGTGTTCTGTTACATGAAAAATTAGAAAACAACAGAATCTGCAATTAATTACAGATGTGCTGGACATCTTAAAACTTACAAAATGCTTGTTATTTTAAAGAGAATAAAGATTTAACAAAAATCACAATGATATGCAAGTTGTATTTTAAAAAGGTTTAGGCATCTATGTATCAGGCATCTATCATGTGTCTGTGAAGAAAGAGGGAAGTCAGGAGGAACATAAACAAACAAATTTGAAATGTATGTTAAAATATGCCCAAAAGATTGTTGGTGAATTATAGAACCAACTTGCAGGTGATTTTTTCATATAATTAAAAAGTCAATGCAGTTTGACCTGAACTTGAAGTTTAATTTAAATTTAGGTGCTGCTTTCTAACTATTGGTTTCAAAAGTTCCAGGCGAGGCGAGATGAAGAATTTCTATGGAATCCTAACCAGATATTGACTCCTATAATCCAAGGACACATCAAGCTATAGGCCGTCACTGATCCAATATAGCTTTGGTTTTCCATTATAAAAGGTTCCCTTTTATTAGAGTTTTAAAGGACCTAGTGTGAGAAAGTAAAGACCTTGTATTTGTGACCTGAAATAATCTAGTCTTTACAAAAGACTGAGAAATCACAGAAAATCAAAGAATGTGCCTGCGGCTGCAGAGGTTTTATCTGAGCCTAATCTAGGGGTCACTGGAAAATTCAATGCATAATTGAAGATTCATCAAAAAGAACTTCCCAGATTAAAGGCTACATTTACTGTGTGAATGAGAAATCCTGGTGTGTTGCTTTGCTTCTGTGTTGTTTGAAGTCAGCTTCTTTTTTTTCTTCTTAAATTTTGTGAATAAAAGAAATAGCTCAAGGAAAATGAATAATCACATCAGGTGTTGATTTCTCCTCCTAAAATACAGCAGCTTTCTCTGTGGAAAGGGACTTGCTAGATAAGTGATGCCACAAACCCTACTACCTCAGTCTACCAAGTAGGTCACAGCCATCGCTCACTTGCTCTAGTATTCAACTTTTTGTTTGCTTTCACAGGGTTTTTCTTTTCAGATCTTGGGCAAAGCGTAGATGAGTGAAAAAACAGTCTTTGCAATTCCAAAACAGAAACTTGAATGTGTTTTCTAAAGCTCACCTTCTGAATTATTTTTCATATAAGAGCAGATTATTTTGTGGCCTGTCTGAGGTGCTCATGATGGAGAGCTGCCTGGTACCAGGCCAGCCACCTGCCATAGAGCAATGGCTCATAGGGCAGAGTGTGAGCATGGCTCAGCTGGGAACGTGTGCAGAGCAAACACAGAATGGGAGTGAAGTGCTGACTGATTCACCTTACTATTGACCCTTAAGAGCACTGAAGCACTTTTCACAACAAAATAAAAAGCCATTTAATTTCAAGAAGAACAAAAGAAAGAAAGGTTCAGGGACATTCCTGTGGACAAAATGCCTAACAGTACCACCTTGAGTTTATAGATGATCCCATTCCAAGGGATCACATATTTGTCAAAGCCATGTCAAACAGCAATACTGCCAACAAATGGACAATTCAATACCAATTACAGCACGTGACCAGCTATGCTGTGGTTAGTGACAGCAAAATAACAGAGAAGCAACTGTGGCAAGGAAGGGGATAGCAACTGCCTCCTGTGGAGTGAACAGATCTCTAATTTGAAGGAAGGAGAGAATAATGACTGAATATTACTGAAAAAGAAATGACAGTAAACCAGACCAAAATGCTATGACGTCTGCCCACTCCGTTTTTTTCAAAACGTGAATAATTCTGCGAGGGCCCTGAGAAACCACTATGTCTCCGCTGTCCTGACCCGCTGCAGCTGGGATCTCTGCCCATGGGGTTAGGGACTCCATGTAAACTCAAGCACAAACTCAAGCTACATTGTAGATGAGCCTGATCTATGTCCGTCTCTGATCTAGGCTGAGCTCTGATCTTGTTTCCTGGACCAACCTTGGTTCTATGCTGAAGGTAGCTAGTCTACAGTCCTGTCCATGGGCCATGTCTCTTGGTTAGACCTTGAAGCTGTGTTGCAGAATTTTCTCTGGTCTTGTCTCCTTTAACTGCTGACTGGAGTCCCTGTATGGACCAGTTCACCACCTCACTTCTCTGGCACTGCTGATGGAAGCTGCTTGCTTTGGTCCTTGCCTGAGCTGTGCTGCTGGCTGCTGCACTTAGCCTACTCCTTCCCTGCTCTCAGCTGTGCCTTGCTGACCTGGCTTCCTGCCTTCAGCCTAGGCCTGCCCCACACTGCAGTCTCAAATGAAAACACTAGATTGGAACTGACCTCAGCTGCTGTCCCTCAGCTTCTGGACTCACCCTGCCCATGACTGCTGCTACGCTCGGCTGCTGATTCCACTGCCCCTGGGGGAAGCCTGATGCTCCCTGCCAGGAGGAAAGGCAACCAGAGCCAATAATATTCCCCTTTGTATCAGTGGAAATATAATTTATTTCAATTTGCTCAGCAGATCATCCTCTGCTTTTATAGACCATTCTGAAGCCCTCAGAAACCAACCCAAATCTTTCCTTTCTCCTCAGCAAGCTCTACTTTGGCAGTGCATATAGACGCAGCCTACATCTAATGATCCAGTGCTATTCTAACTAATAGCAAAATTCCCATCAGTTTCAAAGGGAGAAGGAACAAACCTCAGGTCTCAGTCCTTGAACCCACAAAGAGAATAACAAAAGCAGTCCCTTGCAGATCATCATTTAACAGAGGCCTTTATCAGTAAAAGAAGGTGATCTTATTAACATACACGATGAATGTGCATGGAGAAATGCAGGATCTCTGCTAGTACAGAGACACAAATATAAAATGTATATGCTTATTAACAAAATGACATGTAATAATTGGCTACTATGAATGAATTTCTAACACAATATTATTATTTAGAACTAGCATCATATCTTCTCAATACAGTTAAATACTACTGTGTTATTATAATACAGCTAATAACCATGTTAATACAGTTAAAATCTATTTACTATATCCATATTTGGAAGTTAATTAAACCTGATGTTCTATTAAGGAGTTATAAAGAAAGTTGTAAATGTTTAATTTACTAAGCAGTTGTTAAGCTTATTTGCCCTGCTGCTCTTCCACAAAGATGTGGAAGGCTGAAGTCCCTCGGAAGACTGGTTAAAGCTATTTCTACAATACAATTTTGATTAATGGAGTTCAGTGGGTTATAAATTGACACACTACTGACATTATTTAAAATTAAAAAAATCATCTCTTACCTCCATTATCTTTTAGGTGCAGCGCTATCTTGGTGTCATCTATAAAGGAAAATCAAAGTTAATTGTAGGAAAATGCATTTTTCTACATCATGAGTCATTTTAGGACTGACTTTCTAATGTTAAAGAGATTCCACTATTGGAAAATGGTTTGAGAACTAGATTGTGGTGTTCTTACTTATACTGAGCAACACTTTACTTCCTTGCTACTAAAAAAAAACA
Organism: Psittacula echo; assembly: GCF_963264785.1. Lineage (NCBI taxonomy): Eukaryota > Metazoa > Chordata > Aves > Psittaciformes > Psittacidae > Psittacula > Psittacula echo. Next base: position 40,112,086 of record NC_137737.1, on the reverse strand, counting down.
TTTATGAGATGATTCAAAATACTGGTAAATAAGAGGATTCAAAAAACATTTATGAGAGGATTCAAAATACTGTTAAATAAGGGTGCTAAGGTCTGTCTCATAACACAAGTAACTCATTTATGTTACATGTTCAGACATAGGTTGAGCATTCTATCATATTGAGGACTATATGAACCAACGTATGACAATAAAACAATGACTTAGTTTCTCTTCTAAGAATCATAAAAAGGTCTGCCAGTTTTAATTCCTATTTATTTCCATATTTCTCTTGTTGTGACCCTTAAAGAACAAAATACCAGGGAAAAATGCTGCTAATGTAGTCCAAATCCTGCACTGACAGTTTCTAAACTTCTCTTGTTCCACACAAAACCAACCTTTCTTGTAAGTAGATTCCCACCCTGAAATCTGTTCAGCTCAGATTTTCCTGTCACAGGCCACTTATAAAATCTGCCTGTATCCAGGACCTTTTCTTGTGTTTACATACAATTCCAACAGAAAACTCCCTGTCCTTATCTTATAGATGTTGTTTGATTAATCTGAGTCAGTTTTTCCAACCCCCTGAATTTTCTCCAGAAGCAGGAAAGCAGGATATTTCAGCCACAGAAAGACATGATTTAAGCAGCCAGTGGAACTAGGATGAGAACTGACACACCATCCCTTAGCTAGTTAATTTGGTTCAGAAGCCTACAGAAACTATTTCACAACAGTGAGAACTACATGTAAAGAACAGTGTCAACTGACTGAAGAATTTAAAAAGGCAAATTTCAAAGAGGTTTTTAATTTGGGTTATCTCTGATTTTCACATGGTTAAATAGAGTATCTAAAGGGATTAAAAATTCATCAAGTCTGTGGTGGGAGTTTCTTCACTAACTTTAGAAGGGTCCTCTCCTTCTACTATTTCAACAGGTTTTGGATTATGGCCTTTTGGTTAAAAGAATACAACAACCTCATTGTGACCACAAGTTCTCCAGAAGTCTGCCTGGCTCGTCCATGCCTCCCCAGAACTGCCTTCTTCTCCAGTATTCCCCCCTACACCTTACTATAGCAAGAACAAGTTGCAATTTAAAAGCACCAGCAGATACTGCAATTCCCCATTCCTTCTGTTGCCCCAAAGAGAGAAGGTCAACATGAACACATACTTAAAGGAAATAATTTTCTTTTAGACTTGTAAACGACATGTTTGCACTACAGAATAATGCAGTGTATATACTTCACCTTCTGTGGGCAGGCTAGTTGGCAGGTGGGAAGTGGTGGACCCTCTGGTGGTCGTTAAAACTCTGAACTTTGTGGTGGTTGGCAGAAGGGTGGTGGAGGAGTGTAGAGGTGTTTCACTTGTATCTATATTCTTTTCACAAATCTTATCTTTTGACTGTTAGGAAACAACAAAAACAAAGAAGAGAAATCTCAGTGGACACTGCCACTGAATGAAGAATTTCAGCATGGACAAGCTGTCAGGATAAAAAGAATGAAAATGTAAACCCTAAATCAAAGTATTTCAAGAGCTCCCCCCCCCCCCCTTTTTTTTTTCTTCTTTGAAGTGCCTATATACAGCATTCAGCAACATGCATTTTTCATTTAGCTGCAAAACTTACAACTCTCTGTTGTTAATGACAAGGCTTCAAAGTCATCCCTGAATGTCAAACATGTTATTTCCCCCAATCAGATTTTAGCATCTAAGATAATCATTCAGATTTTCTCTCTTCTATTCTGAATGATCGCTGCCATTGGTCTATGTTAAAAGAGATACATGGGAATTAACTTGTAGCTCTTCATAGTGAGTAATATGTAGTTAACTGGAGCACTTAATTAGGCTTTACACGCATATAGAAGAATATGCACATACGTGTAAAATGTGTGCATGTATTCAGCCTATAGAATATTTATATGCCACACTATAAAACCACACATTCACTACATGTGCTTAATTCCATATATCAAATTTCCATGTATTATGTATATATAACAATTACCATATAAAGTACAAGTATTATAAAACATGAACGATGAAGCAATCATGCAAATGATTAAACTATACTGGCACAACACAAATAATATTCACCATCATATAATAATTTGACTTTTATTTTCATGGGCAAATATTTCAATACAGATCTCAAGTTTCTTGTTTGTTTGTTCATTTGTTTGTGGACACTTTTAAAATTCTACAGGTGTAATAAATATTTTCTTTTATGGATCACACAGTTTTGTAGAAAAATACATCCAAGTAACTAGTAGCAAATTTGGGACTGCCCATAACTCCTGCTGTCCTTATTAATTTTAATGAGAAGTGGAATCCAGCAAAGCCTGTTAATTTTATTGAGATCCGGCTGTAAAAGCTCAGTGAGTGTTCTCTTTCTTTTCATACGTATGGATATTTTATTGTCCTTTGTTATATCAGAAACAATATAGTAAGTTTAAAAAGTGTATTCATACCTGCAGTTAATTATTCTTTTTCTTCATGTTTTACCTTGAAAACCACTGTTAATTTCACTGATTCAATTTAATAAAAATTTAGCTCAAAATCTGTATCACAAAGAAGGAAAAATTACTATGAGAATCCTCATTATTCATCATCTTGAATGAATTCACGTAAAATTAACCTCTGTATGTTAATTATTGATCTTTCATTGAACTCCAGTCAGCTCAGGCCTTATTCTGGAAGATGCTAAGTAAACTGTTGCTTCTACTCCAGAGAGCCTGAAAGCTGGATTGTGAACAGCAATTAAGAAGCCTGAAACTGCAAATCAAACTATCAGTTTCTCAGACACACTACATTGATAACTTTCTTGTCAGATCATGTACTAGGCTCCTTTGAGCACTAGCTGTGTTGAAACAAGAAGGGGGGAACAGAACAGGATGCTACTTCCTGCAGAGAGCAGGTTTTGGATAACATCATCTACAGGCACTACTGAGTCCTAGCTAATTATAATCTGGATTAAAGCAATACAAAAATTGTGCACTGCAACAACACATACTCCCAGTAAAGTTACTGTATGCTCTTGAAGAGGTTGTCCTCTGCAGACAATAAATCTCACAGAAATTCTTTTCTTAAATCAGCAGATTACAAACTGCAAAGCTGAAGCTTCAAGACCATGTAACAAGGCAGATGTAGGATGCAATAAAGAATGTTATTTTGCAATTACAGTTGCAAGAAAAGAAAAATAATTATTCCATCAGTCTGGATTTATTTCATTACTTCTCTTTGCTTCTACTGAGAATAAAACAGAATGTGCTTTTCTAACTAGACACTTGGGGCTATGTTTTGCCCTCAGTTTCACCTGACATTACATTTCAGAAGGGCTATGTTGCTGAAACTCATGAGAGAATTTAGCCCTTGCAGCCAAAATGGAAAAATAACTGCTCTTTTTATGGCCATCAGGAGATTAAAAGTGTCATAAATTAATTTGTTTCTATTACCACAATCCACAAATGGAAAAGAAAAAAAAAATAAAAAAGTCAAAAAACCCCAATCCCCAAACCAAAAAACCTTCTAAAGGGAGTACACTGTGAAAGAATTAACAATAAGATATTTATATGCACGTCTTGAAAATGAACTACTCTTGTCTAGAAGTACCCCAAATTATTATTTTGGAGGAGGCACAGCCCCTGTTTGACAGTCCACCACTAACCGAGTCAAATCGTTTTCTCATTCTCTCATGGCCTCTCTATAAAAGGAAATCCAAATGCCATGTAGGGTGTTTGTTTTTTAATTATTTTTATTATTTTTTAACAGACCCCCTCCTTTGAGTTCACCTATGTAATATCTTTTGTACTAAATTATTTGGCAAGATTCCATGATCAAAATGCAATGCCTGCTTTTCCCTTGAGACTACTATGGCAGAGAATTTTCTGAGGTGAGGAACATCACAGTTTTTTCCCCTTTTCAGGCAAGGGTCAGAGATCTAAGAGAAAAATGTTGCAGGGGCACTGTTTTGGGACAGGCTTTCTAGTATTTTCATTTTTTTATCCAGGGTATTTTCTCAGAGATGAAATTTTTACTTTGTGTTCATTTTATTCCCTCAAATGGGGAGTGAAATTGCTCAGCCTATTTTTCTTTATTATGCCTTACAACATTTCCACTGAATGATAAATATAGCATGTCTTTGGCCTTGAAACCATGCTTCATAATCTGAATAAATTAATCAAAAGCATCATAAGGATATAAATGGCCTCTGATGGGCTGAGGATGTAAACTACTCACATACCTCTTCAGGGCAGCCACTGTCTACCCAATCTTGCCGGTGACGGTCAAATCCACTGGAACATCTTTTAATGATGAAATAGATAGAAGTTGTCCAGGTGGAAATAGGAGGAAAACAACAAAAAGAAAGGAAGTGAGAGAAAGAGAAGAAAATGACATTGAGAATAAATAAGTAAATGATGTAATTTATTTTAAAATCAATATGATTTATATGGTATTATGTTTATTCAACAGGCTGTTGCTTGCAATATGAGCCCATCATTTAATTAATTTCAGTTAAAGGTGTTTCAATGAATATTACATATTTCTTTTATTTATAGTTTTTAAATAGGAATATCTCTCTTCCACTGGATAACTACTCTTAAGACTGAACTGAGCCATAGCATTTTTAAGTTGGATGTCAGCCATATGGATGTAAATTGGTTTGATTATTTCTGTCCAGACTTCTTAGCTGTTAGCTTCTTAATCCCTCAAAGGATGTAGTGAACCAGTCACTGCTTTTATCATTGGATTATAGAATGGTTTGGGTGGGAAAGGACCTTAAAGATAACCTAGTTTCAACCCCTCTGCCATGCGCAGGGACACCACACACTAAACCAGGTTGCTCAAAGCCCCGTCCAATCTGGTCTTGAACACTGAGAGGGATGGAGTACCCACAACTTCTCTGGGCAACCTGTTCCAGTGTCTCATTGCCATCACACTATAGAGTTTCTTCCCAAAATCTAATCTAAATCTACCTTCTTTCAGTTTAAAGCCATTATCCCTTGTCCTGTCACCATTTGCTCTTGTAAAAAGTCCCTTTCCAGCTTTCTTGTAGGCCCCCTTTAGGAACTGGAAGGCTGCTAGAAGGTGTCCCTGAAGCCTTCACTTCTCCAGGCTGAACAAGCCCAACTCTCTCAGCCTGTCTTCATAGGAGAGGTGCTTGAATCCTCTGATCATCTTTAAGGCCCTCCTTGTGAATAGTTCCAACAGGTTCACAACCCTCTTGTGGCTGGGTCCCACAAACTGCACACAGTACTCCAAGTGGGGTCTCATCAAAGCAGAGTCTCCTTTTGATGCAGCCCAGGATACTGGGCTGTGAGCGCACACTGAAGCCAGCTCATGTTAAGTTTCTCATTGACCAACACCCCCAAGTCCTTCTCTGCAGGGCTGCTCTGAATCTCTTCTCTGCCCAACCTGGAGCTGTGCCTGGGAGTGGCTCCACCCAGGTGCAGGACCTTACACTTGTTCTTGTTGAACTTCATGAGGCTGGAACCAGCTCACCTCACGAACATGTCAAGGTCCCTCTGGATGGCATTGATTCCCTCCAGCGTATCAACTGAACCACACAGCTTGGTGTCATCGGCAAACTTGCTGAGGGTGCACTCAATCCCACAGTCCATGTCACCGACAAAGATGTTGAACAAGACCGGTCCCAACACTGACCCCTGAGGGACATCACTTGTTACTGGTCTCCAACTGGACATTGAGCCATTGACCACAGCTCTTTGTGTGCGGCCATCTAGCCAGTTCTTTATCCACCGAGTGGTCCATCTATCAAATTGTTGTCCCTCCAATTTAGAGACAAGGATGTCATTTGGGACAGTGTCAAACACTTTACACAAGTCCAGGTAGGCAACGTCAACTGCTTTGCCCCTGTCCATCTGTTCTGTAGCCCCACCACAGAAGGCCACCAAGGTGATCTGAGACATCAAGATACACATATAATGATGTTCACAGATTTACATAAGAGGTCTGAACAGACTTCATGACTATTCAAAGAATACCATCTAGTTGTCCCTACCTCCTCATTAGCTGCAGAAAACTTACATTGCATGCATATTATCAAATTTGGTGAGGTTAATAATCTGCTTGAATATTCTTTCTCCTTTGTGATATGTAGCGAAGAAATTTTAAAGCAACTTGTAACACTTTAATATAACTATTCCCCTGGAAATTCCCATTTCACAAAGGTACTATCAGCATTTATACAGTAACTTAGGGTTTCCTAGACAACAGGTAGAATTACAAAGAGAAAAAGCATTATTGAAACAGCAGGCAAATAGCTAAACCTTGATGTCTGACTTCAAAAGACATTCTCCACACTTCCGGGTATTTTTTCCGACATTTTCATCCATGGTCATAACTTACCTGACTGTACAGCAAGTAACCTTCTCACTGTCTTTTAATAAGACTAGTCAAACAAATTAGACCACTGTTATGGTTAGCTGTATTTATGGGGTAATTTTTTGTTCTAAATGAACTGAAAGATGCTGAGACATCCCAAGTACTACCCTACTTCGAAAAAGATAAACAGGTGCATTTGGAAGAATGGAATGGTGGAATAATTTTTATAGTAGGAGAGGATGTTACAAGACGATGTAAATAAGGTTAACGACCTACTTGGAATAATAAATGTCTCCATGTTGCAATTCTGAGCAGAATGTACAGTATATTTGACAAAAGATTTTGAGAAAATGTTGATTCTCTTACACTTGCACTGATCCACATTAAACCATTTGCAATGTTGAAATTACTCCCCTCACCACCAAGCCCTAACAGGTGCCAAGTATTGCTCAGTCTACAGCAACTGACTTTTCAAAAAACCTATTGCACAGAAGAAAAAAGATGTCCAAACCAGATATGTATTCCAGAGAAAAACAGTGACCTCCTTCAAAATGCTTGGGAACAAAGGCCATTGTAAAGAGTTTTTTCTTGTTGAATAATAGAATCACCTAGGTTAGAAAAGACCTTTGAGATCATCAAGTCCAACTGTTACCCCAGGACTGTCAAATCCACCACTAAACCACGTCACTAATGGCCTTGTCTACATGGTTTTTGAGCACGTCCAGGGATGGTGATTCCAGCACTTCCCTGGGCAGTCTGTTCCAATGCCTGACTACCCTTTTGGTGACTAAATCTTTCCTAATTTCCATAATATTAGGAAATTATCCTAATATCATCCAATCTAAACCTTCCCTGGCTCAGCTTGAGGTCATTACCTCTTGTCCTATCACTTGTTAGTTGCAAAAAGAGATCAGCCAACTCCTTGCTCCATCCTCCTTTCAGGTAGCTGTAGTGAGCGATAAGGTCCCCCCTTGAATCTTCTCCAGACTTCTCCATCCCCAGTTCCCTTAGCTGCTCCTCATAAGACCTGTGCTCCAGACCCTTCACCAGCTTTTGTTGCCCTTCTCTGGACTCTGTCCAGCACCTCAATGTCTTTCTTGCAGTGGGGGGCCCAGAACTGAACACAGAATTCAAGGTGCAGCCTCACCAGTGCTGAATTCAAGGGGATGATCACTTTGGCCAGACTATTTCTGATACAAGCCAGGATGCTGCTCGCTTTCTTGGCTGCCCAGGCTGGATCATGTTGAGCAGCCGTCAATCAGCACCCCCTGGTCTTTTTCCAATGAGCAGCTTTCCAGCCACTCTTCCCCAAGCCTGCAGCATTCCATGGGGTTGTTGTGGCCCAAGGGCAGGACCTGGTGCTGAGCTATGTTGAACCTCATACAATTGGCCTCAGGCCATTGATCCAGCCTATCCAGATCCCTCTGCAGAACCTTTCTACCCTCCAGCAGATCAATGCTCCCACCCAGCTTGGTGTCATCTGCAAATTTACTGAGGGTGCACTTGATCCCCTGAGGGACACCACTAGAGATCAGTAACCAGTTAGATGTGACACTATTCAACACTACTTTTGGGGCTTGGCCATGTAAGTGGATCTGTGAGTGAATCAGTGCTATTTGGGGAGCTCAGTGCTGCCTTTGTCATGCTCTGTCCATAAATGTTTGAGAAAAGAAGGAGGACCTTACTAAGCAGAAACACACTATGACATGGCATTCCAGGTATGAACAGAGCATACTTTTTTTGAAGTCTGTCTCCTACCTACTTTTCTCTAAAGTCTGAAAAGCTTCACTAGCAACTTCTGCACCCATCTTGATGGAGAACCGGACTAATTTTCAGATGTATCAAATACTTACAACACATTGTGTTTTAGTCATACTGCTCTAGCTAAAGTCTAATCTGTATGTGGATACTCTGTACATCTGAAAATCAAGCCCAATGATAACATATGACATCAAGCCATTCCATAAATTCCTACAATAGAGGTATCCATGTTAATTCAAATTTAGCAGTACTTAGACCTAGTAGGGATTAATGATCCTTTTATCTTAGATTTTATCATATATCTAAATTGTGCTAAACTCAAGGCTCCAAAGATTAAATGAATAAAAGCTTATCCCAGGCACACTCCTCTGTAGCTCTCAAGTCCTTCCTGGGAAAAAAAACAACCTACTGAAAAATGGTGGGGTCAGTAACAGTGCTGAGGTTGATTTTCCCCAGGAATTAACAAACTACCAAAAGTTGAAAGCAACATGCAAGGGCTTCGAATGGCTCTTTCAAACATGTGACACTCTTCAGATAACCCTATCTGAAAGAAAAATGCATTAAACCCTGGACATTGTTTATTTAACATTTTCTACTGGTGAGTCCAAGCCCCAGCAGCTTTATCTGGAATAAGATAGGCTCCAAACAAACCTGTTTGTGACCTTCCTTTGAGGCATTTCAATAAGATCTCAGCTGTAGCAGGTACTGTCATTGCTGTGTTGGTGAGTTAGAATTCTGGGAACTGTCATTTCAGTGTACCACCCTCTTTACTGACTGCATTTTTAAGACCGTTTAGTATCATGGTGATAATTCCCTGTTGCCACTAAAACATTGGAGAAGATTTGATTAACTATGCCATTTATACCATCTGTCAATATGGCCATTTTGTAACAACTACATTTTCAAGTGATGACCAAAATCAGCTCCTAGGAAAGCAATAATAAAGATTCTCTAGGAAATGAGAATGGGTACATTCATGAAATGTACAAAATTCCAGGTTGTGTGTGAAACTTGGGAGTACTGGTTCAGGGAGCAAAGGGAGAATTAAAGTCCTTGTTTGTATAGCAATGATGATTTGGAATAATTAATGCAGCTGACTCTGAGTAACAAGAAAATGTCAGAATCCTTTCAGAGAACTGTACATAGCCAGAAAGGAGATGGAGATGTCATCAGATATAGCAGATGCCATTTACCATTATTTGGCAGAGAATATTTAAATGACAAGCGTATTTATATTTAAATTCAGCGTATGAACTGAAATCCTTAGCTTCTTCCCTTTTACAAGAGTTGAGTGAGGATTAATAGCAATAATAAATCAGATATCATGTATATAGAAAATTCATCAGGATTTAACCTGTGAAAGCTAAAAACAATGGAAAATTACGGAGAAGGAAAGGGACAAAGCTTGGATGGAAAAATCTTTTCACCAGGTTGAGCTAGTATAAAACAATCAAGAGCATTAAAATGCACAACATGTGTCTTTTAGAACAACCGTTCACTAGGATTATTTTTTTTTTGCCAGGATATCTGTAATGGCATGTAAAGAATGGATTTCTGGGATCTGAAAGACATTCCAGAAATCTAACATGTTTTCTTAAATACCATATAATTATTTAACTCAGTTAAAATGTTTATTGACTGCATTAAATAGAAGCTTAGCCTGGAAATTAAATAGAAAACTGAACAGACAAAACTCTTTTCTGCTTTTAACCACTAAGGAAGGACCATCATGTTAGGAATAGATTAAGGCACTCGCTAGTTTTTTGAATTATTAAAAGCATAGTTAGAAAATTTTAAAGTGAAATTCCTTTCCAAGCTTATGGAGATAGAAAGCAAAATATAAAAATAAATAAATATAAAATATATATATATATATATATATATATATATAAAAATACTGGAAGCCTTGAATTTTGTGTCAGTCCCACTGAAACAAACCCTAATGATAGAGAGATTTTTGAAGGAAAAAGCTCTCTATCTTTGTTCTCAGTCTGATTTTGCTTCCGTTTACCACAGAACAGGCATCAGTTTGGTTCCTCCATCCTTCTAATACTGTCTGGGAAGAGATTGTATTTTCCTCACTTTATTTTCCTCTTTCTCTTGTCACAAATGCAGAACTTTATCACAGCTCGAAGCCTTAAGAAGTTCTTGTGAAGTGGAATGTGAAGCTCCAAGGCAGTCTTGACTGCAATGATCATGAGGTGGTGGAGTTCAAGATCCTTGGGGCAGTCAGAAGGGCATGCAGCAAGCTCACTGCCCTGGACTTCAAGAGAGCAGATGTTGGCCTCTTCAGGAACCTGCTCAGTAAGGTTCCATGGAATAGTTAATACTTGATGCAGCATACCTGTGTCTGAAGCACTGAATTCCATCATCGTCTTAACATTATTTTCCTCTCAAAATTTACAATATTCAGATAATGATAAGGAGGATCAGGGAGCGGCACAAATTTCAGCAGATAACCTTCACCTTGATGATGTTTCCACAATTTTATACAATGAAAAGTTTGAAAAAAATATAGCTACATGTTCTGTAAAGTACTCCTGCAATATCATGCAAACAGTGAAGTAAATAGATGGGTTTTAAAAAAAACCCAGATCCCCTTTCGTTTTACAGAAAAACTGAACACGAGTACTCTGACACAAGATGTGAATAAGCAGTAGGAAATAAGGACTCCCATCGGGAATTCTTGCTGTTGGAAGACCCTAAGAATAAAAGTGATCTAAAAGAAGGAGGTTTTATTTCCAATTCAATGAGAAAGAAAGGAAAAATATGCTAGTTAAAGTGAGACTTGGCAGAGTTCTGATTAAAGAAGAATAGTAGGATATTTTCTATAGTCTTAACGTCAGTTACAACAACAAAGGAAACATGCTGAAAAGCAGATAAAGAATAAAGAAGAAGCTTTTGCTAAAGGCTTTGGTTTGAATAACTAGAAGGAAAAAGAAAGCATAAGAGGAGTCTATTTATAAGATTATGGCATCAGAATTTCCAAAAGAATCAGCAGAAAATAGTAACAATAAAATGTGTTCTCTGGGAATTCACACTAAAATTTGTCTATCATACTAGATTACATTCTGCGCTGCCTTTGACTTTTTGCATTTATACCTGCACAAAGTTGGTATGAAATACTGATAGCAACAGAAGTTAGCAAAGAATTCTGATCTGTTAGAATTTCTACCCATTTTGCACACAGTTCCTCAGGTTTCAAGGAAAACAGCTTTGAAGCACTCTGGTTAGTGATCCTAAACCTAACCCTTATGCACAATTAACCCTCCTTCTTACCTTTATATGACTGTCTGAACTATTTTCTGTCTTTGAATACCCAAATAATCCCTTCAATTTCAGGGTGGATGCTCCCATGATCTTAATTTTTTTCTGCAATATTAATGTGTTACATGTCCTCCTGGTTAAAGAAATAAAAATGAGAGCTTACCCTGCTGTGTTTAAAACAAAATATGAAGGTGATCTTTGGAAGAAATGTTTTATTTTCCACTTTAGAGATGAGAAAATAGGAGACATGAAATGATCACCTGAGATAACACAGAATTCTGTAACAGGACTTACAGTTAAGCTCAGATTTTCTGAAAACCAGATGAGCATACACTAGCTCACAGCTCCTATACTTCTTGTAGTACTCCCAGACATAGAATTGTAGAACTGGGAATGTAGCTGAAAAACATCAAGTGTTGGGTGGCATGTAACAAGGCACAGATGTCATTCACACACTGGCCAAGCTTATTTTTTAATTCATACCCTTTTACTGGGATTTTGCTCCTTTATAAAAAAACGCCACTGATAACATTAATATTAACAAGTAGCAGAGGGGCCTGGAACAGGATGAAAGTGGCCTGGTGCCTAGTGGTAGTACAAGATAGAGCTGTTTGCATTTCTGTAATCACACGTGAGCTGCCTGCAATCTTGCAATACATAACATGGCTGTTTCAGTATTAGCGGTCATCAGCATCTGAGTGGCTAGGAAGAGAAGTGCAGAGATGTTTTAGTTAGGTTACTGCTCCTGTAGCACAATTCTAAATTCACAATTCTAAAAAGAGTAGGAAGTCAAAGGAAACAGGACCTGCAACAAGAGGAGGCATAACATGCTGAACTGACTCTACATAAGTTAACATTTATATGCTTATAAAGGTTCGCCAACAAAGCAGGAGAGCATTCTGTTCAAAGAACATATGCTGTTTTGAAACTGCATATTCATACTACTGCATTTGTGGAAAGTATGGATGACTTAGGGTTGAGAAAAGCACTTGCTGTAAAGGCTCTCTCTCCAGCTAAAGAGCACAAGAAAGGAAGGACATGAATCATCCTGTTACTGGCTATGTTCAAAAGAACTTAAATTTCAGAAAGTTATTTGCTTCCCAAATTATTATTCTACTTGCATTTACTTTTTTTTAATCTAAAAGTGAGTCAAATTCTGAAGTCAACATTCATAAAGAACAGCCTGCAAAACAGATTACCAAAGAATTGCAGAACATTTGGGGCTCATCAATTTCTTCATTAATTGCCCATATTAATGTTTGTTGTGATATCTGGTGGGAAGCAAGTGCTTTTGTTAATGCTATGTGATAACGCAGATATTGGAAGAGTTAATAGACCTGAATAGAGGGTGAACTCAAGATGTAATGGTGCACAAAAAAGCCTTGATATTTAGGAAGGATACTGAGAAAACATCATTTATTTTCTTGATTTTGGGAATACGTCCTACAGGGAGGTGACTTGAAATATTAAAATATATATGCTACAGAGAATCAGTAGACTTAGTTGAGAAACAGTCAAGTTATATTGAGGAGTACAATCATAAGAGGTTTGCGCTTCTAGAAAGCAGTTAACACTATTGTGACCACTTTATCTGTTTCTATACTTCTAAAATAAACATGCCCAGAAATGTTCCTTGGCAATGAAGACCGCTGGCACAGAATGGCCTATGCCTGAACAAGCAAACTCTCTCAACCTAAAAAAGAGAAGGAGGCTGCACACAAACTCCCAACTGGGAATAATTCCTGGAACAGTCCAACTCCTGTTCCATGCCTGGGAACTGTTCTGGACAGTGCTGGGCATGGACTAAAATTACATCAGGGAACATTGTAACTATCTAATGGCACTTGTCTGTGCCATTAGATGCTTTTCCATAGATGGTTTTCCAATGTCCAGGAAGCTTCCCAAGCTCTGTTTAATTTGCAGCTAATTCTATGTCAAAAAATATTTGGTATGAGAAGATGAACTACAGCTGTATAAGTGACTGTTTTGTATGACCACTGAACTGACTGTTAAACAAATCTGACTGGGAATGCCATTTTTCATTATATGTCAGTGAAACGAAAAACTAAAGAAAAAGGAAATCTGATATAGTGCAAAACTTTCCATTTAAAAATACCTGATTTATTTATTTCCTTGTTTTATTTATTTTCCTTGTTTTATTTATTTCCCTTGTAAGGACAGCAGAAGAATTGAAGAGTGAGACTCACAAAATTGGTGGAACACAGATTTCTCCATATTAGTGCACTGGGCTGGATGCTTATATGAAGGGAAGAAAACTAATGCTTCCACAAAAGTACAATAAAATTCACCATATAAAGTATCTTATAGTCAGGTGTGATAACCAGGGCTTCCTGTGTCCATGGATGTGACCTGAATTTCTGTCCTGAACTTGGAGGTCTTCTGAAATGCTTTGTTCTCAGTTTCTCTTCTTTCACTTTTTATAAGCACTTGCAATAATGAAAGAAAGGGGCAGTTGGGAAAATTATTATCTAGCCCAATGAGTCTGGATACAATGGGGAGGTGATATTTGGGTTCTGTAATGTAGTCTCATGAACAGTCAAATATTTCATAAAAGATACATATACCATATTCAGATAGTCAACGAAGGAGTCAGAAACTACAAATTAAATAAAACTCTGGCTTGAAAGGAGTCTAATACCTCATTCCTCACTAAATTAATGTTCTGCCAAGTGGTCTTATTGAACAAAATGCACCTACTGCACAATCATTATTTTTGAGTGCTAATCCATTAAATGAACCTTTTTCTGTAACTGAAATATCTGACAAATTTTCCTGAAGTCATACAGCTTGGATTTGTCAGATTTGTGTATTTTCTAATACATCGTTGTTGGACAAGAAAAAAATCTCTAGTTATCCAGCTGCTGTAAGCAGTCCATTGGAAAAGAAGATAAACTAAATGATCCTTAAGGTCCCTTCCAACCCTAACCATTCTATGATACTATGATTCTATGAAACTGCAAAAAAGCAGTAGCACTGCTCTATGTATAGCAATGTATAAAACCACTACAAAATGGGAAACTATGGAAAATGGAACTAAGCTGTTTTAGTACTATCTTACCTTTATGATGAAGAATTCAGTTAAGACTACAAAACCCAATCAATTTCGAGTACCTCATTTATTTATTTTGTTCATAAACTGGGAGAACTGCTGCTCTAGGGCCTAACTGCTTTCTTTAGAAACTAAGTACCTATTTTTTTTATCCTTAGCTTCCATGTTAGAACTCTGAAGGGGCTTTGTCTCTGAAGTCAAAACTCTTTATGTTCTGCTATACTTGGTTTCAAGTGTAGTGACCATGAACTATTTAAAACTTAACTGTTTTCATTAAGAGGCCAGTCAGCATAATTTTAACTCTTCTAGTAGTACAGGAATAGAAGTTAGCATAAAAGATATTGAAAACTATATATGATAGACAACAGAGACAGAAATGGATAAAAATACCAGCAGTTTAGCAAATTAAGGCAAATTAGAGTTGGTTAGGTTAAGGAAAAGATAGAAATTTCAGGGGTGTGAAAGAGTTGTGTTGAGACTTGACTTCACGAGAAGTGAAATAAACAGCCTGAGTACCAAGAAAACCAAAGTAGGGTAAGAATTATGCCGTAAACAAGATGACATGCTGATACCTGATTAATTTAGGTTGAGGTATATTACAGTGACACAACCAAAGAGGAGTTTGAAATCCTGTTTTCCTTTGTCTTTGGACATGTGCTCATATGAGGAGGTTCCTATCTGCAGATGTCAAAACCTTTTTGAAGCTCTATCTCTGAATTCAGGTAAAGTAGGTAAAATTTCTGCCTTACCTGCCAACTTCCCTCTCAGTGTTTTTGAAGTAATCTTCACTCTTGTGTTTAAGTAAAAATCTTATTTTTAATATTTTTTCTCATTTCTGTTCTGTATTCACCTAATTGTCATCTACCTATGTTTCACGCTACCATACCATGCAAATTAACGTCCTAACTGTTTTGTGTTATACTTTATTTACCCAATGTAATGCATGAGCATTTTGTTAAGTATAAATTTTTAATTTGCTATCAGGAAAGCCTGCTTTCTTTGAGATGTGTTCTCTGCACTCTTCTGATTATACTCTTAATGTCTAACAGTTATATTACACCATCATTTGAGACATTTATTTGGGAATTGGCCAGGCTATAATGCCTTGTATAGAAAAGCCCATAACATAGCATAGAATGATGACCAGAATTCTGAGCCAAGTATCTTAAAATGTATAAACTGCAATCTGAGGCATCTGCCTGTGGACCCCTTTCACAGGCAAGTGTTACTTTCATCAGTGAAAGAGGAACATGTTTGAATCCAGAATCGTTGGAAGGAGCTATCAATGTTAGAATTTAACACATAAAAATGAAACCAAACAGAAAAGAATCTGGGGTTTCTGTGTGACCGAACATGGTGCACTTCTGCCAGCAAATGACTCCCAGAGAGAATGCCTGTGTAATAGAGAAGGGCAATACCCACTATTATGGCTATAAAACTCAGAATAAGCAATGTGGAATTGAGTCTGAACTCAACTCTTTTGCGATGTGAAAGATTTATGGATATCATAGAAGTTGCAGTTCTGAGTATAAATAGCTCATCAAAGACTGAGTGGGGTTTTGTCTTATTGTTTTAATAAAATAAATAAAGAATAAAAAGTTATTAGTATGTACATGAACTGCAAAAGAAGTTTCCTACAGAAGAGAACTGTGCTACCTACCTATTTATCTAGTGTTTTACCACAATGCTATTTCAGCTGCGTCTGTGAAATTAAATATGGATATTAAACACAGATTTTGTGATCTTCTTTTCAAATTAGTCAGCAAAAGCAAATATTCTCAAAGGTATGATTAATAGATGGATGTCTACTTTCCCTCCTCTCAACGGGATTTAAGTGCTTGACTGTCCTCTGTACCTTTGATAACTACTTCCTACAGTTATAATAAAAAACCATAGGAATGTGATATATTTGATAGACCCACAGGAGACAGACTTTGCATTAAGGTCTTAAAATAGTCCAGGCAACAGTTCTTCTTGTACTGACTGTGATATCTATGTCTCAGCCAAGCTGTGTTGCAAAAATGGATACCACAGAAACCTGCAGAGTGGATAATGAATAGAGTTTGTAGACTCCAGAAGACACAGCAACATCCCTGGCAAAAGAATCAACAGCTAGTGAAACCCATCTCAAATTCTGAAAGGCAAATAATATGATAAGAAGGACAAATATACAATATGAGTAACATGAGCGATGTGGCTTAAATAAATCATTGTGTTTATATCTAGATGAAGAAACTTTAAAATGCTTTCCAGTGTTCAGGTCCAGGACTTAATAGCAAATATTTCAAAAGAAAGATTAGGATTTCAGAGTAATTAGAATTATAGCAATCTTATGCCCATTCTCTAATTAAAAAATAATTAAAATAATTATTAAAAATTATTATTAAATATTTATTATTTAAAATATTTTAATTAAAATTAAATTATTTTAATTAAAATTATTATTAAAAATAATTAAAAAATAATTTAAAGTTTTGAAACCCAGTCTTGCATTTCTTAAAAATCTGCATCAGTTATGAGCGTAACCTGTTCTCATATTGTTCCAAGTTATTCAGGAAAACAAAGCAATGCATACACATGTGAAAATGTGACTAAAATTGCAGCTGTAAGAAAACTGGCTAATTTCTGTATGAAGACAGGACTCGAATTCAGTTGGGTAGATATCAAACCTATTAATGGGAGGATAGGGAGTTTTATTCTCTAGATTGGGGCTGTTGAGAATGTCAGCAAGCAAGAAAGGAGGACACTGCAGAAGAACATGTGGAGAAAGGAAACTCGAGGAATAAAGCTCATAAGACAAAGTTTTACTAGTGCAGGAAAAAGCTCAGGTGAATACTGAAAAAATATTCCACATAGCTCTCAGGTGGTATGTGTCCATTTTAAGGTATTAGCTTTGAACCATACAAGGGGATTCTACTCTAGCAGGTCCCACATTTTATGTAATGAATTGGATGGTTTTGCTCTGACATGTCTTAGGCCTCTGAGAGCTACTGCACCTTCACTAGAGTTCTGTTCAGAGACTGAACTTTTTAGGTTTATTTGTATTAATCATAGGAATTGTTCCAATCTCTGCCTAAAGGTAATTACAGAAATTCCACAATACTTCCACAGAATCCAGCTACTAAGAAATTCTACAAACTTACCAAAAATGTAGAAAGGTTTTTTATCTGCTTTTCATCCATGTGTCAGTTTCAGAAAAAAGTTAGTTCGTCTGGCTGCAGGCTGACTTTCAATAAAAACATATTAAGAGCTCAGGATTATCTGTGCTCCATAATAGTACTTTTAAATGTTCCATTATGTACATTTTACGGATATGCACATCTTTACTCTTACATATTTTTAAACATACCTTGAGGCTCACACAAAGCTTTCACTGTCTTCTAAGCAGAAATGCCATCCCATCTGAGGATATCTGTTACTATGATCTTGTGAGGCTTCTTTCGTCAAACAATACCATCACCAGGCTCACTCTGGTTTGATAAAATGCTTTGTTCATTAAGCACTTCTGTGCCACTTGATTTTCTTGCTTTCCTTCCATCAGGCTTGCCATGCATACAAAATTCTCAATTATTGAATGCTAATTTCCTAACAGTTTTTTGCAGTTCATGCATTTAAATTAGCTTGTCAAATTAAGAGCAAGCATCTTGGAAAGGATTTCAAGAAGTTGGGTGTGGAGCAATTTTCTGCTCAATAAAGTATAGATCTAGTTATTGCATCATTCTTATCAGGAATGTATCAGGGCTGACAAACTTACACATTCATTCTCAATACTTTTGTTGCACTTGATTAAAAAGACCAACTGCTTTCACAGCGCAACTTTTAAAACAGAGAAAAATATTGCATCTTAATCAGAGCAAACTGACAAAGGGCCAGAATTTCTACTTCTCAGATTTTTAATATTATTGGCTCGTAACTGGCAAAGAAACAGTACACAAGTTAGGAAAATAGCACTGATATTACTTTTCATTTATCACAGGGTGAATTTGGCCTAATTCAACAATTTGCTTGTTAAGACCCAGGTGTTAGGATGCTGCCATGGTTTCATATAAAACCACTCCAGCATAAGGAACTGCTGAAGTGGTTTTATGAATTCCATAGACAGACACAATCTGAGGAGATTTCTTTTGCTTTGCCTGAAGCAGCGGTATGATCAGCAAATTCACTGTTATACACATTGATAGAATGGAATATATTTTGACAAATAGGATATATTTTAAACATCTACCCCTTCTGAAGCGTTTAAAATTAGATTTTCCTTGTCACTTGTATATGAATCTATTACACTGATTGGATTATATATGCTCCCTCTGGTGGTTTACTTAATCCACACAAATGTCTCTTTTATACTTTTTTTTAATTTTGCAATTCAATGGCAAATTACTGTTACTGTTGTGATAAAACCAGCCTGAGTATAAACCAGTAAGTTTTCCTCCCATCTTTTAATTTGGAATTAAAATATGTAACATCCTTAAAGCAAAAAAACCCCAAACCAAACCAAAAAACCAAACCAAACAAAAAGCCCCAAGGAATAATAAACACTCCAACGGTTAAAATGAGGAAGGATTTAAAAGTGAGCACTTAAACCAACCTAGTGTTTTTCTGTGATGAAGTGACTACATCAGTGGACAAGGTAATAGCTATGGACATCATACATCTGGACTCCTGAAGGCATTTAACATGCTCCATCCTTCTCTCTAAGGAGGCAGATTTAAACTAGATATGAGAAAGACAGTCTTTATGATGGGGGTGGTGAAACACTGGAACAGGTTGCCCAGAGATGTGGTAGATGCTTAATTCCTGGAAATGTTCAGTGTCAGGCCAGGTGGGACTCTGAGCCACCTGATATAGTGGAAGGTGTCCCTGCTCACTGCAGGGGGGCTGAAATAGATGACCCTTAAAAGTCTCTTCTAACCCAAATAATTCTATAATCCTATAATCCTGTGAATAAGAATTGAGCTCTACAAATGGCTGCTTATAAATGTAGCTACAGGAATAGAAATATTTTCAGGTTCACAAGGTAAAACTTCCTTCTTTGCACTGTAATCTGTGTTTTGCCACCTTGTACTGCAAGGTCCAAGTTTGTTACCTCCTCCAACAAACCAACAGTAAGTTCTATGACTCCATTGTATTTATTTATTTATTTATTTATTTTTTGCATAAGAAGAACTTCCAGAGCTTTTGAGGAGTTTATTTATAACATCTGAGTCTAAAAAAATCCAGATTTCAAGGTGGGGTTTGTGTTTGTTTGTTTGGGATTTTTTATTTGTTTTGGTTTTTTTTTCATTTTTTCTCCAAGAACGTCATAGTTTTCAGAAAATAATCTGAAAGACTTAAACCAAAGCATGTCACAACAGGAGATACTCACTATATGTTCACTGCACAATTAAGCTAATGTATTTGCATTCTCAGCTGAAGACTATTTTCGGTCCTGATCTCATCCACTGCCTTTCCCTGCTCTGTAATGGAATATACGACCTCCATTTTGGTGTAAGCTATCAAATAAAACATGAGGGACACATAGCTAGCAAATATAAGCTATGTGTGGAGAAAAACCCAATGTTTCTTATTTGGATTTAATTATTTTCGTTTGTAAATCAGGGGGTTTATGCAGTCAGATGATATTTATTCTTGTGCTTTTTTTTTTTTCTGATAATTCTATATGAGTGTTACTTTGCTCAGCTGATAAATATTTTAGATTATATAAGACTGTTACTTATATTACAATATTAGATTCAACCTATTAGAATAGGTCTTGTCAGATGGCATATACAGAATAACAAACAAATGACCTAACTCTTTTCCTCCTCCCTGATATTCAAAATTTCCAGACATAAACTCAGATTTAAAAGTTAACTAAACATGTTTCCAGCTTCTTTCTAAAGCAGGAATAAACAAACAAGACATTTCAAGCTTGCCCAAAAGTTCAGAAGACAAATAAGAAGCATTTTTTATCCTAATTACCATAAAGGCACCATGGAGAACAGTCTCTTCATTTTTCAACTGTGAAAAGTTTTCTCAAGAAGTGCAAGTGCTTGAAGATTCTCCTTTCCCCACTCTCCCATTAATCATCATGGAATGCAAAACAACTTATTTCTTTATTACCTGCTTAGATGGGAACAGTAATTATCATAACAAAAGATTATAAGTATCAAGACTTAAATTACATTATTGCTACTATTCCCAGACACATTTCCGAATTTTTACTTTGCTCAGAACTCATCCCATAAAAAACAGTTATAATCTTTTCATCTACACAACTAGTGTTGCTGCTGGCACACAGGATTAAGCATTGAAGTGAAATGTGTCACAAATTGGATTCTTTCATCTTTTCAGCTCAGGATTGTTTTGAGTATACAAGAAGCTCTGGGAGCCGTGTGCCCACACATGGTCAGAATAACTGCCTAGAGTGGACGGCTCATCACTACACACAGGAAGTCCAACATGAGAATTTGGGTAGCCTGTTCAGGACGCTTCTCAGACTGGCAGTTTGCACTCCATGGGTCAATACCATAAAATGATATGATTGCAAACCTGATTATTCAATGCATAGTCTGGAAAAATCTCAACTTTTAAGACAATTTCATAGTCTGGAAAAGTCTTAAGGATAAATGTGCATTTAAGCATTTAACATGAGCAAGATCTTCTTGTGAACTGGGAGAAAGTGTGTGAGCCCTAAAGACCTTTCTGGTCTTAGATACTTTAGTCCAGATTTTGGTGAAAAGGAACTTTTAGTAGTGCTCTCCCATTCTGCATAGCTTCCCTTGAAAATATAAGTAATAAATGTACATTTAAGCACTTAACATGAGCAAGATATTCTTGTGAACTGGGAGAAAGTGTGTGAGCCCTAGAGATCTTTCTGGTCTTAGATATTTAAGTCCAGATTTTTGTGAAAAGGAACTTTTACTAGTGCTTTCCCATTTTGCATAGCTTCCCTTGAAAATATAAGTAAGTCAGCCAGAAAAACACCCTTGTGGATCTAGCCATTAAGCTTTTTTGTGACCTTGGCATAAGGCAGCCAGTTTTGATGATTTAAAAGTTGAATACAGATACCAGCAGTGACAGCTGAATAAGTCATCTAGACTGTATGCAGCACTTGCCATTAGTCCTTCAGTATTCTAGTTTTCTATTTCCTGTGTTGGGGTGAGAGTACCACACTAAACCTGAGGGATGGTGCAAGGACTGGGAGATACTTTTATCCTGTGTTAATGAAGTGAAGCATGAGACACCTGCAAAACCTGAGTCTTCAGCATGCACAGATTGCAGGAGTCAGTTCTTTGCTTATTTCTGAACTCACTGAAATATCAGTATCACTTCACTGCTGAAATCTGAGACTTTCATGAAGTTCATCAAAACAAAACCATAAATATCTACAGAATCTGGAAGGAAATATTTTTAAAACTTTGTATAAATGTGGCTTTTAAAAATTCCTTGATCATTTAAGCATCATACTTCCATTATATTTCAGTGCCAACTCTTTTATAGTTAATAAACACAATTTATTTCTTGGGTAATTAAAATATTTCCAAGGGAACTCACTATTGCAGTAACACAAGCTGTACAAATCAAACCTACAAAATAACATCAAAGTTGCCTTAAAGCTTTCAAAAATTTTCCTTAAAAATGACATCTCTAACATGCAGGACATACCAAGTGCCTAGATTATACAAACATTTTCAGAAGCATGAAAAGATAATATAAACAGATCTAATATTAATGAGTTCTCCCTGTTTCTAAGTGCTAGGTGGTCAGAGATAATTAAGAGCAAATAATCCAAGTTTCAGCCACAGGTGACTACTATGAGAGAGATGCTAAGTGCTTGTCATTTTATAAACATAGATCCTTTTGTACGGGAAAGCTATGATACCATCTTAGCTTACATATTTACAGTTAGTCTCTCTTACTTATGGAACAGTTTTGCTTGTGGAACAGTTACAAAACATACACAGTTAAAAAAAAAAATATAGCTCCTAGGGGGATCCTCCATCTGCTGAAGTAAAAAAAAAAAAAAAAAAAAAAAAAATTATGTGCTTTTGCCCTTGCTTTAGTGGTGATGAAATTGTATGACATATGTTATATTGGATTTCAGAGTGGACAGTTTGATGATTCCTTATGAAAAGGCAAACTGAGATTTAAGCTTGTAAATAGCAACAGAAGTAGAGGATTTCATATCTACAAGAAGAGCCTGCCTCTCCAAAGATTGCAGAGTTTGCACAGCAGCTGGTCTGGAATTACAGGTTGGAAACAACCCACTGTTGTAGAATAAAGTTATCTTCATTCCAACACAGACTGCCCACATGGGGGTGTACGGTTATTCTGCAACAGCTCTGATGGTCAATTTTCCTTGTGCATTTACGAGTTTTATGAAAACTTTCTGTTTTTCCATCAACTGTGCTTTGTTGTGTGAATGATATAATATATGGTTTAGATTTTATGCAAGGGAAAAAAACATACATGATACTGTTCCTGGTAGCAATGTTGCTCTGGCTAAATGGAGTCATAACTTGTTGAGAAAACAAGGACTGTAGAATTGGCACAGAGTTTTGTTTCCCACTGGATACATGTTTACTTGTTATGTACATAGAAGTCTATCTGCTCTGGGAGATCTTACTTTAGTGTACCAAAGTGCTACTGTGGCTCCACAGGAGGAACATGACTGTCTGTTACAGCCATATCTGACCCCTGTTGTTCCCTCTCTAGAAAACAGGCATTCTCCCTCTGCAGAAATCAAAGCACTAGGTCAGTCAGTAGATTACTGCCATACTGGAAACCTGTCAAGATCAAGTTTGAAGCCTTCTTTAGGCTTTTGCACCAAAGGCTAATTGCCTTCTCCACCCTGGGCTTTATCTACAGCCAAGAGAGACAGCTTTTGGTTTCTCACCTCCCATAGCAGTGTGTCCAGTCACCTTTGCAACCCAGAAGCACTACTCAGGCATTACTTCTAAGCATCTGCTTCTGCTTACTTCAAAAACCCCTATGAGAACTAATTTGAAAGTGGGCTGTAAACATTAATTTTCTTTGTACTCTAGGCACTTCTGAAATGTGTAAGTTAATACTTTACATAATGCTTTGTTCTTGTTTACCCAAGCAGATTTTACTCTGCTGCAGCAGAGAAATGCATATCACAACACAAGATAAAAGTCTAGGCTGATTTACAAGGCTGGTGGTTGAACAGCAGTGACATGCAGAAAAAGCTGGAGGAGCACTGTGAGGAAAGAACTCACAACTTTCCATCCTTTATGACTTTTAACCAGGACAGTTAGGTTTTCTTGTTGAGCAAGTGCTTCTTCACCACATGCAAAAAGAATATTCTAACACAGTGAATTTATGTCTGAGGGGAGAAAACCCGCAAAGTGGTATTGAAGTAAAGGATTCTGAGTACTCTCCTGTGATGCAGGCATCTCCAGTGAGAATGGAATAGGCTTTTTTTATATCTTCCTAAAATGAATATACATGCTGAGCAACAGCAAGGTAGAAGAAGAAAGGCACTTAACTAGAAGGCAGGAGAGAGTATCCAGAACTAATAGGGAGCAGAAAATTATCAAAGCTGAGACTGGAATGAGTCCTGATCACAATGATCCTGCAATGTAATGTACCCCAACTAAATGCTCAGTCTTCACATTTTGGAAAGCAAGTTGCCTCTTTTCACAAGTTACCTCTTACTATTTCAGATTTGCTTCAACGAAGAACTGAATTGATTGAAATAAACTACTTATTTCAGAAGCCAGAGGAGAGTGCAAGAAAGGCAATGGGGCGTGAGGCAAACATCATCATCAGAGCCATGCTTCTGGAGGAAGTAACAAGTTGAAAAAATGAAGTGTGAAATCTAGTATAAAGTATAAAATTAAGATGTTCAGGGGATTGGACCATAGCCCCAGAGGTTCTCAAGACGTAGCCGAAAAAAATCGTGAACAAACTGGTCTGATCTCACAGCTGGCCCTTCTTTGAGTGGGAGGTTAGACTGGATAACTTTTAGTGGATCCTTCCATTCTGATCTACTTTATGATTCTATACACAGTCCTCTATTAGCTTAAACCTGGCTGAATATCATTCATCTTCACAAATGCAGATTGGATTGTGTGACTGTTCTTAAACTACTGAAATTCCCATGTAGGGGCATAATCTTAGTTTGCTTTTCCCTTGCTTACCTTTTTTTAGGTAATTGACTCCAGTTCCTGCTTTTGCTGCTAGTTAAACAATGTCCAAACACAGTCTGCATGAAATGACAACCTCACTACTGTTAGTAATGGGCTAATTAACAGCAATAAAACTGTTCAGCCTATCTGCTACTGCTTATCAAAGGCACAACCATGCTGCAATGTGGAGCCAGCTGTTTTTGGGAAATGGTGCAGGACTGCCTCACAGTAGGTTCATCTTTGATTACAGTGTGGCATTCACAGGCAAAATGAAAAGCAAGATTATTTTAATACAAAATTTACTTTAATAGAAATGGGTGTGTTGATACTGTATATTTTTCAGCAGTAAATTACACCTTGCCAGATGTGAAGGCGCATCCAGAAAATCACACAAATATGTGGAAGGGAATACAGTGCGACTACGCAGTGGTATTGCTTCCTGCTAAAGGTGAAGGATAAAACTGTTTTAGTTCTCCACAGTGAGTGAAATAGATTTTCCAGAAATTCCAGAACTCAAGAAACTCAGTAATTAAGAAACTACAGAAAAACACAAAGGATCTCAAGTTTTGCCTGTTCTTCATAAGATGACCTTTACTATATAGTTTTTTATATTTTAACATTTTTTATATAATTGAGTTTGTCAAAAAAGGATAATGGGTTAAAACTTAAACGGGGGAAGTTTAGACTGGATATAAGGAAGAAATTCTTTACGGTAAGGGTGGTGAGGCACTGGAATGGGTTGCCCAGGGAAGCTCTGAATGCTCCATCCCTGGTGGTGTTCAAGGACAGGTTGGACAGAGCCTTCGGTGACATGGTTTAGTGTGAGGTGTCCCTGGCCATTGCAGGGGGGTTGGAACTAGCAAGTTTGCCGATGACACCAAGCTGTGTGGTTCGGTTGATATGCTGGAGGGAAGGGATGCCATCCAGAGGGACCTCAACACACTTGTGAGGTGGGCTGATGCAAACCTTACGAAGTTTAACCATGCCAAGTGCAAGGTCCTACACCTCGGTCAGAGCAATCCCAGGCACGGCTACAGGTTGGGCAGAGAAGAGATTCAGAGCAGCCCTGCAGAGAAGGACTTGGGGGTGTTGGTCAATGAGAAAATGAACATGAGCGGGCTTCAGGGTGTGCTCGCAGCCCAGAAAGCCAACCGTATCCTGGGCTGCATCAAGAGGAGCGTGACCAGCAGGTTGAAGGAGGTGATCCTGCCCCTCTACTCTGCTCTCATGAGACCTCACTTGGAGTATTGTGTGCAGTTCTGGTGTCCTCAACATAAAAAGGACATGGAACTGTTGGAACAAGTCCAGAGGAGGGCCACGAGGATGATCAGGGGACTGGAGCACTTCCCGTATGGAGACAGGCTGAGAAAGTTGGGGCTGTTCAGCCTGGAGAAGAGAAGGCTGCATTGGGTCCTCATAGCAGCCTTCCAGTATCTGAAGGGGGCCTACGAGGATGCTGCAGATGGACTATTCATCAGGGACTGTAGTGACTGGACAAGGGGTAACGGGTTCAAACTGAAACAGGGGAAGTTTAGATTGGATATAAGGAAGAAATTTTTTACTGAGAGGGTAGTGAGGCACTGGAATGGGTTGCCCAGGGAGGTTGTGAGTGCTGCATCCTTGGTGGTGTTCAAGGCCAGGTTGGATGAGGCCTTGGATGGCATGGTTTAGTGTGGGGTGTCCCTGCCCACGGCAGGGGTGTTGGAACCAGATGATCTTAAGGTCCTTTCCAACCCTAATTATTCTGATTCTATGAAAAAAGAAATGAGAACACTGGCCACAAAGCAACAGACCTTGATCACATGAAAGCCAACAGAAACTCAGTGCTACATTTATTAATGGAAGGAGAATCAAGCAATGCTTGAAAGCAAGAATTTGGCTAAATCAAGCAAGCTCATACTTGCTTGGAACTGTTTCTACAAGTACCCTTAGTCTTGGAGAAATTTGGTATGTTTACTGCGACTTGATCTCATTATCTCTAATTCCACTAAAACAAGTTTTTTGCAAGACAAACTGCGAACAGAGTGACTTTGCAAATTACTTACTACAGGAATTGAACCTTAAGAAAACATAATAAAAGTGACCCCAGGTTCCTAATGCTATACAACGTTCATTACCTATTTATCAGTTATTCAATATGGTGTCAATTATTGCACTGTTTTAGAATGTTAATAGCCTTTTCTCCTTTTATTATGAATCCATTTCATACATAACATTTCTGAACCTAATCGGTAGGGTTGAAAAACGTGACAACAATAAATATCCATTATGATACTGCATTTTGTGTCAGAGAACTGGTATTAAATAAATTCTTGCTTTGAAGGTTAATAAAGACCATTGAGTGAAGAACTTTTTGGAAAAGCTATAGCTGCAGAGTTCACATTTTGCTGTCCTGTGCTCCAGCTGCTCAGAATCTAAATCGCTCCTACTACTGACTTGGCTGTTCTCGTCAATGTGGCAGCAAAAGGGTGAGGAGACTCAATGTACCCACCAACTACAATGAGAGATTAAAAAAGAAAATACTTGACTTTTTAGATGTTTCGGTCTCCCTACTGTTAAGAGAACAAGTAGGCCTTTATTGTTACATTACCACAGTGCATCTCTATGTGGTGAAATTATTTTTAATAAAGCCAAGGATATAGTGAGAAAATATTAATTTTATTATAATTTATACTTCTTGTTCTTCCCCAGAAGGATTTTAAAGTAGGATTGAAGAAATAGGAGAAAAGGCTTAACACTGTTTGACTATTCTTGCCTAATTACTTTGTTGAAGTGAAATGGGACAATTGTGTTGTTACTGATTGCAATAGAAATTCATGTGAATGCATCTATATAGGACCAAAATATAACAACCCTTTGCACTGAATAACCTATAGGCAATGTTTTTGAATGTTTTTGAGCACAGCTGCATACTCATATGAGAAAGAAAAATCCTTTTCTTTACCTTTGGAGTTTGCTGCACCAGCTGCAGTTGAAGCCAATCTGGGCAGTGACACAAGGACCACAGCTGGTAAACTGAAGACAAGCTGGGATGTAGATAAACAAACACAAATTATTACATTAGTGTCATAAATGATTCTCATAAAAAGCACAAAAGAAGTATACATCTGATAATATATATTTAGGGACTCAACAGGTTCACACACATCCAGAATAAGATACCAAATCCAGCCTATTACAAAGCATTGCACAAAGGTACATTTTATCTGTAAGATTCTATTTGTAAATATGTTTCCACTTCCACATCTGTTCATTCAGCTTCATTGCAATTTTTTTATCTTTCTGCTTAATATTAAGTATTTCCTTAAATCTTATTCTTCCGTGGCTCTCATGTTCTGTGGTGTTGCTAACATTAAGATATAAGCAGAAAATAAGGCTGGCAGGAAAGTGTGCAAGAACTATAATTGGATTATAATAGAGAAAAATAACTGGTTTTGTTTTTTCCACAGTAGTGCAGCTGGCAGTTTAAACCCACGGATTTCTAACCCATGTAGTTTTACCTTGGACAAAAGAGACAGACGAACTGCAAAATGTGTTTGGGGATATTCCTTTGAGATATGATGCACTGTGCACAGAATTTGTGTTTGCCTTGCAATCATGAAAATTGTTCTTTTTTTTTTTTTTCTTGAGGAATGACTTTAAAGGCAATACAATCATTTTTCTGAAAAAAATTATTTGGCACAAATTTCATTCAAAACCTACTGGGAGCTATATACCTATAAACAAACCGGAGATACATGAAGATGCACTGGAGAAGGTGTCATGCACCTAGAAATAAGTCTGAGAGAGGATAAACAAATCTGTCCTTGATTTCAAGTCCACAGATAAAACAAAATATTTAAAATCTTGTGTGTTTCTGGGAGGGGGATCTTTTCCATATCTGGCTCCTGCACACCTTAGGTTTTACTTACTTGGAAGAGGTATCATTTCAACAGCTGACAGATTGGTAATCTTTGACATCTGTAGCTCCACCCTGTGGTACTCATAAATTGTTCTTCTACGGACATCTACCAGGAAAGAAAAACAAAAGTATTTTCATACTTCATTATTTTACAGTCTTTAGATTGTGAAATAGTGGATGTAATGATTGCTTAAAGTTCCTTAGGTGCATGCATGACACCAACTTTCCTCAGGAATACATTTTTAACTTTAGACATCATGAAGGAACATTTAGAAGGTATAGACAGAGAAATTTTCATTTGAGAAACTATCAGAGCTGACAGAATAGGTACCTATTCCTGCTAAGGGATTATGAAAATGCTGAGTGTGCTCTCAAGCATCCTAGACATTCATTTAGGCAGAAATTCTAAAGAGGATACTGTCAGACATTTTAGGGTATATTTCAGATGCTTGCTTTCGTAAGACATTTCTCAGCTTACAGACTTGAGAGAAATGCTTATATGCTCACTTGCCAGTTCTCGTCAAGATGCACAAACAAAACTGATTTTATTGCTTAATCAAATTTGTTAGCTACAAGCTAGCTCAGCTCTGAATGCACTAGAACATTTTTTCATATTGTAACATTGCATTGAAGAAGACAAGTCTTCCTAGAGCAGCCAATGTTATGATGTTATGCATAATCTTTAAGCAACCTGACTGTACCTAATTTTCTCAAAGAAGAAATTAAATACAGTTAGTACACTGTTGCTGTGGGCTTTAAACTCAGAGACAACTAAGACCCATGCACAAAATAAGTGTGAAAAAAAATCACAATTGTTAATGTACAGATCAACATCCTATCACGTATTCTGAGTATTCCAGATTTTAAATGCATGGCCAAAATTCAGACTGGTGAGTTTGAACTTTTGTAAATTGAAAGTGCAGTTTATACCATCAATCTGACACACTAATGGTGATGATTTTCTGGTGCACCTGATTCAAATTTATGGCCTTTTTGAAGGTCTGCTAAATTAATTGAAATCAATGCTGAATACAATCACTGACCCAGTGGAATCATTCCAGAGAGGAATAAATGGTTACATACAAAGGATTAACAGGTTACTCTGGTCGATGGGTGGTCTGAGTCTACATGCAACAGAAGATAAGGAATTATAGAGAGTCACAAACTCAATCGTAGGTCGTCTTCTGTGTTGTCAGCCCTGGAGGGATCAGTGCACACCTTGTTGCTCGGTATAAAGGCCATGTTTCTGTAGCTAGAAGTGGGCTTACTAGGCTTCTCAACTGTTAAGCAATCATATAGCACAAAATCCAAAGTTTTTTTCAATCTCTTGTTAGGAGGGATGTTGTAGGCAACTCTCAGAAAATGAAACCTCAACTAAAATAAATCAAGCCATAAATACTAATTCTTAAGGGAAGACAGGAAGTGCACTGAGTTGTCCTGTGGCTAAGGTGCCTCTCGGGTCAGGGGGACAAGGCATTCTAAAAGAGATGGCTAACCTCTAAAAGCACAGCTGTGGCAATCCCATTTACACCACACAGAAAACCTATTTTTACCATTAACCTATTTGTGTCAGTTGAGGGGATGAAGAGGTAGAAGCAGAGCTGTGCTGGGTGGCGTAGCTCTCTCCTGCAACAGCCAAGGCTGCTGTGAAGGAATCAGCTTCTCTGCCCTTACTGCATAAGCCCTCAGGCACAGGTAGCCAGTGTCTGGCTTTCAGACAATAATGCTTCCATTTAGCTCTAAATCAGCACCTTTGCCAATCAGTTCCTCTTGCCGTTTATTTGAAACTGTCTTTGCTATGGTTTTACCCTTTCTGATACCAGATTTCTCTTTTCATATAAGACGCATCTTCAATCAAGCTAGTTTTATATTTTACCTACAAAGTCATTCTAACTAGTTAAAAGACAGATATGGGGATGTGCCAAAGGTTTACCCCAGTAAATGTCTTAGCCATGTCCTTCAAACCCACTGTCCTTCAAGGTAAAGCTAATCTTCTGCTGGTGTGGGGAAAATCTCTTGCCAGCTGCGAAAGGTTTAGGCTCCCAGGACGGTAAATCCCATAAAAGCACCTGCCAAATCAGAGTGTTCAGAAAATGTGTTTGAAATGAACTCCTGCCAATGCTGAAGGCTGAAATTTGTTTCCACAGAAATCTTTATCTTTCTGTCAAAAAAAAAAAAAAAAAAAAAAAAAAAAAAAAAAAAAAGGCAAATGAATACATGAATTTAATGGTGGGTGCTGACACTTCAATTGAACTCCATTTCATCTCATTAGTAGTGGTACAGATTGTTAATGCTATAACCCTGTTTACTCTGAACCTTTCCTAACAGAGTCCTCACAGAGCTTACAAGAAATAAAGGATTTCAGGCTTTCCAAAGATCCAGTAAGAATCAGTGACTCAGGTCACAGGCACTTTTACCAAGTGTATGAAATGTCTAAAATACAATGACTTTTAGAGAATTAAGCTTGTTATTAAAAAAAATAAAATTCTATTGACACAGATTTCAGCATGACTGTTGATCCCATTAAATCCCTGGTAGACTCAGGTTTGATCTTTTCTTTTTCAGGAAGAAGAATGTGCCAACCACAGGTTGCAAGTTTGCATGCACAGGTCTATCTACTGTAAGAAACCTAAGCACAGAGAGCTATTTGCATAGTCACCTTCTAACAGCTTCGTATATACTTGCAGGCAGGTGGTTAGGAACACAGGGGATCAAATTTATCTGCCTGGCCAGGTTGTAAAAACATGCAAGTGTTTGAAAGTCTGACTTGAAACACACCATGCTTAGCTCCTCAAAGTGCACTTTTTCCTCCCTATTTAGAATTCTGAGCCTGTATCCACGTAACAAAACAGGCTAGAAAAGTTAAACTCAACAGGATAAACAGAAAAACAAATACTCTCACCTGACATGTTCCCCTTCAACTTCTCCACACACTCCTTCTCCAACCCAAGATACACACTGTTTTTCACTTAGGTGGAACTTGTTCTTCTTTGTCCTATGATGTCTATTTAGCACTCTTACAAAGAAGCGCAAGTGCAGAATCATAAAGAGCTTATGAGCCCATGTATTTCATTATGCACTTTAACTTGGCAAGAACTAGTGAAATCATTTGATGTAGTAAAAGACAAAAATTTAAACATCATGTGCAGGTATTTTGCTGAAAGGAGGCATTACATCAGGTTTAAGGGAACCAGGGAAAGTTCTTCCAGGGAAAAAAGGAAAGTACTTTTGAATGCATATATTCATTTGAGGGACCACTCCTGGTTCTGAATTTCAGAAAATATGTACATATTCTTCTCCTAGTCATGAAAATATTTTACTTTTTGTGTAGGTCTGAGTATCAAACATGTTTTTAAACCAAATTACATAATTTATAAGTATTTTATTTTCAATAACAGATTATTTTCTTTTTTCCTTTTTTTTTTTACATAGTCTAACTTGGTCTTTAGTTAGTTTCTGTGTCATGTTCAGGTGTTATCTTTGAACACAGGGCCAAAGGTACAGTCCCATTAGAAAATGCCGAAGAAAACACCAGCTACTTGAGGTAACTACATTCCCCAATGACCTAGAGAGATAATGTGGGGGGTCAGAAGGCCATCTGAAAGAATCCTTTCAAGGGATTAAGCAAATAACAGATATGCATGATTCTGGTGTGACAAAATATTTCTGTATAGTTTTATTGCTGTAGTTTTAAACTAAATAATGGCATATAAATATTCTATGAAACAGAACTGTCAGAGTTAAGTAAATATACAATAGGGAAAGTGCTCTGGAGATGCAGCAGTGCCAGAAGAGCGTCAGTGACTTCCTAACATACCTGAAGAGTCAGTAGCTAGTAATAAGGCATTCTAAATATGTGCTCAAGAGATGCACAATCTCTCTGGTACTTTTCCATTGTATAATCACTTTTTGTCATACAGCATTCCTCAGCTAAAACCTGCAACCCAGTGAAATTTTCAGATATTGGAGAAGTCAGTCTGATTGTTTTTAGGCTATATGTTCACACGAATAAAAATTCTTGTCAGTGAAAGATTTCTAGGGAATTGAGATCAACCATATATCCAACAAAAATTGCTAAACAAGGCCATATGTATTCATACAGCTGCACTTTCATTTTTAAGTCTCATTTTTAGAGAAAACATAAATGGTAAGAGGGTGCATTTGGTTATGCAGAAGTCAATTTGATGCAAACAACTCATGAAACATACCCAGTTCAAACTGCAAGCAATTTGTGAAAAACATAAGGGATACAGAAGGGTGGCATACAGCTGCTCTACTGTACAGCCACTGGCTTTGTTTGATAAGGACTTTGTTTACCACCACTAGCTGAATAAAACTTTCATGCAAATACATATTCTGCCAGCCTGGTGTGTCTGATTACCATCACCACAAAAGGTAAAGGAATCAGAATGTCAATCTTTGTTTGTAACAACTTAGTATAAATTTAGCAATATTAACTAATTAATTCTTGAGGCACTGACAGTGCGATCAAACATGTTTGTAATCAAACCTCCATCACAGTTGTTCTTTGTCATTGACTATTACACATGTATAAATCTAGATCAAAATTAAATTCCCTAATTGTATTAATTTTATAATTCTCTGAAAAGTTGCTAAAAAAATCCTTTAAAACCTGTAAGCTGCACCTCAAAGACATATGTGTGAATATGCAAACCAGTGGAAGCAGGCTCTGAAAATAACTATTTTATGAAAAATGTAGAAAAACCTGTTCTGTGCCAACACTCTGTGCCTAACACACATCATTTACTTTGAAACTCTCCATGTCCTTTCAGATTTACCCCAATTCCTGATGCCAGCTGAGCTGCTTTCAGTGCCAAATCTAGGTGTGAAAAACATGCTTTATCGCCTTAGGCCACTATGCACCAAACTGCCAAATTCTTAGATTGGCTGATGGCCAGTTTGGCCAAATTGAAAATTTTTTGAACTTTGATCACCTTGTGCCAGTCCCTGAAATAGCTTTTATGTCACCAAGACTAGCAGCATGCCCATCTCTTTCCTTCACTGATCTTGAATCAGACATCTAGTGCCAAGGAACCGAGCTGGCAGGCTAAACCCTGTTGAGCCAGCAAACATGCAGGGCTGCAGGAGCTGGCACCCTGTGGAATTAATTACACCAGTAAAAAGCAAGCGTAAATACTGTGAATTTAGAGATATAACTTTGGGGTCCACTTTGCACAGAGGTAAGTGACATTACCAGTAAGGCAACAGCAAATTAGACTTTGCAATTTCCCAGATAGTGCTGCACCTTTATACAATAAATATCACAACAGAAACTGCTAGTCTTCTTTTACCCTTCAGGAAGGTTCTTTTAGGAGCCTCATTGTTGTAAAAAGACAAATGAAATCTTCAGCAAACAAGCAATTGTAACATGCAGAGTTGTCAATTATATGGTTGAGTTACACTATGTATTGAGTGGCACTAGTTGCACTGAAAGTGGAATATTGCTAACACACAAATTTCATCTGTGTACACAGAGCTGTTGAGTAATTTCAATGTCATTAAATGTTGGGTTGTCAAGGTATGGATTTCCTAACACAGCTGTACCTGATACAGTAGAGGCCAAGATCTTGGAGAACTATGTCTTGTCACAGAATAAAAACTTAGCCATTATCTGTAGATGAAAGACTTAGTAACTCACTGTGTAGACCCCCTGAATCTGGTACTCTCTCTTTTTCCCAGTGTATTTCATGCTTTTGTGGAAAACAAACCACCATCTGGGCAAGCTTACTGGTGTGTTTTATCATTGCTAAACAAAAGAGTGGGCTGCAGAAAATACTTTTTCATTTCACAATGAAAAGCTAATTGAAAGACTAAAGAGAAGACAGTGCTGAAACAAAAGAGAGTAATGTAGCAACCTTGAAGAAAAGGAAAGATGTAAGGGAAAAAGGTGGTCATGAAATTGAAGATAGATAGTGGGAGTCTGCAGAAGGGACACACTGTAGGTGACTGAAAGAAGGACCAAGAACAGAATGACAAGGTGATTGAGAAAAAATAAGAAAGAAGAGGAACACAGAAGAAAAGGTGATTGCAATAGGACAGGGACGAAGTTCCTGATGCAGTGGAGATACCGAAAAAAAAAGGAGGAGAGAAGACTTGCTGGAGGAACGTGCAAAGCTATCCTCCAGCTTTTTCACTAATCATGTGTTCTCAGACTGGAAGGCAGCCATTAAACATCAGCATCTTTGTTACAAAAGTAAAAATAGTTAATGTACAAATGTTTGGCCTATCTGAAGAGCAAGAAATCAGGGTGGTCCCTCTAACTTATCAGATAAAGCAGAGGCAGAGGTCCAGAACCTGGCTCACTTCACCTGAGTTACCTGGAAGAAGCAGAAACTTTTCCTCTAAATTAATAAATGGACTTAGTTTACCATTTTGCTGCCATATAAATCTCAGAATTTAGGTTTTTCTTGTTAACCTTGGTGCCAAGCCAAAATACACTTCCCTTCAAACATTACTATTCATTCCAAAGCACCTCTAGAGAATATACAGGCGTACATATTTATATATATATATATATATACAAAAATATAAAATAGTGGCCAATCTGCATCAATATATTAGTATCACATATAGGCTTGAAAATGGAGACACTGGCTATATAGAAGCAACAGTAGCAGATGATGAAAAAAAAACCAACTTAGAAAACAGTCAGAAAGCCATCTGTCAAAATCTCCCATCTCTGTGCTCTAACTCTCAAAAGATAAGGTGAAAAATGCAGGTACCTGTATTCTTTTAGGGACAGATAAAAGGGATATTACTGCAAAGCCTTTATATGTAGGAGTATATTAACAAAAAAAGGTATGAAATGCTCAAGTTTCTCCATTTCAAAAAGTTCAGAAAATCCTTTCTTTTTGCTCTTGGCTCTTCAAGACTATCCTTTTAAGCATTCATTAAAATGCATTTTGGAAATGAAATGGCTGATCAAAAAGCATGTTTTTCTCTCCTCAGAATGAAATAGTTTTGCCTAGCCTTAGAACTCACCTTTCAGAAGTACTAAAAAAGTTATTACTAATGTTTTGGATAGTATGTATGAAAAAAAAATCAGATAAATACATCTTCATCTTCCAAAATTACTTCAATATTATTATAACGAAACTTCAGAATGCTGAACATACAGAGTGCACCAAAGAAATTCAGCAATTTTTCAAAATTCAGAGGATATTTTTGTTTAAGTAAGCTTGTGTTGCACTTAATGTCTCCATCCTTTTCAAATGCAAAATGGATATAAGAATAACTTACAAAACTCAAATGTGAAGCAGTAGAGCTGGGGTTCTTTTTTTTGTATTTGGGTTTGTGGTTTTGGGGTTTATATATATATATAACTAGCCATAAGTATAAAGGAAAACTGAGTTCTTTTGATGGAAAAGTCTTTGCTAAAGTGGCAAGGAAGAACTAATGGGTATATTAATTTTGCCTCTCTTGCTGCAAACAGCAAGTTATATTTTTCCATTATCTTAAGGAGCTAAAAATAAAGTAAAACAATAATTCTATCATGTCACTTTTTAGTAATTGACTAAAGCCATGGTTTATTTAATACCTCCGAAAACCAAGAATGTAACGGCATGCATATTTTAAGAGCATCTGACTTCAACTCTCTAAAGGCCAACATTATTTACTGGTTCTGTCAGGGTGTTATGTTGCCTGTACTTACTAATATAAACCTGTGTCATTGAAACCACAATTTAGCTTCAGGAAAATCTACTGTGAACTGATGGTTCCCTTGATTAATATTATCTTTAGTGTAAGCTGCAAACTAGCAAAAATAAGCATGAATTACTATTATTCACAGAACCAGTGGTTAAGAGAAAAAAGCAGTGCACACAGTAATACAGAAATAATGCTATCAAAACTGTTGTTGCAGTGGTACATTTTAGACTTTTTACACTCATTTGATTCTTATCTGCCACTTTGTAATGTAACTTAATAAACAGAAGAAGTTTAAGATTAAACACTAGACAGATTTTCTGGTAATTAGTCATTTCACTTAGCAGAAATTGTCATGTGACAAGGTTTAGCTCTTGTTTTTAAACCTTGAAAAGATTTATAGAAAAGTAAACCGAGAAGACTACTAAGTAACTGCATATTCATCAAAACCAACATTATGTAGTGGTACTAAAACAAGGTGCATGTCTGAAAAATTGCTACAGAAAAAATAATTCAAACTAAATAAAGACTCATATATACTGCATATTTTACAAATAAGTAAATTTAAAATACACCCTTTACTGTTTGATGACGGAGGCCTGATGCCAAAAGCTCTGCATATTAATTTCATCTCTCTAACAGAATTTCTGTGTGACTATTCTCATACAACATTTGCACAAGTTCATCAACATAATTTCCACCTGTATCCATTTTAGGAGCATTTACAAGCTGAAGACTCACAGAAATACTCAGATAATTCATGTACAAACATCACTTAAATTGCTGAAATTGGTTTCCTACATTCATTCCTACATTGTTCCTAAACACCCAAAAGCAATCCATGCAGCCATCGGCACATCCCAGCTATCTATCTTAGAAAGAATTTATCTTCCAGCACATAACCTCTTAAATGAAATCTGAGCATGCCAACCTCCTTCACACTACTCTCAGTTCACAACAAGAAACAGATGGTACTGAAATTTTCTATCTTCCCAATAGCAGGACATATAAGATGTAGGATCTATGCTCCCTCAAACTGTTAAAATGTGATGAGGGGATAGTATGAGCCGAGGGGTAATGGTACCTGCAACTTCAGAACTTCAGTGTCAGCCCCATTTGCAGACTGCCTCCAAGATGGGCTGGATCAGGTCAGTCCTTATGAGCTTTATTTGAGCCACACATCTGTCAAGGTTCACTTTAGAAGAATATGCTTGGACTCAATCCTAGCAGGCTGGTTCAAGCACAGCTCCTTCCATCTACACCCTGCTATTAGAGGATCATCAAAAATTGAACTTAATAAATTTGCTCCAAATGTGTAAATAAAACCAGTGGACTTGGAAAGTAAGCAGAATCTCTCATGGCTAAACAACCTCTGCACATATTATATTAAAACAAAGCCTCAAGGAAATCACACTTGATTTCCTACCATTCGTTTTCAGTCAAGCCATGCAAAGTATAATTAAAGACAGAGAAAACTGAATGTCACGTCTATTACTGTTGTCATGACTATGCGAGCACAAGATGTTGTTTAATAACTACATCTTTTTTCTCACTAAAATGATACATGAATTTGAAGTTCAGAATGCAAAGTATCAAGAACTTCCAGCCCGGATATTTTTCTATTTTTGGATACAGATGACTTTTTCTGAAAAGTTTCTTCTTCCCTACTATGGATACGGAGACATATTCCAGATAAAGTATCTATGGAATACCAAATTGTACTGGTTGACAGTTTAATTTTACATTATTTGGCTGGCCATTTAGATTTATTTACTTAATTTATCAGCTCAAAAGAAACAATGACAGAGCCACATTGGGAATTATCAAACAAATAAAATTACACTTGAATTAACAAGCTGAAATCAGCTTAGTGATTTGCTGTGCAGGTAATCATCCCTGATGAAATCAGCTTATACTCATTTCTCAGCCTCCGAACCATTAGCACCACTACAACTCTACATACTGGGAATTTGCTGAATCCTGTGCACGACCACAAATGCATCTGAGAGTCCCACTTTCACTGGGTGATTGGTTGAACTTATCTGTGTCACAGCAACAGGAATCTGGAAGACAAAACAGGAAGATATGCATGAAATATTGAAGTAAAAATATTCAGAGTAAGAGTAATAGCACTGCTAGAATGAACATTGAACCAGTGTAAATTAAAGTCCTAAATAAATATTTTATACAACACATCATAATATGACTAAGGATTTATTGAAGACTGAAATTACTGGTTTTAATTTTTATTTTACCCCAGTTTCCTTTGCTTGTTATATAACAATATTTACATCAACACTTAGAGGTAGAACAATAGTTAATGACAAAACAGAAAACGGTAGTAATTTTCAGTAATTTATTTCCCCAGTAGAAGGAAAAGGAGACAGATGTCCTACTATCAGACAAGGAGGAGGAGGCAATACCTCTCGCCTACTACTGAGCACACAAACTGAAAATTCAGCTTGTGATGACCATTTTAAAAGCTCATGGCTCAGTTACCTTGCACTGAAAACTGTTTGAACAGCTACCTGAAGAGAGCTTTGGCCCAATGATATGCATGTTTAATACGTCTTGGAATAGCAAAGAAATTATCAATGTCATGGAAAATACGGAAAATGCCAGATGCTCACTTGCCAATATCTAAAAAAGATAGCCATAGACCAGTCCAGCTTCATGTAACAGAGATATTGATGCTGTGCAACCTGATGTATGAAAACAGGTATCAAGTCTGATTTAATTCTTTGGGCAAGACTGCAGTTTTGGCCGATACTGGTATGAATGTAATAGCCTTAGAATTTTCTAAAGTGTTTGACTTAGTGACATCTGGCATTTATACAATATTAATATAGTTAAGTAGACTGATCACAAACAGCAGCCATCACTAATGAAGCAGCTCAGACTGACAGTGTGTCTTTACAGTATATCTTGCTCCTCCAGACACCAGACCTAGTATTCAAAACTTTTCTCAAAGAGAGGGAAGGAAACATAAATTTACTGCCTAGCAGTTCTACAGAGGACACTGGCAGAGTAAAAATAATTAAATGCCTGCATCAATTAGCAAAGTTAGACCTTGAAAAATTGAGAAGTGGTGACTCAGAGGAAAAAGGAGCACAAGGTAGAGGTTTGGGGACCATGTTCTAGAAAGCAGTAGTTCTGGAAGGAATCTCAGTATTGTAGTAGATGAACAACTCTAGCTGTCTGAAGAGACATCACAGAAAAAAACCTTAATTGCTGTAAAATTTGATTACACTAACAGTGAAATATAGCCTAGGAGTGGGATGCAGTGGGGTGCCTGTTTCACCTGTACCTGCACATTAGGTCATTACTGAAATGTTACTGTTTCTTAAAACAATGCTGGAAATTTAAGGAAGCAAGATTAAAACAGACATAAAAAATATTCTGAAAAATTTTGCAGTGCTCAATGCCATCAACAGAAGAGTTAAAGAGCTCTATTGGGCTTCTCCAAGGGAAAATGGAAAGCTGACTAGATTACCATAAACAAGTACTGCCACGAGGAGACATTACTTAGGAGCTAAAGAGTTTTTTTGTCTAGCACAGAAAGATACAACCAGAAGCTGGAAGCTGCAGACAAGTACTTTCAAAGTAGAGTAGGACACGTTTCTGTGATTGAGTGCTATTAACTACTGGGATAAACCACCAAAGGAAATTATGATTCTCTACCCATTTCTGCTTTCATATCACAGTTGGATATCTTATTTTTCAAAGTTGGCTTTTATTAATTACTAGGATAAAGAGGGATGACAATGGATCAGTTGTAAGAAACAGAGATACAAGGTGCTAGTTTAGCCAATCTAATAATCTTTCTGGCTTTACCTGTGTAAGACTACCAAAATTATACTGTTGGCCAGTACTTTTCACACAGCAGAAAAATGCCAAGGTAAAAAGCTGGCTATACATCTAGTGGATGAGGACTCAGTACTGCATATTTTCAATTAATGGCATAACTTCTGACTGAGTTGAGCATCAGTACTTGTTCTCCTTGTTCTCAAAATATCATTTAGCTGTGTTTTTTCCCCAATTGCACTGGTAGGTGTCTAGGAAAAGTTAAATTTGAGAATATTAGCAGAAAAAGTGAGTTCTGGTGAATTAAATGTTGTAATGAATTCACATTTATTTACTTTAGGGACTGGTTTGGCTGATCCATTTAGTGGTTCTTGCATATATGATCTGCTTTGGTACTAAAAATGAAATTATGTTAAACCAACATGAAAAACAGAAGTGGCTTGGAAATACTGCTAGTAATACATCAATTTAAATTTGGCTTATAGCAGCTTAGCTCTGATGTAGTTATTGGAGAATATGACATAAGAAGGCTGAAAACTATATTTTTAAAGTCTTCAAAATAAAAGACTTGCTGAGTTCAGAAATAAGTCTATAAATTTTCTCCAGCATGAAAGTATATATATAAAAGGGAATTATTCACCATCTCAGAATACTGTAGAGAAAAGCTTATATTAACTGTCAAAGAAATTGTCTTAAAGATTTTGAGGAGGATACTCTAGAGAAACTATTGAAAATCAAGTTAGAAAAACCACTGATGAGAAGGATGCAATAATTATTTCTCTTCCAAGTTAGAGAGGAAACACATCAGATGAAGAAAGGAATCAGAGTTTTATAGGCACAAAATGTAGTTGGAATCGGCATTATGAGTAGGTGTGTTAACTAACAAAATATGCTGGCAAAATTGGCAGCTCAAGGCACAAATTGTGCCTGATATATGGAAGTAATCATACTCACTTTTATGTGTAAGTGCAAACCAAAAGCAGTTGCACACAGTTCTCCTTGAATAAGCCTCCTTAAATTTAAGTAGTGCGTTATCACATGTTTTTTTCTGAATTTGTGAAAAACTGAACAACTTGCATCTTTACCTCACAAATTCTGATAACAGAAAGCTACTTTCTCTCTCTCTCTCTCTCTCTTTTATTTATTTATTTTTTTTCCCCAGGAAGACACAATGGGTTCTTGCGCTACAAATGCTACAAGTGTTTGCTTGGTTTTTTTTTTTGTTTTGTTTTGTTCTGTTTTCTTTGCATTGTTTTACTTGTTTAAATATAAGTTTATCTTCACTACAACTTGGTTCAAAGCTTGAAAGTCACTTTCAGTTTCACTCTTTAATAAAATTATGAATGACTCAGTGGTGCTAAATTAGGATGCAGTAGCCAAGTAGAACAGAAAATACAAACAAAAACTTCAGGAGTGCCTGCAGGTGTCTGTGCTCTTGTGCTGAGCATTCTAGAAAGAGTAAAGAACTTGTGGAATCATTTTCTAAAACGAAAAGGAAAGTTGTAGTAGAGTTCAGTCCACCAGAAGAAACAGCCAAAACTTTGGCTATGTGTTGCAAACAGGGTGTAAGGTGAAGGAAATATAAATTATTATAACTAGCTCTTCAGCTGAGTTGCAGCCTGTGTCAAAAAAATTACTTAGAGAGAAATGCCATCAAAGTAGATGCGAATTCCTGATCCAGGAAAATTCTTTCATATTCTTGAAAAACTACAGTATCATTAAACCTGTATTTACAAAAGCATATGTTTGAATTTAAAGTGTGGAAAAAGAAATAATTTTACAGAACTGAATACTTCAGTCAGTGATGAGCGTACTGAGTGCCATTTTATAGGTGAAAGTCTTCAAATGAGATGTCAAGATAAAATGGGCTCTTACCATATGAAGGCCTGTTAGGAAATATGCCCTTTTGACAGAAGGCTTGTAGTAAATGATAAAATAATTTATTAAAAATTACAGTGAAACATGGGTAGCAAGCAGAGAGCTGGTATTCTGAATCACTCACCTGAATGGCAAGATGTGTCATAACAGGCTGACATGTTAAATAGTTAAATAGTATAGCTAGGAATGTGCAAGTGGTTGCTAATGGTTGACAGGGCTTACATGGCATTACATTCAGAGGCTAGATTTTAACTAGAATCATTCCAAAGTGTGCGTTAGCTCTAACATAGACAACATGAACTCTTGTGTTTTACAAGTCACCAGCTTATGAATAAACTTCCCAAATGCACACTTGTAATGGGGCTATGGACATCTATATTTTGGATTATGTATTTCAACAATAGGAAGAAACATATTTAGAACTCATGTTGAATTCTATTCATAGAATCACAGAATCATAGAATAATTAGGGTTGGAAAGGACCTTAAGATCATCTAGTTCCAACCCCCCTGCCATGGGCAGGGACGCCTCACACTAGACCATGTCAGCCAAGTCTCTGTCCAGCCCGACCTTGAACACTGCTAGGGATGGAGCATTCAGAACATCCCTGGGCAACCCATTCCAGTGCCTCACTACCCTCTCAGTAAAGGTTCATTATATCCAACCTAAACTTCCCCTGTTTAAGTTTCATTCTGTTACCCCTTGTCCTATCACTACAGTCCCTAAGGAAGAGTCCCTCCCCAGCATCCTTGTAGGCCCCCTTCAGATACTGAAAGGCTGCTATGAGGACCCAATGCAGCCTTCTCTTCTCCAGGCTGAACAGCCCCAACTCTCTCAGCCTGTCTTCATACAGGAGGTGCTCCAGTCCCCTGATCATCTTTGTGGCCTCCTCTGGACTTGTTCCAACAGTTCCATGTCCTTTTTATGTTGAGGACACCAGAACTGCACACAATACTCCAAGTGAGGTCTCACGAGAGCAGAGTAGAGGGGCAGGATCACCTCCTTCGACCTGCTGGTCATGCTCCTTTTGATGCAGCCCAGGATATGGTTGGCTTTCTGGGCTGTGAGCGCACACTGAAGCCGGCTCATGTTCATTTTCTCATCAACCAACACCCGAGTCCTTCTCTGCAGGGCTGCTCTGAATCTCTTCTCTGCCCAACCTGGAGCTGCGCCTGGGACTGCTCCGACCCAAGTGTAGGACCTTGCACTCGGCATGGTTAAACTTCATAAGGTCGGCATCTGTCCACCTCACAAGCGTGTCAAGGTCCCTCTGGATAGCATTTTCTCCCTCCAGCATATCAATGGAACCACACAGCTTGGTGTCATCGGCAAACTTGCTGAGAGCGCACTCAATCCCACTGTCCATGTCACCAACAAAGATGTTGAACTAGACTGGTCCCAACACCAATCCCTGAGGGACACCACTTGCTATTGGTCTCCAGCTGGACATTGAGCCATTTACCACAGCTCTTTGTGTGTGGCCATCCAGCCAGCTCTTTATCCACCGAGTGGTCCCCCCATCAAATTGATGTCTCTCCAATTTAGAGACAAGGATATCATGCGGGACAGTGTCGAGCGCATTGCACAAATCCAGGTAGATGAAGTCAACTGCTCTGCCCCTGTCCATCAGTTTCGTAGCCCCATCATAGAAGGCCACCAAATTGGTCAGGCAGGATTTCCCCTTAGTGAAGCCATGCTGGCTGTCACCAACCACCTCCTTGTTTTTCATGTGCCTTAGCATGCCTTCCAGGAGAATCTGCTCCAAAATTTTGCCAGGCACAGAGGTGGGACTGACTGGTCTGTAATTCCCCGGGTCATCCATTTTGCCCTTCTTGAAAATGGAGGTTATATTTGGCTTTTTCCAGTTGTCAGGAACTTCACCTAACTGCCATGATTTTTCAAATACGATGGACACCACTGGGATCAGTAATCCTGGCAGTATTTTCCACCAGAGTTCTCAAATTTTATTCTTTTTAACTTTGAGGACATGTAAGAATCTTACTTTTCAAAAACAATAAAATAATGTCCTCCGACCCTATTCTGAATGAGATGGTAAGCAGGGTGCAATTACTGCCCTACTCCAAAAGTGAGTCAAAGATAAGAGTCAGAGTATGCTGCAAAATAATAATTAGGAACACAATAGCACTTGCTAGGCTTTTCATTGCCAATTTCCTTAAATAGTTATTAAATACTTTACAGGCCAAACTGTCAGAAACTTAATCAGGAATTTTAAGCTAAAGAAACTGATCACCTGGTAACAACAAAGATCCTGTTTCCATGTTAATAATATTTTTTATAATAATAAAGGCAAAGAAATGGCATGCATGTGTAACGCAGGCAGAATAATGATAAAGATGATGCTTTTGGATTTGTTTTTCGTTTGTTTGTTTCTGTGGTTTTCAGGACACAATCAAAAGGTTTGGAGTCTTGTTATTGAAAAAAGAATATTTTCCATTATGCATACCAGGAGCATCAATTTTATTTAAGTGCTGGCACTTAATCAGTTCCATTCAATTCTGCCTCTTTTCACAATAGAAAGAAATTCTACCACAAGTCTCTCAGAATTATTTTCCAGCTTCACATATTGGGCAATTTGAAGAAGCATTTCAACTTTAATAATAGTTTCTGGATGACTACATAACTAGAGAGTCATTACTATTTAAATGAACAAAGAAGGCCTTCAAGCCAATGAAATTAAGAAAAATATCCTAAACCATTAACATAGCCTTTGCTACCTTTGCCTAATTTGTACTGTATTAATCATGGACAGAAATAGAAACCAAATATTACACTAAGGAACATTAGCTATAAGCACTAATGAGAAAAGACTGTATGGAAAAGTTATTTTGTTCAATAAGAAGTAAAGCTCTTGAGAATTGAACTTCTGTGAAATTTAGAACTTAAGATATTAGTATTCCCTACTTATACATAAAAAAGTATGAATTTGCAAAAATTTTTCTGTATTA
Source organism: Psittacula echo (assembly GCF_963264785.1). NCBI lineage: Eukaryota > Metazoa > Chordata > Aves > Psittaciformes > Psittacidae > Psittacula > Psittacula echo. Next base: position 40,067,334 of record NC_137737.1, on the reverse strand, counting down.
CTATGTTCTGCCGGCTAGTTTGCACTGTAATGTATTTCATACGTAGTAGAGGTGTATCGGTAAAATTTTCCTTCCAGCTGATGTCTTCTGACATACTCACCATTTGCCAGAACACTAACAGCTGGTGTAAGCAAAGTGACAGTTAAAATGGAAGGTGTATGTACTGTAAACAAAGTAAATTGGTATATAAATAAATTATTGTCTTGTTATAGGACCTTGTTATATTTCAAATTGTTTTTACATTTTAAAAACTTGACTGTACATATCCTTCTCCTACCTGTTAACTCTTCTGAAAGATATTTTGATGTCTCCATACTTTCACTATCTTAGTGGCTCATCTTCTTTTCTAAATGTTTAATTTTTGAGAATCTATTCTGGATTTTGGATAAGAATTGTGCATTTCAGACCGTTTCCTACTGGGCAAACAACAGAAAGCAGAAGACTGGGCAGAACAGCTCCTTTGACACACAGCAAACCTCAGCCAAGATCCTGCATTGGTGGTCAACACCAGGTTTATGAGGTAGCAAACCTGATGTGGGAGCAGAAAGCATATGAAAAAGGAATTCAAATTATTTAAATAAATAAGAAATAAAGGCAAAATTTACCTGAAGTGCTTGAGACATAGAAGTCCCTATTTGTACCTCTTTTAAATGAATAATCACAGTTATTTTTAATCTAGATTTTTCAGGATAAAAGCCTGGTGTCACTAGTACAGAGTCCCTGTGGGATGCTTTATGATGTTACTGCCAACTTGTCTGCTGTATTTCTGATATGATGTTTCAGCTTGGAGAATTTCAGTGCCAGCGCAATGAAGACCTCCTAGCAGATTTGCCATACATACATCACTGTCATTTTTGATGAACTGTGATGCTAAATGACACCATAAAGGTGGAGGGAATCTTCTCAAGCAACTTTTACTCATGCTAGTGAGCACTCACACAAGTAATCTTACTGGAGTTAACAGGGCTCCTGACTCACTAGCAAAAGAAATGATTCCATAAGGAAAGACTCCCTCAGAAAGCAACTGATTCAGTACTGGAAAGTAAGTAAACTTCTAGCCACACTTATAAGCACTAGAGTCAAGTTTAAATTTACAAGTGTCTTAGTTATTCTTTTCAGACAACTTGTGTCTGATCAGTGACTGGAAATTTTATTCAATGTTGCTCATTTAGGTGAAAACCTGAGGTAGTTTTAATGAAGTGAAAGGTGCAAATAAAGTGTGCAGTCTTCTGGAAATCTCAGTCTCCAAATCCATTCCCCAAGTAACTCCCAGTGGAATACACTAGTTTTAACAATCTAAGATTTTACAAAAATCTTTTGTCAAAAGATATACAGTTCACCACTATGTTACTATTACCACTTTTAAAAGTCTCTCTGCTTGATTATGTGCAATAGTTCTAAAGTGATGTGTGGTAATGCCATTCATGACAAGAATAACTCATGACAGGGGATTTCAATGATTCAACAGTGGAAAAAATGCAAATTATACCATTTGTAAATTCCAATTCTTTCTGCCTCAGGATTAATGAAAGAACATTAATAGCTCCTTTCCACAAAAGAACTGTGGATCTTGAAGGAAGCTTTCAGTAGCGCAGTGAGAGCAAGCAGCCTACACCATTGTAGCACAGAAATTGTTTATCCACAGATCAAATGACATACAGGCATGCAATTCCCATTTCCTCCAGGTCTATTTCCTCGTGTCTTCCTAAATGAATAAAGTTTTGCACTGCCTGGCACTCTGCATCATCATTTACATTTAATGAACTCAAAATGCTACCAATTTACAGCAACAGCTTCTATCACCCATATTAGATTCATTTTGCAGAGACCTGGACAGTAACAGACAGTGCAGAACATCTCATAACCAAGAATATTAGTCTCCTAAAAATGTCACCATTTTAATTTCAGAATGCATATGTAGTTCTTGTCAAATTTATCTTAAAATTACATATAGAAGCATTGCCTCTCCCCATTTCTCTGAGTCTTGAAGGCAGGAAATTTTTTGCAGTCTTTAAAAAGATTTTTTTCTTTTTCTTTTCTTTAAAACGGTCTGGAGTCAAAAAGCAAATAAACTGCATTTTTACAGATGAAGACTACTAACCTGTACATAACATTCAGAAACAGAGCCTAAGCAGACCTTTCATCAGCCTGTCTTTTATAAGATAAAGAAAATCCAGGTACATGGGCATACCAGAAGCTTCTTTTTTGTACATCAAGAGTATCCTGCAGCAATCCTGTTTGCAGAGTGCAAAGACGTCTGTCTCTGTTGAAGAGCTGAGTGCTGCTAGAAGAATAACCTAGATTCTCACTAGCTTTCTAATGAAGGGGAGAATAGTACTATTATTTCTGCTTCGTTCAGGGTCAAGGCTTCAACACAGGGATGAAAAATGAGCTTCAATGCTCACAACTAGTATACAGTATAGAGACAGAAAAAAGCCCAGAATTCTCCAAATCTGGACAATCAGTCATATGACTGATTAAATTTTTTAATGTAAGGAGGACAACAGAGAGACATCTTGAAAAGAAAGTCACCCTTTGCATGCCAAACTAAAATTAAAATAATCAAAAAAAGAATGAAATTTTTCTTTGCTCCTAGAGATTTGAGGTTATCTACCTTCTGTTTCTCATTTGCATGAAATTCAACTAGAGGTATATTCTCTATGCTTTAGCCTCCAGGGCTCTAACAACTCTATCAAGAATAAAAAGTCACCTGGAATTCTGAAACATTTTGAGAATGCAAAAAGACATACAAATGTCCCAGTATGCTGGGACAACAGCATACTGCTAATACAAAGGCAAAACCAGTGTTACCACCAAATAGGTAAAAAGCCTCACAGAGCTAGAGACACAAACTAGTCATTTCTTATTTGAAATATATGAACTTTTGAAATACATCAGTTGCCAAGAAGCGATAGCTGCAGGAAAAAGGTGACCTTTTAACACTAACCACTGATTCTAGAGTATTTTCAAGCAGGCACAAATTAGATGAACTAATTGAGCAAACTAAACCCCACCTTTCAAAACCCAAGAGGAATTTACCAAGCCATCAAGAGTTTACTAAATACTTAACACTAAAAACCACCCCAAAAAGGCCAGTTGAAATCCAGGAGTAGCACATTTAACATTGACTCTTTTCAAGTTCACCGCATGAATGTCACTTTTACAATAAAACGTAATTTTCAGGAAAATAGTGATCCTATAACAAATATAATGAAATGACCTTATACAGTTGAACTTTCAAATATCACCTCCACCTCCCTCCCCACCCCAAAAAAAAGATGTAGGGAGATTCCTGGCAGGTATAAAGTAATATGTCTAATTAAATGACAATTTTCAGACCCAACTTACTTCTTTGTAGCCAAAAATGATACGCCCGTCATTGAGAAGGGTGGCCTGAAAAGTGAAACTGCCCAGGTTGTAATTATCCTGCAGATGTACATGATCCCACTGGACAACTAATGCTGTGCCTGTAAACCCCAGAGTGGGGGTAGGGAAGCAAAAGGAAGAAAAAAAAAAAGTAAGAAAAATATTAACTGCCTGTAGGAACAGTATTTAACTGCAGTTACCCGAAACAAGAACAGTGATTTATTTCTTTTCAGCAACTTTCAGCCCTACATCTCGAAACGCCAAAGATATTACAAACACAAGTTGCAGTTGAAATCCTCTTAAAGGTAAACACCACAGTGCCACAAATAACTACCTCTACTACTTCCACTAAAGTCTGCTAAAGCAAGACTGGGCAAATAAATAGTTTGTTTGGAACTGCACAAGGAGCCAACAATCATTAAAGACAGGACCCAACACTCTGAGTTCAGGTGTGCTGCCACTACCAGTGCTCTGCAGTGGCTTTTTTTTACATTATATATATATATATATATATATATACACACACATACCCTGATGACTTTGAAATGTGAAGTGCTTAATAGCATCGCCTGTTTAGTAAAAGTTGTTTGAGGAATTCAGATTCTCCCATTAACTATGCATTAATATTTTTCTGCATGGTGCAAGCCCTTACCAAGGTTCTGCAAGTTGAAAAATATTAGGTGTTGGAAATAAATAAATGTAGTTTAAATTAAAACTACTAAGAATTCATAGATGGGGTAAATATTGAGTCTGGTGTGCAGAGATTTAGTTGCAAGAGACTCATTAATATTCATGGAAGATGTCTGGCTGAATATCCACTTATCGCACAAAAATGTACCCCAAGCAGTTTGCATGCCCTGTGAGCATGTTTTACAGATGTTGAGGGTTATATTCAAGCAGCTTGGCTGAAAGACACTTATCACCAAAACTGTGTTTACTGAAAATTACTTTTTCATATTTCTAAGCCTTCCTCAACACTTTTCTCGTTGGCACTAATGGGCGTTATGTGCTTTGATTCACAACAGTTTGTTTTCTTCCTGGAGTGTTCAAGGTGGGTCAGTAAGCAGCCAGATCAATGCAGTTTTGGTACATCCTTGAAACATCTTTCCCCACAGGTCTTCTGTGCTGTTACTTTCATAAATACATCTTGGTAGGGGATGTCATGAAACTATGGGAATGCAAATTTTTTGGTGCATACTAAGTCCACCACATTTTTGTCCCATGTATAAGTATAGTACATGCCCATTAATTGTGCACTTAGTGTATTTTTGTTTCTGTAACATCATTCATTAACTGCTTTCTGAGTATTTGAGTGCATTAAATTTCATTTTAAAGGAATTTAAAGGGACTTTTAAAACTATGGTAGCAAAAATAGCAAGAATGTCCTATAGTCAGTTTTAGAGTGCCTCAGATCTATGTGCATCTCAGAATCCCAAGCTAAAGTGGAAGCCAGCTATCTCCAAAACAATCTTCTCATTCCAAACACCTTTATGTAGATTCATGTGTACATAAGTTCCTTGCAGTTAGCTCCATGACTGTGACTTTGATGGTCACCACACTCTATGCTTGCCCACTGCAGGTGCTGCGCTACAGCAGCACACTTACCCACAGGGTTAAAACACAGATGAATGAGAAATAAGGACCTCAAGATACAATTTGCTCAGTTCCTTTTTATTTGGGGTAAGATAGCAAATTCTTTGTCCTAAAAGCACGTGGGGTCTGAAAGATCACCATGCCTTACACATGAAGAAGGACGCAAAATCTCAGAAGCATTCAACCTGGTCATGAAAGCCATGTAATACAGTGTGAAGACTGTGTGAAGTGTGAAGACTGAAGTCAGGAACACAATTCCCAGAATCTTCAGATTCTTTCAGTAAAGGTGACAAATCTCAAGCCATAATGTTAAATAATTTATGAAATTAAGGTATTTTTTTTCTGTTTGAAATTTCTCCATGCAAGTAGTAAGACTTTCACATGTCTGTTTATTTTATTGGATTTTTAACAAATAAATGCTGCAAGTAATAACTAGATTGAAATGAAAGATTATGACAAGGTGCAAAGGTTACAGGATACAATTTGAGCCCCAATATAAGGAATAAAAATTAACACACCTGGTTGGAAAAGTGACATAGTTTTGGATCTGTTCATAATTTGTGATTAAATTCATTATGAATAAACACAGAAAGAATGGTGCAGGCTTATCCAGGAAGATTAAAAACTGTCACAGGTCTCATGATATTTAGTCATGATACTGAACTCTCCAAAGTTTTAAACAGGTTGCTGCTTTCGTTGTATTTGAGCAGTAGCGACCAAATGTAAGGCAACAGATGTCTTTTTAACACATAGGTTATGTTTTCAAAAAATTGATTATAACTAACTTCATAAGAAAAATATCCATGCATTCAAGGCCTTTGAAATACCTCACAGATTTTCAAGTATAACACTGTAGTCTGTCTTTCACCCTTTCAATCTTTTGTACAAGGGACTGTTGAGAACTTGTGGTGTAGACGAGTGTATTGTGTATTGGATTCCAGTCCTGATACTCCATGCACACTTAGTCATTGACCTGCCTTGCTTCAGTGTACTTTTGCTATTGCATTCTGCAAATGCTATTTTCATTTTAGTTAGTGGGAAGATGGTATTTACCATCTATAACAGAAACTTGCAGTTGTATACAAGACAGATTTTTCATTTTAAAACTGATAAAATACATTGCTAGTTTGAGTTTATGTACTTTAACATTCAGAATATATCTGCCCAATTAGAAAAATGCATTCATGACTCTTTAACTGTGTTCTAAATTAAAAGCTGCTTATGGATGTCTAGCCACACACTTTATAAAGCCTGTATGTTTAAAAAAAAAAAAAAAGGATAAAAAAAAATAAAAAATATTCAGTTTTTCCTTCAAAAATAGTTATTTAGAGCCAACAGACACATTCATTTATGAAGGACTACTACATACCATTATCAAAGTATCTGACTGTTGAATTTCTTGACACACTGGGGTCAAAATTTGCCATTAAGGGTGCAATGTATTGTGTAGCTGTTAGCATTCGATGCACAACTTCTCCAGTATATATGAAACCTACAACAACAACAAAAAAAAAAAAAAAAAAAAAAAAAAAAAAGAAAAAGAAAAGTAAAGAACATTTGAGCAACTTCTGAAAAGATTTAATAGAATGGCAGATTGAACTACACGTTGCCAGAACATTAAAGGGTCAGCTAAGAGAAATCCCACCACCAATTTAACAGTGAATTAAGTAAGAGCTAAAATTTCAGGAAAATGTGATAGCTGGCAGAAAAAACAAGATCAAAGATAAAAAAAAAAAAATGGAATGATTAGTCCAAGAAGCTAATTTTCATACAGATATAAAACCAGAGCACACTCAAGGAAGAATAACTCCAATTACGAACAAAATGCACATACGTGGCCCTATCAAAATTTACCACCATGCACATTCCAGAGTGTTTTCTATCCCTTCCAAAAATCTGCAATCTGTTTTGCTATTACAAGTTGTTACTTCTTCAAAAGTTAGTCTAATCCTTCTTCATATTTCTAAAGACAGAGTAAGAGACTATTTCAGACAAGAAGAGGCAACAATCTTTAAAAAAAAAAAATAAAATTCAGATGAAGAGTGGAATAGATAGGATTTTTCATGATTATAAGCCAAGCAGCATTTCTGCTACACTCTCTTCAGTGTCAGGTCTCACTAGTTTATCCTATTAATCCCTGAATACATAGTACCCACATCAATAGTGGGCTGCTTTCATCAGAAGTGCTCACCAAAAACCTCTTACTGGTTTGGAACTAGAGTTCTTGTTCAAGGTAGAACAATCACCTATAGTGAACACAGTAACGCTACAGTTTCTTCAAAGCAAAACCTTGTGTATTTTAATGGCATTTCAAACAATAAATGGTCTACAAATAAACATATATTATTTAAGTTTGCCAACTCCAATTAAATAATGGAACTAACTTCTGTAGGTGCCCCACACTAAAGCCTGACTTAAAAGCTCCCATCGCCTAGAGTAAGTCTTTTCTTAATTTTATTTTAGCCTTTACCTTGTGGTCAAAACTGAAAAACTTTAAGTTGATTGGAGCTGAAAGTAGATTTTCAAAACTAAGGTTTGCATATTACACCTCCTCTTAAAGTGTTTACCAGATGGTGCCTTATGCTGAAATGCTTGCTTTTTTGCCTTCTATTGATTTAATGAAGTATACTTCAACAGCCAACACCCTGATAACAAGAAGAATATTAGAATTGGCTAAAAATTTTGTAAAAGAAAAAATCTATTTGGAATACGTCCCATAGAAATTCAAATCTTTACTGGCAAATGATAGTATCCACTGCAACAGTATTTGTGCTGGTTTGGTTTTTCTTTTTCTTTCTTTTTTTTTTTTTTTTCTGAGGGGAGGGGCTGTAATTTTCTTGGTGAAATATCTAAATGTCACTTTTCTCTTTTGCTATTAATAGGGAGAAACACCAATTAAAAAAAAAATCTTCCCACAGATTTACAAGTCATGTATAAACCTGAACTTTTGGAATGTACAACTGTAGTTGTAATTTTACTCCATTACTAATCATTTTAGGATAGCCATCGGTCCTGCCAAAATAATGCCCTGAAAGGCATTTTCATTAGTTCCTACTTACTGTTGTCTACTTCTAAAACGTCCTTCCCTTGAGAAGTATTCCTTCATGCTTATTTAGACAATTTAAATACATATAATTTCATAGAACATTTATGCTGCTTATGGTCATGTGCACACATATTTTAACACAATCTTGGGTAGGTCTATAACCTAGAAGCATTACTCAAAAATAGTTTGCCGACAATATAAACAAAATCTGTGAATCCATATTCACATATTCAATTAACCTTAATATTTCAGTGCTTATTCCTCCCTTTCACAATGGTTCTATCCTAACACAGTTTCCTTTTCATGCTTTCATCCCATTTACAGTATAAATGTCACCATTATAACTAATAATGAGGCAGACACAATAGGAAAAGAAAAGCCTTAATTGTGCTGGAACACATATCTAAGTAAATCAGCCCAGGTAATTAGTAACCATAGCGCGTATTTCCAAGTGTTAGCCGGATGCAGCTTTACTGTAGAAAAAAATGGAAAGCAGGAGGTGGATGATAGCTGGGAAGCAGGCAGGCCTTGCATGAAGATCATTCTAATGAGAACTCCAGTCATGCATCGGAACAACTTGAAAAGAAACACAAAGTCACTTCAAATCGTCGCAGAGAATCAAAGTCTGAAGCCACTGTTGAGCATGGACACTTTATCATTGCCACTACAACTTAAAGAAAGCAGCAAATGTAAAATTAACTTATTCCTGAACGGAATTCCGCAGGAAATTGGCTTATACCATCTGTGACCTAATTCTCTGACAGTAGTAAATACTCATGGTTGATTCATTTAGCCAAAGAACAATGTTTTAGACCTGCAATTTCCTGAACCACTTAATCTCTCCTTTGTGGGAGGGCTTGGTAGAGCTCTTCCAAAACTCTCCACAAGTACTATACCTAGAAGAACAATATGGTCCTAAACACTGGAATAAAGTCAAATAGGAAAGCATGGTCAGCATTTTGTAAGTTTCATGTGTATATAAATTTAACTAAAACTAAGGATGAACTAATACTAAAGCCACTTGTAGATCAAGGAGCATATACGCCTTGATTTGTACACTGTGTACTCACACACTCTAGATAATTTTCTTTTTTTTTCCAAAACAATATTTCCTTTTTAGAAGACAAAAGGTATTATACAGTGAGAGTGACCTGACCTGGGCAAGAGCTAGCAATTGCTGAGGATAAGACTGGTACACTGAATGCTCTATTTCAGCTGCAACTTTCCACTTATCTTCTACCAGAAAACTCTTCAGAACTATGAAAAGAAGGGAAAGATAATTACAGGGGTTTTTTTTGAGGTCTGTGTCAAACTGCTTATTGACAGCTATGCAAAGCAGTTTTGAGCATTCCTATTCTTGTAAATGCATTTCTTGGTCTTTGATATAACAAAGGAGAGATTAAGTGGTTAAGGAAATTGCAGGTCTAAAAAAACTGTTCTTTGATTAAATGATTCAACCATGAGTATTTATCACTGTCACAGAATTAGGTCACAGGTAGTATAAGCCGATTTCCTGTAGAATTCCATTCAGGAATAAGTTTATTTTATATTTGCTGCTTCCTTTGAGTTGTAGTGGCAGTGATAAAGTGTTCATGAAAATGATCTAGAGTGTGGGTCCACTGGAGTGATCTGGATCCTTCTCTGTCTGACATGGGGCAGGCACTCATCTCCTTCTATAGAGGCAGCCACCCTGCTAAGAAAACCTTGCCCTAATACAACTGAAGACTAATCAAGTATTTTATTTTATATAGTACCTACTTCATATTCTATTTTACATATCAAGTATTTAGCTAGTATACAACAATGACATTATTTACCTGAATGACTGGAATTTCTATTATCTTGTTAAAACATTTTTCTATTTTTTGATAACTGATTTTCTGGTAGAAAATGGAAAGTTGCAGCTGAAATAAAGGATTCAGTGTACCAGTCTTATCCTCAGCAATTGCTAGCTCTTGCCCAGGTCAAGTCACTCCCACTGTATAATACCTTTCTTCTTCTAAAAAGGAAAAATTGGTTTGGAACAAAAGAAATTATCTAGAGAAAAAGAATCATTGTGTCCACTGAAAAATAATGATAAAAAAACCCCAAAACAAACCATTGCTAAAGTAACAACAATGAAATAAGTTGACATGAAATTATTCCTTCAAATAGCAATGACACTGCTTTCATGTAAAATTTTGCTTATTCTCTAAAACGACACTTATTGTAAATAAACACCTGAAACAATACTTTCAGCCTCAAAGACCAGAAAATGCATTTACAAGAACAGGAATGCTCAAAAGTACTTTGCATAGATGTCAATAAGCAGTTTGACATAGACCTCAAAAAAAATCCTGTAATTATCTTTTCCTTTTTTTCATAGTTATGAAGAATTCGTGAGCTTGACTGAAGGGCAGGTAAGTTCCACCAAAGCTCCACGAACTGACTCTACGGAATAGGCAGTTTTGCCGTCATGGTACAAGTTGGCTCATGTACCTTTTGTACAGCAGCATTTATGTTTCAGGTACAGACAGCAATATTATTTTTACAACCTACAAAGCCTGATGTGTTTTAAAGGTAGCTAACTGTTTCCTTCCCAACATTAGCTGACATTATTTGAAGTGGGTCAGAAAGCCCCCAGAGAAGACTTTTTTCTGCCATAAAATGTGCCTAAAGTTGTTGATTCACAGGGAAGCAAATGACGTAAGAGGTACATTTTTCTTGAGATGGCTTATTTAATTCCAGGACAGAGAAGTGAAAAGATACTTGGAATTTAAGACCAAATAAAAAAGCATGCATTTATAAAAAAAAAACAAACAAGTGAAAAAAGTGGTACAAGAACCTGGAGTTCAAAACAGAGAACAAATGTAACCATCACATACAAAATACTAAATGCAGAAAGAAATGACTGCTTTGGAAAGAAAAAGTGAATTTTCCTAACATGCAGCTAATGTTAAGTAAAACCATATGTGAAAAACCTCAGTAATAGAAGCTGTGGTTACTTAGCTAGAAAAGGAACTGCCTGCCAGCAGCAGCTGAACAATGAAAAGTTTTTCATGAGAGAGACTGTCATTGGGCAAAGACAGAGCTGCCATTTGGGTGCACAGTTCAGTGTGGGTTTACTCGAGTGCCTTTGCGGTGTATAAACTAGAGGGGAAATAGCAGAACAGCTTCCGAAAAATGGAACCAGAGGAAAGTGGTGTCCCTAAGAGGACAGGCTTAAACCCAGATCACCAAAGGGAAAGATGTGGTTTTAGGTTGTCCATTCACATATGCAACAAGCTGTGTAGAGATGCAACAACATGCTTTTCCCCTGCAAAAAATGTCTTGTTCCTTTCATTTCTTCCTGTTCATTTTCTTAGTTAAGCAGAGTGAAAGTACATGACTTCTGCTGCTCATTTTCCTCCAAAACACTCTGAAAACTTTGTGCAGCCAAAAGAGAAAACTGCAGTGGAACTGGTAGGAGCTTCCTGGCTCTCTGGCTGCTTCTCTTTTGGTGTGAGCATAACCAAAGCCTTCAGAGAGGTTCTGCCCTGGGGCATTTGGTGGTTATCACCTGTGACCCCAAAGTTACCTCAACAGGTAGCAGTGCTTCTACTCCATGTTTACCATCTTAGATCCAGTGCACTGCCCATTTCTTTTTATGAAAACCAAAGTCAGTACAAGTACAGTACTGTACAGATTTTTTACAAATTTTTACAAATGAACCCCTGCCTAGCAATTATATATTGCTAAAAGACTAACATAAAATGGGATATGTTATCTACCTCATCTGAGGATCTACTTCCCCATCCCTGATGACTCACCTTGGGCTTGTTTAAAATATGAACCGTAACTACCTATGAGGCCAAAGAACTGTTTAAGGCCTGGTTTCTGTCAAACAAGAGCTGGGCATCATCAACAAAGACAAAGATAAGCTGCTCACAATTTACTGGAGGTAAAAAAACCCTCAGATCCTAAAATTGATTCACATACCATTTTGAAGTTTCCAACTGCCAGAGACAGTCTTGCCACAGAAAAAATTTGGAAAGTGGATGAAAAAGTCTTCCTCTGAGTTCTCCAGTTCGCTATGACCATTGATAATGCAAAAAGATGTATTCATTTCTTTTGTTAAAATAGTATTTGCCAGGACAGTAGGAAAAACAGGCCAGAGACAGGGACTGAGAAGTATGACATGACAGTTTATACAAGCATCTAATAGTAATTTTTAAAAATTAAAATAGTTCTCAGCCTTAGTACATTTTGAGACAAATATTATTGTATTTAATTCTACACAGCAACTTAATTAAATTATAGAATGGTTTGGGTTCAAAGGGAGTTTAAAGATTATCTGGTTCCAACACCCCTGCCATGGGCAAGGACACCTTCTACTAGACCAGCTTGCTCCAAGCCATGTCCAGTCTGGTCTTGAACACTGACAGATATGGGGCATCCACAACTTCTCTGGTCAACCTGCTCCAATGTCTCACCACTCTTACAGTGAAGATTTTTTTCCTAATATCTAATCCAAATCTACCCTCTTTAAGCTTGAAGCCACTGCCCCTCATCCTGTCAGTACATGCCCTTATGAAAAGTCCCTTTCCAGATTTCTTGTAGGCTCCCTTTAAGGTATTGGAAGGCCACAGTAAGGTCTCCCAGAAGCCTTCTCTTCTCCAGGCTGAACAAGCCCAGCTTTCTCAGCCTGTCTTCATAGCAGAGGTGCTTTACCCCTCGTCATCCCTGTGGCCCTTTTCTAGACTCACTCCAACAGGTGCATGTCTCTGTCTGTTGGGGGCCCCAGAGCTGAATGCAGTACTGCAGGTGGGTTCTCACGAGAGCAGAGGAGAGGAGAGAATCACCTCTCTCAACCTGGTTAGCCTTAAAGGCCATTTCAGTAATTTCTGTATATTCCCACCTGTAAATAGAACATTGCAAATAGGTAAAAGAGAGTACAGTTTGTTGCTATTTGTAGCTAGGAAGCCCAGATTTAGCAAATGAAATAAGAGCTACTTAAACATATCTGCACCCTCTGTAAAGATTACTGGAGTATAGCAACTGCTTTGCCAAAGGCAGAAAGGGAACTGCCCCTTAGAGGCACTCCATGCTCTGAGTTCTGTCTCATATCCTTCCTTGCTCAAATCACTCCAATACCTATTAAGCCCATATCAGTGGGCCCAGCCCACAGACATCTCATCTAAGATCTCTTTTATTTGCAAGCCACATGCTAATATGTCCCTTCAAAAAGAAACCCCCAAACCACAAATCAAACCATTAACATCCTTCACTATGTGAACAGATGCATTTTTTCTGTAGTAAGACACTAGAGAACACAGCTGTCATTTGAGAAAGCTATGGCTTTGTCTGCCCTCAGCACAAACAACCAAGGTTTGCCCAGTAGGAAGGCCAGAAAATTTTAGGAGTGTTGCTTAGGCATGTCTAACCACCAGCTGAAATCAATGTACGATAGAGAACATAAGCACAACTCAAGAAGATATGCATTTGTGTTTTCAAAATGTCAGAGAATTCCAAATTGTTTTACCACTGGAAAACACCACTTTTTAAGCAACTGGTTCTCATGCAGTCGTCCACTTGTGAGAGATTTTTGCAAGCAAAGCTTTATGCAAAATTAGCACCCAGCAAGATCCTGACGTCCTTTTATTCCATAGCCATTCAAGAAAACTAATTTCAATCTCAGCCACGAGCTAAATTATTTAGTTTACCTTAGCACAATTATAACCAACATCATAGAAATTAAGAATAACCAGACCAGCTCCCTAACCAGTAAAAAAGTATTTGAGCTTCATCAAATGGTCAGATTTTATGTCTGCAAAGTTGCCACCTTTTTTTCCTATTTCAAAGTAGATTTTCAAAATATTTTTCATCAATTTATGATCATCTCTGTTACCTCAATTGGGAAGGCTCAGAGCTGCAAGTTTATCTTTGGTTGAAAGCCCATTAGGATGCTATTCTTTTGTAATTATTTAAATTTGTGCTGCTGAGAACAGCTTTAAAATGTTGACTTTATGTCATTTTCAGGATGTTTCTTGTTCTCCATCTCACTTTTTCTGACATACCACTTATTTTTATCTTACATTCTTTTTTTTCTTCTTTCTTTTTTCTTTGGTAGTAACAATAAAAACAAGTAATCAATTCTCATCTCTGGAATTAAACTACACGGGGACTGAAAAGACACTTTTACATTCAATGGGAAAAATGGCAAAATGTCTCATGGAGGAAATAAAACATCCGGAATAGGGTTGCTCACTTACTTATTTGGTGAAGCTGACAAATATTGTATAGGCATATAAAGCATAGCCCACAAAACTGCATCCTATATTTTTCAACTTAATAAAATATGTTTTCCCTGTCCTTTTCCTGGTATTTCTCCACAATCTATTTCATGATGAAGCATATTTAAGAATATGTTGTGCTATTAAGCCCCTAAACCATAATGGAATCCTGAATTCTAGAAACAGATAATGTCATTTACTTTCACGCCTTGTCCTATATAGCCATATTAATATTTCTTTGATGCTTCACTGAAGTAAATTTTAAGTAATGTCATTTATCCCCAGATGGCCAATTTATTATGTCTGTGGAAGAATGTTATCACCACCATAATTGCACAAAGATTACAGTGTAATTAAACAAAAGCATAACAGCAACTATAGATCCCTCAGACAATCCATGAAAGTTAAATACCTTAATGGGTTTTCAAGATCAGTCTGAAAAAGAACCAATCACTCATGCTATTTTATATGTTTTTTTCAGCTTTCTGGGGACAATGAATTAGAGGTAGATTATACATATTTTTTGCCTTTACTTTTGCTTGACGAGATTGAGTGCATCAAGCCATTTCTTCTTTTGTCTTGAAAAGTGGGATATCTGAAAGCTAAATGCCAGAAGGCATAACAGTATTTCTTAATCGTATAACCTTACAAGGACTTCTAGTGTGTCTGTGCATGACAAGAAAAAAAGCTAGCCAGAATTCTCACACTCTTGGCTGTACTTCAGAGTTATCTTATGTAGATATTTAAAGGCCAGAAGATTAGTTTTTCACCATTAATTTTCCTGCTGCTTTGTTAATGCTGAAGGCATAATCTGGAAGAACTGAGAACATGTTTTGTATGTCGTTGAGTAAATGCCAACAAGTTTTCCATCTTGCTGTAGTCTCCCCACTATTCATGGCTGCTGTGAAAAGTATATGATCTGGTGGAATGTAACCCATTCTAAAGAATATCCTGCTCAATTAAGCAAAGGGGTTTAGGGGATTATGTATCATGAAACTCTTCTAGTAGAGTTTTTTCTTCTGACATGCCACAAGACATTCCTTGTCAGGAAGTTGTTAGGTATCAGCAGGAAGAGTACAGGAGCAAGACAAGCAATTTTAAGTAAGGACACTGTGATGGACTGCAAAAAAATCACAGATTTAACTGTAACTGAAGTATCTGTTTGCATACTTCTAATGATTCTTAATTGCAAATGCTCTTGAGTTCAGTTGAAAAAAAAACCCAAAGGTTATTTAGAGTCTAACGACTTGTATCAGTTCCTGTTCGATCAGGCACATGCTTCCCCAGAGGAAATTCTTGGAGAGAAGCACGAAATACAGTATCTACTCAGTGAGATATCACCATGTGATAGCTCCCAAGTGCCTCTCAGCTCTGGCCAAACAAAATCCAGCACAGCTCCTAGACAGGCCGGAACCAGAGAAAAGAGGTTGGTGGGAGGATTATCTTGCTTGGGCTGAATATCTTAACAGCTGTGTCATTGCAGTAACCTTGGCACTACTAAATCCTAGGAAGAGGCTCTTGAGGGAAAATAAAATTTTGAGTTCTATTTTTGATACAAGTGTCTCTCCTATTGGTTGGGTAAGATATCCATATGCCTAAGCAGCTCTTGCCAGCAATAAAATGTTTGGATGTAACTGAGGAAAATTGTCTTTTAATGTTTGGGAACATAAAAAATGGTTCATCTTTGAATCAAAACTATTCTAATATCAATATAGGCAAAGGGCTGTTTTTTTTTCCTTTTGCTGCTGTGTCTGTCTTCTATATTGTCACAGAGTCTAGCAAAAATAACTCTCACAAGCTTTTCTGCTTGCCCTGCCTTTTCTGCTCTTCCTTCTAAATTTTAAAGCTAGATCGTACCTGGATAAATCAGATGAAATGTGAATCACTTAAATCATAAATTTCATGAAAAATTAAAGACTTTCATATTATGATGAAATAATTATTTTCCGAAGTTTCAAAATTTCAGTAAGGAAAAGAATAATACAGTTTAGAATAATGCTGAATGCCATCAAACTGGATTGTTGTCCATTTTATAGAATTTTGCAACAAAAAAACCCCAATGTTGCAGAAGATGATAAAGTTTTAATAAGTCTGCTTAAAATTTATGCATAATAGAAGGAAACTGCTGAATATCTGGTTCCTACTGCAGTAAATCAGTGTAACTTCAGGTATAACTTTGGGTTTATTAGGCATTAGATTAATTCCACACCTGTTATATAATGTGATTATATTACTTGTATTAATATTTCTTAAACTACTAAAGTTAATCCTATGTATGTAATATTCACATACTGCAATTCATATAAAGAAGCATAGTAGTATATCAAGGAAGACTGCAGAGGGTAGCATGCATCATTAGAGAAGTTTCAGAGAAGCCATTAAATTACATTTTACATATATACATAAAAATTAACATTAGTAGGACTTTTTCAGAAGGGAATTTGGCTCTGTATTCCTCTATTGCCAACATTCTGCCATAGCTAGGTGATCTCCACTTCCTTGCTTCCCCACTGCAGTTGTTCATGCTAGACAGAGAGTTCAGTGAATGGGTTTTGTATGGGTTTGCCTCAGCAGTGAACATACAGCTCAAAACAAGAAGAGAGAAGCTGGTAGATGTTCATGTGCAACTTGTCTTCAGGGTATCAAAGTCAGGATGATCAACTCTGCACCCCTCCTAAGAAGACCTCTTTAATGCAGCCATTATAAGGGCAAAGCAGACAGCTCTGCCCCTTTCCATGACTTCATGCTGATGACCAGGACTGGATATACCATTTATCAGACCTCACTGGACATTTTAATTCCCCTCTTCATGAGCTACTGGGGGTAATGTTTTGGATGTGGAAACTCCACCTTGGGTCAAAAATAAACAAATCCCAGGCCATAACAAACATTTTTAACCAAGATTAATTTGCTGGTCTAACTCTTACCACACTAGAAAAAAGTTGTGGGGGCAGCTGGTAAGCTGAAGAGGAACAGACAGACAACAAGGAAACCAATACTCAACAAGAACTGCAGCAGACACATCAAATCCTGAAGTTGAAGCCACCAATTTTTTGGCTCATCCTTTCTTTGCCTACTTTCTCCACTTGTTACCTCACTATCACTTTGGGCAGTGCTCCTCAGCTGTGGAGTGAATCTATGAAAACATCTGGCTTAGAGAAACACAAGCGGAACAAAAGAGAAAACAGACAAAGAACAGGGAAAAACTAGAATACATTAGTCTCAGTGTTTAGAGTTTGGGAATCAAGTCACACTAGCTCTGATATCATTAGTAATTCTCATGTGTTTCTTTTTTTTTTTTTCCCACATTAGTTTACATTAAAGCAAATTACATTACATGAAAGCACTGTATTCATCTGTACTTCAAAACACTGAAACAAAACTTCTGCAAATAGATGGGAAAATTGGATTATTTCCCTTCAATAAAGGCAAATGTTGCCTGGATAAAGTTTTCCTTTATTATGTTTAAGTTTTTACAGAATTTCAATATTAAACACTTCATGAGAAATACGGATATTCATACATAAATTAGAAGCACACGATGGAGGTGGAAAGTGCAAAAATATCTTCCTCAGTGTCAGTTAATACAGGATGATATTCATTCAGATCTGGAAAGATGAAATTTTCTCTCTAAGGAAATACCTTCGCAAAGGTCCCATAAAGGTTTAGGAAAATTTGTAGAACCAGAACAGGTAATAACACTCTTTCTGCTGATTGATTCTTTTAATCAGAGAAAAAGCTTTCCTGTACCTTCCTGTTAGAACAGTTCCAAGTCCAAAGTTTTAATAATCTGACCAAAAAAGAATGAATAGAAAAAGAAATATTCAATACCAGTTTGAACCAGCTGATGACAAATTTCTGCCCTGGGAAGAGACCAGCCTCAACTCTGAACACAAAGATTGCAGTAAAAGTAACAGTACTATGGTTGTGACTTTAAAATAGTGTTTCTATGTGTGAATAAAGGCTCTAAGGGGAAGAGTGAAATGCTTTCTCTTATGGTCATAAAAAGAAAAAAAGGAAAAATTTTTGGTTGTAAGTCATGTTTTTAAAATGTGGGTTGCCCCTGTAAGAAAAGCCTTGGCGGGGGTGAGCCTGTGTTAAAGTTGTGCATGCAGAGGTTTAGGAGCACAAGGGAATCAATTCTTCCCTCTAAAGACCTCAGACCTGTAATAACCCATCTGTACCATATAATCAGAGTGTGGAAATAGGCCATGGCTGGGCAGTTGGTGGCATGTAGCTGTGCTGTTCAGAGTTCACTTGTCAAAGGCATAAAAAGCCAACAGGAGGAAGCCAATTTGCCTGCAATCACCGCAAACCCCTTTAACAAATATAGTTCTGCCAAGTCTCATGAGTCTTTTTGTTAATACATTTTTAACAGGTTGAAGTGTGGAGTCACCAATGGGATGCACATGCTGTGATGAGTTGCCAGGACTCTTCATCGTAAATTAGCATTAGCCCTGTGTTGTGGTTTAAATCCAGCTGCAAATCAGAACCACGCAGTCTCTCTCTTGCTCCCCTCCTTCCTCCCCCCAGCTCCCGGAGGGATGGGGAGGAGAATCAAAAGAATGTAACTCCCACGGGTTGAGATAAGAACAGTCCAGTAACTAAGGTATAACACAAACCACTACTGCTACCACCAATAATAATAATGGTAAGGGAAATAACAAGGGAAGAGAATACAACTGCTCACCACACGCCAACTGATACCCAGTCCGACCAAGCAGTGAACTAGCCCTTTCGGGTAACTGCCCCCAGTTTTACCTCCTGGGCATGATGTGCTGTGGTATGGAATACCTCTCTTGCTAGTTTGGGTCAGGTGTCCTGTTTCTGCTTCGTCCCAGCTTCCCTTCCTCCCTGGCAGAGCATGAGACTCAGAAAGTCCTTGGTCAGACTAAACATGACTAAGCAGCAACTAAAAACATCAGAGTTATCAGCGCTGTTCCCAGGCTGAAAGTCAAAAACAGCACTGCACCAGCTACTAAGAAGGAGAAAAAAATTACTGCTACTGCTGAACCCAGGACACCCTGCTAGGCAGATGCTATAATGAGTAAATTCCACCTCAGTGCCTTGAAGCACAAGGTAGCATGTACTAACACAAGCATGAAACAGCATTTGTGTTTCTAAGCTTCAGTAAAATATGTATGAAAACACATGCGGCTCATGTCTTTCAGACATTTGAAAATGACTGGAAAGGTGACCTTTCATAAATTCAGTATAGAATGCTACATGACCTGAAAGAAACTAAATGACTCAGATTGCAAATATTTAATACGAGTCTTCCAACAATTACCTGGTGAGTTTAAATATGACTATTGGAGGAGGAGTCATAAGAAGTAAACAGAAAATGACTTTAGATTAAACTAGACTAAGAAAGTAATTTTAAAGGGGCTGACGACTTAAGTTACAATATTGTTCTACTTTGTGGAAGACATATCATACAATCCACACTTCACTCTGATGATAAATGTTGGTCATTTAATCATATGGTAAGTTACAAGCAGCAGTAGGTTATCTGTGGCAAATACCATGCAATTACAGGGCATATAAACAGTGATCCCTGCATCCTAAACCAAAGTGCAGGTTACAACATAATTATGTTTAGACTTACTAAAAGTAATCATCACATGCGGGTAGATGGTATTTGCCAAGAAAAAGTCATTTAGGTTCTGCCCAAAGAAAACATATTCATTCCTTTCAACATTAGAAGCTGGTGAAGCATAACTGTAGCCCCATGACTCATCACCCATCCAAAAGATAAAAGTTATGTCAGGAAAGCTAGAAGACTACTCTTAATGTCTGAAGCCTTAGACAGACATTAACTGTAATGAGGATAAGGCTGTTTCACCATGCTGTGGTGGAAAATGTCTATATGTTGCATAGAACACAATAGGCTGCTCTTCCCATCAGATGACAGCTGTAGAAGAGTGGTGACAGTTCTTTCCATAAGCATTTTACCCACTTTCTTTTGAACAAATAACAAACTGGAGAGTAAGGATTAAACCATCAAGATGGAAGACAAAAATCTTGCCTCCCATAAAATCTCAGAGAGCAAAATACAGTCTTGTTCACATTCTGTTATTATTTTAAGAAATGAAGTTCCTGAAATATTCAATTCAGGAAGCATGCACAGGCAGATGCAGAACAAAACTGCATTCAGCTACCACCTGCACTCACAGTTGTTTTCATTGCTGGAGGTCATGAATGGCAGCAGAGGAAAAATGGAGAACCTATTAATTTTTTTACTTCATTCATCTTGTATAACAAAATGCAGGTTTTATTTATTTCCCTTGAAATTGTATAGACATATGGCTTGGCAGCCTTCTGGCTGTTGTCATGGCTGCCATGGCTTCATTAGGGAACTCATTATTACTTTTATTCTTGTCCAAATTTTATACCCCAAAAGTTGCTACTTTCACAATTTGCAATCAGTATGGCAACTTGTATTCCCTCTTTGAGGAACATATTTATTAAAAGTAAATTATCTCATCTGGTAAGGTACCTATACCATTATTTCTTAATAGAGGAAAAGAATGGATTTGATGTTCTTTGCTAAGAAATTAAGAACAAGGCGGCAGGAAAAGATTTCAAATGTCTACCATAAGTATACAGTTTGGGGCACCTAAACAACAAAGAAAAATTTCAAAGCTGATCAGTACTATTTATTCTTTGAAAATCCGCTCACAGAACAATCCACTCTCTGGTTTGGGGACCCAGTTGCAATGGTCAGCCTTCACCATTATAAGACACCACGCTTTCCAGCAACATCTGAACTACCTGATTCTAAGAGCCACAGACTTCTCCCTTTCGAGGCCATTGCAGGACATTCAGCAATTCTCTCTGATATTTTTGGTCTGATGGGACCATGATGATTTCATTGGCATGGGAAACTAAGATATGAACATCAAATACAAATGTAGATAAGAAGCACCTACAAAGGTTCTTATTCTTGAATGTGGTGGGAATGGAGCAGGAAGAAATAAAGGGATGGCTTGGGAATACATAATTAACATCTTCAGGGAAAACTAAACCAGCAATTTTGGCCTTTGGCTACAACTTTGAACAGGAGTTTAATGTTAAAATGGTTTGTAGAGTTGGTGTTCATTTGCTTCCTTGCAAACACTGCTTGCTGGGATAGCTTAAAACACCCATACAGATTTCAGTTAATCTGCTCTTTGCCTCTGTGTGTACACAGTTACAGGGTATATTCGGTCTCCTCTTATTTGGAATTCTAATCACATTCAGAACATGGACGCTTTGCAGTAGTTTCTGAAGGAAGGCAGTTTGGCTTTTATCACAGGGTTGATAATGCATGCACTGAAAACAATAAGATTGGGAAAAGGAGACATGGCTGCAGGGGAGAGCCAGGCTTGATGGTTATAATTTTAAAAAATACATCATGGACACACAAATACACAGAACCTATCATAATTTGTTGTGATCAGAAATACGTTTGGGAAATTTAAGCAAGGAGGAACCAGCATGTACCCTGTTACTAATTATACCATGCATCTATGTAGTGGAAGTCATAGCTAGCAGTAACCAAGACTTTGAGTTTATGTAAAGGCCCCCTGGAGATCTGATGCATCCGGAAATGAGAAGCAATAGTTAGTACAAGGGGTAATGCAATCCTGTGTTTGGCCTTTCCACCTTGGTACTATCTGTTCCCTTTTAATCATGCAAACTTTCTATAAGACACTTCAGAAAACCAGGATGCTGATAAGAGGTCAGACCCAGCTTCATCTGTACTCTGCTGACATAGGTCAACCACTACAGCAGCAAGTAGTGAAGGTATAGTGATTCCTGACATTGCTAAGGCACAGCTTTCTGAGCTCAGTCACTGCTGCTGAGGAAGGCAACACCATAAATGATCAAGAGCAGCACAGTGACTTTGTTGATCTTAACAGACCTAGCATTATGTGCATCCTGACTTTCTTGTACAATATCAGTGAGGAAGGAGTTGTGGAAGATAAGTATGCCATGCAACTTTCTACATCAATCAAAGTGACAGAAGGAAAACTTTGAGTCTGATTTA
This sequence comes from Psittacula echo, assembly GCF_963264785.1. Lineage (NCBI taxonomy): Eukaryota > Metazoa > Chordata > Aves > Psittaciformes > Psittacidae > Psittacula > Psittacula echo. The sequence continues at coordinate 40,045,046 of NC_137737.1, read as the reverse complement.
CACTGGCATACAATGTGATAGAATAATATTTTTCTTCACAGAGAAGATAATGGTTGGGATACGTCCAATCAACAGGACCAACACACTGAGAAAGCAATCAAGTCAAACTCACTATGATCACCTCCATATCTATTACTCAGTGATAATACTGGACCAGAGGGCTGAGGAATATCACCTCCTGACCTACACTGATACTTTTTGCCGCTTTTGCATTATCTGGCTCAGGGAAAGGCAGTTTCCAAATGGTCACATCAAGTCTCTTCTCCTGCCACTGAAGCACTTTAAAAGAGTCAAGCTCGACAGGGATTTTCAAGAACATTCATATTTCTGTCACTAAATTCTCCCTTCACTGCCCATTTTCCTCTTTTTGCAGATTAACTACAGCTTGTTATTCTTCACACAAACTGTGGCATTATGCAAACTGCACAACACCTCAAAAAAAAAAAAAGTCACTGCTGAGGATGTCTACCAATGTGACTGATACAACTTATGCTGATTCTATCTGCATGTGCTTAAGCAAATAATGTTCAGATGCCAACTAAGACCAATGAACCTTTCAATGCAAGAAAGCTTGGTACAGGTATACCATAGTATGAGTGGAACTATGTACAGATCCGTGTTACTGCTGCTATTCTTCCTTCTGCAACTGCCCAACAGACTGCTCTGGCAGTACCCAAACCCAAATAGCAGTCACTAAAGCATCATGGCAGGTTCCTTTCTCTGAAAATGTTTGCAGAATTGATGGTTGATGTCAGAAGTGAAAGCTTTCCCCTGCTACCTTCTTGGGGAAACTGCCTTGAAATCTCCATCACAGGACTGCCTTCCCTTTATGTACAGTATGGCTGGCTGGCACCATACCCTTAGCTTACACCAAAATAAAAGTCTGTTATATACGTATAACCTTGAAAAGGGCTGTCACCCATAAAAGATCGTCATATAGCAGTCTTTTGGCCTCAAAGACTAGACTCACGGTTCCCCATTGAAATTCAGCTTCTCTGTCCTTTAGGTTAATGAACGCACCAAAGTGATGTAAACTCATATCCTCATCCAACATACTGTCCCCAACCATGCTACCTGCTTTCATATCTGTTCTACCAAGGGACAGAAACTAAGCCACCAAAAATACCAAAAGAAAGCTTCATTACTACGCTTCCCTGCACTGCAGCACAAGCACTTCTGCAATCCCAAGGACAGTGTCCTAAATGTAGAAGACAGGGTCAGCAGTGAGTGAAACTTTTTCTTGTTTGTGTAGGCTTATGCCTGTAATGATCTTTACGAACTTCCAGCCTTAGACAAGTCAGTATGATTAATGTTACTTTGAAAATCTCTTGAGTTTTCAGTTTCCACTTGAGACTTTAAGCGGGCTAATCTCCCTCTCAAACATCTAACATTTCTGGCCTAAATTGCACCTAACAAAAATTTTTACTTCTGCAGTGTAAAGGCAGAAGTTTAGTTAGACTTTACCTTTTTCTTATGTTTTAGTTTGGAGATGACTGAATGACCTCTTCCTGAGCTGAAATCACATACCTGCAGGTCTGAAATGGCTAAAAAACCTTTCTCAATAGTGACTGAAAGATGCTTCTGACAGTAGAAAAGACATGGATTAGAGACAGATTTTCTAATTTGCAAATACACAGATTTAGAGACAAGGCATCAGGAAGTAATCACATGGTATGAAAATTCTCAGCTTGAATGTTTAGCATTCGATCAGCCACAAAATAGCCCAGTTAAAAAAAAAGTTAAGAAGTTATGATTACAATAAGATACTTAAAAACACTTCACCTTTCATTAGATAGGTAAGCAGGCTGTGTAGCATTCATGAAGGTGAGCAAGAGATAGATAGGGTATTCTCAGAGACCCTATAGCTTCAGAAGCCTCAACTCCCCACTACAGCAGAGATTCAGGTGGGCTTATAAATTTGACTTAAATTACTAGCAATTTCTGTTTTCTCAATAGAAAAAATGCAGACATGCCTCTTTAATTTTAGTCACTTTATAAACTATAGAAACAGTAGAAGGACCAAGCTCCACCAAAAATATCTATTGAGACAAGACTGATTAATTCACAAGATGGAATCTCAAAAAGAGAAAAGTCAACTATCCAATTTATGTTATGTATTAAAACTAAATTTTAACACCGTTTTTAATATATTCTTTAAAGTTGTGTTTCATAAAATAAGTACACATTCTTTACAGTGAAGCCTATAAGGAATTCACGCATTTTATGTCTAAATGGAGTATTTCAGTTATTCAACAAAGTCTGGTAACTCAATCTAATGAAAAGCCCTGAAGTGCTAAATATTCTACCAGTTGCAGAGATGGCTTTTCACATTTAGCAAATTATAAAAATATTTAAGGGCTTGAGCCTGCAATGGCTTGAAGGACCATCAACATCTGTCAAGTTCGGTGAATATTTAGGGTGCTCACAGTGTACAAAAAGGCTAATGGTTTTGACAAAAAGTCTGGTTTTCCACCTATAATTTTTTTCTAACAAAGCAATGCCTATCTTTACAGCTCTTGGCAACATTATCACAGCATGCAAGAAAAGTCTACGGCTGCCATTCAGCCACATGTGTAGCACTGGAAACTAGATTTAAACTTCTCCACACTGAAGTTACTACCTTAAAGGTCAGGAACACTGATTCAGGGTGGCCTTTCAACCCTAATGAGACATTCACACACAGTTGTCTTGGCAGTCAAATATCTCCTGCAGTGCAAGTGGCTGAAGGCCAGGAACAGTGTTTCCCGTTTTGTTGAACAGCCTTGTAGAAAAGAATTCAGCCATGCCTAGGGACTTTTCTGCCTCAGGCTGCTTCCAGGCCTTCCATCCAACCAGAAGAAAAAAGTCTTGCATTCATACCTCTGGCAGATGGAAATCATACATTCACTTAAGCACAAGAGAGGAAATCCTGCACACTTGGCATTTGCTGAACTTACAGCACCTTTCCAGATTGCAGAGGGGAAAAGGGCCTTCTCTGCAGGGTGGATCCTACTGCAGAGGTTAAGAGGCATCATTCCATTGACTACATATGTGTCTTAATTGAAAGAGTGCTCCAGCTCTCTTACCGTATCTCCTGCTCCATCTTTCCTTCCACCTTCAGAGAGAGAAGGAAAGCTTTTACTGCACAAAGGTCACTGCTTCTATAAAAAATGTAATAACAAAAATAATCTTTTTTCCACTATATTTAATTGAAGATCTAGAAAGCTTAGATAGTATATCTAAATTTTAGGTAAAAAAGGCATCTTCTAAAGAATTCTTTTCCATCATGTTAATGCTATTGCTAGCTAGAAAACAAGTCTATAATGCCACTGATATATTCTTTCTTTCTCTCTAGATATTTATTGAAATGAGCAAGCAGAAAGCATATTTAAAAGAATCAATACAGAAAAGCCAACAAAGGTGGTAGGCTAATTTGGGCAGAGGGATGGTGCTACCTCTCTTTCTACAATTAAAGATGACAAATGGCTGTCTTTGTTTCATCTAAATACTGCATACTGCACATCAGTCAAACTCTGCAAACAATTTTAGACTTGATAGATAAATCCTTTAGAGAAGCGCCTCTCTTAACAGAGCACATATTACACATACTCTGATATGGCTGGTTCCTGAAACAGTATGGCTGTTCTCCCATCATGTTAGTCATGTGAAACATAACACACAAGTTCTCTTATCATATGTCAGCAAGAAAGTTCTAATGAAATCTATTTTAATCAGTGAAAAAAATTGCTTCCTGGATATTCCAGGCACAGTTTTGCCAGGGCTGTAACAAAAAACCCAGCTGGAATCTCACTGGCACTTGACATTCGGAAATGACATCTTTTGGTCTAAACTATCCCATCATAGTATCAGTGTTACATTTTCATAAGACTGCAGAAGAAAAATTTCCTTTTTCCATAATTCTGTCTAAATTTTATACATAAAACCAACTTGTTAATGCTGTGTTCATAAGCACTTCTTGGGAAAGTCTGTATGTGCATGTACAACATTTCTTATTCACAGCAGATAGTATCTACTTTTAGCAAAATTGACTGCACAGAAAGAAGACAGAGCAAAAAGTAATATTTGACTTGTGTAATTTATGCAGTTCTTGGGTACAACTCTTCACTAGATCTACACCTTTTAATCGTATATGTAGTCAGCCAAATGTTTTCTTAATGAAGTGTCAGAAATGAAAGTAGTCAGCTAATCTTTTGATACCTTAATAAAAGTTGGCAGGATTTAACAAAGTACTTCCTAGTTTTCCTCCCTTTTAGTACTGATGAAGAAAGACATTTAAGATTGTTGCAGATTTACCCTTTTGCAGGGTACTGCTCACTACTCAGTTGCATATATTGAATATTTCATCTTGACTTTTCACTGCTACTGATCTGTTTGTGTCAGAGATAAATTTTCCCTTTACTGTCAGTTCTCAACATATCACAGTTCAAAGTGCTTTGCCATCCTCCTTAATCTGAGCAGGTCTCTTCTAAGGCACTTGCATGGGTCTTTTAAATACTTAAAACTCTGTAATCAGGTCCTCTCTTCTTTCTCAAGGTTGCATATTTTCAATAGCTTGGGTCTTCCCCCAGGAAAGAGGCTTTCTAATCTCCAGGTTGGAACTGTACCCTTTTCTGCAACTGACTTTCTTCAAGAATTTTAATACTTTTTCTGAACTTCAGTGATTAATTTTAACTACATATTTCGAACAGGGATTTTTGCAAGAAGAGTAGCGCAAGGGATACTATGCCTAAGAGAGCAAGTCTTTTGATTTTAACTATCTGTGTTATGCAGCCTGCATACTTCACTAAATTTTTGGCAGTATCATAACACAGTGGGTTTTTTAATTCAATTGTTTTCCACAACATTTAATGCCTATTTCTCCTCTTCTATCAAGCATGCTGCTAGAACAGCAGAAGACTACTATCTCACAGAAGCTGCTTTTAGCTGCTGCCCCAAACATATTCAATTGCAGTGCATTTTTCTGTCCTAAGTCTCCTGCTGATGACATCTTCCATCTCAGATATTCTGACACCGTATTTTCAACAAAAGACTGCTCATTTTATTTATTGGCATATTTACAGTCTTTGCTACCAGAAATCTGAGAACCTTGCAGGGTTGAGATAGATCATTTACCTTCAGCAGGTATAACACACTCTCTTACTCCATTTCTTGGAGTGAAGGTCTGCTGGTAATATATTCCTTTAGCTCATCAGATATGACCTGCTCCTGGTTTCTCATCAACAACCCCTTTATTGGCATGAATTCCTATGGCAGGAGCAAAGCGGAAATGTGCTGTAGTGCTACAATGCTCTGCTATGAAAATTTAGTTCAGTCAGTGATTTCTGAAACAGCACATAAATTGGAAGAAAAAATGTTTCCTATTGGTAAGGTATTTGTTATCAAGCTGCATAAGAAAGTTCCCTGCCAATTATCATTTGACTTTCCAGGATAGGGACTTGATGTGACATTAAGAATTCATACCCTCACATTCAGGCGCTACCTTATGTTTACCCTGTTATAAAGAGTCTCATAGAAAGCTCTCCTGGGTCTACATACTGCTTTTTGCTGTGTCAAGCTTTTCTTTCATTACATAGCTAAGGAGAATCCAATTTTAAGTAATGTATTCCTGGAGCTTTAATTTGTTTGGAAATGATCTTTGCTCAGCGTGATATCCTATATCCTCATCTGAGACCAAATGTTAATCAGTAAAGTGCCTCTAGGTCTGTACATAGCCTTTACTGTACATAACAAGGAAAGTGATACCTCTTCCCCAGCAGCAGGACCTCAGATGAGAAATACCTTTCTAAATTTGATAGATTTCTATTTGATAAAGGCATCCTCAATTGATACCATTTGAAAAATTAAAAAACTTACTAACACAAAACTTTTAAAAGCACAAAAAAATATTATTCTTTCTTACAGAAAACAAACAAACAAACAAGCAAAACAAACAACAAACCCAAACCCAAACCCAAAACAAGCCCCAAACCATTCTTCTGAACTTTTGGGGCTTTTCAATGCCATGGATTTTACCTTTATAGCCTTTCTAATTCTGGTGTCATAAGAGCATGTGATATGTACACAGAATCAGTGGAATAAAACCCACTGAATTATACAGCTGGATATACTATTATATTCTATTACCAGTTGGTTTTTGCTCTTTGTCCATTTTCAGAAAAGTAGCTGATGAAAGTCAGCTGAATGTACTACCTTTGCCCATAGCAAGGAAGCACCAACAGTTGAAGCAAAGCTTTGTGAGATCACTCCCATCACAGCTGGATGCAATCTGCTGTCTTTCCTTCAAGTTGTAAAATAACAAGAATCTGCAGCTAGCTTTATAGCATACTATTTACATTGAAATTTTATCTTAAACATCAATTTTCATAGCTGGTCCAAAGTCACAGTTTGTATAACTTGAGTGGAGTAATCGATTCTGTCCATTTTAGACTTTTCTGAGCAGAAGTAGAAGATGATGCCATTAAATGAATACAGTTTGAAAAGCTGCCATTTTAAGGTTAGATGATACCAACACTGAGAAACATAACTTCAGTATTTATGAGATATTTGAGTAATCTGAATACTGGTTGGAGCTCAGACTTCATGTTTGTTTGTTTGTTTTGGGTTTTTGTTTTTTAAGACCATATACTAGAGGGGTGATCAGCTGGAAAAGAGCTTTACATAAAAAGACCTTGGGGTTCTAATGGACACCAAGTTGAACATGAGTCAGTAATGGTGGGACGTATCCAGAGTGTTGTGTCCGGCTCTGGGTTCCCCAGCCCAACAGAGATATGGAGCGACTGGTGAGAGTTCGGTGAAGGACTCTCTAGCAAGAACAGTCCAGTGAAAACGATTAAGGGACTGTTTAGCCTTCAGACCACAAGGCTCAGGGCAGATTTATTCAAGGCATAAAAACACCTGAAGAGAGGACTCAAAGATGAAGCCAGGCTCTTCTCAGTGGTGCCCAGCAGCAGGACAAGAGGCAGTGTGTACAAACTGAAACATGGGAAGTACTGACAGAATATCCAAAAGCACTTTTTTACTGTGAGAGTGACTGTATATAGGTAGCCCAGAAAGATTGTGGAGTCTCCACCCCTGGAGATGTTCAAAAGTTGTTTGGACACTGTCATGGGCAACTGGCTGTAGGTGACCCTGCTTGAGTAGAGGGTTGGACCTGATGACCTCTAGAGGTCCTTCTAACCTCAACCCCTCTGTGAGTCTGTGATTTTTTTTATGTTTAAAAATCACCTTCTTTATGAACGATTCAAGGCAAATGCATGCAAGGTTATTATATGTATATTTTATGACATGTCCATTTATTTTTCAGACTAAAAACAAATTCTGCCTGAAAAAGCATCATTCCGTAAATGACCGTTTCATGAATTATATTTCCAACCTCAGCAGCTTAATGAGATCAAGCTGATACACTAGGAAACAGAATATTTAACAGAGATCAAGGTCATTAAAACACTAGCAGACCTTGTAAACTAATCCAGTCATGGACCTTTGTATTTACTGCCTGGCTATTGAAGTTGTTATCAGCTGCCCCATGGGGCACAACAATTTCATTCTTAAATTGTACTGTTAGAGAACCCAGAGTTATAGAACAGGGCGATCTTACAGGATGAAGTTAGAGTAACCCATGGATAAAATTAAGTGGCCAGCTGAATTACATAAACTGTCTGCATTTTGCTGATAACTATGCAGTTTGCTAACTATACTGTTTTCATACTGCTTCAAACTTTACCTGGAGGTGAGGTACTGTTTAGATCATACTGAATTTTTTTTATCGATTTTCTGCTGCATTACCATGGAAGCTTTTCCCACAAAAAAATGCACATCACATTACAAATTCACACATACACCAAGCTCATTTTGTTGATGGGCTAGGGGAGGGTCCAAATCTAAATGCTCTTTCATTTTAATCATCCGTTTAACTGATAACAATGCACTGAGTCCTATTCAGTAATTTTTCTTATGGCTATTTATTTTCTCAACCTTCTTGCAAGGTTGAGAAGGTTTCTGTGGATATCCATCAGCTCTTATAATGAGATTCTTCTACTCAATGTCTCCTTAAAATTTCTCCACTCACTCACTGCAGAGGCAACCTTTTATTTGTTTCTTCCCCAGGTTTATTGCCGTGAAACCACTGGACTAGAACCTGCTTATAGGTGTTGTAACAGAAAATGGGGTTTTAAGCCAGTGCTTTTAAATTGTTCATTTTCTTGAGCAGGTGAAAGGAAAAATGCTTCATGCAAGTTTGCTTTCATGAAGTCAATCAGGGAAGCAGTCAGGCTTTAATTCTTTCTATTGTGACGACAGTCAATATATGCTCAGAATAACTGCAATAAATGGCAGAAGTTAATTTTATTTATTTTTAGAAAAATTGAAGTACACCACCTGAAAATCACGGTGTTTAAAACAGCTTCATACAGCTGTCCTCCGCTCTGTAATTTTATCCAAGGATCATGTAACATCTGATTAAGATGAAATAGTGAATTAGGCTGATAGCATGAAGATGACTTTAACAGTTAAAGAAGTTCCTGCAATTTTACGGAAATTAAGTGGAATAAACAGTAACAGAAATGTAATGGTTCCTTGTCTCCCATGACTGTGATCTGCCTTGCTTCACTGAGTTTACAAGAGCTTTTACCCTCTGACTACAGCTGAACCGGAAGGTCAGATGAATATTTATGAAGCACAGAAGCCTACAGGCAGCCCACAGTTTGCTTATTTCACATAGCAAAATTCTTTTTTGCATATCAGTGCACTAGTGTGTTTCCCTTGGTTCCTCTTTTAAGTATATTCCATGGTTCTACTTCCCTAATATTACCAGAAATTCTTAAATTTTAAGTACCTAAATCCAAATTTTATTGCAACTTATATTGGTTTTAAATTAAATACCAACCTCCCTGGTCTGTATATTTTAAATTCATTGGAAGAATAATAATTTCAGGCAAGACTAATTTATTAGCCCCAGCACAGAGCACAGAGTTGGACACAGTGAACTGTAAAGGTCTTTCTCCATCTGAGGTGTTCAACATTCCTATGATTATGTATATGGCAGTCTCATGCAGAGTCCACAACCAAAGGTTTAGCTTTTTTTTTTTCTGAATCATGCCATAACAGAATTGCTCTGCCATCCAACAGCTTTCAGTCTCAGTTAAAGACGAGGCACAATAGGAGGATGAGGCTAAGATGCATCATAGATTGATTCCCACTCTTGCCAGTGTCAGTAAAATATCCTCTAAGGATTTTGAGGAGATAATGTTGAAGTTTCAGCTAAAAAGTTCCATTTCACCCACTGTTTTAAAGTTTGATAATATGCTGAATTATAGGCATAAATGGGCTCCAGAATGGGAGCACTGTTAAATAAAAATAACATACATAAGAAGCAAGAAGACAATGAAATTATTAGAGACAGGAAGAGACAAATCTGGTTTACTTGCTCAAACTGTACACAGAAGACAACTTGACATAATGAGGGATGAATGAAATCAGATCAAGAATGTATTCATTGATTCATTTGTCTGAAACTGAAATCTAATGTCGTATATCATGAAAATAATAATGGAGAGAAAGCAAGTACAAGCCTGAGATACCCATGTCTAAAATCAACAGAGAAAAAAGTAGTTTTTGAAAAGCTTATTAATTTATAAATGCCCTTTGTTCCTATTTCCAGTAAACATCTGTGATCATGTAGAGGAACCTCCAGGAGAAGTCATCAAAGAACACAAACAGAATTACAACTAAAACTCAGGATTATTTTTGGAAATAGAGTAGAAAAAGAAATTACATTTCAACAGAAAACTCAGAAAATTTTCATCATAGTTTTATGACATGCAGCAATCTAGTAATGAGATTCTTTTTTTTCTGTCTAGTCATACATCAACTACTGTAATGCTCTTAAAGATGGATTTATACAGCTGACTACCATGACTATATAGCAATTTAAATAAGTAACACATTTTTCATAATCCTGATGTCATATAAACAAACACATATAAGGATATACATGATCAGATGCATTTCCCCACATTCCCGGAAATCACAGAATCATAGAATCATAGAATAGTTAGGGTTGGAAAGGACCTTAAGATCATTCAGTTCCAACCCCCCTGCCATGGGCAGGGACACCTCACACTAAACCATGTCACCCAAGGCCTCATCCAACCTGGCCTTGAACACCGCCAAGGATGGAGCTCTCACAACCTCCCTGGGCAACCCATTCCAGTGCCTCACCACCCTCTCAGTAAAGAATTTCTTCCTTATATCCAATCTAAACTTCCCCTGTTTAAGTTTTAACCCCTTACTGCTTGTCCAGTCATTACAGTCCCTGATGAAGAGTCCCTCCCCAGCATCCTTGTAGGCCCCCTTCAGATACTGGAAGGCTGCTATAAAGTCTTCACGCAAGGAAATGGTTGTGCTGTAGATTTTTTTCTTTTTCTTTCCCTCTAGCAAAAAAAATTCCCAAATCAATGAAATTATCTGTGAGTTTATAGTTTTACTGTGGCCACATAAAGACACAATTTCAATACTGTGCTGAATACATAAATTCCTATGAGCTCTGTCTGGACAGTCATCTGCCTGAATCAGCTGTTGCTCTTTCCACACAAAAGGACAGTCATTCAATATCAAGGCCAAGTAGACCTTTCAGGACACACTGAACTCACCCAGGTCTTTGCCTTTAGGAACTTTGAAGGGACCTCCATTTTCTTGGTACCAACACACCAGAGATTCTAGGAGAAGTGGCTAGGACTTTGTCTGGCTCACCCATGGGGATGGGGTTCCACCAAGTTAGGAGGTTATGCGACTTTCTGTCATGCCCAGATGCATCTTACTACTTCAAAATATGAGACCAAAGAATGCATGATAACACTTACACACACAGAAGGATGCAAGGACAAAATATTTGTCTTTTGATTGACCCTTTGGTCTATGACTCAAAATCATAATATTAAGTGCACAGCTCCAGTTGTGTGGAGGATATTAGCTTAAAGAAAGTCATTAGAAAAAATGAAAAAAGACTGCCAAACATACCTAAAGAATGGTGCTCTATTAGTTGAACTCAGAATATTAATAGGAGTGCTAGTCTGCCACAGAAAATAATAATGAGATGACAAGATCTCTGTAAACCTATTCAAAATAAGCTCTTCTGTCTGCTACTCCTTACATTTTCTTCTGACTGAAGCTTCTCCTGGTACATTGTTATCTTTGGAGACCACCTGTTGCACATTGCTGTCCAGTAAATACACTTTCAGTGCCTGCTGGCTTAAAGGACAAGTTGACAGCCTGCTAAACAGAATCTTTTTTCATACTGTCTCAACTTTACATTAATGTGTTATTTCACAGTAAGTCAAAAAAATGGTATTTACTACAGAAATTCCACATTTTACCATTCTTTTCTGATTTACATAAAATGAAATTAGACCTATAGGAATAAGTGATAATTGTACTGCTATAATGTGCCAGTGTCCCTCATTTAAGATACACATCTAAGGATATATATTACTTGTGCTACATTTGCATTTCCATCAAAATTGTGTTTTCTCAATAAAAGTCAGTGATCACAGAATAAACCCCACTTAGCTAGCAGTGAAAACAGTATGTCTCAAACAATGAAATGACTCCAAATACTCCTTCAAATGCCCAGAGTGCTTGATAAGAATTACTTGAGTTATTCTTCATGTAGGGTAAAACCAGCTGAATGCTTCAAACATCCATCACATTATCTCCCCCCACAATGGAAACAGATGAAAAATGTACATCTAGAAATTGGAATAAATGTGGGGTTTTTTTTGATATCTAGGCATGGATTTTAAGGCACTCTGAATTCTGAGAAGTACCAGAGGATGCAAACTGCTCCACCAAAATGTTTCGCTATTTGTTGAATGAATACATATGAACTAATGCCAAATATTATTCCTTGGACATTTTCACAGCTGGATGCACAACTTTCTCATCTCTCTGTTATCAGAAGTCCATGTTTGTACTAGAAGTTGGAATTAACATATAAAATCATCATAAAAGCTAGAGGTGCAGGAGCATGAAAAAAGTATTCGTAAAATCTCAAACTCTCCTTAAAGAGAAATCTTTTATCAGGCTGCTGGTTGGCTGTTTATGGGCAGTGCTAGCATGTGTCCTCCAAAGCAAACAAATGGTTTCTTCTTCACATCACTATTTAAAAGAAGCAAATAATTTAGTAGGGTGGCTAAGAACAAAATTTGTTTCAAAGCAGGCCTGAACACTTTTTTTCTTGAAAATATGAACATAGATTTTTTTAACTGACGTAATGCCATTGCTGTCCTAACCCTGTTTTGACACTTGAAAACGTACAGCTCAGAGAGGCTAAAGTGGAGGAAATGAAACAGTCGCATGCAAGAGTGTATGATTTGGACAGGGAAGCAGGTGTACACGTCACATAATCTCTGACCATTAAGAAGACCCAAAAGTCTCTAGCTATAATGTCTCACAGAATAGCCCTCAGGGAATAAATGCAGGCCATTGGTTAATAAACACATTTTGCTCTAAAAATACTGGTTGTAATGTATTTTGTGAGAGGAGGAGAAATTAGGGGATAGGAACTGGAAAGTAAAATTTATTAATATGTATAATGCCTCCTAATCACATTTCATAGAAATCTAGTAGAAAGAAGGAAATTCTTTATTTTAGTGTATGGGATTGAGAGAGATGGAATTTAAGAATCTTAGTCACTACTTCATAGATATTTTTATTCCTTTATCTTTCGTGCCTCCTTTACAAAATGTAAGGAATGAAAGCCGAACTGCAGTAACAAAGAATAGGCTTATAGACTTTTATTGCACTGTTAAGCCATTGTCAATTAACACCTTGTTTTATTTGGCTTCACTGCAACTAACCAAAGAGATATAAAAATCACACACCTACTGACATTCAACTCAGGATATAATAATATGCAGCTACCTCATTTCAATTAATAAATTCTTAAATTAATAAGCATTTATTTATATGAAGAAATAATAGGATAATACCACACTCTCTTTTAGTAAGCAAGTTAAGTACTTTGGTTCTTAAAACCACCACCAGCCAATTTCTCTTCCAACAGCCTTTAGACCCATTCTGCTCTCAAATGTGCAGGCACGTACCAGACTGCCACGTGCAGCAGCTTGGAATCAGCAGTCACCATTTCTACTTGAGCAAATACCTACAAAAGGATTTTTCAAGGTAACTGGCCTCAGGCATTGAGGGTCATAATGCACTTTAGAAGATCTAGCTTTCTTTTTTTCAGGTTGGTTAAAAGCAAAGTTAAAGGTTATACTTCAGCCTGAACAGATTTTGTAGTGGAGTACTACAAGAGTAGCAGGACACACCTTGCCTGCAAAGTTACACCAACGTTGTTTCTGGCAACATAAGGTAGCTTTGAACCCACTAACGCTCGAAGGAGAAGCAGCATTTTCACTGATGGCCCTAACTCCTTCTCTACTCATCCCCTGCTTTTTAAGAGCTGAGATCAGGACTGGTCTGCGAAGCAGAGTGAAAACCCCATGCTAGCAATTCTGGCTACTGTAGCATTTCCTGGATGCCCACTAGAAAGACATAATGACAAGCTGCTTTTCTAGACTGTAGTAGAAGCCTATTTGAATGATACTATCAAAACAACACACATAATATGGGAAAATTATTACTACATTATGGGCTTGTGATAGGAGTTCTAAAATAAATGCCCAGTCTAGAACAGTCACTGCAATACTCTGGAACATGAAGAAGTTGTTCAAAGTAAATGTAACCAAAACCCATGAAAACAAATGTCTAGTTTTGAGGTAAGCTTTCCATGAAAACAACAATACTATTTGTTATTTGTTCAATTTTTCATGACACATTCTGATCATTAAATCAATGCTTTGTGACAAAATTATCTGTTCAAGAATAATGAGGAAAAAAAAGTTACTCTGATGAAGTCTTTCCAAAGATTTCTATAAGAAGCAGACTTATTTAGTCCTAAAAGCTTCTTTCCAGTGCTCACATCTGGAATCATTTCCTGTGGAACAAGCAGATGCATGAAAAATTCTGAAGGTTGGGGATGTCACAGCTAAGTGACAAAACTGACAGAAGGAAGGGGAAAGGATGTGAATTGAGCCAAGATCAAGAGTGTAAGAAGTAGTAGGAAGCAAGTGAAGAAATTGAAGCCCCAATTCCAAACTGACAAAGGTCCATGGGAACATGTTTATTTCAATGGCCCTGGTTTCAGAAAACAGGCTGATATCAATCTAAACAATTTGCAAAGATACTAAATTTAACAGGGAATGGCTTGAGACAAGGCTGTTACCAAGGAAGGAATGTTGTTATAATCAAGAAGCTGACAACATGATTTTTCATAATGTGACTCAGTCAACAGTTACATGCACCCTGTTTTCCAAAAGGTGATCATGCAAACCATGTAGCAGCATTTGCTTTTCTTAAGACTCTCCAGGAGTCAGAGAGGGAAAGTCATCACATCCACCTTGCAGCAAGGTTGAGATATTGAGAAAATCTGAATTCCCTATACTCTGTTAGCGATGCTAACAAAATTCCAGATGCAGACATTTCCTCTGACATTGACAGATCCCAAGTAGGGAATTAGAATACTTTATCTGAAGTAATAAACATAAAAAGTCTTGCATAGCTTGATTCATGTACTTTTCATGCTCTCTAGCAGTCTTTCTTCAGACATGCAGTTAGGAAATGGAAATTATGGGTGATTAGGAGCTTTAGCTGCAACAAAGTAGATACTCTTAATAGCAAGAAGAAAGTTATATTTATTTTTTTTAATAATGCTGCCGGTAACATGTAAAGCTAAGTGACTAAATAGCCTCTTCCTAATGTAAGGCTGTGCTGTAAGTAGGATAGCTCCAGTCTACTTTGTTACTGCCTTCTTTTGGTTCTCACAGAATATTTCCTGCTTCCTCATCAGTGAAGACTGGCAGTGGGCCACTGTGGGCTGATCTAGAACTGTTTTAGGATGCAATTTATCATGTTAATTATATTTCTTCAGCAATAATTTTAGTGTTCACTTTTAAATCCTTCATTAATTTTAATTAAGCCTGCGTAAACTTCCAAACTTTTCTTTTTGACAGCAAGCTGCTTACAGTGCAACAACCAGAAACTCCAAGCTTACTAATGCAGCTGGAAAACAAATCCAATATCACTTACTAAAATTGTTTTGGACATACTGCCAGTGATCCAACAAATTGGTAAGCTTGAAGCAAAATAAAGGGGTAAGAAATAAGCTTCTCTTCCAAGATATTACAAGTTGCAAAATAGGGCATTGTTTCAAGGATTTACATTTCTCATTTACTTACTATTTTTTTTCTAAATAAGTTATTTCTTTAAATGAAGATTTAAATGAAGATTTTTTTTTTTTTTTTTTTTTTTAAATCAGGCCTTTATAAGCACATCTGTCACTGCATCATGTTAGAGATACTAAAACTAATGCAATGGAGAGGCACTAGATTAAGTTACAAAGGTAATATAGCATAAATGCTTAACTGTCGTACTAACGCTGCACTAGCTTAAACACCTCGCGATACACCACCATAACAGCTGTTGAAGTACTGTTTAAGGTATTGAACTGCATAACATAACAGTGGAAAAAGACACCTTCATTGCTGGAACAGAAATTATTAACTGAATAGGCCTGTCACCTAATCATAGCTTTAAAAACACCATTTAGTTTGATTGACATACTAGAGTTCTTCCAAATACAGTATTTCTAATATCTTTTCCTGACAGAACTAAAGGCACTTTATCAATACACGCTCAGAAACCTTGCCCATATTACTATCTCCTTGTACCTGATACTACCCACATAGAAATAAACTTTTTGGAAAAGGACAACTCTTATTCATATTTGGTCAGATTTCAAACCAGTAAGACCCCACCTCCTATTAGAAATGCCACAACATACACTAGTCCTTATGTTTAATAATTAATACTGACTCTGAGCTGAGTTTACAATACATTTCCCAGCATGCTTGCTCTCTAAATACTTTATGCTTTGAAAGACTTAATTTTTTTTAAAACATTTGCAACCAATTGCCAGTGTATATTTTCTTTTGACTGTATGAAAGAGATCTATTTTATAAATACTACAAAAATTATAAATACTATAATTAAGTAACAGTAATGAATAATTAATTTTATAAATACTCTAAAAGTATTATTTAATAAATTTTAGAAACTTTGTGGACTGAGAACATTTCACCAGAGCCAGGACTTCCCCAAAAATACATAATTTTTATGTACTGCCTTACAGCAACAGAAGGCCTATTTCCTACTTTTTATCAGAAATTTCCTTTCTCACTTAGAAACTAATGTATCACCCATTGTGCTCATCACCTTCTGGTTCCCTGGTTTTGGTTTGGAAATAACTTTTTGTTTTTCTTGGTAAACAGCTTTTCAACTGGGGTTTGCAGAGCTCAATTAGTCAGTCTTTTATATTAAGAATAGGAGCTAAATTTGTGTCAGAAAGTAGAAAAGAAAATAAAATCACATAAAATTTTATAAGACCGGACATGTATGGTAGCTTTTACAAAGTCAATTGGTAAAAAGGCAGAAATTGATTGTAGCTTATTTTTTAACTTATAAGCATGCAGCAAACTAAACCTGTATTTTATATGAGGTGTGGAAAATAAAGACTTGTCATGTGTTAAAAATCTTTATTACACTGTAAAAGCACAATATTATTGAAACTTTGAAATGCTACTATAAAAGCCAAACATAAAATATATGCTTACTATAAAATTCTACAATAAAAAGTGATGAATCCATCTTAGACATAGGCTATACCTAACGGCTATACCTAACAGCTTCATGGTGTTCAGTGAAGCAGTTGCTGGCTATCCTGAAGGCTCTCTCCATTAACAGGTAGACATTTATTATTGTCTGATCTGCAAAATTATTTAAGTGCTTGTTCGTCATGACATGGGCAAATGCTTTGGCTAGTTATCTGTTATTCTATGAAACAGAACCTTTCAGACAAACACAAATGTGACCACTTTAAGTCCTGTTACCACCTCACAACTACTGCCCATTAGCCTCACAGCCAAAGTTAGCAAAAGCCTTCCTATATGAAGGTCAGAGCGAAGTCAAGACATACGGATTTTTTTTCCTAAGCTTATCATTCTCTTTGCCCTAAGTGTTTCCAAACCAATTTGTAAAAATAAAGCATAAACACATGAGTAGTAAAGGTTGTAACAGTTCACTGATGGAAAGCAAGACAAAACAGTTTCAGTGGAAGGCTGACAGAAGGGCTACCCCCTTACAGAAATGGGAGAGGTAGTTCCAGGAGGGACACTTGACACAGGACAAAGAAAGCTTTACAGGGAGAAAATGTTTTAACAGCTGTATAGCAGTATAAGACATCAGAAACAGAGGAGGTAAATAGAAGGTAGCTGTGTGAGCTGACATTCGCCAGTCAACAGCAGACCTCTACAGTCCTTGCAGGGCAAATGACCCACTGATGATAAGTGCAGTCCCTAGTAACAAACACAGGGTAGTCTGAGTCACTAATTCTGGCTAGAAATACTGTGTTTCACTGATTGATATCACCTTTGCCGTTTAACAGATGTTGCCCATAAGGTAATTTTTGTTATCAACGAGCTCTTAAGTGATGAACACGTCTTCTGATGGCTGCTCTGCTGAAGGGTTCAGAACAGCAGGAACCACCAGTAAAGCCTCACTGAGATTTCTGGCAGGTTCCAATAAGATGCTCCACTTAGTACACTAATACTTCAGAGAGCCAGGCAAACTTCACTCCACTTCCACCTATCCACTGGTTTTGAAAGTTTAAGAAAGTACATACATGAGATGCCAGGAAAATGCATGTGAACATAATTGTGCTCTGAGAGCTAGAAATCTCCAGATAATTTTTCAGCACGAAAGGCTTATTCCAGGCTGCAAATTCACAACCATCTTCACCCTTAGCAATCTTGGATCCTAACCCGTGGATCCTTCTCTTTCCATAGCACCACCAGTTAGACAGACATATTTCCCTCCTGCTCAGAAGTATTGCTCTGCATGCCAACAAAAAAGGATGAAGCAGAGACAGTGCAACATCAGGCTTTATTCCTCTCCCAAAAGGATACTCTCTCCTCTTTCACTGATCTTTCCCTGAGGTACTGCAAAATGCAATACAAATTATATTAGAATTCTCTGCACTTTGGTACTTACTTTTCATAATACCCCTCTCCTGATGTATTGAAAACAGAACAATTAAACATGAATAGCGTAATCCTGTATACACACTCAATGTCCAAAAGGAAATTCAAATGTGTTATCTATGTGCAGAACTTAAACTTTTAAGCAGCTAAGCAGCTAGCTAGCCAGCCCAAGGGTTTTGTTGTTTCTGATCCTTTTCTACAGGCTACATGCACACTTATAAACAGTTTGATGCTGGAATAAGTGTGATTCTTTCTTGTGAGAATAAAAGATGACTTTGAATCATTTATCCTGACTGGTCATGTTTGGAAACCATGCTCAGGTACCTCACAGTGGCTTATCAGCACAGGTTATAATAACATCAGGTTTTGGTGGAAAATTTATTTCAGTGCCTTCAATTCCTGTGATTTTATCTTGGGTCAATAGTGGGTAAAACAGCAATCTTGACAAAAAGCTGTGTGTATCTTAGATTCACAAAACCTCTCTCTTTAGTAAGTACAAAAATTTTTTTAAGCATACGATCCGACTTTAGGGGGTAACAATTGTACAAAGAGTTCTTGATCTCAGTTTCAGAAGATTAGCAACTTTGATTCAATTAGAGTGGGATTTCATAGAATACCAGGTTGGAAAGGACTTCAAGGATCATCTGCTCCAACCTTCCTTGGCAAAGCATGACCTAGACTAGATTTCCCAGCACCTTGTTCAGCCAAACCTTAAAAGTCTCCAGTGTTGGGGAGTCCACCACTTCCCTGCGGAAATTATTATAATGGCTGACTGGAGTCATTGTGAAAAATTTTCCTTTTTTGTCCAGTCAGGATCTCCCCAGAAATAACTTGTGCCCATTACCCCTCATATTCTCCATGTGACTCCTTGTAAAAAGGGAGTCTCCATCTTCCTTGTATCCACCCTTTAAAAAGAACATGATGACAAGGTCTCCCCTGAGCCTCCTTTTCTGAAGGCTGAACAAACCCAGTTCTCTCAGCTTTTCCTCATGGGGCAGCTTCCCAGTCCTTTGATCATCTTTGTGGCCTTTCTCTGGATATGTCTATATCTTTCTTGCATAGCAGGGACCAAAACTGAACACAGTATTCTAGGTGTGGCCTGAGAAGTGCTGAGTAGAGTGGGATACGGATATCTTTACCTCTGCTCGTGATGCCCTTGTTGATGTAACCCAGCATCTTGTTAGCTTTCTTTGCCACAGCAGCACACTGTTCACCCATATTGAGCCTGCCGTCCACCAAGCCCCCCAGGCCTCTTTCCACAGAGCTGCTCCCCATCTGGGCAGATCCCAGCCTGTGCTGCACACTTGGATTGTGTTTACAAGTTTAATATTGATGTGTCTTTTTATTTCTTTGTTTGGTACTCCTTCCATTAACAGCAGTAGAAATGCTCAGGCAGCACCACCACCACAAAAAATATTTCAAATAATTCCTTTGTCCACTCTTCAGGAATGTTCCTCTACTGAAGAATGATTTGTCAAATTATCTCACAAAATTTTAATACAGTCCTTATAAATTCAACTGCTTGCTACAACTTCAGCAGGGCTGGCTATGTGTGTACAAATTCCCATCCTCAGATAAATGTCAGAAACTCACTACAGGACAACTAGGAGTCATTGCCTCAAATGTCTCTGGAATAGTCTGCTGCCCTGCTGAAATTCGTCAGTGCTTTGAGTCCGCTGCTTGCTGTGGAAGTGTGTGACAGGCTGTCTAGTTTCCAGATCTCTGAGCAGTAAGCAAAAGGAATGAGATAATACATGGATTGCTTCTTAAAGACCCATCCCTACTCTGCTTCAAAACCTTTTGCGTATTTTTGATGACTGCTACTGATGTTCTCCCTATATACACGCCCTCTAATATCCTTGGTTATATTTGGCCAATACTTGCTTGTCTTTGGCATTCCAGGTTGTTTGAAACATCCAAAGCATTTTATTTTCAGTGCTATGATTTGCTATGATTTATAAAAGATGCCATTTTAGCTATCTTTTAACTGGTTTAGCAGTTACAAGCTGAATTTTCAATTAATTTTTTTCTCTGTAGCATCTTTGAGTCCCTTGAGTTCCACTTTTTCCTGACTTCCCTTATTTGTGCATTTACTGTTACAAGGGGTAGGTGGACATTTCTGGAGCCACCTTCATGCTAGCTGGTAAAATGTCTCAATAGTCAACCCAGCTTTATAAATCTAAAAATGTAAACATCTATATATGAGCTGACCACACTAGACTCTTTTCAGCAATATATATATGTGTATATATATATAAAAATTGATATATAAAAATTGATACATAGAATTAGACACAGGATGCCATTCATCCAACTTTGTTTAAAGGTCTGCCTTCAGTGTTCACAGATTCTGCTATGTTCATTACATCTCTGTAAAATATAGGGTAAACTTTATATCAGTTAAGGACCAGCCTCTGAATTCATGCTGCAATATTTATATATTACACTACCTATAAAAATATGACTGCTATTGAAATAGACAAAATTACCTTCAAAAAGTCAAACTACATGTTAAAAAAAAAAAAAGAAAGACTTGAAGATATCTTGAAGGATTCCCTAATAAAATACCAGAAGTATACCCATGCCAAGCTGCCTGTCCAATAAAATCTGGCAGACCTAAGGTATTCTCTTATAAACAACTGCTTAATTATTTCCTTGACAGCAGAATTCTAGAGAAAAGTTCCATGACCATATATTGTTTTCCCAGTATATGATAATACAGAACTATTATTTTTATTTGCTGTTTCTCTTACTGCTTCCAAATATCTATAGATAAATGTGAAAATAAAAAATGTTTTATGTTACTCAGCAGTTCGGTTTTATTAAATGTTCTTGATTTACAGGTTATATACAACAATACTCAGTTATTCCATAGATAGAACAGAGACTAAAACTGCTTTAAGACCCCTCATGAACTCTGACGATTTGAACTATCGGGATAAACTCCCAAATTGAAAATTAAAACCTTTTTTAATCCCTGTGCTGGTTTTGGCTAGGATAAGAGTTAATTTTCTTCATAGGAGCTAGTATGGGGCTATGTTTTGGAACACCACCACTGATAAATTCAGGAATGTTTTTATTGATAATTCAGGAATGTTTTCATTATTGCTGAGCAGCGCTCACACAGTCAAGGCCTTTTCTGCTGCTTACCCTATCCCACCCCATCACCAAGGGGGTACACAAGAAACTGGGAGCACATATACACAGGGCAGCTAACCCCAACTGACCCAAGGGATATTCCATACTATCTAACGTCACACTCAGCTTGTAAAGCTGGGGGACGAAGGAGGGGATGTTCGGAATGATGATGCCTTTCAAAGTAACTATAAAGTGTGATGGATCCCTGCTTTCCTGGAGATGACTTAACATCTGCCTGCCCATGGGAAGTGGTGAATTAATTCCTTGTTTTGCTTTGCTTGTGTGAGTAGCTTTTGCTTTATCTATTAAACTGTCTTTATCTGAACCCAAGAGTTCTCTCACTTTTCCGATTCCCTCCTCTATCCCGCTGGCTGAGGTTAAACCACAACAATCCCAGGCAACAAATATAAGGTTTAATGAAAATCAATAATAATCTGGGTTAGCTACCACTCTCCTCTGTAATGCTGCTACAAGCATACCAATACCATAGAGAAATGTAACAAGAGATGCCATACAAGGAAAAATATTCCTAAATAATTTACAGTATCTGATACAAAGCTGCACTAGAAAACATAGACCAATAAGCAAAAAAATAAGCCACAGAAAATAAACAAGAGGAGTTTACTGCCATAAGCATAGAAAATTAATACAACCAAGTATGAAGCATTGCTGCATGTTGAGTAGGATGCAGGGCCACAGAACTTCCAGGACTCCCTTGAGAAGGGCAGTGTTACTGCCTGAAGAGCTGAAGCACAGAGAAGGTTTTCCCACCTCCACAGCCACAGGGATGTCAGTGACTGGCAACAAAGGGACTTCATGTACTTAGCTCCCTGACATTCACAACATGACTCATTAATTAGTGGCATATTACAGAAATAACCGCACTTCTGGTCTGTGGAGCACCAACTTCAGAAAGCTTCCTGGGAAACAAAACTCAGCTTCTTATGTTATCTACTTGTATTAAGGCTTTGATTGCTCTTCAGAGTTTGCTTAAAAAAATGCTCCCTGTAGGAATGTGGGGAGATGGATGTCCATACCACAAAAAACCATAAATTAAAAAATTTCTATGTTAATCCTACTATAAGATCTCTTACATACTAGTTATGAATTCAATAGCCTTGTCAAATGCAACCTAAGGACAACAGTGAATGAAGACCTCGAACTAGTTATTTTAACTCCCTGTTCTTCATTTCATAATCTGCAATCAGATCATCAAAACCATTTGGAAAAGAAAACAAATATTAGCCAAAGAGAGGAAAAGAAAAAAAAAAAAAAAAAAAAAAAAAAAAAAGAAGCTGAGTTTTACACCACAGCAGTTTCAAAGTCATCTTAACTAACTTGGAAACCTTACTGTGCCACAATTCACCCTCCATGAAGAATGGCAGAAACCATTTTGACAGACATTTTTATTGTGACAGGGATTTAATTTGCCATCGTCCTCAACTTTCCTTTCAACAAGGTTATTTGATTTATGATTCAGAAGTAAAAACAGTTTGTAGTGTTGTCATTAGCAAAATTAATCATATACTGCTCTCCAGGAAGTGGACATCTGTTGTGTGGGATTCCTGTACACATTAACTCTTTCATTCTTTGGATCTCAGAATAACCTCTGGAAGTGGTCCAGATCCATAATTATAGTAATACCATTGCAAAATCTTGATTACTAAGGAATAGTACAGCATACAGTATAAAGGGCACATGGAACCTCTTTTTATCCTTTGTTGCCAGGCTATAAGCCACATTGTACATATTGGGTTTGTGTAGCAAGGTTTTGGTAGCAAGGGGGAATTGTTATTTACAATGTTTGTCTTGAGGAGCAACTGCTACACATACTGTAGCCCTGCTTCCCAGGACACTGACTGCTGATGGGAAGTAGAGAATAAAATCTTTTCCTTTGCTCCTATGCACAACCTTTACTTTTGCTTTGTTAAAGTGCCTTTATCTTGATCCACGAGGGTTTTGGTGTCCATCTTATTTTCTCTACCTTTGTCCAGCTGAGGAGGAGAGTGATAAAGCAGCTTGGTGGGCACCTGACATCCAGCCAAGGTCACTGTACAACCAATGAGTTGTGACAAAATTTTCAAATATAGCCAGAGCAAAACATTTGTCAGAGAGTTAGTGTGGATGATTTTCTGGCAAAGAACGGCCACATACCCAGATCAGCAAGTGCCTACGTGGAGTTCGACATGAACCAAGGGACAGCAAAAGGTGAAGGAGGATGGGAGCGAGGCGCTGGGAGTAAGAATCTCAGCAAGATAAGAAGGAGCTGGAATTTACTGAGTTGCTAAATTGACTGTTGGAAAACTTTGAAGGTCAGGTTCTCACACCTGTGCTTAACCAATTATATGTTAGTTGTTAGGGGCCTTAAAGATATGTATCCAATCACAATGGGCCAAGTTAGTGTAAACAACTTTAAGAAATAGTATATATAAAGAGTTAGTTTTCTATAATAAATGGCTTTTGTCTGATCACATTGATCTCCGACTGAGTCCTTTCCGCAACAAGTTAGGACAGAAATAGATTGATCTTTTCCCTCTAACTGGGTTTAGGACTCAAAATTGTAGAAAAGGTTTTATCCTGTCCTTGATTGACAGGATAACTTATTGTTACTAGGCTTTATCAAGATAAGATTTTTAAAACTATTATTGACCAGATCTTACTTTTTCATGCTTAATTTTGAGGCTGAAAATCATGGAAGTGTCATATAAAAGACAGAATTATCCCTGTGCTATTGTCAGTGGCCTAGAGTAAAAGAACTGATGTTAAAGTCCTATTTAGCTCAACAACAATTCATAGATTATTCACAGCATGATTATTTTATTTCATCGAAATGGAGCAAAAAGAAAAGCAGAATCATCATTGTGTTCCTTTAACAACAAGAGTGCTGTAGAGCTGCATCTATTCTTGTATGCTTACATGTTTTAAAAGGTAAAAAAAAAAATAAAATAAAAAAAAAAAAAAGCAACAACCCAAACCCAAACAAAACCAGAACCAAAACCACCCAAATTTCCCAAATGCTCTACACCAAGAGGAAAAGAAAAAAGTTTCCCTCACAATGTATTACTACAAAGTTCTCCTTGGGAGCTTAACTTTACTCCCAAGACTTTGGTGGCAGATGGGGAGACCAATGACTGCAGCATACTAGTGACAGCAGTGGTAAAAATCCATTAAAAGGGAAGGTCTACACATGAAAAATTAATTGGAAGAAGAGTGAACCTCATAAATTTTTAAGGAACCAAGTTCACTCATGAGGATAAGGGCACATTTGCAGAATGATCACTGTCTCCACTACTGTTATTTTAGCTGTGCAGGATGCATCCGAACCCATTTTTTCATGCTACACAGATCATGTACTTGATTTTGGCACTGGAACAAATGCAACTCCTCTACTAGGAAAATACAGAACTAGGCATTGATGATCAAGCACCAAAATGAAACTAAAACCAAAGCAGAATGAAAATCAGACAAGTCTCAATCAGTAGTTCATGGCTCATCTGATCCAAATCAGCATCAAAATGTCACTGCTGATCAAGAAGAGAAAACCCTGGTATTGAAGACACTCATAATTCTGCATATTTTTTTTATCATTCTGACTGCAAATCAACCATTTAATAACACCCTTTATTCAACTGTGCCCATCTCTTGTACTTCTGCTTTTATAGTAAAATGAAGATTTAAACACAGAGAAACCTTTGTTCCAGCTCCTACTCCTGTTGAGACAGTGGCTGCAATTCTTCCCTAATCTTTAAGTGACACCATCCCCATTCAGAACTCCAGTGGGACATAGGCATCCCTTACTTCTGGCCAGATGGCCACCCATAGCATGAAGATAAACCTCGATTAGGGTAGGATTTGTCTGGTGATGGTGGGCCCCTATCTCTGTCTACTTGTCCTGTCACAACTCTAAGGAAGAGCACCACCAGCCAGAGTCCATGAATTTGCTAGACACATTCAAGGATGAGGGGATGCTATGGGCTGTGCATCCTGTGATGCTGCCCTCTGCCTCCCTGTTCTCATTTTTTGATCATCACTCCTCCTCCTTTTTCTTATCTGTTGTCTTCCATATATTTCATTTTATTCTGGTCTCCTCTTTGTCTTTCAAGGAGGTGAGTGAGAGGTAAGCTCTTCCTAGCACAGGAGATCAATGTGAGCAGGAGTGGAAGGGAAAACCTAACCACAAGCCATCGATTCCCAGAACTACAGGACTAAGAGCTCAAGCTGTACTATACCTTCCATCTTACCCTGCAGAAGGCGGAGAGGAATGCCGTAGTACTGTTGCAGACACTGTACCACACCAAGGCAATACACTAAAGTGGGTTTGCTTACCAGGTGACAAGTTATGTACTTCTAGCTGCACTTCTTACGTTTGGATAATAAATGCCCTGCCTTCATTCAGGCAAAAACTAAGTTTCCCTCCTTGTTTTGGCACCAGCACTACGTCTGAAAATGCAACTTCTCCAGACAAGCACAAACGATTTCTGGGGGGAAATATCTAAACAGAAAATGTTTATATGTGATGAAGTCTTATGATGAGAGAGTTTTAGAACAGTCCAACTTCAGCAGCTGGAGGTTTTTCATCATATTGATATTTTGTAAGTTTCCTTTTGTGGAAAGCAAAATTTCCTAAACAAATGCTGCAGTTTGTCTCTTGACATATACAGGTGATAAAAAAAAAAAAAAAAAAAGTTATTTTAAATAGCTGTAAGAAACTCTTCTCATATTACTCAAAGTAAATGGTTAGAAAGCTACTTACCCCCAGTTGCCACAGTAATTTCACGGAGAAAATGGCCATAAAATGGAAAATCAAAGGACAGATTCACTCTCTGAAAGGAACAGCACCAGAAAATAATATTGATATTGTGTATACAGGCAAGAGAAAAAAAAAAAAAATTCTCCATTTCAAGCATCTGTTTCATTGCTTTTTATTTTTCACTGGAGCCTTGCCAATCTTAATTTGGAATTGCCAATAGCTAACTGGAAACAATTCTGTGCAGTGCTTAAACACCTGAAAGCAGTGGCTCTTCATAACTGAAGACTTCAGAAGATAAAATACATCAGCAGGCATTATAATACTTTCATAAGAATAAAACTAGTAAAGATTTGTAGAGTTTTTCCTTAAAAAAGCATTGCTTTGACCTCTTAAAAGTTGACATCAATATTTCAGCCTTACCAATACCTAAGTTTTACAAGATGCCCATTCACTTTGCTGTGGGTTGTTTGCTCCTTTGCCACATGCTCTTTCAGGTTCAGGTGTTCTCACTGACATCCTGCTGCTACCTAGGTGCTTATCTGATGAAGGCTGGTTACTGGAGACCAATCCCTCCATCAAACCCACATGACACCAGTTCCTAAACCTCTCTATACTACTTATTAGTAGCTGAAATTATTTATAAAGAAATATTCAATGGAAAATTAACAAACTTTACTTATGGTGCTTACTGAAAAATAAAAAAAAAGAAGAAATTTTCTTTTTTTTTTTTTCCTCCCCAGTCAGCCTTCAGGTGACTGTCCTCTATCAGCTGAACTCACAGCAGAGTATTGTAATTTGGAGAACAAACTCACCTAAGCTTACCATAAAGCACCATTCAAATTCAAACTAATTTTCCCTCTCCATCTGTGGCTCTCTCTCACCTCTTTCACTCCTTTCCCAGAGCTTACTGACTCTTGTGGCCACCTGTAACTATCATCTGGTGTACTACTTGGCTAAGCTCTGAAGAAATCGGTAGTTATGGCAGAAAGGAGTTCTGAAATCACTGTAAGGTCTTTTCACTGTTTAAATGTAATATCCCATAAAAACCAAATAATTTCCATAATGGCCTGAAACTCAAATAGGAAGAGGGTATGCAGCTCATTATTATTTGTTGTTTAGGAGGAGTTACTACATTAAAAATTGGTGTGAAGATGGGTTGTTGGCAATTGTCCCTCAACCCTAACCTTTGATGTCTCCGTTTAAGAAAGAGCAAGAGTCTCTACATTCAATAAAGACAAAATGCTTCCCCTACTCCTTTTTTTCGTTTTTATTTTCCCTATCATTATTTCTATCCTGGGTTTAACATTTTCAGATTATATATGAGTATTTCTTTGCTCAGGAAGAATTGTATTTACATGCACTAGAAACTCTTAAAGAATTATTTAGCATGAAATTAACAGCTGAAGATTTACAGTAACTTTAAATTAGATTTGCTTTCCACTTAAGTGGAAGACAGAATTTTGACAGGATTTATTAGCACTTTTTTTGTTTTTAATTGGAATACAAAATTCATTTGCATTGTGTTAATTGGACTGAGTAGGTTATAATGACCTTTTCTGTATATACATAAACACGGATATACAACCGAATATTTCTAATCAAAATGGCACATGCAAAAGACAGCTCATGAATGAACTTCAAATATTTTTTTTACCAGTTCTAAAAAGCTTTCACTGCTGAGATATATGCTGTATTTATTATGTATGTGCTCCATTTAAATTATGTCCTTGCTCTACCAAACATGATATATTTAACAGGGTTCTTGAAAATTGATATTCTGACCAAACATTCCATCTTTCCTTTATACACTATTGTCCATTCTATCAGCATCAGCTTTCTGAATAACATGATAATGATTAAATTGCTTCAAAAAAAAAGCTGTGACCCTTAACAGTCACCTAAATTGCTATAATACCAACATTAGTATAAAGGTGTTTGTCACAAAGATTTGATCCTTTGCCCACTCAAGCCAGGTATAGATCTCCCATTGATTTCTCTCAAAAAGTGATGCCTTAAATTCTGATAATGTAAAAATGCTTAATATAGACAATTGTTTAGAATAAAGAACTGACAATATTTAATGAGTGTTAATAGCTACTAGAAATAAATGTATTTTTCCTTTTGCTGCTAGAAAGCATATTTCATTTTTCAGAAAGAATATCCAAATTTTTAACCTACTGGAATAAAAATGTTTTTCTCCATGCATAAATGATGGAATAGACTGACCGAGAATTGAGTTTCAAGTATCTAGTATATTTTATTTCCTGTATCTAGTTCAATGACTGAGTAACCACTATTAGATATCTAATCTAAATACAATGAGCATCCAAACCAGGCCTAACATTTTATTTTACAGTTAAGAAGATGGTGGCAACATATTGAAAACAACAACAACAAACACCACTTTAAGTGACATAAATCCTGTAGTGCTAGACATTTTAATTGTTCCATTAATATTTGTGTGTTACTTTCCCCAGAAAATGACTATGCTGTTTTTAGAGCCAAACCATCTCATGGATCCTCTTTTTATTACTTTTCCTCTAGAACCAAAGCCAGCTGGCAGTTGCTGGGAACTCCTAGGATTACATACTTCCAAATGAAAGAAAACACACAAATTTAGTGTAAAATACTTAGGATTCAAAGAATCCCTGACATTATTAGAAAAAAATCATTAATACTTAGCATATATTTAACTCCTTGTTCTACTGACAAATTGGAAAAAAATCTTTAAAAATTATCAGTATGCAAATCACCAAGTCACAGGAAGTTGCACAAAATGGCCTTTTAAAAAGAGCAATAGCCAAGTTTATGGAAGAGAGGGGAAGAGATTTATGCTTAGTTATGTATGATCTGCTCAGAATATATGATTCTATATTTGTTATACAGTTATACACAACACAGGTCTTATATAAATAAGTTCGTTGTGTAATACACATGGGTGTTCATTGCTCAGACACATACAAAAAAAACCCCATTACAGACACATAAATAAAATACAAAGTTTTACAGGATGACACACTGTAAAAGTGTGTCTGGAGGAACATAACACTAATCTCTGAAAAAGAAGTCTTTAAACCAGTATGTAGACATGGCTGCAGCCACTTGAGTTCACAGTCCAGGATACTTGGGTAAGGATGAAAAGAGATGGATATCAGTGTGTTAAACTGGGACCACAGCCTTCTCTGCTACAGCTGTCAGAAAGGTGGAGTGGGCACTTGACACTCAGCAGAAGTCTTAAACCACTTGTTTTGGGGAGAAACAGCTGAAGTCCTCACGCTGCCAGGCTCCCCTCTGCCTTGCTGAATGGTCCTCCACACTGATACCATCCCCAGATCAAAAGCATTGTTTCATTTTAAACCTCTGGTTCAATAACTTAAAGTGTCCCCCTTGGAACTGACATTTTTAAGAATATAATCTCAGGGATCCAACTGGAAACAAAAGTGCTTAAAACAAAAGTGTAGAAGGATGTCATCTTCACTAGTGGATGGCAGGATGACCATGAGCCAACACTGTGCCCTTGTGGCCAGGAAGGCCAATGGCATCCTGGGGTGTATCAGAAGGGGGGTGGTCAGTAGGTCGAGAGAGGTCCTCCTTCCCCTCTACTCTGCCCTGGTGAGACCGCATCTGGAATATTGTGTCCAGTTCTGGGCCCCTCAGTTCAAGAAGGACAGGGACCTGCTGGAGAGAGTCCAGCGCAGGGCAACTAAGATGATTAAGGGAGTGGAGCATCTCCCTTATGAGGAAAGGCTGAGGGAGCTGGGTCTCTATAGTTTGGAGAAGAGGAGACTGAGGGGTGACCTTATTAGTGTATATAAATATATAAAGGGTGAGTGTCACGAGGATGGAGCCAGGCTCTTCTCAATGGCAAACAATGATAGGACAAGGGGTAATGGGTACAAACTGGAACACAAGAGGTTCCACTTAAACTTGAGAAGAAACTTCTTCTCAGTGAGGGTGACAGAACATTGGAACAGGCTGCCCAGGGAGGTTGTGGAGTCTCCTTCTCTGGAGACATTCAAAACCCGCCTGGACACATTCCTGTGTAACCTTAGGTGTTCCTGCTCTGGCAGGGGGATTGGACTAGATGATCTTTTGAGGTCCCTTCCAATCTCTAACATACTGTGATACTGTGTGATAATCATTAAACAGTAGGTTACAATTTCTCAAAGGAATTTCACTAATGTTTAGGTCCCAATTCTCATAAATTACTTTTATTAGCGAAAGGTGTTTTACCTTATATAGATAATTATAATATGATACATTTTTTTACATGTTTCCATTCTCTTTTCTCAACACAAAGCACCACGATCCCAGATGAAGAAGGAAAGGCAGAGAATACAGGTTCCCTTTTAGGAACCCTTGAGGCTTTTTTTCTCGTTAGAAACAAACTGTCTTGAGAAAATAGCTTATACAGTGTATTATTAAATCTTCTTCAAAGATATATAACTGCCTAACCCTCTGCATTTGCATTATCCTTACAGTCTTTTTGGCTATGAGGAATATGTTTGATATATTGGACTGTGTTGGAGTGGATTTGTCACTACTCTGTTTTTGTATTTGAAGCCAAATACCACAGCATTCCTTCTTTCTGCCTTTTACATTCCTCTGAGCCAGCCACCTAGCTGGTGTCAGGGAGATAACAGATAAACTGAGAGAAAAGATGAATTAAACTTGGCTTTTCTCTCAGCTTTAAAACTGTTAAACACACCTACCTCTTTAAAAGCTTTTAAATAAGGCATTAACTAGATTTTGTTTTTAAACTGGCAAAACCCAAGGACTGTTTGTTGTAGCTAAGCTGGTGACTGGATGAAACAAGAACCTCCTGAACCACAATTCCAAGTCATAATTTTCTGTATTTGATTTGTGCTAATATTGGCTCTTTATGTATGCAGTTTCTAGCCACAGGTGAGAACTGAGAACACATTCTGTAAATCATACAGCATTCAATTTAACTTCTAAGCATGCAAGCCCATTATTTTCATACCCATTTTACCAGGCAGCATGATTACAATAGGTTAAAAAAGATCAGTATTTGCATTCCATGATATTTCTTTGTTAATGCCCTGAAACTGCAACCACATCTATTGCTTCTGTTACTGACATTCTCATGAATTTCCTCAGTTCTCTCAAAAGAAAAAAAAAGTGCAACAACTCCTACAAAATGGAGTGCAAACACAGATGCACTCTATGGGAGACAGACTTCAGCAACCTAATCCCAGACCCAGTTCTGTTGCTATTAAAGCCAGTGGCATTTCCTCTGACATCCACAATACAACTAGTTTATTGTTTCATAGTTTGTGATCCTTAAGAACAGAGGTGAATTTTAAATATAACTGTAAAGGCATCTCTGAAGGGCTGTCACAGTAGGTGCAAAAAAGGCAATTTGGAATCACTGCAATGCTGTGCAGGCTTCCACAGTCAGACTAAAATTCAAAGATAAAGCTGTGTGAACAGCTGTCTCAATACTTAATAATATTACTGTTGGTCACTGGTGAAAAATATCTATGTCAGTCAAAGAAGGAAAAGGTATAAAAACTTACTGCTGCTTGCCGATGGGTATTGGAAAGGATTCCATGAATCTTTACTTTGTCTTTTTCCATTTGGTCTATATTGACCCACAAATCCCGGCTGGTAGAATCATATGGGCCATAAGTCCTTGAAGTATAATAATTATGATCTGTATCCTCCTGAAAGGCAGAACAAAACCACAGGAAATATAGATTAGAACAGAAGATGAACCTCAGTTTTATGTAACACTCACCCTTTAAATACTGAGTCCCGTTGCTCCTGGGAGCAGCAGCAAAGACTACACTGCAAGTCAACAATGAAGAAAGTACAAATTGTGACTGTGTTGCAAAAGACAGCTCTGCTCCTAACCACAAGCAGCTGGCAAGGCAGTTACTTCATGCAATCATCTTATATTATGATTATAATGTTTACTATCCTCAAATCCCAAGTATACAGTTCCTGTAACCACATCAGAGAAATCTATGGCAAAACGTTTGATGCCTTTCAAGGCAAGATGGCCAGCAAATTCCTGTAATAACATCCATGCTCTAACAAAGTGATGAGCAGTACTCAAAGCTAGCACCTGAACAAGAAGTTGTATTTTTTAACATTTCTAAATATAACTTACTAGAATACCATTGATAAGAACATCAATAAAAATCCCAACAGCTATAGGCTTACAACATTATTTCATTTCAATCTGCAAAAGATTGTTCTAATGTACAGTTTTTACTGTACATTCACTGTACATTACACTCAGAGAGAGACAAATACATATGTATTTGTGGAAGAAAGCTTCCTCATTCTCAGTCTTTAAAATGATGGTAGTTGCTGTCATGCTTACATTACAGCAAATTCAGAGGTAAAACACATGAAGCCTACATGTGCCATGGGAGACTATGTTAGTAGTCCATCAAATTCTGCAGCTTGTAGATAGCCAGTTCCACAATCAAGTGCATGGTTCAGAAGACAGTCAAAATCTCGGCAATGTTTGTTTATTTCAATGACAAAGCTGAGACTCCCTCCAACATTCAAAATAGTCTGCATGGCACTCAACCTCAGTACAATCAATTTACACCTGAAATCATATATATTTAGCACAGTCAAAAAAGTAAAATTTTGAAATCTTGTTAGGCAAAACTTAGTAAGTATTTAAAAAACTAACTATATAAGAAATTCTAAAGTTTCTGTCAATGTCAATAGCTATAATGGTATATGCCTTGATAAAAGATATTCAAGTCAGTGAAAGGGAAAAAAAGTGCATGGTCAGAGGAGAGAGGTGAAACACATCACAGACTGCCCGTCTTCCTCAACTCGTCCCAAGTTGTTGTAACCATGAAATATTTAAAACAACAGAATTGCCAGCTTTCTGCTACATAGCTATGAGTAATAATGTAAAAAGTACATGACAGTATTTCTCAGTTCTTTTCTCCCTTCCCTCTCCTTTGCGCCAAAGCAAAATAAACAAAGCCTCAAAGACAGTTTAAAATTAGAATAAATTTAGAAAATAAACAGTAGCATAAGAAATGGAAGAGGCAGATTTAGGATTACCCCTGGTGATGGAAATTTCCTCTTGTGCAGCACCTCCACCCAGGAAGCAGCATGGAACTGCTCTCACACCACACCGTGCTCCCATGCAGATCTGACACCCTGTCCTCATGACCCAGTCCCCAGTACGTACACAGCCCATTCCAATCTACATGGTCCCTAAGCTGAAGATATACTTGGCAAGGGCTTATATTTTAGATTAAACTGTTCATGTTCTAGGCAAAATATATTGACCATAAATCCTGTTTCAGCTGCATTTCATTTCAGGTTAACACCATTACTGATGCATTTTACTTAAGCTTTCGCAGATATAGTCACGTTATTTTCTCCTTGACATTTTCTATATTTTTCTGCTATATTTTATATGGCAGGATACACTTGCCAAATAAATCTCAGTGACACTTTACACTTTTGAAGCAACTTCTAACAACTTCAGCAGCTCCAGGTTAGTCAAACAAGTAGACATAATTAAAACTATATTGTCAGAAAGAAACAATAGCCAACCACCTTACCAAATTATTTTCTTCTTTAATGATTAACAGAAATAGTTATTACTGCCATGCATACAAAGGAGGTACAGTACATTAAAAGGTTTTGACAACAAAGATAGATTTTCCCAGTCTAATTAATCATTCTGGTAGAATTTCCATAGAAATTAGCAGTTACATTTAAGGCATCACAAAGTCTCAAAGAAAGAGCTCCAATAGACAAAAAAGACATTCAAAAAATAGCTTGTTTCATGCTTGTTTCAGGCAAACATGCAATATTTAAAGTATAGCTACAACTGTGCAGAGTTTTTGCATTTCCATGTTTTCATAACTAATAAAGATACTCTAGTTAATTACTAGTAGCTAAACCCCTACTTCTATAACCAGAAGGGTCTAACACTGAGTTGGTTGCTTCTTGAGAATGGTATCTTGATCCATGCTTAAAGCAAAATCATACATCTTGTAAATCAAATATTTAAATATAGTAAACATATAGATATAGCCTTCAGATCAACATTTTTGTCAGTGTGAGAATTACTCATGTATAAGCAATTACCAAATTCTGTGTAAAAACAGTCTCATTTACTCTTTCGATTAAAGTTAAACAACAGTAGATGCTTCTGGAAGAATTCCTCTTGCTTTTTGGAAGAGCTTCATAAAATACATGCATCTGTATGGAGGTTATGAATGAACCATTAAATAGCTCTCTCTCACATCCTTTTTTTTTTTTTTAATCCTATCTGTAAATTTATGATAGGACTATAAAGAGGAACACAGCTAACCACTAAATTTGGCTTGAGCACCTTGGAAGCTCTTAGTAAGGTTTGGATCCATGCTTGTAAATCAAGTCACTGCCTTCATAGTTTTAACATGCATTACCATGGAAATGAAATTCTTGGAGTCTCCCATAAGTTTCCTAGCTTATTATACATTATATTATATTATTAATGTTGATACCATTTAATGGTATCAACAGATCCCTATGAGTTTTCATTCTGACAGACCTGTTTATGTGCTTTGGTTGATTGCACCTTCTTTGTAATACATTCCGTCCTCCACAGGTAATATATGTACT
The DNA here is from genome assembly GCF_963264785.1 of Psittacula echo. Lineage (NCBI taxonomy): Eukaryota > Metazoa > Chordata > Aves > Psittaciformes > Psittacidae > Psittacula > Psittacula echo. Next base: position 40,010,387 of record NC_137737.1, on the reverse strand, counting down.
AGAAGATGGAAAAACACTTCAGAAACTATGCTGTATTTGCATGTAAACTACTGAATGAAGAAAATAATTTTAATAGTTATACGATACAGAGGTATTTATCTATCTGCAGAACTTTATAAGTATGAAAAAAACCAAAATTTTTTGTATCTTTTAATGATGTAGAAGCATGCTATCAAACGAAACAACATGCAGAGAAGGCAGAGAACGTACCCATTAGTACTTAGACAATTTTTTTCTTTGTTTTCCAGGTATTTTGAGGATGTAAGTGTTATTTCCCAGATGTACAGTTCTACCCAAAACCTGCTTATATACAAAGTAGGAAGCACCTCTCTTCTATTGGCAAGTACAACTGTTAAGGATTTTTTCCAGAGATATTTTTCACTAGCTATGAGGATTACTGTTGGCAACCTTTGTGAGTATAAAGTGAATAGTTATTAGAACTTCTCTCATAACTCTTGCCTTTTGGGGAAATAAGTTATTTTTAACCTGAGGCAATCCTCAGTGCTTATTTGCCATCTTATTGTATGTTATAAAGAAAATTAATTTCTTACAGTTTTCATGAAGGACATTGTCTGATGACATCTTGAATATATTCCCATGCTTCTCCAACTATAACTGAATTTTCTCAGGAAAGGTGAATGCATGCACTATTCATCAAAGCTCAGCATAACTGAAGATTAAGCCTTCTTTAAATTCTTGGTGTTCAGTATTTGTCAAATTCAATGACTGAATATCCCTTCTGTACATTACATATACAGATACTCCCAAACACAACATACCCATTTCACCAATAACTGCTATCCCCTAACAGATTAAGGCTTCAAATGTATGAGATGAGCTGCCGCTATTGAGACAGTATAAATTAACTGTGTGTGATATTTAACAGTAACAACTACATTATGCCTCTGAAATGCTTTCAAATTACTAACTGGGATTCTAGCCAAAGATGTACATGAAAATAGTGACAAAACACCCATGAAACAATAAAGTTTCCCCATAATAAAATGATACATCACGATTCAACGATGATACAATTACATATGTAAGCATGGGACTTCTCAGGTTCAGTCTCTTTCTGTCACATTTTTTCTTCAACAGAAATGGAAAGGTACTGTAAACATCTAGGAGGCTGGGGAAATTATCAAATAAGATTTAGGTTAAGAGCTTCTGCTGAATCCATCAATATTTTGCTTTTAAATATTGGATCCAAACCACAGACATTACGAAACAAAATGTTTGGCAATACATGGGCAGTGTCCCCAGTCTAACGGCCATTAGCAGAGATGAGACAGTATAAGAAAAGATCATCTCTCCTGAGATGAGGTCCTAATGGGAAGATTAAGGTCAGACAAAATGGGGAAAGAGACATTTTGCATGCTGCTGCCATAGAAGTCCTTTTTAACAGAGTTCTGTAATTATAATCATAACATAGCAATGTTATGATGCAATTTTACAGTTTTATAGGAATTGATAACCAAACAACCCTGAGGAATGCTTAATTTGAATTGGTCTCTCAAAATGTGGAAGCTCTAATTTCAGCAGGTAAACTACATGTGAACTACCAAATGAAAGTCTTGCAGAGGATATAAACAGTGGATGCTTCTTAGGAAGCCTGATTGTTATGAGTGGTTTGCTGATAATCAGAAATATGATTTCATTTCATGAGCACTTTGTGTCAAGGATAAAATCTCTGCTGTTCAATTTCTTAACAAAAATATTTGTTTTGTATGAATCTCTACTGAGGAAATATATGATTTATAAAACTGCCTTTACTGCTTTCACAGTGACAAAGCTACAATCTGTCTCTTTATATTTTTTGAAATCTTTTTCTATTCTTTTTTCTTAATATCTGATAAAGTAAGATCTTGGGAAAAAATATATATGGACATAGCATACATATTGCACATTAACAGTCTGCAGAACCTTAAAGACAGCCTGCAAACATTGCTGTTGATTACACAAGCCTTAGCAAGATAATTCTGAACACCTAATATGTCTAATGAATGAGAGGAACCCAATCTAACAAGAGATTAAATCCTTTGTCTGCGTGTGCTAGAACTAAGAACTTAATCTTCCACTGTATTCTCTAAGAAGAGGCTATGAGTGCTCCTCGGAGTCCTGAAAGTCTGTGGTATGTGTGAGTCCTCAAATTCAGGTTTTCACTAGGACCACTATGGAAATAACTTTGGCCAGAATCTCAGATTTACATCTGGAGATTATTATTGTAATCACTAAATGATGCCATCAACTGCAATGAAACAGAAGCATTTAGCTCACAGCTCTTGCCCCTATGTACACACAAAGCTTTACACAGCTCTACAGCAACAGCTCCCAGGTTTTTAAACCACATTTTTCTGAGTGCCTGACAGCACCTATAATGGAGAGTCACATACGCTGACAAGACAACAGTCTGGCAGAAAAGGATGCCATAAATCCGTTATTAATCCAAAAAGCCATTTAGCCTTTCCAGCTTTGTGAAAAGTCAATGTGGAGCCACTGTCTTTTCATGATATTCAGCTGCTTTTGAAAGAAAGCTTCCCTCTTGGGGGCTGCTATAAAACTGTCAGCCTATTTAAGGGTCATTACAGCGGTCTTACAAAGCCTCTTGGACTGTCTTGTCATAAGAGACAAGCTTCAAAAGAGCAAAAGTCTCTGCAATGCCTTACTTAAGAGAAGAAAAATGCCAAATCACTAAGTCACTCAAAACCTAATTACAGTGGGGAAATATTTATTATGCAATTTTGTTCCTGATTTGCTGAAGTAGGAGCTTGAGAAATGACATTCTCAAAGCCTTCATTAACTCCTCTGTAGTATCCTCTCCACTAAAATACTAGGAACCACTGCAATAAAGTGACCATGAAAACACTTAGCAGAAATTTGATTTTGATGTAATTATGAAACAGGTTATGGAGTTTATTTTCTCATTTTTTTAGATATGTATAAATTACTAAAATGTTCATAAAACTGAGCTGTAAAAATTACTGGTTTTAAACCTAAAAAACTAACTGCCAGGCCTGGAGAATAGACCATCAGTGATTATGACCCCATGTCCATAACCAGCCCCCATTCTTGGAGGGCTCACAACTCCACATAATGCCATATATAATTACATTTTCATCAAGTTCGCTTTAAAGATTTAGTATTTTAGTCTTTTAAAGGTTCACTTCCTGCCTGGAATATAAACAACTATGTATTTATGTATTTATGTATATACTTTGACATACATCAAGCCACAGTTGTGCAATTTTTTTCTCCCCCTAAGATATGTAAATTCAGTTTAATATTATTCCTGTTTATTAATCCAGGTATTAGAGCAACTTTAAACTCTCCATAGCTTATTTCCTCCTCTGGTATATATTCAGAAGCTGGGATGGATAAGTCATCCTTGTTTCCCATTCTTTGTCCCTTCTCTATTGGAAGAAATAAAGAAGAAAACACCAACCAAGACACAGCAACCCTGAGGCTTCACATGAGGAAGGAAAATGGCAAGTCAAACCAGGATGAAAAACATTACAGACCTGGAGGATTAAGTTAATAGTAAGAGATATAATTTCTAGTTGATCAGGGCTTTGTGCAGGGCAGTGAAGGAAGCTGCCTCCACACTCACTGATGTGTGCCGCAGTTCCCGAGCAGTTAATAATGTGTCTCAGGGACCCATCAGGGCTCACAGCTGAAATCAGGGGAATCAGTTGTAAGAACACATACAACAAATATGAAGTTGATACAGGCAGGAACATCAGTTTATTAATGAGGTAGCTTTTTACCTGTAGGGATAAAGCCTAATTTAAAGTTTTTAAAGGTGTCCTATGTTCACAGCACCAGCCTTTGCCAAAGCCATGATGTTCAGTTCAGCTTGTGCTGTTCTGTATATAACCAGACAGCAGCATGCTTATCACAGAAGCTGGGCATCAAAGGACAAACTGCATCACAATGTCTTCACAGGAGAGCATTCAGTTTAAAGAGATTGCAACTGAAACTGCTAGTCAAATTAACCAGAGCACTTTCCAATTTAGCTTTCACATACAATACATTTGAATCTTCAGTTACTAAAACACAGGACTGGCTGAAATCTACAATCAATACCCAAAATTTCCAAATTCATGTCTTAGAAAGACAGTGATGATTACAGTGGCTAAGCTATTGCCTCAGTTTCTATTGCTTTTTGGAAAGCTTGCTCTTTGCTTTGGAAAAAGTGGGCATTTTATTTTGTTCACAGATTTATTTTCCTATATACATCAGTAACAGGAATTCAGTCAGAATAATATACAAGAATATTGAAAATAATGCTATCCACTGTTCTCATCAGCCACATCTCTTAAGGACTTGTCACAGGAATGCTACTTTATCTAATCTTGTAGTCATGCACAAAAAGAGAGCTCTCTAGTAAGTGCCATAACTATAAGACATCATATTTAATCGAGATGCTTGACGAGGTACATGTTGGCTAAACACGCACTTCCAAGTCACTCCCTTTGATTAACATCAGTCCCCAAACAAGCTTTCTGCAGGCTCTGCACTCTTCCTCTTTTCAGAAAGGATACTCTGAGCAATTCCCAGTTAGACAAGATCAAGGTGGTAAATAATATCCTTCCTCTGCTGTCTCTGAAAAGTGCTACTGCCTTCAAGTTAACCCACTATCCAGTTGACCCAACATTCTCAAATATTTCAAAGTTATATGAACACATGATTTTCTTTTTGATAGATGTTATTTTGTCTTTTTGCTCTTTAAAAGTAGAGCGATTCAAAGTGGAAAAGTTTCGTAAACTTGTTCAGCCTATTTTGGCTTTAAGCAGGACAGTAGAAGATAAAGCACAAGACACTACAGAATTACTTTTGACTTGAAGGGTGCTTTTTCACAATTTAAGAAAAAAAAAAAGTGATGGCAAACATATATACTCTTTTAAGCACTGAAAAACAGTGAAAGCTAAAGACATGAAGAGTTACTTGTGTTCCAAATAAATCTTTTTTGTGTGTTGGGGGGGTGGGGCAAGGAAGAATCTCAACATTTTGACCCTGAACAGAAACAGGCCATTTTTATTTTGTTTGATATTAATGAAGGTTTGCCAGCTTAGATCAGCTGAGCTTTCAGGTCCACTTTAGAGCAAAATCAATACCTACCTTGGATGAACTGCCTGTACCAACCATGGGTGAGATACAGTTGCTTAATGACAGGAGTAACCCAGGGCCATTTAAGACCTGACGATATAATCCATGACCTACAGCAGACGCCTATCCTACAGGAGGACCAATGGCCTATTCAGTATAACCACAGTGTCCAAAATGACACCAGACACCTACAGCTAGGCCACCAAGTTTGACCGCAATTTCCACCATCTACAATAGAAAACTAACTCTCATACAAGAACTTGCACAAATGTCATCTACCCCACGTGCACTTATACTTAGGTATCCAAACTGAGGTCCTGAATTCCACCTTCAATTTTAATGTTAACTACAATTAAAAAAAGTAAGCCACTCATACAAACTGCAGCCTTTCACAGAAATCATAGCCTAGTATTTTACATAAATTCATAAACTTTATTAAAACATTATACAGAAATGTACTACTTTTAACTGAATGTATATGTAAGAAACAAAACCTCTTTAGTGTATTTCAGAAATTACCCTGATTTCCAAGTGTAATATGCCTGATGTATCTTGAAGATATTACTAATTTAAGAAAAATCAGCATTTTATGCACTGTTAATGACTGATAGCACCTAGGAAGGTTCTATTTCCTTTTCTGTTGGGTAAAAAAAACAACAAGCCCATTAAAATTTAAACCCTTTCTGTAGTCCAGCTGTATAGCACACGAATTACTTTTCCAACAAAATGAAATTCTCAAAAACAAGTCGCTGTTTCATTCAACTACATGGTCATCAGTTGTACACTTGTAAGAACTGGGGGGTTGTTTTCTTGACAAATAGGGACATTCATTTTTACTTGCTTATAACTATGGAAGCAAGATGTTCCAAGCATCCTCACCAAACTTGCTATAAACCACAGTGCCAGCCAGTCAGTTACACCTCAAAATGAGCATCCTCCAGGCTGCTATTGTGTGGAAGCCACATTGCTGGCCCCATCCTGGATATAGTTAAATCAGCAGAAGCACTTTGGAGCCTGATTATGCCTGTTCTAGCACTGGAAGGCACATTTTTCTTGAACACCAGGAAAGAGGCACCCATGCTTCACCTGAGGCAGGAAGAGCCTGAGAAAGCTGCTTGTTCGGCTGTCTATACTGAAGCAAAAGGGTAATACCTCCAAGAGATCACACCATTTTATCTATCATGACTTTTACTGCTCCACCTGTATGAGATCAGACAGATAGGATTTCCAACTGCAGTTTCTCCCTCCTTCGTACTCTTGTTGCTAAGGATACAGAAAAAATACTCTAACAGGGTGATTTATCTAAAATGTTAATAGGAACTCGTGAAAAGTCATGCAGTTTCTGACAAATGCATGAAGCAAACCACCAGTAACCTGTCACATCTCTCTACTTCTGTTAAATGTTGTGCCGCTGAAAAGTCTGGTGAATGTGAAAGTTTACTGGTTGAGGGTTTTTATTATTTTTTTCTCCTTGTTATTCACACTGAAATTTGCTGCAGTTTCAAAAGTCTCCATTGCCAAATTTGTGTTCTAGAAATAAATATACTGGTTTATTACTGATAGTCTGTTAAAAGCTTGACATACTGCACATGAACGCATGCCAGTGTTACAGAAAAAAAGAAACCAAAAATCTGTTATTTTCATTGCTTCTTAATTTTTGTTCTATGAAATATTACAGCTATTAAAAGTGTTTCATCAGTATTTTCACTATTTAGCTTGGATTTTTGGAAGGATAAATGCACATCTTGCAAATGGTACCTTCTTAACTTTGATCCCCCTCTTTATATGAATTTTAAGATTTGACTCCACTTAGTCTCTTTGAAAAGTGAGTGTAACTCTTGCAATCACAATGAAGACAGGCCACTGACTTCCTGATAAATGCTGAAAGCTCTCAAGTTATGACTACTAAATTTACACACAGTTAAAGAAGTGCCTGACCAAATCTAAAATGATGTACCCATCTGCTTAGATGCCAAGTAATAAAAAACTGTTTTGGGAGAACAGATAACTGACACTCCCATGTTACAAAAACATGAAAGATTTTCAGAGTGGCATGGAGTAATCCATCAATGTCAGCAGAATTCCTACAGCTTTGAAAATCTAAGAATTGGTGTTATGCAAACTGGAATTATGGGGCTTAGCGTAACAACTGTTTACTTACCTGCCCAAATTCCTCTGCACTAACAACTCAGTAATGTATTCACCTCACCACTTGCTCCAACCAGCTATGCACAATCTGCTGTGTGCTGCTGAATTAGCTAGGGCCGTTTGTTTTGTATGGGTTGATAGGAACATCACCCTCTGCTTTTTGCATGACTGAATCGACACAAGTCTCCTTCATGAGGACACTTCAGGTGAACATAGTGAAAAGGGTCAGAAAGGACGTGACTGGAGAGACCTTCCCAGCTTTCACAGTCACACATTTTCTGCAGACTTCTTCTTCAAGCAAGGGATAAGGCATGCATGACTGAATTAATTCAGAAAGTACAAGGTCTGTTGTTGATACCGCTCCTAGCTTTATTCAGTCATAAGTTCAGTGATTCTGGATTAATTGTCATGTGCTTTAGGAACTTGGAGATGAAAAGGGATATGGAAATGTAAAATATTTTCATCAAAATAATTCAAAGGGAGATTCCATTAAATTCTGAATCCTTTGTCTCCTTCCTTGCTATAAAAATTCATTATTTTCAATATGTTAAATTAAATGCCTCGTGTGCCAACAAAGCTAAGCATGTGGAAATGAACTCAGGATTACCATGGAGAGCTGTGAGCACTTAAGAGTGGGGAAACTTGTTTTTTTAATTTCTTTCCTTCCCTCTTCTTCCCCCGAGTTTAAAGGAAAAGAGAATGGGTCTCACTTCCAATCTTCACCTGTTCCTTTTTCAGCTATACCTGAGTTACTAGCAGAACCATCACCCCTTGAGTTTAGATTGAGAATAATGGAAATGTTGACAGGCTCATTGCTACACTTTTTGCCGAGCTGACAATTAATTTAGTCCAGCTGAAGACTGCAGCAAGACCCAGTGCAAGTGTCAAAGTGACCTTAACTTAAGCAAGCAATTAATACATTGAATACAAAAAGATATGAAGCTTTGTCTAGTTTACCATTTTGCAACTGAAAGCCTGCAAGAAAATAATATGGTGATATATCAGTCTTCTGGCTAGCCAGAAAGTGTGACATCAGTAGTCAAAAACTCAGCCAGACAAGTAGAAAAAAAAAAAGTGAAAACAACTTCCTTAATGTCACAAGTAAGGCACATTTTTTTAACTTGACTCAGTTTGAAAAAAGGAGATTTTTTTTTTTTTTCCTGAAGATAAATTATATTCTCCACCTTCAAAGTCACAAGGTAATTTTCTAAAAAAAATATCCTGAAAAGTGTAAATAAAACCATTTAAAAATAGCAATAACAACTTTTTAAGGAAAAAGTGTAATAAAAGTTATTTAGAAAAACTGTAAGAAAATCCTATACATCTTAGCTTTCAATTGCTACATCATCTAACAGCAAATTTTAGGTCTTACAACAAAAATGACATCTAAATATTCTGCTGCGTAAGAAAAGCTAAGGGTATGTCCACAATAATTTCAATGTAACTCCAGCATATTCCCAAGACTGTTTGTTCCTCCAGTACATCCTAAATCTCTGTTGTAACTTTCAAGCTTCTAACTTATGAATTATATTTTCTAACTATATGAAAATAACAATATGACATTGAATTTAATGAGTGAATACCAAATAGAGCACAAGAACACAAGCTGTACTCTCTCAGGGCAAACATTCCCTTAGTCTGGTCCCCAGAACTGACTGGGAGCAATGCCTGGGGAGAGTGAAGGACCTGTGGCAAAATAGTGGCAATTCACCATTTTTTGTAGGTTCCAGTGATCTGCTTTTCAGAAACTCTGTGTTTGATTATCCTTAACAAATTTCTATTCCATGAATTTGTCTAATTTTGTAAATTCTGGCATTCTGCAACATCCAGTGTCAATATGCTCCAGAGCTTTCACAGTTTAATGACATTCAGTAGAGAGGAATCATATGGGACGCTTGTTTAATCCTCTAGAACATCATGGAAACAAAGCCGTGAACAGCACACATCCAAATAGAGACTTCTGGGCTTGTTACATTGGCTTAAAATCAGCAAGACAACTGTGTTTTAAATACAACTGAACATGAAATGGTATAAGAAAACATCAGATAGTCTGTAACGGCAGAAAACTTGATGTAATACCACCTTTAACCGTAAAACTGCATTTTTTAGTCACAGTAGTATTAGCCCTGGAACTGCTGGAGCTATACTCAAAGATTGAGAAAAATATTTTCAAGCCTACAAGGAGGAGCTCAGATTTTCCCTCCATCTTTTGAATGAATCTTTTACATACACACACACACACACAAAAAAAAAGTAAAAAGCACATGATGTAGTCATTATTAACTGTGAGGAAGAAACAACTATACTTTCCTAAAAATTAAGAATTAGAATGAATGCAACTTGTGTTGTGAGATTTTTGTTATGATAATGATTTTCACTTCAGTGAAAGAGTTTTTTTCTTCAAAGCTTCATTCCTCCCTACTTATATGTCTAATGCTTTAATTGAAATACAAATTAAAAGCCTAAAATCTGGTTAAAGGTTTGTACTGAATATGTATTTCTTTGATACTTTCTAATCCACATTAAGGTGTGATTATGTGTTAAAGAATTCTGCCTTGATGTAGAGATCAATAGCATCCCCGATTTTATTACACTGAATAAGTACATCAAAATGTTGCCTATGGAACCCACTCTCACATTATTGAGGATCACCAAAGGTAAAGGAAGATACAAATACTATTTAAACAAAATATTTGAACTATAAATTCAAAAGCTAAACAAGCAGACAACTCTACATAGGTAATTAAAGGCTCTAAAAGATGTCAAGTCAGAAAACAGACTTTAGAAATAAAACATGTCTCTCTGATAGCTTGGGAGAAAGAAAGTGAACAGAACTAATTAAACTATATGATAATAAGGATTTTTTTCTTAAATACAGAACATTCTTCTTGGTAAATTGGAAGAACCATGGCATTGGAATAAAATATTAGCAACATCTCTCTTTAGTTCTAAGCCCTTCAGCTCCAACTGGCATTAAAGCATTGGGATGGAAAAAAAAAAAATACCCACAAAGAAAGAGAAAACAACAAAGAAAAAGGAACAAAACAAAGGCAGGCTTGACGAAACTAGCACCTCACCGTATGACTAGATACTGTTTAGTTTTGAGGCTTCAATTATGCATGAACAAGTTTTTCTACTTTTAATACAGTGCATTAGAGAAGCCATTGCAAGACTGCCTTATCATTTGTCCAGCTGAACGAAATTTAATCTTAATCACTTTTTTTCCACTTGCTCAGACTTGCAGTAAGAACACAGCAATGGGCATGCTGGCACTGCTGTCAGTAGTTGAGAGTAATTGCTCTCAAATCCCAAGGACTGTAAAACTCAATCCCTTCTGTTGTTTTTGCCAGTCAAAATCAAACAACTTCACTTCTATGAATGACTGGGACTGATAAGGGAGAAGCCTTCTTCTGAGCAGAATCTCTGCGAGAAAATACAAAATTAAGCAAAAAGACTGCTGTCAGTAAGAAATCCATCCCATCCATGTTCTGATAAGAGCAAGCCTGAACTACAGGGATTACTAAAATTTACATTCCAAACAACATGCAAAGAAATTAAAGGCAGGAGGAAAGAAAAAAAAAAAGGGGGGGGGGGGGGAGAAAGAATGGCAGGAGATATCAGTGACATCCACAAGAATAAATGAATCCCTTCACTATGGAAAAAATAAATTTGTTTTGCACTGAAATAGCCAGTTTTCTTTGCTTACAAGTACTATGTTGGGAGGGGTGGAGAAAGTTGAATTAGCATGCTCAGCATGGTTTTTCTTGCTTGGAACTGAATCTCCTGTTATACTGTTGCAATCATTCATTCTGTTCTAAGACTTTATATTAAAAATAATGTTTTTCCTCACTCTTTCCACAGTGCAAATAAAATCTTACAGTTAGCATGGATGTACTCAGCTCAAGCCTGACTGTGATTTAGTCTATCATTTTATTACTGTATGTCTTTTTGATATTTGAAGTTTGTGGCAACAAATTTGAGCTCACGTGTTGCAAAGTTACTTTGCAAAATTTGTCATCTTCTGCTAATGCCAATGCAAGGTACATATTAGAGACTGCTCCATTTCAATCTCCATATTTTACTTTTCAGCATCGTACTATTCACTGGAGTTTAAGCAGTCACAAGGGTCAGGGACAGAGAACGTTGAAGTGAGGGACCTAGAAAGTTGCCCAGAAATTTACAAAACCTGATGCTGCTTTAGGGAAAACCTGGATAAAGAGATAAAATTATAAATACAAAAGAAAATCACCTCTGTATGAAACTCCACACAGCCATAATTGCAGGGTATCACTTGAAAAATTGTGCACATTTTAAACTATTTAAAATATTAATGCATCATTAAGTATTTACAGTGCTCAGTGTCTATGCCTACATTAGCAAGTATTCTAGGAAAACAGGAATGCATCTGTGGATACTGGGGAGCCAACATCTATTCTAGATGAATTTCAGGGATCAGTTCCTTTTCCACTAAATGCAAAAGAGCAACAGGTGAGAATCTCTGCTACCCACTTTCATTACCTTTATGGCTACAGGGATTCAAGGATTAACAGAAGATTGGTCATACCATGAATCTCAGTTTATTTTAACAATATTAATATTCATTTACTTGTTAACAGTGAGGTATTATAAAGCATACTTTTCTATAATAAGAGTATGTGAAGAAAGGTAGTATATTTTTCCGATTTTTCTCCTTGCTTGAAAGAGGATATGGCAAACTAGACATATTCAGACACATTTTCATGCTCATTGCTTTTTCAAGGACTTGCAGTGTTCATAGCAACAAATTCCACCGTACACATTGCATTTCCTAGGTTTATTTTATTCTAAATAAAAGGCACTTCTAAATGTCCTGAGCACAATAAACAAAAGGGTAGATTATACAATGAACAAAAAGCCAACACCAACCCCCAAGACTGGAGACAAGAGTCTCAAGAAATTTTGGGGCTGGTGGTGGTGTGTGAAATCCCAGGAATTCAAAAAACAAACTCTCTAGAACAAAGAATTGTTGATCTAAATGGCCTTTCATTTTTGAATGTCCCACCCAGTTTCTCAAATATGCTCATAATAATCACTGTCACTACAATGCAGTACACATTTCCCCTCTCAGCCTAGCACCCGCAGGACCATAAAGGCTGCCTTTGCACTGGCCAGTCCTGAGCACCAGTTAGTTAGTGCATATGGGACACAATTCGGATGATTACAGACTTGGAAAACTCCCTCTGGTTTAGTGGGAAACACTTCAGCTTCTGACAGTCCCAAAGTTATTCCAGGCAGAAAACTTTAATGTTTGGTTTTGTGATCCTTAGGGATGGATGCTCCCATCTTCAAAGGGAGACTCATTCTGACAACCTATTTCATCACCTGTCCCAACGTTATCTGCTTCAGGGACTTCTCTAGGACCGTAACATTTTTGCTTACCTGTACAAGATGGGATCTCACCCTTTTTACACTTGCCCCTCTTCACAGCTTGCTTCCTCTCTCTGGATATATTACGTAGTGGGAATTAAATCTTACTAAATCTCTTACAGAGTATAGTCTTAGAGACTTATATGTTCTCCTTCCTTTGTTTTGGGGCTCTAAAGTACCAATTGCAAAAAAGCAAGTGGAACCAACCTCCATCCCTAGGAACCTTTTTGGATTGACAACATTCTAGTTCCTAACTGGCACATTATAAATAACCTTATTAAACTAGGAAAACAAACAAACAAACAAAAAAACCCCAAAAAACCTTACAAGATTGTTGTACTGTTTAATCAAGTGTTCATGATAGCTATTTGTTATACATTATTTTTACCCTAAAATCTCCAACTTGCTATTAGCTCTCTGGAAAGATCACAAATGCTATATGCCTAGAAAATCTGGCTTGCAGCAGAAACCTGTTCTTCCTGTCCCTTGCCTTTCTCTTGGCACCTCCAGGTTTGTGAGTTTGTGCTGCCACAACACCACATCTGTAGACCACAAAGTGCTTGTTCTCCAGTAACACAATGGGACTAATTTTCTTCTGCCCCAGGCTCTCCCCATTTCTGAAGGCCCTGCACATCAAATGGCTATAGCCACCGCTTCTGCTAGTCTCTGCAATGCAGTTCAGCTTTTAGAGTCCAGTTCAAGAGAACATCTTTATTCTTGAAAGCATCTGAATATGTACAGCATTTTGCAGGAATTCTGCCCTGAATCACAGTGCCAAAGAAATGCAGGAGACAAAACAGAGATGTGAAGAGAGACAGTGAAGTCCTGGAGTCCCTAATGGCTTTATTGCTTAGGCTTTTGGACCAGACAGAAAGCAACTCTAAAGGCAACCTGACCATCATTTTCTTTCCTACATATAGTAGTGGGTCCACCCTGATTACTGAAAGGATGTAATAAAACAATTTACAGTGCACTTTCTAAAACTGTTCCTGAAGCCCTGAACTTCATCTTTCACTCAAGCTGATGCTAAAATAGCCTCTGAATTAGGGCTGGTGGGAGCATACTGTACCTGTGAAGTTACAGAACAATTCCCAGTACATCCAATGGGAAAACATAAATGAAAAATCTCATTACTTTAAAATATCAAGGAAAGCCAGAGGAACTAAGCTATGCTTCACTCAAGTTAATTTTATTATTTTTACTATTAAGATTGTATAGATTTGATAACACAGGGAAGAGTTAAACAGTGTGCAGAAATCCCTGCATACTGCCTTCCTTTTTGTACTTGTCTGGCGAGTTTTAGGCAGGGTTAAGGAGGGGTAGGGTTTGTTTTGTTTGTTTTTTTTTAAAAGCTCGATAAAAAGTAAATTCATCATTATAAGGAAGAGCAGAAAATAATATCAAGTGAAAATTAAAGATATGCTCATTGTCAGCCTTCCTGTAAAAGCAGCCTTCCACATTTGCATAGCAAGCCTACAAAAATACTTCAGAGAGAAACAGTATCTGTGAGGGAGGAATGTTGTAATTCTGTAGTGTCATTAAATATGAGTGATAGATAGTATTCATCCTCTGGATTTTCTTCAGCGAGAACTGCAACGTACACTGAAGAGTTTAAAAACAAAAAAAAACCCAAACAAATCAATATGCTCTCCAGCACTACTCATAAGCTTCCAAGCAGGAGAGGACTTTGCTACATACGGATTCTTCTGCTGTGAATATCTGTTGTACGCTTTACCTCCTCTATAAAGTGGGCATCAAGGATTTTTGTAAAATGCCTGTGTGCTGTAGTAGGGATTTACAATGGAATCCGATAATGTATAAACCACAACTCATTTTATTGTGCTGGGAGGACCGTGCAAAAGAGAGGGCTACCACAGAACACAAAACCTGAATTTAATAAACTCAGAAAGGGTGATGTACTTTTGAGGTTAAGACGCTATAAGGCCATTAATCTGTCAGGAAAGATGACCCTGGAAAAATACCATCCTACATATGTCTATTCACAAGTATTCATTACTTTTCCTAAATGTTGCTATGTACAAGTGTTAGAGTGGGAGCTCTGACCCATTTTGCTTCATAAGAGCTTGGAACTCAACTGAACAGAGACAGTGCATGGGGATCTACAAGTAAACCACAGAAAGATCAGATACACAAACTTCCCTATACCATGGAGACAATTTCAACTTTACCTGCTAAAATAATTAGAAGCAGGATCAATCTGTGGTGTGCCCGAGAGAAATGCTTCAAGTACAGCCAGATAGGTATTACAGAGGGCAAAACACAAATCATGAAATCAACACACAATTTGAATTTGAAAATACAATTTACCAACTAGCCACTTCCATGTTTATGCAAGAAGAAACATAATTAGCACTGTGCAAACTGGGAAGTTTAGAAAACAAACACAAAACACACCTCTCAGAAAGCATTATTATTTTTTGACTCATGCTGAAGAGGCAGCATTGTCTCTACGAATGGGTTCTATATTGCTTTGCTTTTGTTATCGCGTAAGATAACAACCCAAAATCTGAAAGCTGTTTTGTTTGTCTGAGAATGAGCTCCTCAGACATGAAAAATAAACAGCACTGTTGCTTTGAAAGCAGAATATAAAGACTGAAATGTTAAGCATAGCTTATTCCAAGCTGCATTTTATTGAAAAAAAGAAAAAAAAAAGTAGATTCTACTAATACTTAAAAAAGAAAAACAATAAAAATACAACAATTATAATATTAACACTTATTATCTGTGTATAAAGACAAAATCAATTCAGCCAGTGTGTTTATATAGAACCACTGCGGTTAAATAGCAGAAATCCTACACATCATCATAGGCAGAGACATTTTGCACCAATCAATCACAACATAACATTATAGTCAGCTCTTGCTCTCCCTACATTATTTGGAATAGAGAGCAGCTTTAAAAGCAGAACTGGTGCTCACTTGCATTTATATTTATAGCTATATGAGGGCAACCTGGCAGTTAATATTTTTTTTTAAACAGAGAGATTGAATGAAGCTGTAAACCAGGAGAATGTCCCAAAACTTCACACAGATGGATTTGATCCGCGTTATTCTTGCTTGGAAGCTCAACAGTCAAGTAGTATGAGCGAATTTTTTCAACTACTAACCTGATTTTTTCCCCCTATTTCTCATTTCTCTAGGACCTTTTCCTCTACATGTCCGATTATCACTCTCCAGTAAAGGCCAGGCAAGTTCTGACCAATTGAGGTGTTTACCCCAACTTCTAAGAAAGAATTCCATTTTATTTTAATACTACACTTAATTTTCAAGATCTCTAGCAAGAGTTGCTAGAACATAGGACTTCCCATAACTGTTTTCCAGCAAAGAGACAGATATCCTCTACAAACTCTCTTCAAAACATCAGAAAACACAGGCTCCAAATCTCAGAACAGGAAAAAATACAGGCTTCCATATGCTGGCAGGATCACAAACTCAAAGACCATGAGTTTCTCATTCCCTATCAATGTTCAAGCACACTGAAATAAATGTTTTAAAATTTTTTTTTACTTACCCCCAAACAAAAGCAACACATTTAATACAAAAAAAAGAATTAATTCCTACCTCAATCTGGGTGGTGTTATCATGTCCCTCTTCAAGCAGCAAATCCGTGAAACCCCCTGGCTCAGAGGAATCCTGTCCCAGGCTAGCTCTGTTGGTGTCAACTGATTTGAGAGACTCTGAATGCCTTCTCCACCTGTGGATGCTTACATGTGAATCCACTCGCACATTTTCCTCCACTCTAGGGAAGCTCTGAACAACTTCATAAAACACACCTGTTTCGAAAAACAAACAAACAAGATAATAAGCAAGTGGAACTTTGGTTTACTAATAATAATTGAAAACCTAACAATAGTATTTTTTTTTTAGAAATGTTTTGAAAACCTCATTAGAATCGACATTTAGGTTTTTGATAAAGTTCCTACGTACAACAACGACAACATGAGAATATAAAAGGATAGCATGTTATACTTCTACAAAATTTAAGAATTTGGACCAAGTTTTGCAGTCTCTTCTAAAGAAGCTAAATGTTTTATTCTCCTGCTTACTTTATGTGTTGGAAAAGTTTTCCCTGTAACCTTTGTCATTTTGATACCTGCCTACTCATAGGTGTCACTTTTCAAAATGAAATAAATCTAAGAAAATGAAACAGTTAATCACTTACCAAAAGCAGAAGAGGCAGAGAAACACTGGTAGGGACTTAGCTTTGCTACTGATTTTATGTAAAAAGAGTTGGAAGCCTTGTGAGAGGCAAATAAACATTACAAAAGGCATGAAATTCCCACAAACATCTGTTCCAGCACAAAAATAAAGCTGCCCCGTTGTATAAGTGATAAATGTAAAGACGTGTGAAGTCTGCAGACACACACTATATCCTCTGCAAAGGGTGAGTGGTTGAGTAGGGTGATTTATGTATTAATTCCGAACTTTCTTCATGCTCATTCACAACCTTTTCATGCTAGTAAAACTATCACCAAGACAAACACATGACTTCTTCAGTAGTTTCCAGTTTGCCCAATCCAAAAGGCAATCAAAGTACTTTTTGTTAATTTATTTCAGTTAACACCATCAAGAGGGGGTGGGTAGATCAATTTTGCATACTTTGAGTTAAAAATTAAATATGCTTTTTATACTGTCTTTGCATCTAAAGGGAGAGGCAAAGGAGTGCTCTGTGCTTTTCATGTGTCAGGAAGAAGGGGTTATCGCTAAAAAAAAACAACAACGGTGAGGTTCCAAATGAACTCTCAAGAGAAGTGTCAAAATAAAAGAAAAATACTTAAGGGATAGACTGGTAAATAAATTATTTGTAGAAAAATTTCCATTGCTTCTGTTTGGCAGAAACGTCTGAGCAAAAGCACAGCTTCCAAGGTCTTACTGAACATCATATATGTTGTCTATGTACAGAAGAGACAGAAAAACAGAAAATTACCTATCAAAGGTTTACATAACAAGTAAGATTTTCCTGCATCATAGGAGGAGCAGCTATAGGAATCATGGATGTAACAGAATCTGACATCGACAATAGAATCTGACCCCAGAGTTACAGTATAGAAACAGTCTCTAACACACTTTAGGCTCTGTGTGGTTCCATTTTCTCTACCAAATTCCCCAAAATCTACAAGACTTATTTCCTAAGGTATTTGATCACTTTCAATCACACTGAAATTAATGCGAGTCGAAAGTGCTTTGTCACCTAAAGAAATCAGAATTTAATAGAGATGCAAAATAAGCAATCTTAGGCCATAACTTTTCTCAGACCCTGAATAGAATCATAGAATCATAGAATAGTTAGGGTTGGAAAGGACCTTAAGATCATCTAGTTCCAACCCCCCTGCCATGGGGGGGGGTTGAATAATCAGGCTTCTTTTAATTGGTGGCTTTTTGAAACCCATTCCCTTGCATTTCTTGAAAGCCTTAGAACACTTGTCTTCAAGAAATTGCCACCACACTCCCTGTTTTATCAAGCAGTCAGCTGCCAGATGCAGAGGAACTAACTTATTCCTCCACAGTCCTTAACAGAATCTATTCAAAGCTGCGCTCCCTGCTTCAGGTTGGAGGCACTCACCATGCTGTTACGGGAATAAGAGCATCAGAAAGCAAACTTCTCAGGTACACAGATCACAGATAGGCACTTTCTGTCTGCGATATGCAACGCCTGAGGCTGGATCCATGGAGGCAATGTCTGCCTCCTGCCTCAGCTGAGCCTGCAGCACCAAGACACCACAGCACCTTCCATGAGGCATGGGCAGAGTTAGACATCTACAAATGGGGATCCCAAGCCACAGTACAACATCTATGTGTTTGCAGAACCCCACTCCCTTCTTCTGAAGCACTTCTGGCTGCTCTTGATGGCTCAAAAATCATGTTCAGAGAGAGAAACAAAAAACATATTTACTCCCATTTTCCACTCTCACCAAGGCCTACTCTCTTTATGGCAAATAATCAACATGTTGAGGCAATCACCTAAATTAACAAATAGAAAAAGTGAAAGTTATGGAAGGGTCTTAAATCCTATTCACCTCAGGCTGAGCCTTTTCCATAAATGAAAGCAATTACACTTTCTTCTCCCACATCCTGAATAGAAATGAATGTGATTTCTAAGCTTCAAGGTGTAGTAACATAAACTGATTTTTAAGACAATAATAATATATTGCTGAAGAGAAGAAGATAAACACATTGAGGTATTTCCACTGGCTTGAGAATTCTGCACATTTTTCTCTGTAATTTTCTTTTACAGTATAATTGCATTATGGCATCTGCAAAATTTGGCATGGGACAAACCCCATTAGAGAACCCTTTGATGTCTTCAGTGCAAAACTTTTATCCTATTTCAACTGTATTAATTATGTGACTTTTGTCTAGAAAACCAGAAAATATTCTAAACCATTTGTTACTGCGGTTGCATTGATAAATAGTATTTTACAGGTACAATACTGACGTAAAGAAGCTTAGAGCCATCTAACTGTATTCAGAATGCATTATATCCTTCTAAATTTTTTAGTAGAAAGAATTAAAAGCATGAACTGATAACGTTTTCGGTTTAAAACTAGTCTTTGGGGTTTTTTTAACACCATTATCTGTGAAAGATTCTACCAGTGTTATCACTTGACTAGTTAACTGTCCTGGACTAGCAGAGTGGAGATACTGAAGCTGCAATGTGACATAAAATCTGGATGCCTTTTCAGGGATTAAAGAGAGAAATTTTCTGTAAGCTTCCTCCTTCATTAAACCTTCTCCTTAAGCTACTGGGGATGGAGAGAGAGAAATAATAGGCTTGGCCAGAGCAGCTCTGATCCAGTGTGGTGTATCTGGTTTATCCCGGCAGATCTCTAATACTGAGAAAGTGATAAAGATTTTTTCTTTAAATAAGCTGAAGAGAGTGTTTTCTTCTTATGTAAATATAATTTAAATATATAAATTCTCGTATAATGGGTAAATTATTTTTCAAGTTCTAAATGCAGGCAGCTGATGAAGAAAAAGCATTCAGAAACCTAAGATTTCAATACTTTACAAGTTAGAACTATTTCATGTTTCTGGTTCAAATCTCTCACATAAAAGGCATTTTAGAGGAAATGTACCAAATTATACTCGTCTTTTAGATCTCTGAGCTTGCACCTAATTAACAATGAAGGAGAACATGTCATTCAAATCAATCTGAAAGCAGCCAAATGCTGTAATATCTGATTAATAATAGGACCATAATATTGGCAAATATAAATAAGTAGTAACTTGTTCAACTTGTATGAACAGACACTGAGAACTACAATAAGCTTTCAAATCTGTTCAAATTGGAACTACAGTTTTCAATCAATATTTTTATGTGCAAACCACAAGAATGCTATATATAGTCCTCTCACTGGCATGAATATACCTTGGTGTGAAGGTCTGTGTAGGTGATATTATACTGTGATATTTTGGAAGTAGTAAAAATAGAATGCAGATATTTCTAATGAACATGTAATTAAGCTGGTGTTTGGGTGTGATCCCTCAGCTCTTGCCCTTGAAGTTTTCAGAAAATCAGAAATGAAAATCATGTCTGCAGCTCCTTTCCCCCTTCGGTTACATTAGAATCTAAGACTTCAAGTCTGTGTTGAAATAAAGCTAGAAGGGCAGGGGGATGGGGGTAAGGAAAACATCTATGAACAGCTTTCACTGCTCTGAAATTATTTGGGCTTAATGAACGACTGCTGTCAAGTTCAGAAACTCTTGTTGCAGTTGGCCAGTTCAGCCCTTTATAGTCGATATGATTGATCAGAATTACCACCAAAGGTTTTAAAGGAATTGGGTCATCATTCACACAAACTGGAAAGACCTACACAGAATATTTAGAGAGGAGACTGATGAGGGGCTATAGGTGAAAATTATAGACAGACTCACTTCTCACATCTAAGACAGGTGTTTCAAGTTTCCTTCTGTACAGCTTTACATGTCCACAGGAAAAAGACTTTTAAAAGGTTTTGGCATCTATTGGCTAAACCACCCTGTACCCAGAAATTAGCTTTTTGACTACCTTAGCTTGCATTTTAAGAAGTACTAAAGAAGCTTTTAAACTGTATTAAGGTATCCTGATGGAGGAGGCAGGACTGAAACCTGTATTTTTTTGTACACCAGAAGCTGGACATAAATTTTGAGGTGGCTCTGCTAGCCTGAGGTTTTGGACAGGAAGACATTGAGTCCTGTACTACAAAACACACAGAACTGCTTAACACTTACATCATTAACATAAAGTGATGCTGAAAGTGGGCAACAAGCCAATATGTGGAGAAGTTTGTCTACTTCAATATTGTGAGTTATGCCAGCAGCTGTTATACATTGGAAGTCCAGATTGGGCTATACAAGAAAGCTTTGCTGAAAGGGAAGAAGCTGTCTGAGTATGGAAGGAGGCAAGGGTTGCCTGCTTTGCCAAGCCTGTCCTCAAACAAAAAAGGGAAAAATTCTAAGTAAATAAACCCAAAATGAAACAGCAGAGCTTGACAAGTAAGACAGCTCTGACTTAGAAGGGAAGCCTGATCTGCATAAAGCTACATTTTGAATGAAGATCTAGGTCTCATTTTACAAGAAAAAAAAAAAAAAAACAAAAGAAACATTCAAAATTTTACAGACAGAAGAAAGAAAGGAGAAAGAAAACCTATTTTGAAACAAAAAGGGCAAATAGCTAAATGGCGTTCCACTCATTCAACTGTTTTGGGTTTTTTTTCTCCCCTCTTCCATAAGGTCAAACAAAGGTTTGTGAAACATTTTAGCTCATCAGAATTTCAGAATTGCCTTTCAGAAAAGCATGCATTAATTACATTTCATGATAGCACATATTTAGCCCAACTCTGTAATTTGACTAATTTCATAAATGCACCATATTCAACAAGACTTTTATTCTTTAAAGCCCAGAAATATTCATACATTGAAACCACTACTCAGCAGATTGCTTGTGAGATATAGTAGCATCTTTCTAAATCTGCCACAGCCGAAATGCCAGCAAAATCAAATATCAAAGGTAAAAATTTATTCATCTAGGAACTGAAAATGCCATCATACTCCCTTAAGTAACTTTCTATAGGCCATCTCATCAATCTTATTTCTACTATGACCATTTTATTAGTAAAGATGTGAAGCCAACAAATAAATGTTGTTGGAAGATACGTATATTGGACCCATGAAGTGGTAGACTGTTCAAAACATAAACATCCCTTTAGAGGATTCTCCAAGTAGAGTGTTTATATACTGAATGCCAAATATCACAGCACAATCAGTCATACTTTTCATAAGAAGAATTTCCGGTTTAAACTATCTCTACCTTTGAACACCTCAAAAATATATAAGCTTCTTTTTCTGCTGTACCTCATTCATAGGGCTCACCAATTCCACCTTTCTGACCTTAATTTAGGAAAGACATAAGAGAGATGCTTGACTTTCAATATGTCTTTGATAATAATATGATAAATTCAGCAAAGTGTTTGACTTCGACACTGTCCCACACGACATCCTTGTCTCTAAATTGGAGAGACAACAATTTGACAGATGGACCACTCAGTGGATTAAGAACT
Source organism: Psittacula echo (assembly GCF_963264785.1). Classification (NCBI taxonomy): domain Eukaryota; kingdom Metazoa; phylum Chordata; class Aves; order Psittaciformes; family Psittacidae; genus Psittacula; species Psittacula echo. The sequence goes on along the minus strand of NC_137737.1, from coordinate 39,988,168 downwards.
GGCTGGATGGCAAAGAGTTGTGGTCAATGGCTTGATGTCCAGCTGGAAAACAGTAATGAGTGGTGTCCCTCAGGGATCGGTGTTGGGACCGATCTTGTTCAACATCTTTGTCAGTGACATGGACAGTTGGATTGAGCGTGCCCTCAGCAGGTTTGCTGATGATACCAAGCTGTGTGGTTCGGTTGATACGCTGGAGGGAAGGGATGCCATCCAGAGGGACCTCAACATGCTTGTGAGGTGGGCAGATGCCAATCTTATGAAGTTTAACCATGCCAAGTGCAAGGTCCTACACCTGGGTTGGAGCAATCCCAGGCACAGCTCCAGGTTGGGCAGAGAAGAGATTCAGAGCAGCCCTGCAGAGAAGGACTTGGGGGTGTTGGTCGACGAAAAAATGAACATGAGCCAGCTTCAATGTGTGCTCTCAGCCCAGAAAGCCAACCATATCTTGGGCTGCATCAAAAGGAGCGTGACCAGCAGGTCGAAGGAGCTGATCCTGCCCCTTTACTCTGCTCTCGTGAGACCTCACTTGGAGTATTGTGTACAGTTTTGGTGTCCTCAACATAAAAAGGACATGGAACTGTTGGAACAAGTCCAGACAAGGGCCACGACGATGATCAGGGGACTGGAGCACCTTCCGTATGAAGATAGGCTGAGAAAGTTGGGGCTGTTTAGCCTGGAGAAGAGAAGGCTGCGTTTAGTGTGAGGTGTCCCTGCCCATGGCAGGGGGGTTGGACTAGATGATCTTAAGGTCCTTTCCAAACCTAACTATTCTATGATTCTATGATTCTATGACACTGTTCTGCACTACATCCTTGTCTCTAAACTGGAGAGAGATCAATTTGATAGATGGAGCACTTGGTAGATAAAGAACCGGCTGGATGGCTGCACACAAAGAGTGGTCAATGGCTCAATGTCCAGCTGGAGGCCAGTAACGAGTGGTGTCTCTCAGGGATTGGTGTTGGGACCGGTCTTGTTCAACATCTTTGTCGGTGACTTGACAGTGGCATTGAGTGCACCCTCAGCAAGTCTGCCGATGACACCAAGCTGTGTGGTTCAGTTGACACTAGAACTGTATGACTGGTGATCATGTGGGCCATGAGGAAAGATCATGAGGGGAAAGGAGAGGCAGCCATGAGCAGAGGTCATGAAGGGAAAGGAGGGGGGGCCATAAGTGGAGATCGTGAGGGGAAAGTAGGGGCGGCCATGAGGGAAGATCATGAGAGGAGAGGAGGAGCAACCATGAGGGGAGATCATGAGGGGAAAGGAGCAACAGCAAAAGCTCAATTATGTTTATGCTAACAATGCAGAGAATAATCCTTTACTGCAACCCTTCACTTTCTGAGACAAGAGAAAAAATCTCTTTGAAAGTAAACCACAGAAAATGAAGATGGCATTGATTCTGGTTTAGCCTTTCCTTACAGAAGAAGCAACTCTAATAGGCTTAGATACCCAGCCAGAGCAAACTCGAGTACTCTTCAGCAATCCTATTAACAAAACCCAGAAAAACCAGAATTGTGTACATCTGATTTAATTAAAACTCCACAGATGTACTACTACTGGTGTGATGCTTTCCAGAGCTTTCAGGTGGAGCAGGTCACAGAGCTGGACCTCATGGAACACATGGAAAAATTAAAGCCCATGCTATTAGTGCCTATTTAAACTTGGCATATGATGCACTACTGAAATAGTTTCTCCAATTGAAAAATGGAAAGACTTTTCTTTCTCCTGAAGTTCTTCTTGTCTCATGCTGCTGTAACTTCAATATAGCTTCTTTTCATACAATTTTGATCATTGTTATACAAACAACCATTTTTTAACACTGGCCTTCAATTTTTTTTTCAGCTGAAGATCTTTAAAAATTTTCTAGTAGAGTTGTAGATTTAAGCCTACTCAAAGGAATACTTCCCAGTTCTCCTTTTCCTCTCCTCCTTTCCAGCATAAGATTTGGCATTATAGAAAGGAAGCTCAACTTTCCTGATCTCACCTGACTAGCTGAGAAAAGGTGCTTCCTGAGACATTGAACAGTGCTGGGATTTTTCTTTTAGGCCTTTTACTTTCAGCTAACCCATATTCAGCATGATTAACATCACTTAAAATTTGCGCACCATACAAATAGGTTTCATATCCACATTCCTGGTAGCACTTCTGATAATTATTAGTAATGCAGACACCGCAGTGTGCCTAGATAAATATTTATCACATACTAAATTACCATGTAAAGCAAAAGGAAGTATATCTGTAATGCTCTTATGTGCAGGGCACAAAACTCAAAATAACAGTAACCATACTTTTTTTGTGGATTATCAAATTACAGCATAGAAAAGCAGGAAGTAAACATGTTTTAGATCATCTGAGGTTTTCTGATTAACCATCATAGCAATAACATCAAAATGTTAATTCATGTGTAATTTATGCATTTTCTGTCCAAACCTCACTATAACACAAACCCTTGCTAAGCCACAAAATTATTTTTGTAAAAAGCAGGGGAAAAGAAATTTAAAAAAATTGTCCTGCTAAAAGAAATGGAGATCTCTCTATTATATTCTGCTTATATGCAAATTCTTACTTTTCCAACCTAGATTCAATAGTTTTCCACAGAATGCTAATACCAACTGTAGTTTATTCAAACACATTGGGCAGAAGTTTATAAAGGCTTTTCTCTAGTCAATGACTGGATTACAGTACAACGGCTAACATCAGGCAGTAGCATTTATAGCTGTCTCAATGTGTCCACCTTACAGTTCCAATTTGAAAGCATCTTTCTTTTTGCTGAAGGATCTAGCAGACCTGGGCACTAAAACAACCCAAGGATGCTAGCCCCATGGTCAGTCAGCTTCTTCTCTAGCTCCAGGCTCAACCAGAATGAGCAAGTAATCCATTCAGCTAAAAGACATGCACGGGTATGCACAGATATGTAGATGATAAACTGGAGTTAAAAAGTTAGATAGACAATTTTGCAGTTATTTCATAAGGACTAATTTCTGTTTCTAAGTGGTGGAGAAAAGCATACAAAAGTGAACTAGTCTTCATAATTTGAACTGCAGCTTATGTCTGGAACTCCTTTTGCATGACTTGTCAAGGGAGAAGTCAGAAAATATCTGTGATGCACCAAACTCTATTAGCTTGGCTAGTTTGTGCCCTTCCCAGCGGTCAGTGGCAAATGCAACTTTGGTAGGATGGTTATCTTCAATTTTAGCTCAAGGAAAAGCCAAAGGCTAAGACAGATGTAAGCCTATTGCTTTAAAAATGGATTAGCACAACAGCACTAGTCTTTTTGTAGTGTGCAGAAGCAAAGAGCAGCAATTCCAGGGACACCACTCTGGCCAAGACTACATCAGTTAGCTGTCCACAAGCCTGTCACTCACTGGTGTTGGAGCAGCATCAGAGGGTAATTGGCTTCCTGGGTAGCCCTGTCAGGCTAACTTCAAGTCAGGCATAGGGATCAATCTCAGCGCTCACACCAGAGGCAACCATGCTGGATTTGGTGCCTCAAGCAAAGAGACAGAAGAATTAAGCTCACATATCACACAATAGAACACGCCATACATATGTGTATATGCAACATCACCTTGTAGGCACAGGTTAAAATCGGAGCAACCCAGCACAGTGGAAATTAGAAGAAAGGCAGCATAATGCCTCATACAGTATAATAAACATAGATGGACACACAGACAAAGTTTTTCCTCTCTTCTCCTGTCAGGAGTGCCCCACAGGCTGTAATCACCTTGTTAACAAGTTTGTCTGCAAATAGGGGCAAACTCCTAAGCCCCTTACTTGCTCCTAGCTCATTTCTTACTGAAACATGACATGTTTCTCCTGCTGTGTCCTTAGTTCCCTCTGTTTCCCTCACATGACTAGAAAGGAAGTGGTTTGCGGTATTAGATGTTTTACAGAGCTCAGTATTTGGAAAACTGAAAAATGAGCAAGCAATTGCCATTGCCCAGAAATGTATAATGGAGAGTGCAATAGTATCTGACATTGTAAAAGCTGAAGAAAAAAGCTGTATGACTTTTCCTCCAGAATGCTGGTAGAAAGAGAATGTTTTGAAGATGGGAAAGTTAAAATTTAAAATTGATTGTATATATATATATATAACTTGGGCTTTCTTTTTGCTCACTGTTAAATGCCAAACTGATTTCAGACAGAACTTAAAATGTAAACCCCTTCATTTGCTTTATGGATTATATAAGGAAATTTGATATCTTCTTTTATTTTCTGCACACAAAAGTTTCCTAGACCAATAGTGATTCATGGTTTAGAAAGACTATGCCAGCTACAAGAAAACTGTATGATCACTTGTGGAATTAATGGATTCATTTCATAAAACGTGAAGGCTCAGTGCCAGGATTCCCCACACTGTGGTGTCAAGACAGGTTTTTCATAAAATATCCTGCAAAAAGTAAAAGTAGCAAATTGGCATGTTCAAACAGAGAGTTGCTCCAAGGGTCAGGAAAAATAAAGATGGTCTCATGGGACTTATGTGGTAGGGTTACATGTTTAGGTCAGCAACGACTGAGAAATGTATTAAATGCTAGTGCTTTAAAATTCTCAAGATATTTTTTATCCAGTTTTCTTGGCTTTACATATACATTGAGTTATGCTTACTCTGTTTTATTCTTGAGACATTTTCTATAGCAATGAGATGGTCCAGAATTTACAATGATAATTTCGTTAATAGAAGAGCTTGAAGCTTGTTTCGATGTCTCTTCACTTTCACTCATAATTGCCGTTCAACTTAAATTTCTCCTTACATTTACCCAGTTCCTTCATCTCTGTACCTTTCGCTCCAAAAGAATAGCACATGACTCTAAAAAAGACTATCTATTGCCTTCCATTTTCATCCATATGCACTAAGTATGTATTTTCAGGACTTCTGGAAACATAATAATGATTTTAAACAATAAGGGCTGCAATCAGGCCCGATGCAGTAAGTCAGTCCTGTAGATACGGCACTCTGTAAGATCAGCCACTAGAGAAGTCAGAACCTTCCAGCTTTCCCAGAGGCACAAGAGAAAACTAAATGTAGTAAATATATATGGTGTAGAGATGGCTTCTACAAAAGGAATCAAAATGTACTGTGAAAGCCTGGCTTGGGTTACTAAATTTTTATAGTATTTTTGCATAACAGCTCAATGGATGCTTCACTTTTGCTATCTGTAAAATGCAGATAATGAGACTGGCATTGTCAAACATATTCTGAGTTACTGACGACAAGTGCTAGATAATAGCTATGTACTACTTTATTACTGAAATGCCATTGTTTATTTCTTCCAGACTCTCTGTACTGTGAAGGGGTAAGCTACTTTATGCCTTATCAAATGAAGACTAAATTTGTCACTGAAATTAAAATGGTTCCAAATGCCTTCAGCTTCTTTTCAGGAAAAATTCTCATTTTAGCTTCATCAGGAAATCTGCTGGAGAAAAAAAATCATGTTCCTAGCACACTAAAGGAAGGAAATTAGAGTGGAGACTGTTCTTAAGCTCTGGCACAAAATCTGCATTGCTAAACTTGATGTGGGAACAAAATAAATAAATAAATAAATCATACATTAAGGAGGAATTGTTGCAGATATGTATTTAGAGTAAAAAAACAGCTGTATTAAACCTATCAAGAAGCAGAGACATAAAAATCAGAATTAAGCCAATTAAAGATATGAATGATAGAAAGACATTCTTTGTTTGGCAGAAAAGAAATAATCCATTTGAAAACTGGCAGAGATATTGGGGAAACAGAAGAGAAAATAATGCATCAATCTTGAAACTTGTCAAAGCAATGAAATTATCTAGCAAATGTTTAATTGGACTGCCCAATATATGGAGAATTGAATATTGCCTTTGTCTTCTCCCAAAAGACAGACAAACTAGTACTGTCAATTGTGCAGATACAGGCAGTTAAGTGCAGGAAAGAGTGCACGTTTTCACAGTTTGTAACTAATCTACAGGACTGGAAGGAATCAACACCTATAAAGGGGTTTTAGAATTTCCAAATAAAGCACAGATTTTAATACATATTATATTTGACACTGTTTATATGCACTTCCATTATATGTAATCAAAATGAGGGAACTGCATTGCTGGCATCCATTTTTCATACACAGAACTTATATGGAACTGAAGTTATTCAGATAGACATGTTCCAGGAAAAGACTGAATAAATGTGAGGTTTTTTTTTCTTTATTACATACCTTCCAATTCTACCATAAGGTTCCCAAGAAAAAACATTACCAGCTTTGCAGCACTGCCATTGGGGTAGCTTTGGTAGCACGTTGTATATGGACGTTTCATCTGTGCATTTTCTTACTGAGGAGGCAGAGATGGATACTGCCGCATTGCAAAGCACATGGTGTTTTGGAAGCTGTGCAGGGATGAGGCAGCTCAAATGACATCACTCTACAAAAGGACAGATTTACAACTCTCTGCTGTGCCTGTACTTTCTAGGTGGAAGATAAGACATTATGTAATGTGTGATGATCATTACACATTATCATATGAAGAGTAAGTTATTTTACTTTGCAGAAGAAACACAGAGAACCAGACAGTTCAGTACATTTCTTAAAATGTAAATGGAGCTGAACTTATAGGGGTTCAGACTTGGTAGACTCAGTGACTTAGATGCATGCAAACACTGCCCAGTACATTAACAAATCTGAAGGAATGGCTTTATAAGGAAGAGACCTTGATCACAAGAATGGTTGTTTTCTTTTTGGTTGATCACTATGTTGCAGAGCATTTACACTTTTATTCAGCCACTTGCTCAAGCTATTGCTCAGGCTCATTATCACTGCTTAGAGGGCAAATTCAAAGAAGAAAGATGAAAATGTCTGGAAATAAGAGTGAATATACTGGGTTTAAAAGTTTTTGGTCACAATGACATTTCAATGTTTACCTCCTCCTGGCATATTAATCAAAGACAGGAATACTCCCTGTACAGAATGATTTGGGAAAATGTCAGTTGAAATGTTGCCTTTTAAAGATTTATATATCCATAAAATACACCTTAAAAATCACCCACTTTTCTTCCCCTTCTACCCACTACAGATTTTATTCCTAACAAGCACATATTAATGCTGTCTCAAGAGGCTATTTTTTCCCCTTTCTAAACAAAGCACAGTTCCAGCAGTCAGTTATGATTCCCCCTGCCCTGTCCTTTCGACTCAATGACAGTAAAGCACTAGCTGGTTGCACGAAAAGACATCTTTTACAGCAGTTTTATATTTCTGTGTTAAAGCATCTTGCTGCCAAGGTTTTAATCCACAGACTGGCTGACAGCCCATTCAGAACCACAGCAGCCACAGTAAGGTTTGGAAATCAGCTCTTCACATCTTACAGCAGGGAACTGATTCAAGAACAGCTAGAATTCATTCAGTGTGGTAAGAGTACAATGCAAAGATTTACCTGATTCCTGGACAGAATATGACCCTATAAATCAAACTTAAATTTCTCAAGAACATATTCATAGTCACTTTGGTGTTCCCAATTAGCTCAATGCAGAAAGTAGCAGGGCACAAACTCTGGTTCTGGACCATGTACATTCACACTGTCAAGCTACTTATATCTTATGCAAATCATGAGATGCAAGAAGACTCAACCTGGTGAACTTAAATGGGACTTTAATAGCCCCTAGAACTGCTCCTCTTCCACACGGCTGTCAGTTTCACTCCACTAAGGAATTAATCTTAAATTAATCTGTCTTCTTGCTGACTGCTGACTGCCTTTCTCAACTTGTAAATCTCATTTACTCATGCTGAGAAATAGCTCAGTCACTACGGATACATCATTCCATGTCTGAATTACAGAGGGATAAATTACCAGTTCCTGGATATTTAAATGTCCTGGAGAAGTGACGGCTAAAGACCACAGGTTGGCTGTCCTTGTGCAGGATGTCCCACAGACCTAGCACTTCAAAACCCACTACATTTAACAAGTCCGGTCTATGGCATTTTCAGACAAATGTAAGGACTGGGTTATCTAGTGGTAAAGGATGCAGTCAGGCTCAGTCAGTAAAAGAGTCTGGCAGACTACATGGCCCCACCTTACTCTTGGCCACCTTTCTCCCTTGCCTGAGCAACTCATTTGCTCCTGTTTTCCAGTTTCTGCAAGCATGCACTTGCCACAACAGAATTGCCTCTCAAAACTCAGAGTAAACTGTTTTCTTCTTACAACAGGACTAGTGACAGAACCAATTGATTTTTAAACTATCTGTCCTGCCCCCTCTCTTTTGTTCCAATTAAATATTAAATATTTTCTGGAACAACTTCAAAAGCTGGATACCTTGCTAAGAGATGTAAGACTTCATCTAGGGTAAAGGGAGTCTTGAACTCTCTGCCCCACTCCTCTGGACAGTGCATAACCAGTAGGATACTGTACAAAAAAAAGACACCAGTATTTGGGCTTAAAAGACAAACTGAGAGCTTTTCTCATTTCTTGCAAAGACCAACTGTCACTCTCAGAAGTGCATTGCACATGCTGGATCCTGAGGCAATTAGGTCTCTTCTTGCAGTCCTTAACTGAGCAGCTAAGGCTCAGAGAGCAGGGTTTCAGATACATGATGTTCATTACTTGGTTTTGTTTCTCATTTTCAGGTAACTCCCAGATCCACAAATGGGTGTTTGGATTGCAATTTAAGTATTAAGACTAAGCAATTAACACAAGGCTTTAATTCACTTAGGAATTAGAAAGCTACAAATTTGTCATGAAAAACCTGAGTTTGTAGGTGCTCAAGTCCTTTATTACATTTGTAACCTTAAACAAATTTGTGAGGAAGAGTTTGCTAAACACTAATTGGTGTTAACAGCAAATGTCCACTTGCTTCAAAGACTAAATCTGTTTCTGCAGCCCACGTATCACTTCTGAGTTTTCTGGTTTCATGTCAGTCATGAGGAAGTTTCTCATAGTTTGGTACATTTGGGCACATTTTTTGGCTCTAAATGAGCCCCCAAAACCACTGGCACTTCCATGAACCAGGGCCCTCCAAAGGCCTGTTATTTAACTGAACTCTATTGCATAACTCTTAGTGGCCATTTCCCTCTTTTTCATTAATGGTAAACCAAAAACTTGCAACTTTTTGTTCCCCAGATTAATCTTCAGTTCTGCCTGATTATGCCAAAAGCTGCAGATTTTCCACATAGTGTATGCTTCCCATCATAAGATTTAGCTAAGCTGTTTCTAAGCATGTGTAGTATCATCTGTTTGTAAAACAGGATGAAACATATACTGCTTTTTACCTACTCCTGGAGGAGAAAAGTAATAAAAGACAGCACATTCAGCCTCCTCCTCTCATATAAGTGCAGTAAGAAGGGAACAAGCAACAACTTACTTTATTACTCCCATCAGTTTTGCTGAAGTAAGAAGACTGAAAGCTGTGGAAGAACTTTCATGTCATTAACACAGCTTCTCCACAGGAAATATAGGCTCATCAATAAACTGTTTTCCAGCTTAAGCTTTAAATATGAGTGATTTCACAAGCACCAGCTTATACAATTTATTTTAGATCTGTAATACACTGGTACTCAAATATTTGCAAACTGAGTTTCTCTTCCAACTGTCCTATCCATAGCCTGAACGCTGGCTTTTATTAGAGGCTCCACCACTTCAAGCCTCCACAGCTCCATCCCACTAATTACAGACCTATACAGGTATTTTATTTTTTTTTTAATTATAATTTCTATTTTTTTTTTTTTTTGTATTTTTATTTTATTTATTTTAGGTATTTTCTCAGGTTTCCTTCTGCCCCAATTCAGTAAATCAGAATTTGCAGTCTTACTCCAACCATCTCCTCCTTTTTCCTAAGCTGCTTGCTCTCCCAGATCAGCCTATGCTCTCCAAGGAATAGGCATGGTGTCAGACCCCACGTTGCATCTGTTTTGTTTAGCCTAGCTTCCAGGGAGCAGGAGAAGCAGAGCAGAGAGGAAAAGGTGATGTTGCATGCAGAGACTGTCTCTTAGCCTCAGGCACAGGCTTTGCCCCCACTTGCCAGCTACCTCTTCCCAACCTTATTGTCTAAAATCAGATGTTATCCTCTTCAGTGACCTGTCAGAGGATGATAAAACAGCAAAGGGGAGAGCAAGAGTGCATGGAGCATTGTGCAAAGTGAGAAAATCACTGCTCTGATAAGCAACATGACGAGCCTGAACTCTATTTTGCTATCATATACTTTCCTCAGTAATCTTATTTCTGGTTTAAAAAAATTAAAATTAGGACCTTTCATATCTGAACAATATCAGAAGTATAGTACACTCACTGGTGGTCTGCAGAGAGCTGATTAGTCACAGTATGCTGCTTCCTCTGTATTTAGCTATTAACATTTAAAAAGTTAAACTCATATTAAATATTTACCTGATATTTATTGTTCCATGTAAGCAATTGCCACAGGAATATTATTCTGTTGCCAGAAAGAGGATAATACTGTATGCAATGGCAAATCGGCTGGGAAGTAGGCCCATGAGTCAACATCTCTGTTGAAACATGAATTTGTGAGTGTTTTGAATTACCAAACCCTTTGGCCAGCATTGCTCAGCGTGACTATTTCATATTTTGTAGGTGTCTGACTGAACCACCTTAAAGAGGCATGAGTTTTGCAGCATGACCTACTAGTACTTTTTGAATATCATTCCATGCAGAAACATGTCTCCACAGACACCCACCAACTATTGATCCTCTGATTCTTCTCATTAGTAAGCTCAGAATCTTTCTTATATTAGCACTATTCGTACACAGTTCAAGACTTAGAATTATAATCTTCTTCTGGGATACGTAAATGCAATGTAAATGCAACCTCCTGGAGATCTAATGATTTCAGTGGAGCTGTGGATGTCAAACCACGTCTGGCCTGGCATGGTGTCTGACTGGAGGTGGTAGCCTCTCTCAAATAGCTGGTCATGGAAAACTGAGTTGAAATCAGCTGTAACAGACTCTCAAAATTCTGCAAGCAGGTACTGCTACCTTCCTACACATGTACAGGTCTCATACAACATCAGGTGGAGATCATCTTCTGAACTTTTAAATCCTCTTGAATACTGCAATTCTGAAGGTTGTTCTGGCTCCAGTGTTACTGTATTAGTTTTCCCCCATGGACCAAACAGGTTTTTTGTCCTGAATAACTTGAAACCCTTTAAGCCTGGAATATTCTAGATGATCAACACCAAATTTTTTTACCCCTGTGTATTGAAGATGCTCAGGAAGGCTGGTTGCCTAATAACTTCTATTTAGACATTTTGAAAGTGTTCTAAACTTCAGTTTGGCATACAAGTAACCTTGCTTTTCTCAAACTAGCACCCACTAGCACATTGCTTGCTCTAAAATTCCCTGCCATTGCTAGGAAGGTCACCATCAGGTCAGTGTCAGGCATCTGAATTTTCAGTTAGGTAACTACTGGGGAGGAGAGCTTGCCAGAAAACACAAAGTTCAAAAACACAGCATCCTCTATTAGCATAGTTCAGTTCTAGTCAAAATAGGTTTTTTGTATCCTTATTTGAAATTAAAATCCCCCAAAGCAAACCCAGATGTCCTGTGTTTGTTTGTTTGTTTACGTTTTTTAGAAGCAGAATGTGATGTAGTAATGGTGAGAAACAGTTTGAAAACTCTGAGAAAAAGACTTGATCCCAGAAACACTGCTAAAACTGTTGTAAAATGTGCAGGTTTGTTATTTTTTTTCTCAACCAAAATATCATGGAGAAGAAAAAAAAAAAAAGAAAAAAATCCCCTAAGGAACACTATATACTCAAACTGACAGAAAAATGCTTCTAAACATTTTCTATGTATTTCTACCCTGTATTGTGATTCTAACCAAATGCAGCTGCTTTCTCATTTACTTATTGAAAATGCAATCAGCAATGAAGCTAATTTGTGTCTCACCAAGGCTCTTACAGTAACTGATTACTTATAGATGCCAAGTCTCCAAGTGAAATTTCTGCCACCTGTTTTTAATTTCAGGATTGGCAGTTTTGTATTTCCACAGCTTACTGACCTCGTGTGGGGCTATACCATCTGTTGCTGTATTCTCCATGTTCAATCACCAGTTTCCACAGAACATCAACAACATTGAAATAGCTTTATCGGGAGGTTTTCTCCATTACACAAGCAGCTATACTAAATACTGTATCTTAGAAATATCAAAACTGTCTTCCATATCAATAGGAAGCTTCAGATGAAACATTGATTACTTTTCTGTAGTAAGTGGTTTCATTCAAGGTGTGAATACGGTTTATTTATATGTCAAATTAACCATATCAAGATATTTCCATTTATTGTGCAAGCCAACTTTTACTGCATTTTTATTTTGACATCCATTATCTAGCATGAACATTTTGTGTAGCCTGAAGTTTTTAGGAGAGCCATAAAAAACATTCGATTAATAGAAACAGTGCTGTCAACATTAAATCTATGCACTAGAAAATATAACAGTTTAGAAAATATAACAGTTTAATTTGTTTTAAAAGGACAATAAATACACTTGGGTAATAAACAGTTTGCTGGTGATAAAAGCAATGAACAGAGATACAGAATAGATGCTTTTTTTGCACCAGTCTGCAAAGGATATGTTGTTAAACAGTTTTGCAAGATTTTTTCTATTTCAGAGTAAGACTTGTTTTCTAAAATGCATCACCAATATTGTTTAAGCCATGACTCATCTACAAACTAATTCCAACGTATAATGATTACTAGATGGTACCTGTAAGAGGAGTCAGTTATGGGAAAGGACTATTTAGTTATCCTGTCGGTAAGTTGCAGCACAAACCTCTAGGGGATGCTCTGTATTAAATTCATACCACTTTTTGACTTTTGGACTCCTTCCACTATAAAAGTCCCAGCTAATAGCAACCCACACAGTCTATGGTTGGTTTATGTTATGATTTTTTGCTTGTATTATCATAATGGTTAAGTTCCTTTGCTGTTGAGAAGACCCAAGATGGTAGATGCCCTGCAAACACAGAAGAAAAAGGCTGTCCTATCCTTCCTGTGGCAGTATAAAGAGTTAAGCATGTGCTAAATTAAATGGTGCTCCGAGATAACGTGAGCATCTCTCCTCAGGTGGCCCAGCAGCTGAGTGGGATATCAGGGGTGGAACGGCAGAACCTCACACACGAAGAGCACAGCAGGCATGGAACACAGATCATGGACAGGAGAGAAGGGGAGAATGGGCTGGGAAATACTCACCTACAAGATGGCTGGAAATAAAAGGAAGGAGGAAAATTATGACTTTTTGTTAAGCCATCAAACCCCTTAAAATTGTTTCCCCATTTCAACACCAACCACAGAGAGTTCAGTACAGTCTTCAGGAAATGATGGGTGTTTCCATCCCCTAGTTCATGAGGCAATCAAAACAGTTTCCTCCTCTCCAAAAGAAGGTTCTGAGCCATTCCCCTAAGGTCAAGTATTAGTAGAGGCAAGAGACAGCACAAGACTGAAAGGCACGCTCCAGCCAGCCGCCACTCTTCCAAGCCTGTCAGACTCCAGTTACGGCTTTTCTGCTGATGGTGATAGACACAAACTCCTTTATTCCTCATGACAATTTGATTAACCTTCTGCCATATCATTTGCTATTGCTCCATCTCTAGAAGAGGGAGGGTGACTTTGGCATCAGTCTGAAGCCACTAGAGCTTTTATGTCTTTTCCTTGAAGAACTTCACCAGGCAAAAATTAGACAGGATTGTGGCCCACTCACTGCAACGTCTTCTGACCTCAGTTAACACTGACATAAAGCTCAAAGAATGCTGTTGACTGGAGTGCAGCTATTACCATTGTACAGGAGTGCATCTGAGGTCAGAATCTGACTCAAACTGCTTGCCAAAGACAGCAAAATATTATGAAAGAATGGCTAACAGAAGCTACCCACACCCACTGAGCTCTGGATGTTCAGCTGAGAAGCAGATGTTTTAAGGGTCAGTACTTTTGTAATAAGTAAACACATTTATTGTAATGTAGAACACTGAGCTAATAATATAAATACCAAGTAGGACGCTTGAAATACCATGCAAACAACAACATACATCTGAAAAATAACTGCAACAAATGCTTGTTTTTCACCAGAAAGATCACAGGATCAGCAGCTGTTTACTGCTTCAGCCCAGCAATTACAATGTAAGCTTAGCCAATGTTTCCAGTAAAGCCTGCTCCTATCTATCCCATTTGTAATAATCTGTGACATTTCTTCCTGGGTCTCATATTCAGGGAGCTTGCTGTCCAAAACTCTAGCTGAGTTACTCTGAGCACAAGGCCAAAAGATCATGTGCTCTGATTTTCAGATGCAGTTAGCTAAAACTAATTCACCTCATTCTTTTCAAAGACCCCTGTTTCTTACTCAGCAGTATAATTGTAGAACACAAATAAGGAAGTTTCTGAAGACTAAACATTTTAATTAGACAAAAAATGCTCTGCCAGGAAAAAGAAATCTCTGCATTTACTGTTGTTTCTGTGATTTGGCTAAACAAAATATATGATAGCAGCTAAGCTGTCAGCAAAGATGAAGACACCCATGCAGGTTGAAGAGCAGACCCAATATTTGGACTTCTGCTGACTGGTGGGCTTTGGATTAGCTCATAATAAGGCAAATAAAGTTTTACTTTTATCAGGGCTCCTGCTTTTCTGGATCCCCATGCAAGCCCTCCATCAGCTCCCACCCTTACAGTGGGAAGCCACAGAGTCTCCTTTGGCCTATTAGCAGGAGATTGAGCTCTTGGGTCCAGAGCACTAAACCGGGGCAAGGAGAGGCTGTCGGTCACACGGCCTGTGCCCAGATCCGCCCCTGCTATGGGGGTGCCCTGCTGCAACCACCCACCACCTGTCCACTTCAGACCTGTCCACTGACCCCATCTGGTGTATTGGGTACGCTTCGGGGGTTAGAAATGGGCACAGAACCCAGCATCACAGTCAAGGACAGAGACTCTTGCATTCACTACTCTATCTTTTTCGATACCTTCAGAACTGCAAAAATACATAAATGTGCTCAAATGTGGGAACAATGTTCTCTCCAGACCAGTCCAACTATTGCATTCACGTGGATATTTTGTATTTTTCTACATGCAACTATTTTGTTTTTATTTTTCATTTTAGTCAACATGTTACAGCAAAACCATCATCTACTCTTTTATTACTATTACTATTACTATCCCTATTAGAGACAAAAAGGCTAAAAATCACAGTGAAAATGCAGATATATACTCCCATTTTTGCTAGAATATATGAAGTTCTGCAGACAGGTCTCCTTCCTCCTATTTACTTTTCTAGAAGAAAATTTGACATGTCCTTTATTGTTCAAAGTTTTAAAACAGAAGTCCTACCTACTGTTCCACAGAACTCCCTTTCACAAGTTTGCACTTCCACAACATGCAGTGAAGTTAACTGCAGAAGAAACAAGCAAACTAAGCAGCCCACTCACAGCCCAGCAAAAAACTCTTCATAATATATTCCAATGTGCTTAAAACCCTCTTTTGACTTACAGTTTTGCATGTATCAGCCTAGGGTGAAAGAAACGAGTTTGCTGGCTTCATTAATGAGGGAAATCTTTGGAGCAACTAAGTAATTACTTGCATGTAGAGCATCATCTAGAATTGTACTGGCCCATTTTCTTCTTTGGACAGTTTCTGCCTAATTATTTATTTATTTTAAAATCAAGAACATACTCTTCTGCTTGTATGAAAATTAATTTCCATCTTAAGCTTCTGTGGTCTATAAAGGTACACATGTTTCTGATAAACTAGGAGTTCTTCATCTGTCCCTAAAGTGAGAAATGTGAATACAAATGTTGATACATATAATTATGGGTCAAGAAAACCCAGGAGCTGGACTGAGCCATCATATTTAGAAAGTGAATTGGATTAATGTCAGCCACCAGGACAAAGGAAGTTTTTCATCAGAGCACCAGCTAACTCCCTCTGGTATATGGCGTGCAGGATAGGAAGAGCTCAGGCAAATATCTCATCACCAGCTTTGTATCTGGATTTCAAATCAGTTCTAAGTTGTATAACTGCTTGCAGTTTCATGTTACGGACCTCCAAAGATTTACTCCGGATGTATTCTAGCTCCTTAATATGATTTTATCTAGACTCCCCCCCCCCTTGCCTACTGATTAGATAGTTTTCACAGAGTTTAGAAAGCCATACTATTAATGTAGTTGTCAAAAATGTTTGTTTTTTCAAGTTCAAGCTCTTAGGATTTATACAGCTTTGCACCTCCACTTTGCAGCTCTAGGTTAGGAAAACACAGATAATGAATAAGTCTGTAACAGATACATTACATAATTACATTATTACATTCTTAAATAGATTTGTTAAATTATTAAATTAATCTATTCATAATAATTAAAATAACAAATTACTTTTATTATTAAATCATTACTATATTATTAATTGTTCTATTAATATTTTATTATTAGAAATATTTTAATATAGTATATTGTATTATTAATATATAAATTTTCCCTAGTTAATTATTACTATACTAATTAATTAATATATTAATATCAGTAATGTATTTTCAAATTATTATATTAAATGATTAATTGAAACAGATTAATAGATTGTTTAAATATTATATTACATTATTAAATAGATACTTGCTTATTTTCATTGGCTAAGTAGTGTCAAATGAAAAAAATATGAATTTTAAAAAACAAGTTAAGATTTAAAACACAGCTGGACAGAAATAGATACATAGTTTAAAACCATAAATTATCTAACTGTGAGCTCTAATGCTCTTTATCAGAATGTGGAACAGAAAGGTGACCATATTGAAAACAGTACAGTCTGATCTAACATGAAAGATTTAACTCATGAATATAGTCACTAATTTCAGTTGTGTTTCCCTAATTCAGAGTGAGATTTATGTTGTTTGTACAGCAGAGGCCTGCATGACAAGACCAATGACTATGACAGAAGACCTTCATGTAACAGCTTTGTTCGTGCTCTGCTTCAAAAAAAGCAAAGGTCCAAACAGAGCTGGAGGGCTAATTCCTTTCATATACAAACCATCCCTGCAAAAATTATGCAATGTAATAACCTCATAATGTTCCTTTAATATCTAGATTTCAATTAATAAATCACTTAAAATAAAACACATAAACGGAGCAGCTAACTTCTTAAGGAGACCTGGATATAAGAATATAGTGGTGTACAGATCACCTCTAAATGGAAAGCTTGTGACTGAACTGAACAACAAATATGCAACTTAAGTCCTTTAGATTTTGGTTCAATATAAGGAAATTACACATGTATTAGGGTTACATATTAGGGAAACATGAACTCAGCTTTTTGTAAGTCTTTTCTTTATATTTAACTGAGTTTTACGTACATTTTCTTCCTTGTGAAAGTTACAAGATTTAGTTACCTTTTTAAAAGATTTTGAAGATATGAAATCTAATGATCATTCATGGTTGTCACCTGAATTTTTAATCAAGTAATATTTTGCCTATTTAAAAATATTTTCTCTCTACTTTGGTAAAGCAATTAATCTAGATTACTGTAAATTGACTGCCTGTTAAATTAGCTCAAGAGAATGCATGGGAAAATCCTTCAGGTTAATATCTAGTTGCTCAGCTGTGTTTTAGAAAATGTTTCAAACAATACTCTCCATGATGCAAAACCTCTTCAGCAAGCTAAGCAAGTTTTACCAGTAATTATGTTATTAATCTTCAGCGTGACTTCAGTGATTTTGTGAATTCTACAAGTGTCAAAAAGTATAATTATCTTTATACATTAGCCTCTTAAATTTTGTAAAATACCAAAGTGGAAACAAAGACCTGGCACAGCAGAAGCAAAACTCAGTGTATACAGAATATCAGGAAATGATTTACTCTCTAGATTTCCAGAGGTAGAGAAGGAGATCTAACATGACAGCTAACATTGCAGTTTTAAAACTCAAACATATTCAAAATGCAGTCAGGCCATTAGGAGTAATATACCAAGAAGAGTGATAAATTAGCATGGAGATTTTGATACTTTTGAAGCAAAGGCAGTGAATCTCCACCAAGTACTTTGTTACCTTCCCAATTTTCAAGGAAATTGTTGCTCTAAAAGACAGCTGCATATAACCCTAAAATTTTCTAAACCCATTTTCTATCTGTTCGCAATCGTTTACTCTGCAGAGACAGACAATTTTTCCTTGTCTAATTTAGAGGAGGAAAACAGTCCTGTAATACAGATTACAGATTAGTGCCTCTTGGCCTGGTGAGAGTGTTATAAAGCATTTTATGCAGTGAAGAATAAGGGTGAAAGATACTGAAAGTATCCGAACTCAAGATATTTCCATTTTCTTCCACACAGCAGTAATTTGAACCAGCAGTAGCACATGTATGAGTGTACTGTAACGAAGGTGAGGATTCTTGGATATGCATTGAGACTAACAGCATCTGCCATGAACATTACTTAATTCTCACATTAGTTGGGAAAAAAAAAAAAAGAGCAAAATTATTTTAGATGATATAAGGAAAGCGTTTTATCTACATCCTGTAATTTTCTAGCTTTCAAAATAAGCTTGTGCTTCAGCATATGAAAATGCAGAGGCAAAGCATCAAGTGCATAACCTTCACCCTCCCATGACATGTCCACAAGTTTGAATAATGATAACATATCAGATCTCTGAAATTTATCAGCTCTACATGTGCCCACATGTTCTGCATTCTACACATCTACAGGAAGAATGCAAAAGGTGTCAAAAAACAGGGCCAAACTTGCCCAAGCATAGAATCTCAACTGATTAGATAAATCCTCCCCAAAATGGACAACACTTCTGCAAAAGGAAACGCAAGAGAAGTTCTTACAAGTGTGTAGCAATTTCATTAACTCTCCAAGGAATAAGCGGATAAGCACTTTCTTCCTAAGAAAATATTTATAGAGACTATAAGTGTAAAAATAAATAACAACATTCCCCAAACAATCAAACTAATCCTGTGGTCACATAAAACATTTTCCAGATTTTATCACCTGGGTTTTATTATTTTTTCAGAATATAAGTGCTGCATTTTTCTTCTCAATTTTACCTGGAAATAGTATTTTGTGAGGTCATATCAAATCAAGTAAGACTGTGAAGTTCAGTCTTACAAGTAAGCTGGCAGTGCTTGCCAAGAGCTATACAGAACACTATGGAAAGTGATGTCAATCTGAATTTCTAAATGTAACTCACTGAAGAATGAGTACACATTGTGAGATCTGACACAGGGAAGTGCGGTTAACAAACTACTTAACACTGATGGTTTAACAGCACCAATATTCTCTAAGGCATCTTAGTTCCCCTGCTGAAATAATGGTGTCTTTATGCACTAGATTCTAAGTAAATTGCTGCTGTGATTCAGACGTGAGGCTACACATTGCAGACATTTCCCTATCTCTTCAAAATGTCTCGACAAGTGAAAATTAAGCAGATTCTCTAAAAAAAACCATGCAATGCTCTCAAAACCAAGAATGCAGCCTTGCAAGTAGGTTGCTGATTTCATTATTGCCCAAAGGATATGTTAAGAACGTAGGAAGGCCTCTGCTGAGTTGCACTGCCAGCATTACTCTTTCATGAAGAAATATCAAAGAAGAAACTAGGGACCAATGGAGAGAGTGGTTTACTGACAATTTCTTACCAGGAAAACTACTTCAAAGAAAGTCAGTGGAGTTACATCAGCTGAGATAGAAAGAGAAGCCTTTTGCACTTTATACTTCCTTATACACTACCTCACTGAATGTAGTGTATTTACCATGGGCACACTGGCCACTGATATTAAACAATTCTAGTTTCAAATATCTGGAGATCTTCACACTTATAATGCCCTGTAAAAAGTTTGCTCAGGCTTGAAATCATTTGAAAATTTAAAATTGAAATGATATAAATATCTCTTAGGATATCTAATATCAGGAAAGTTTCCTGTCACCTTGTTTATGATTAATTTTAATACATTTCTAAAGAGAAGCAATATTTTTCTAGGTTCAACTGGCAAATATCATTGAAATAAAGCAATCTTACAGCCTTATTTTATTTTTTACCCAGTTCTCTTATTTGCATTTCTGTATCTTAGGAAGCATTTTTTTTCCTATCACTCATACCTGCAAAAGAGTCTAACTTGACCATAACCATTTTCTCCTCCTAGAACAGATAATATTGTTGCTCAACCCGAAGCCATCTTTTAACATATAAAGTTTGAATTACTCTATTTACATTAAAAAGTGCATGGAATATAATAACAGCAGTCATTCAAGAAATTAAAAGAAAATAATTATGCTAATTCAAAAGTAATAGCGCCGTTTGAAAAAAAATTTAGTCTGTTGCTAACTGTGAGAACCTATAAGACTGGAACATTAAACAGCACCTTGGCTCATAGCAACTTCTATATTAGGCAGAAATAATATGGCCTCAAAAATTTTACACATTTACTAAAACTATCTCTATTTATATTCACAATACTGTAACCCAGAAATTCTGCAAGGTGTGAGATGACATTATTAATGTGCCATTTCAGCTGATATTAGAAGATCCTTCGCTGCCTTTGGCCCTTGCCTTTCTCTTGCTCCCCTTTCTGTACGTGGCTGTGATCCAAGCAGGGGCAGAAGTACAAACATAACGAAGGCTTTATTTTGGTACTCCTACGCAAGGGCAGAAAAAGGATTAGTACTATCTAGGACTATTCATCCACAAAAATGACAACATATTTTCTCTTCCCCCAGTATCAGCCCTAGAGTATTAGCATAAGCAATACAGATATTAGCTCTAAGACCATCGAGGTGGTCTTGCGTTCAGAATGCTCTTGGCCCTAAAGATCCTCATCCAGCTGCTGGGAGGGAAAAGGGGCACGAGTTGCACAGACATCTGTAATGCTGGTATGCTGCAGCATTTTATTTTAACATCCTGTATATTCTGGCCTTAATTTTAGCTCATTGCTGGACAATTATACAAGAAAGAATTTGATGAAGCAGGAACCCGGAACATGCAACCAAATTTCCAGGCAAAGCAGGTTTTCCATTTTCTCCTTGCAGCTCAAGAGCCCCTTCTACTTTAACCTGGTCATCACACACCACAAGATGAAGAATATTACAGCATAGACAGATGACCTTCTACTGCAGTGTTTACTCTAGGATCTCCCAGCAAGTTCCTATTGCCAAAACAACCACAAATAATAGAGGACCTTGACTTCTTCAGGTTATATATCAAATCACCTGATATGGCATCTTTACTGTATTGTTTTTTTCTTTAGTATAAATCACATAGTACATTTTTACGGACTAAGAAGCTGAGCAGAAAGAGAAGCAGAGCTGGAGAAAGTTATAGAATTCATGACTAAACGGATAAAACGCACAGTTTCCTTTTGAGCAAGTCAGAGAAAAGGCATGTCTCTCTTGCTTCCTCTCCTCTTTTCTCATACAGAAAAATAATTTATTTGCAGGATGCAAGTATCTCTTCTCTTTGCATAAAAACTAAAGGTGATTTGAGGAGTTGAAGGACCTTGCAAGTAAAAAGAATCATACTTAACAAAGTAAAGATAATAACAGACTAAGTTGGACAGGGTGACAAAGGAGCAGAACTGCCACTGGCATTGTAAGGTCTGCAGACAGCTGTTCCCATGCAATCTCCAGGAGTCAGTGGGACACAGCACTGCAGGTGCTTGTCCTGGTCAAGACCCAGGCTGTTAGGATGGCTTCACTTCCTGGTAGCAACCCTTGCAGACCTGGGACAATTGTGGTTCAGGGTGGAGGCAGCCGGAGCAATCCCCAGAGCTCTGTTCTGCCACAGTCTGTACGTAACTGCAGCGTCAGTGCCAGGTCACATACAAGGGCACCGCACTACAGGCTTTATGTTCTCTGAGCTGCCTGTCATTTTGATTTTTAACAAAGTATTTTCCTGTTCAGTCTCTCAGAGGAGAAGTGTTTGAAGGAGAATAAAGAAATTTCAAACAAAAAAAGGTTTAATGAAGTCTGGAAATAACACATGAAACTGCTTGTCTCAAAGGCAAACTCATACAACACACTGGGGCTGTACTGCATATCCATGGTCGCAACCACATCCTCAATACAGATTTCTTCACACTGAAGATATAGGTATGCAACCCACTTTCAGATCTTCTGGCCCGTGCCCAAGTAACCAAAGGTGCACTTTTTCGTTATTTAAGTGTTTTATTTTTCTGCTTTTGCCCTTTATCATCACAGCATGCTATGATCCCAGAGATGTCAAAGTAATTGCTGGTATCTAAAAGTCTTTTTGGCTTCCGAGCATGAAGTTTATGATTCTGCCATCATATTGCAACTTGTACACCTATTATTATAACTTTTCGGAAACCAATTCATGGTATTAGTAAGAAGCATAAGAATAATAGGTAGTGTTTCCCAAAAATAACAGTCAATATTGGTATTCAGTTTACTGGTGGGAAGACAGGCTGCAGACAGAAATCTAGAGCATTATAGACTGAAGGAAATGCCTTGACTGCACTGATGGGTTAAATTCACATTGTTAGGATATGGAAAGAGTAAAATATCTCTTCCACTTTGTATTAGGAAGCAATTAAATTGAAGGCATGCAGCTGAATGCAGCTCTGAGAACCAGAGGATATACTCCCTTCTACATCTCACTATTTCACAGGAGAGGATGCAATGCCCATTTGAACAAAACAGCTCTAATACAGCTTTTTATATAGGAATTTCTTACCTAGACTTGTTTAACCCAGGCACTAATTTGCCCGATTAAGTCTTATGTGAACAGCTTCTAATCAATAAGCAATATTCTAAGTGCACCTGACTGAAACCAAAGGGAGGCAGTACAACTTCTTCTTTCATCTCAATAGAAGCAGGCCATTTTCGAGCAGAAATTCTGCTTCTAAAACAGGCTCTGATGAAAGGTCAATGCCAAAATCATGCTCTAGTGATGGTCATATAACTTTCTCTAGAAATGCTATTATTTCTGCCAAGTCTAATGAAACAGCAGACAAATGCTCCAGTTTGCACTTCCCAGGACAGTGCACTACATTTCACATACAGGAAAAGAACTTGGGAGCACATGTGCAACCGCACCATGCAGTGACATCTGCCTTAACACTCATCTGTTGTCAATTATATAACATAATAAAACAGAGATAAAGTCTTAATGATCTTGTTTTACTTTCTATGAGTTCAGCAGTAATTTTTTAATTGACATTAGCGGGCATACAACTGAGGATAAAAGCTTATTTCAAGCCTCAAAATAGCTGCTGGCTGATGTGGAAGAAAGATGAATTGTTTGAAGAGGCATTGTCTTGTGGTGATTAATTGGCATATGACAGGCATAAAGGGAATAAGGTAACACAGTATATGATTACATACGCTGATGATTTACAGTGAAGAGTATTAGCTACATAATGTTGCTTTTCAATGCCACTTCTGCTTTAACCAGAACATTACCTGACTCATATAGTGAGCTACCCAGTATCAATCAGACAATCATAGAATGGTTTGGGTTGGAAGGAACCTTAGAGATCACCTAGTTCCAACCCCCTGCTATAGGCAGGAACACCTTCCACTAGATGAGATTGCTCGAAGCCCTGTCCAATCTGGCTTTCCACCCAGTATCCTTACAGACTTTGAATGCTATAGTAGGTATATTTATCCACTGGGATTAAACAGGGATGCTTTAAATTTAAAATAGATTCAAATCTGTGGGCAATCTAGACACAAATTTAGACCTGCAACTGCTGCTTCATTGACAATTTACTCTGAAGTGCCATATACTAGTTTTGTTGAAGTTAACGGAAATTTTCAATTAATTTATAAGACCTGAATTTGTCTGCCATGTGTTGTTCTATAACCTAATGATGCAAATATACTAACTAGTATATTACCTAACCTAAGTTATAACCTACTAAATGTGCTTGGAAAGATGAGGATGGACAGACATTTTGATGCCTATTTGGTGACTGCTTTAAACCATTGTGGGAAAACAGTGTCATTCCTCTTGTTTCAAAGATGTTCTATGGAGCTAAATGTTAAGAAGTTAAGATTTTTGGTGGGGTTTCTTCATTTGAAAAGAAAAAAACCGAACTTTCACTATCTGATGTTTTGAGTCAGGCTTGTAATGCTGCTTAAACACCGTCTACAGAC
The DNA here is from genome assembly GCF_963264785.1 of Psittacula echo. NCBI lineage: Eukaryota > Metazoa > Chordata > Aves > Psittaciformes > Psittacidae > Psittacula > Psittacula echo. The sequence goes on along the minus strand of NC_137737.1, from coordinate 39,964,133 downwards.
CCACCAAAGTTTCAATTATCACTTTTTCTGCTGTGGCTGACTTCTATTTGCACACAATTGTTAAGCCTTGTCCAACCACCACTTTATCAAGAGGATTCACAGAATTTCACATTAAAGGAAATGTGATAATCTGTCTGATTTTATTTTATTCTACCTTTTACAAACAGGAACTAGACATTATAGAATGAGAAGGAACTTCCCCTCACATCTAGCACATTTTCAAATCTTTGACACTTTTGGCTTTTTTGATCACTTTGAATTTTCTTCTCCAAATTCCAGTGGATGGGACATTTCTAATTTGGCAGCATCAGAAATTGAAGTGCTCATTATTTAAAGGAGGAGCAGCATAAAAGCAAGTTTACCTACCAAAATACCCTGACTTAGAGATCACAGACTTAGAAGATAATTCAGTTTACATCCATTTGATTTTTGGCAACTTAACACAGCGAGCTAAAAAAAGGTAACAATCAGATCCAGTTTCAGTATAAGTTTCCCCAAGCCCAATCAAAACAATTGCAGTTTTATCCACCATATACCAAATATAAAAGCAATTAATGGACAGTTAATAAAATGCTATCTCTCCACTTTATGCTGTCACTGGTTAGATTTGGACAGAATGATTCATATTTTAGGAAGAGAATTAGCATTTCTTTTTCACACTGCCTTCAGTTAATTTTATTCAATGAGTATTAAATCTCCGTAGTGCTATCCAAATTACTGTTGTAAGTACCAGCACTTACATCTCTCTAAGTCTAACCTTGCATAATCCCAGAAGATATGCAGATGGCATTGCAGTTAGACATGCATGAGTCTTTGAGCTCAGGATGGAGCTGCTGCCAGCTGTACTAGTTAACTCTGAACATTACAGAGGAGTTAGCATCCTCCATGAGGCCTTTTACATTATTAAATATTTATCATAATGGTGATTACGTAACTGACTAATACTGGCTTTTTCCTACCACTACAACAGTTTGTGGCAACCTTCCTTTTAGAAAATTAATTCTAAGGATACACATGACTGTGGAATATACGCCCAAAACATATATTAAAAAAAAAAAAAAAAAAAAAAAAGACAGGAATGACAGATTCAGTTGTGATAGCCTGAAACAGTATGCTCATAATCAGTTCGCTCTTCTGATGTTGGTTTTTAAGTGCTGCCACTATCCTTTAAAAATCTGGTTGAGTGAGTGCAGATTTTAGGCATACTGTCTTCATCTTGACAATAATCTTTTGGATTTAGCAATACCTGCATTTAGTATTTCTGCTTTGCACAGCACTGCAGCCCACAGAAACATTAAACTATGCATTCTCAACAGATTACAGCTGTTATGAATGCAAACATTGCATTTTCTCTGCAATATGGAATGCTGCAAACACCTTCCTTTACACTACAGTTATACCAACAGGCAATATTGACGTAAGCTATTTATAATCATATAATTTAAAAAACCCCAACCATTTGGACATTTACAAGCATTAATCCTTTCATGATGCTGACTCTTTATAAATATCATGTCAGACTGATCTTTGTCTTCAAGGATCTCGGTGAGAAATTGGCCAAATTAGGTACATATCAGATGAGGTATATCAGTGGCTCAATTTTCAGTGCTCAATTCCAGCTGACTGAAATCAAAGACTCACTTACAAAAATGCTTCTGAAAGTCTCAGTATGCCTGCTTGCATCTTCTGACACTTCTGCCTTTGAAAACATGACCCTTAATGATTGTTGGAGTATCTAAAACCTTTCCTCAGATGCTGGTTTGAGGAACACAGTCAGGGTGCTCCACACTCCTCTCTCCTATAACTTGACCAGTACATGGATCTCAATACAGGAATAAGGCATGAAAGCCTTCTTAATCTCAGCACCTTGCTCACGCATGCTATGAGGAAGTCCATTTTTGAGCATGCCTTCCCACATACTTTTGTATGTCGTGTGTGTGTGTCTGAAGACTACGAGAAAGACAAAAAGAATAATTTGTATAAGACATTATAATCATATTAGTCACGTTTCTGAAAGGCACTTGGATACTCCAAGAGGCATGGAATGAAAACAGAAGAATGGCTTTGAAGTGTGCAACAGCCTCTTGGCATGAATAAAAGAGTTTAATCCTCAAGTAAGCTAAACCTGTTGTAATTTTGGTAGAACAAATATGTCTAGTTGAGTGCATAATAAAAATAAAGATGGCCCAAAGGTATCATTCTGTCACTTTATCTTGTTCACTAATGTAAAAAACTTAATACCTCCATGAGTCACAAGCCCCCTCATAAACTGATCATATTGAAAGTAGTTCAGTAGTTTGGTCTTATTAATGTAGCAGAAAGCTATCCAAAACCACCTTCCGTATTTCTTCTAAACTCTCACTTAAATACATTCATAAGTACTATATATGTACTTATGCTTGTGCCAACACTATTCACAGAATCACAGAATATCAGGAATTGGAAGGGACCTGAAAAGATCATCTAGTCCAATCCCCCTGCCGGAGGAGGAACACCTAGATAAGGTCACACAGGAAGGCGTCCAGGCGGGTTTTGAATGTCTCCAGAGAAGGAGACTCCACAACCTCCCTGGGCAGCCTGTTCCAGTGTTCTGTCACCCTCACTGAGAAGAAGTTTCTTCTCAAGTTTAAGTGGAACCTCTTGTGTTCCAGTTTAAGCCCACTACCCCTTGTCTTACCATTGGTTGTCACCGAGAAGAGCCTGGCTCCATCCTCGTGACACTCACCCTTTATACATTTATAAACGTTAATGAGGTCACGCCTCAGTCTCCTCTTTTCCAAACTAAAGAGACCCAGCTCCCTCAGCCTTTCCTCCTAAGGGAGATGCTCCACTCCCTTAATCATCTTAGTTGCCCTGCGTTGGACTCTCTCCAGCAGGTCCCTGTCCTTCTTGAACTGAGGGGCCCAGAACTGGACACAATATTCCAGATGCGGTCTCACCAGGGCAGAGTAGAGGGGAAGGAGGACCTCTCTCGACCTACTGACCACCCCCCTTCTGATACACCCCAGGATGCCATTGGCCTTCCTGGCCACAAGGGTACAGTGCTGGCTCATGGTCATCCTCCTATCCACCAGGACCCCCAGGTCCCTTTCCCCTTCACTGCTCTCTAATAGGTTATTCCCCAACCTATATTGGAACCTAGGGTTGTTCCTGCCCAGATGCAGGACTCTACACTTCCCCTTGTTATATTTCATCACATTTTTCACAGCCCAACTCTCCAGCCTGTCCAGGTCTTGCTGGATGGCAGTTTAAATAGGTCTTCTCTATGTTATTTACACTGCTAATCATGCATGAAGATCAGACAGCTCAGCTTCATTTTAGAAGGGTAAATAAGCCAAGACCTCTTAGTTTTCTGTCTTTCAACAATTCACTATTTCATTTTGCTTTTCCTTCAGTTCCCATCCCAGGTTTAGTTAATCCCTCCAGAAGACCAAAGCTCTGCACAGCACTGCAGAAAGCAAGTCTTACCAGTTCTCTCTACAATGTAATTATTTTCCATTTACCAGAAGTGCCTCAAATACCACACGTTATGATCACATTACCACTGAAGCATATTTATTTCTTTGACCCTTCTGAACTTTCGTTCATGAACCGTGGCAGATTTAACGGTTTCTGTTCTAAGCTTCCTGGTTTACTCACAAACCAAACTGGGCTTTCTATCCCAGTGAGATGGCATTGCTGTGTTTTCAAATCAAGTCAAGAATGTCAGGCTCTGAAAGCTCTGATAATTCTGCACTAACTTTTTGCTCAGAATTGATAGGGAAAACCACATCTTTGTTTAATTTCCACAACACAGTGTGGTGAACATGTGTCTTACAATGGCTCTGAATCATGATGCTACCATCATTTCTCAGACTGTCCATTAAATTTGTTTAAGACTTTACTCATTTTTCAGATATTGAAATGATCAGTGATGTATAACCTCAACTTCAGATCACAAGCAGTTAAAAGCTTAAACACTACCTGGCAGACCTGGTTCTTTGAGCAATTCATCTGGCTAATTAGAAATAAATTTGCTTTTAATTTACATGTACTAGAATGAGACAGGACATATCAGAATACATTACAATCCTCACTACTATCAGCCAGCATTGTTCAGTCCCAAAACAACCGAAGGCTTTAAGGATGGGAGGACTATTCAAAGAGATTATACGCTGTATTCCTACATGTTAAATAATTCATCGGAATTATTTCTACATATATTAACAGCTCTTTTCTCCATTGCACAAGTCCCAAAGATCATTTTATAAGAACATGAAGTGATTCAGATGTCCTTACTAAATTTTTCAGGGTTTTGTTAGATTTTTTTTTTTAACACCACCTTCAGAATGGCCACAAAAAAGACAGTTGTAAGAGTTAATAGCAGTCTACTTGAGCAAGTGAAAGGGCCTCATGCTGCACAAATCCAGATTTGTTGGATGTCTGAAGTCCATCTTTTCAGAAAAAAAAAAAGGTCACAAATCATTTTTATTGTTGCCTACTCCTCCAAGAATACAAGCTATCAACATAATTCACTCCACAAGAAGAGTTTAATACACTTAAAAGAGCAAAGCACTACATTTCTCAGACGGCTGGAACTAAGCCAAAGCAAAGAAAACACAAATTGTGTTTCCAGTGTTCAAAAGCACTATTAGATTAGCAGGGCTGATACAGGAAACTAGCCGTTCTGACAGGTTTGTCTTATCTAATATTTCCTGAACAAAGTGCAGTGCTCTTATTCTTTGATGATTCCTGAACACTGTGCTTAAGCTATTAAACTAAGACAAAAACTGTCTGGGACAAAGGCGATGTTTAGTATTTATGAACAAGATTGTTTAACATGTTACATGTTGAAGAGCTGAAATTAAGGGAGCTCAAGCGATGAGTTCTTCTAGTAAGTGCTGCCTCTCTCAAGATACGACCTCTTCCCAGAGATACTGCCCCATCTCTTTCTAGAAATGGCCCTTCTGCAGTTTATTCACATGTAAGTTACAACACACTTTGTTCATATGTCACAACTCTAATTCAGATCCCTATCACGTATCCCAGTAGACAGGCCTGGACTCTTCCACCTGGCTTTGATATAAGGTCCCTCACGATCAGATTCTTCTTGGCCTGAATCAGAAAAAATTCTGGATTGCTACTCCTGAAGATAAGACAGACCCTGCAGATACTGTACTTGAGAGAAGAAAAAAAAAAAAAAAATTCTCTCTGGAATACAAAGATTTTTAGAGGTACTTAAAAGTGTTTCACCAATATAATATCTTGGTTATTTACTGGATTATATGGATTAAAAAGTAAGTGGCCTAGGTAGTTTGGTCCAGAACTCAGACATATTTAGAAGATTCAGTGTTCGGTATCCCTAACTCCTACTGAAAAGCAGGTGTTCAATGATTCAGGCTGTAAGATCTTATTCAAATATTGCTCATTGAGAGTATAGCTGAGATAAAGTCAAAGAATCATTGCAACAGTTTTTTAGCAATTTTTCAGAAAAACATTTCCAGAAATTTTGGCTCCCTCTCCTTTCTCCTGAGTTAAGAGGCACTTCTAAGCTTTGTCTCTCTTTCAATCCTAAGCCTCATGATTTTGTTAGTCCACCTGGATGGAGGTTGACGTTTCCCCATTATTAGCACTCCCACTACTCTCATGCGGCTCCCCATTTCTCTGGGTGACATCTTGTTTCTGAAACTGTACTATGTCTTTTCTGTTTTCTTCCTAACAGCTTGTTCTTCAACTCTAACTGATCCTGCAAATAATATCAAGCAAGTAAATTAACACTAAATAGCAGTGATACAACCAGGGCAACAAAAAGATATATTTTGCTATTGAGAATGCATTTCTTATAGCAGAGGTGAACACTGTCTCCTGTAAGTTCCGAGACTGCAGCTGAGAAAGATGGCAGCATATCAAATATATGTAATGAATTTATTAAAAGTAGGGTTCCCATATACTGATATAAAATTAGGATGGAAACACTTGTTTCTAACTCTTGGCAGGGTTGATCTCACTGTCTTTCTGTCACTTCATTCACTAAAAGTCCATGAGTCTGTGCCCCTTATTCCATAGTTGACTTGCTACATACAAATATAAGTAATTTCTGACTTTTCCTTTTAGGTAAATTGAACTGTTTTTAAAAAAAAGCATTATTAAACATAATAATTCTTTGTTGCTAACATCAAAATGTAAGTACCGGACATACATACAGATGATTGAGTCATGGAAACATAACTATACATAAAAGTAGTCACCCTTTCCTCTTTCAGAGGGCTTGGTTTAGCTGTGATTTAAATGCAGTCATCCTCACATGTAAACAGCTCGGCTGGTGTCATCCTCCAGTGAAGTCTCTGACCATGGTGGACTGATAAGATGGCTGTCCCTGCCTGCCATTTATATGGCACCACTCCTGCCATGTTTTCTTTTCATCCATCTTGCTCCCTCTTTCACAGCCTATTATTTATTTTCTGTTTATTCTCTTTCCCTCCTTGTCACATATTTCCACTTTTCATTATTTTTTTTTCTAGTGTTTGTATTGTTCTGGTTCATTTTTGCTACTAAGGAACAAGAATGCTTCTTGGCATGGGATCCTCCTGATAACTTCAACAAGCCACACTGGAAATTTTTTTTTGAACTAAAACCTGAGTGTGCCTGGTGGAAAAAGAAACTCAAAAAAAAAAGAAGTACTGGTCTCGCTTCTTCTGTTACTTCTTCACAAAAGGAAGAGGTCTTTTCCTGTCCAGCTGGAATAAAAGGTGACTGCTAAAGGACAATACAGGCATAAGTTGTGGAAATTATTGAGGCAACTAAGACAGGATAAGGCAATGGATTAATGTGAAAAAAGACTGCATAGGATTAAGTAACTTAATCTCCAAGCTTTGATCCACTCTGAAACAAGCAATTTGCTTTTAAAAAAATCTTTCATAATTTCAAATACTTGTTCTCATTTTAGGAAGGGTCATTATGATTCTTTTTTTTCTTAGATACTAGACATACCACAAACACGCTTACATGCACACACAGGCACCCACCCACTGAGTACCTCAGGCTGTGGAGAAGTGATGAACACTCCCACTCTCAACAACACTTTGTCTTTACCTAAGAAAATATGAAGTACACTGCATACAGCTTAGGCAAAGCTTTAATTTAGCTTGTCAAGTACCATTTAACAAGATTTAATTAGCTGTAAAATATGTAAAGAATATGAGAAAAATATTGAAAAAAAAAAAGTAGGATTAATTATTTCAGCAGGTTCTGGAAACATGCTTTGACCATTTCCACTCCACCCCAACCGTGAAAGTAATGAGGGGGAAAAAAAATGAAACCAGTTACTGCCACAGCAAAGACCACTCCATGACCATAGATTAAAGCTGTGCTCATCATTATGCCCTTTAAGCCAATTCTTTTTTTCTCCCAATAGGACTTAACAATGTGTGACAGTGCACGAATATGGAATATTCTTAAAAATTCAAGCATGTTTTATTTGTGCTAAAAAATTCAGATCATTGATGTTAAAAGCTTTACTATATATGGTTGATAAAGTATTTACATAGTGCATGCTTAGAACAAAAATATTAATTGTCTCATCCTCATTTTACAAGGAGTATAAATGATAGCACAAATCTGATTAAATGTTATACAAGTTCTCTGATCAAATACAGATAAGGAATACATTCTGATTTTGCAATACGTGTTGTTGATCCACATCATGTAATAATTCTAAAAACATTGGTTTGAGGAGTAAGCAACAAGTCAACAAGCTTCTCTGAACTGAGAAAGAGAGGCCAAACATATCAAATTTGTTGCTAACAGCTACTTATCACTGTTAAATTAGCTACTAAGGAACCCAACATGTGAAAGGTCCTGCTCCATAAACCTAAATGGCACCTGCCACCAAGAAGTCAGGCTTCTCAAGTATAAACATGGCTCTAGGATTTGCTGAAGTTGTTAAATGACTTTGGTGTAAACCTCTGGAGCATGATAATTACAGAGATAACATTAAGCTTGACTTGTGATGGAGGATGCTAGAAAACTCCCCAGTGAATCTTGCTGTAAACCACAGCTTTAGAGTACAGTGTAATACATAAATATCACAATATTACTATTGCAAACCTCAGGTCATTTAAGTACAGGCAGGTTTTTTTTCAAGGGAAAATGGGATGGAGGGATGTTTCTGTCATCAGGAACTAAAATAAGCTCCTGATTCAAATTAATATCTGCAAAATAATAAATTCTAACAAGTAAAGTAAATAGCTAAAAATACTTCTGTATTTTCTGAAGCGTTCAGAAAAACGTGGGGTTTTTTTGTCAGATGCAATATATATTTTATAAAACAAATTTTTAGATTTCAGCCATATATATAAAGGGAGAAGTGGGAAAGGAGAGAACAGGAAAAGGTGAAAGGGAAAGGAAGAGGGAGAGGTGAAGAGACGGGGAGAGAGAATCTTTGCATCTAGATCAGCTCTTAAAGTAAAATATTTTCATTCTGATTTTTGAAATAGGAGGAGCCTGACAGGCAACTGAAGCATCCTTTCCTTGTAATTTCAAGGATTAACTAATTAGCTAGATGTAGGAAATCAGGAAACAGTATATGTCCCACTGGCACAAAGGTTTCTTGTTACTACATTACAAAATGTGAAAATGGATCTCTGTAATGCTACCATGTTTAACAAGAATCACAGATCATCTGCAATTAAATGCAGGTCACATAAGATAACACATTTGATGCTGCCAACATCAGTGGGGTGCAAGCATGATATTGATTAAATGCTGGTCACATAAAATAACCTCTGGATTCTAAAAACCATGGAATAGGTTTGCATTTCAAGTGCACATGCATAAATAAATACACATATTCAAATTATAATTGCTGGGGATTAATTAGCAAGAAATTCTTCTGTTCTTTAACAAGGCTTAGAAGGTTGCAAACCAGGCATAAATGTGACAAGAAACGTCTCACGAATTCAGGACCTTTACTAGGGTGCAGGAGCAATGATGCTGCTCCTCACATGCAGGAGTGCTGCTGGAGGAAGCTCTGTAGTTCATCCCACAGCATTCACAATTTAAGATATTCCTACGTTTCAACAGCATATGTTCTCTACACATCACACCATCTTTATTGAACATTTGGGGGATTTTCTTATAAGAAAATAAATAAGAGGACCATTTCCCTCCGTTTTTCCTCTCAATTACTTGAAGTGCTGTTAGTAACTAAAAATAAGCAGGTCATAGCACTGCTGCATGATCTGAACCTGCTGAGGAATAGCAAGGCAGGAGAATAACTGCTTCCTGCAGCAAACACCAAACAGAATTGGGTGCCAAAAATATAGCTCCTCACATCAGCTGCTGTGGTCTTTGGAACCAATAGCTGAGAAATACCTAGTCTTTCACATGAGTGGGCTGAGAATGAAACATTATCAACTTCTACTGGAGCTGTTTTCAGAATGGTTGCTCATGGTACACCATAAAAACCCGACAGTCTAAGAAATCAAGTAAAATCAAATTTCCACATTTCCTTGCATTTAAAAAAATATTCTGCTTCAAAGCTCTGACAGCTCAAGCTACTTTTTCTAACATATTAAATGCCAGGTGCCATATCAAGGTATCAGCAAGTTTGTAAAATCCTGTTTGTGTATAATGAAAACAGCCTTTATATATCAGTTTAACAGCTAAAGGCACTTTTACTTTTTCCTGATAAAGTCATGCTCATATACTGAATACACACATACTGCAGTCTTTCTCAGCCTAATAATGGAAGCTTGCCTAGCTGAACCTTACCTGATGTTTTTCATTCACAGGTACACTAGACCTCTGAAGTCTTTTCCTCTGAATTCTTATTTCTCCTTCCATTACCTACTTTTTAAACATGAGATTTTGGGAATTCTATTACACATATGCCTACCTGATGTCTGGCCTTCTGCTAAAGTTATCTGTTCATTCCTACTATTGCATATCTGCCTCTTTTCGGAGGCATAAGAAACAAGCATGTTACATTATTCGTTGCCACTATGAAAAGACTAACCTTAAATATTTCAGCACAATGCCACAAATGAATGTATTTTTTGAAGGTTTCTTAAAAGAATTGACATTATCAGAAGATGAATTTTGGCTTAACAAAATCCAGGTTTTGTTAAGCAGGTTTGTTAAGAATACTAGCAAGCATATTGGCAAAACATAAAATTCCGTTAGATGCCAACAATTTAGTCCTTTGACTAAATCTAGCAAAAGGCACCACATTATTGAATTTATTTGAATTATAAATACAATACAAATACATATCAATTAATTTGGATCCAGTCCTAGCATGAACTTGAATTTCCACATCTACTTGATACTAATTTACAGACCAGCTGTTAAAGGAATGAAGCAAAATCTTCCTCTGACCCACTTCAGTCCCTTAGAGAAAAAAGTCTTCAACAATCCCACTTCTGAGGTATAAATTGGAGATGAAGTATTTAACATGTGTTATCACTTTAAAGAAAATATAAAACTTTAAATTAACACAAAAAAACCAAGATTAACTAACAATTAAAGCAGAAACCTTATGCTCCAAGGACTACTCCCTGCAAAGGCTTGTGCAGATGCTTTGCTTCACACATGAAATAGACTCATTAAAATTAATGGGACAATTCACTGTATGTCAGAGTGTGCAGATTGAAATCAAAATTATTAGAATCACCAAATTTAATCAGAAGTTAAATCAGTAAGTAGAAGAGTTTCACTTAAATTTTTGAGTTTGATCTTGTTTTTCATTTGTAAGGTTTTTTACTTTTAAAACAAGCTGAGTGGTTTTGGCTGGTATAATTTTTCATCTTTTCTTGCAATCAAGGAACATTAGACACAATATACGCACAAACAGTGACCAACATAATTGTGTCACTTAGTACAAATTTAATCAAATTCTTGATTTTTACTCTTTATTAAGTATGAAAATAGTGACTGGAGTATTTCTTACTAACAAGATGATGGTTAAATTTTATTCTTTATTTGGGTCTCTGCATATGGATGGAAAATTGTATCTCAGTTTAAGCTAACCAGAAAATACTAAACTAATTTAGTCGGGGAGTAATCTCACTTAACTTCATTCATCTGAAAGTTAAGCACTTAGTCTCAGCCTGCAACTGATGTTGTTTCAAGTCATATAAGGTAAGAGGCAACTTTAGTGAGTGATTCCTCTTTTTAATCATGAGATGATTTGCAAATCTGTACTGGCTACCTTCTCCCACTGAATAAAAAGGAAGGCAAACTTTCTGCTTGGAATTCAACAGTAAATGCCAGGTGGAATGATTCTCACTCAAATTATTTAATCTAAACACTTAAAAGCACTAGAGACATTTAAAAAAAAAAAAAAAAAGAAAAAAATCCTACCTAAACTTAAACTGTTAAATAATTTCAAATGCAAAGGATGTATTATCTGTATTTTACATTTTAAATGGGTTGACTTTGGTTAACCCAGTCTTTAAAATTTTAGAACTAGCAAGCAGTGCCCTCTCTTATATTGCATTTTAACCAGACTCAAAATTAAGACCAACTTTCAGTCTTTTCTAATTTCAAATTTTTCTTAAATTTGAGGGAACAGCTTGCTGAACAGAATTCACTGAATAAAGTGAAATTAAATACTTCTCATGAAGATTAGGATATTTCTATCAGCAATTGATTTTACACTTCAGTAAATTTATATTTCAGGTGATCAACCAATAATTTCCAGTGGTTCACTCAGAAGGCTTTCTAAAAAATATCTACCTCAAACACAGTACGCTTACTGTGTTGTTATTTTTCTTTTTCTTTTTTTTCTTTTGTGCTGGGAATTGGCTCTAGGCAAAACAAATGTTCAGAAAGTACTCATGCATAGGATGATATCAGCTAATTATAATTTTATGGTTTGTCATTATGAGAATGTAAGCCAGAGTTAAAACAATCATTTTGCAACCTTCACTATACAATGTTTCATCCAGAAAACACATATTTCTTCAAATTTTTTACATGTTTCTTGAGGAAAACAGTATTAGAGCCAAACAAAAACAACAGAAACATAGTAGATTTCTTGTAGACTGTACAAAGAAATAAAAAAAAAAAAAGCATGTCTTTCATATCTATTTCAGAACTTTAAAACTAACAAATAAAGAAGTGTTTGTTAGTAATTGCTTATTATATTTTCTATGCCTGATGAAAATACTATAGAAGAGGGGAAAAAACCAAACCAACAAACAACAAAACAACAAACACAAAGAGAGATTGAGAGTTCTTCCTGCTGGTGCTTCTATTAAGTAGAAAATCACATCTCTCCTGTGCCTGAGGTGTTCTGCTAACAATGTGCTGCTATAGACAATAAAGAGCTGTTTGGGTGCTTGTTCTTTTCACAGCAAATTTACAGCTAAAAGGAAACCCAGACTTATTAAAAGCACATACCACGATCACCACCACTCACCTGAGGCCTCTCTGTCTATAACCAAGTTGTGCAAACACAGATATTTAAAAGCTCACAATCTCAGATGAAATAATTTTGTAAGCCAAATTAATAAAATTAAGCTTTATCATTGAAATGTGCAAGGTTCCTAGAGACCCTCTACTCATACATAAAAAGAGGGGAATGTATCTTTCTTTGTGAAAAAGATTAAAAGAAACATCCTACTTGAGCAAGTCAGGACTGTGACAACTTTTAGGATAAAGCAAAATTGATGCACAGTACCTGAAATTGCAAGTACTTCAGTTGAGAAGCTACTGCAATATTATTTATTGACGCCTCTATCTTTCTCTGAAATTTTTCCAGTTCTACTACACCTTTTTGGGACAGACAGACCAGGACAACACACAGTATTCTATGTACAATTGCCTTGTGTGATCTTACAATCACACAGTGATGCTGTCATGATTACTTTCCTAATAAGTCCTACATGTCTATTTGGTGTTGGACCACTCCTGTAAGTTTATCTAAAGCTTTCATAGAACTACCCACCATAACACTCAGATCTTGCTCCACAGCAGAAATGGTCAGCAGCTCAAGGTCCATCATTCTATTTGTGAAGTTAGCATTGGGGTTTTTCACACATAAGCATTAATTTACATTTATTTGTACTGAATTTCATCTACATCTCTGGTCTCTGCATTTGATTCTGAATCAAACATGCTAACTCCAGAAACAACATGGAAGCCTGCTTGGTCTTGCATTCTCCAGTTTAAGACATCACCACAATCCTAACCAAAGATACAGACAAAATTTCCAAGAGACTTTTGTTCTCTTTTCAGGAAAATAACCCAACATTTACAAAGAGCAACTTGGAGTTCCCTTGGCAACAGCCCAGAGATCCTCACAATGTTCCTTGGCACCTTTCCACTGCACATCACTTTTAGCAACAAGAAGGCAGGTAAGTAATTTCATTCTGTTTTGTCTATTTTCTTTACAGTGGAATTGTATTTTAAACTGACAATAAGAGAACTAAATATAAATATACATTTCATTAAAAGGTTAATACTTTAAAAAATTAAAATAAATGAAAATAGTTCCTAAGCCATTAATATTGCAAATTTCTAGGCATCACAGTGGAAAAAAAAAAACATGTTGGGTAAATACATTTTAATTATTTAAGATTACCTAAATTATGAACATTGCCAGGCCTCTTCCTAGATTATTATTTGCAGTTGCCCTGACCCAGCACTATAGACATCTAAAGGTCTGATCTTCACAACATGTACAGGACTCCAAGCATCAAAACCTAGGGTATCTGTTTCCCTACCTTGGAGCCACACACAACTCTTCAGTTTGAAACACCAATGCAATAATGAAACCTCTGTGCTTGGTACTAATATATAAATAAATAGACAAATAAAAAACAGATAAATAGAATAATGCGAGAGAAAGTGTCTGAGCTGTTAATTTATATCTTTTAAGCACTTCTACATGTTTCTAAGGTTAACATCTGAATAGATTGTCTGCCACACATCTCAGCATGGATACAATATTTTTACAATAAAAAGGTGATGTTTACATAAATATGCCACCCTGATTCCTTTTCTCCCAGGCTCTGGTTCGGTGGGTTTTTTTTTCAGTACTATAAGAAAATCTGTTTTCAAGAATATTACTTTGAGATGTATTAGGTAGTAGCATAGCCCAGGGTGTTTTAAAAAAGTTTTCTTGAAAAGCATCTAAACCCAATCATATTTCTAAGGTCCAACTTTTATTAAACTTGAATTTAAAATCTGGAATCACCATTTAGATGCCTGGGGGTAAGCTCTGATTTCATTTACACATCAGTTTAAAAGTACTGTGTTCAAAATTCTGTGTTATATTAATTTCCAGGTCTATCCTCAAAAGAATTTAGAAATTGTGCTTCTGGCACTGATTTGAATACTTTCATATGTATTATATGAATTGCACTAAGGAAGAAAACCTATTTGGTGTCCAAAAAATGCTTGTGAGCCAAGTATATTAAATTCACAATAAAGGGGGGCTTTGATGATGATGATAACAATAATAATACTACTAATAATGGTAATAGTAATAAAGCAGTTAGGAAAACATTAGCATCTGAATGATTTTTCCTGTCATTCAGATGCTAATGTGTGGGTTAATGGTGCATATCAGGTGACCTGGTGTCGTGGTTTAAGCCCTGGCAGTAAATCAGAACCACTAAGTCCACTTCTCCCCCCCCACCTTTCTTCCCTCCACTCCTGGAGGGACAGGGAGGAGAATCAAAAGAATGTAGCTCCCACAGGTTGAGATAAGAACAGTTTAATAACTAAGGTATAACACAAACCACTACTGCTACCACTAATAGTAATAATGATAAAGGAAATAACAAGCAAGAGAATACAACCGCTCACCAACCGGTACCTCACCCCCACCCTGCCATGATCCCGCCCTTCCAGGAACTCTCAGTTCTACATCCTGGGCATGACGTGCTATGGTATGGAATACCTCTTTGGCTAGTTTAGGTCAGGTGTCCTATCCCTGCTTCCTCCTGGCTTCTCCTCCTCCCTGGCAGAGCATAAGACTCACAAAGTCCTTGGCCAGGGTAAACGTTCTGACCCACAACTGAAAACATCGGCTTTATCAGTATTATTCCCAGGTCGAAAGTCAAAACACAGCACTGCACCAGTAGAAAAAATGACTGCTACTGCTAAACCAGGACACCTGGGTAAAAATAACATAAGTTCTAAGCATAAAGATTTTTGTATATAGTTGTGGAGCATAATAGTTTTAATCTAAGCCAACCTGGTTACCAAAGACAAGATAGCTACAGAAGTGTGCTAAGGATCGGTGAGTTCTTGGATCAGAAAGCATTTGCTGCACTTGCACTTCTGCTGGCATGGGAGCTAGTGAGATTAAAGTTGTGCATGCCCATACAAAGGGCAGTCATCATCTTCTGAGTGGACATATTCAAAGTCTTATGCAGGGGGTTTAGGTGATGTGTAATGTTAGGCAATTCAATTTGTGCAATATAAATAAAAATTATTAAAATAATTTATAAAATAATATTAAATTAAATAAATATTAAAATTATATATATAACAAAAATTAAAATTAAATAATATAAATTATTAAAATGAAAAAAATAGTGCAAATAACATAGGACAGATTCCAATACGGAAGATAAGTAGAAGATATTAAACATAAAGTATGTTAGAAAAATGTTATGGAACTTATTATTTGGAAAACAGTGCAAACCAGTGGAAGTGTTGATAAATGCTTGAGGTTACTAATCATTGCATACTTTGCTTCCTCAGGGAACAGAATACATATCATAGAATCATAAAATAGTTAAGGTTGGAAAGGACCTTAAGATCATCTCATTCCAACTAGAAGAAAAATGATAATTTTTGTTAAGCAAAATTATTATAAAATCAGAAGATGGAATTTGAAAAGAATGTGCACACCATGAGGGACATGTGTTGACAACGTGCTAAGAACAATGGCCAGCAGGTCAGGCACTTAGCAGTTTCTGCGATAGTGCAAAGCATCACCTATCAAAATATTTAATAAGGCTGCAGTGTTATGAAGAATAGATTTTTGCTCACAATGCAAAATAAGCGCTTGGAAAAAAATACAGCATATTGCAAATAACAAACCAACCACATAGAAGATTTAAAAATACATCTACCTCATGTTCTCCAGCACTGTCCACAGAGGCTTCTCTATAAACCTAAAATTCTCATGCAAGAACCCTATAAACATTTAAACAGTCTTTAAAAAGTGCAGAGAAATAAAGTATTTTTGTACTTACACTAATTTTCTTTTCCATATCCTTTTCCTGTACTTTACTTTTCTTCCCTAGATTAATTTTGCCAAGAATCCTGTCTTCATAAAGTTTTTAAATGCTGCCTTGGTGTTCCTTATTATTCACCTGTTATGACACAGAGCAGATCTGATGCTGAAATTAGACTATACCTTATTCTTTTTTTTTTAGTGGCTTGCATTATTCCTTCCTACAGAGGATTAAGTATAGTAGAGTACTTTCTAAATCATGTGTCTTGCCATGGAAGTAGAGAGAGTCCAAAGCTAAAGAAATGTTAATCAATAAATCAGTAAATCAATACAGTGTAATTTCAGTGTCCAAAAATGGTTTTCTAGGTAGCAATATGACAATAGGCATATCTGCTCCTTAACTCTTTAATCTTGTTCCACTGAAATTAACAACAAAACCCTTGGGTAATTCTGAAGTGCCATACTGACCTTAAAATTTGCTCCATACGACACCTAAACATGGTATGTATTTGACAAATATGGCAGCATTTAACTCCCTGGTTCAGGAAATATTGCTTAAACTGATAGAAGTAATATTTTTTCTTAGAATTAAGAGGCAAACCCAATGACACGTTAAACCATATTTCCTCCATAATGCCTTTAGCAAAATTGATTGGGAATAATCATGACCAAATTTCATGTTATCCCAACAAATTTGTGTATCAATCCACCTTGTCCTTAAATCATAGGTTTTTGAAGGAGGAATCCCAACATCAGGTGGGAAACAAGGAAAGTGTGAAACCACCTTTCCCTTGTAAGGAAAAAGAATATTTTCAAGTGTAAAACAGCTAAAAAGGAAAACAAAATCAAAACAAAAAATAAACCAAACAATTTTGATGAGCCTCATGTTAAGTCACATAGGTGACGAATCACCAACCAAGGATGTGAAAGTTATGATAATTTCTCCATAGCAAGTTGCCTGGTATTAAACCTTGTGAATGATTTTCTGGCAATGAACGGCCACATACCCAGAACAGCAAGTGCCTACGTGGAGCTCGACATGAACCAAGGGACAACTAAAGGTGAAGGAGAATGGGAGTGAGGTGCTGGGAGTAAGAATCTCAGCAAGATAAGAAGGAGCTGGAATTTACTGAGTTGCTAAATTGACTGTTGGAAAACTTTGAAGGTCAGGTTCTCACACCTGTGCTTAACCAATTATATGCTAGTTGTTAAGGGCCTTAACGATATGTGTCCAACCACAATGCACCACATTACTGTAAACCGTCTTGAGCTACAGTATATAAGGAGCTGATACTTTGTATTAAATGGCTTCTGTCTGATCACATTGATCTCCGACTGAGTCCATTCCATGACAAAACCTCTTGTTTCTGATCTTTCCAACTTGAAAAAACAAAGGTGTAACACCGCGGCTGCAGACAATTAAAAAAACCCAAACAACCTACGCTTGGATGCACCCATCGTCATTCTATTGAAAAATAAAACAAAATAAAATAAACCAAAACAAATTGATTTTTGAAATAACCACCTTCTCTGACAGACTCATTGACTAGCTTGCATATTCTTCAACGTAAATATATCTCACATCTTTGCACATTGGTAAAAGTAGCAAGATCTGTCAGCTCATTTGAAGCAGCAGTATGTATTAATTTATATAATAACAGGAATTCATAAGACCTGCTGTGATTGTAACAGTTAGGAGAATGTCAATTTTAATAACTGTTCTCTTTCAAATATTTATCTACTCTTCTATAACATATCCCATTTTTGTTCTCACTTCTTTCTTTTCTCATTTCTTATTTCTCTCTGGTATCATTCCTTATCTGTTCTCGCAGTTGCTTTTAGAAATGGAACCTAGAGAAAACTCCTGCTGGAAGATAACTGCTCTGCTTGCAGATTAAATAGTCCATGAGGAGATTTAGCACATGCAGGGGAGCTGATTCTGCTCCGTGCTAAGTACCAGCACCATCAGTCACACTCTGAGCGTCAACAATCACAGCTAGCTTCAGTCGGCTTAGAAGTGGCAGCATTTTACTGGATTCAACTCTCTCAAAGAAGGGAGAAATAAAAGCAAAAAAAGAAAAATAAAGCCACAGCTTAAACATGAGCAAATGTTGCAATCCAGATTTAATGTAATTATGATAGGATTTTTTTTACATGCTAAAGCCATAATTACCAATGCCATTAAAAATCAAGAATCAGATGTTAAATAGTATATGCACTGAAAACCTTACTCTTGTACAGCTGACCTATTCTGCCAGCCTCTAGAACAGCACAGAAACCTGAACACAGCTTAAGACAGTTGCTGAAAGTTCATATATGTCATAACACAGTGACAGGCAATCATTAAGGAAAAATTTTTTATGCTGTAATACTTTCCTTGAAGCCAAATAAATTAATTCCAGAGTATGTTTAAAAAATACTAAAATTTTGAAGAAAAAACAAAATTACTGAATTTTCTGTGATTCAGCCTCTCAAAATGTTCCCTGGTGTCTGACAATGACACACCCAAGGCACTAATCCAGCATTTCCCTATGGTATATCCGACTTAGAATTACCTAAGACACACACACACACACACTAAAACCCAACCCAAACCAAATGACAATAGTTTTATAACTAAATTTTGGAAAATCAGGCATACTGAATTACATGCAATAAGTTTGGTTAAAGCTGAACCAGCCCCAGGAAATCATCTTTTATCCACCTTCCTAACACTGTGAGTATTTGTGCATGTCTAAAGCTAATACATATAGGCGCTCGGACTTTACAGAGGCAGGAGAACTGAAAATAGTAGCAAGTCTCAGTCACTGATGTGAGCACTACACAGCTTCTAGTGATTTTATCTTACGGGTATTCATCTAGCATCCTAAACATAGAGGAGAACAAAAAGAGCTGTAGATTCACTTAAGTTCAGCAACTCCAAGTTATTAGCTATATTTAGTGTGAATTAGATGCCTCAGCTTCTGCAATGTTTAAAGAAAACATACCAGCACATCTAGAAGTTTACTTGTCCCCCCCATTTCACACACCAACTTTAGACTGGGCTGAATCATACCTGGAAGTACTTACCTCTCCCCACTAGTTATAAGGGGATCCTAGATAATTAACTGATTAGACTTATGTTAACCCAGCTCCATAGGCAGTTCATGAAAAAGCTTCCAAAAAGTAAGTCAGACTCATACCTAGCAATAAATGTATGCATACAAGTTATATGGACTTGCTGATCTTGACCACTGCAATCTGGTAAACATCATATAAAACAAAAACAACAAAGCAAATCTCACAGTTATGTCACGTCCTTGTTCAGTATTTTACCTAGTGGTTCATCCTGCCTCTTGGAGTGGCATTTTAAAATGACCAGCTTACTACTGTGCTGACATAAAAATCCAGCAGCCTTGGATACAACAGTATAGCAAAAAAAGAAGCAAGAGATGACTATGAACACCTGGAGGTGTCCCAGGTTTGACCTTCTTCAGGAGACAGATGTGTCCGCATGTTTAAACCACTCATGCAGTTAAAGCTGTATCATCAAGTTATTAAATCTTTTTAATGAATACACATTTCTGAATGCTGCAGTAAAGCTGGAGATTTCAGATACATTAATTAAGAGAGCATTATGCTGAATACATCCTCTACTTAAAATGTTATATGTACAAATGAATGCAGTCTATCCATCAGCAGTGCTTTTCACTATGCTTCAGGGCAAAGCACAGGCAATCAAACAATACCAAGGGGAGAAGTGCAAGTTCAGGTTTTCAGTCTGCAGTGCCTTCCAAGAGGAACTGAGAGCCTCACCATCCGTACTGAGCACATCTTGTAAGAAGGCAGAATTCCTTTCATCAAATTTACAGGGAAATAAGAAAGATTCAGGGTGGGTAGAAGGAAGGAAAAAAAACCCAGAGATGACTCTAAAGAAACTATGTAACTGCACAGTGTGTGAGCCTATTGATGAATAAAACAAAGAGAATTTCATTCATTAAATGGAGACTGCCAGTTTGTAAACATAGACTGCATGCTATTGATTTAACTGAGTAAGTTCCATCTACGCTGGGATATTGTAGGGATGAGCTAGGCTTTTTATATCACTCCAAGCAATTTGCCTTATTTATCTGTGTTATACTTTTAGCTCTCATTAACAACTGCTTATTTAATTTAATAGCACTTCTAGTGGGAGTACTGAATGTGTGCAAATTCTTGTAACCTCTATTAATAGGCTTCTAGTGCAGGGATACAAGACTCAGTTCCCATAAGTAAAAAAGATGGTCCAATGCCTTTAGCAAGGAGCAAGACTGACAATGCTGATCTTCATGTTTTGCTGTGGCAAGACTATAATTGGAAACAATTTCTCAAAGCTAGGCCAGACCCTGAATCTATCAAAACATTCAATGGACTTGAGAACTGCAAGATATTGGTTACCAGAGCCTAAAATTAAAATGTCATGGTGTCTCAGCTTGGGACTAGCAGAAATTCAGTGCCTGAAACTGCATTTTAGATAATCATTTCCCCACAGAAGGGAGAAAAACTGTACACAGAACAATGCCAACACCTTTTCAGTTCATCTAAATTAAGTATGAAATTTGGAAGAACTGCTCTATTGCAGGCTTACAAACAGAGCAAAAGAGAACAAGCCACAGGCAAGAGAGGTTTAATTTAGTCCAGCTATTATCATTTTGGAGACCAGTTCATACAAACTCTTGCTCCACTGAGTGCCTCGCTGTCTCTATTTGGAAAAGTTTGTATTTCTGTAGAGCTACTTGCCTGCTTTTCCTCTCATTCACAGGAATTGCTCAGAATTATAGCACACCCTAGGAAAGCACACCTTACTTCTTGTTCCACAGAGGTTCTCATTCATCATCTCTTATTAAGTCTCAAGGTAAAAAATTTCATGTTTTTACTTCAATTGTTGAAGCAAAGCAATCCATCACAGTCCATTCATTCTGCATGAATTACTAGCATCAGGCATAACAGATTTATTGTGTTCCCTGCCCTACAGATCAAGACGTAATATCTCAAACAAATGTAAAAATTACTGAGAAAATTCAATGTTGAAATTATTTCATGTAAATGCTCTTCTTGCTAAATGTAAAATGACTTTTCCTAGTATTAGACTTTTTTTGTTCTATTTTTTTTTTCTTTTTTCTTTTTTTTTTTTTTTTTACCCAGGGGCTTGAATGTACTCATAATGAACCACTATGGGGAAGAAAAAAAATCAATCATGGTTAAAATCAGTGCTTCTTATAGCACAGAAAAAAAAAATTAAACAAATTCTTACTATAATGTACCAGGAGAATGAGAAAAATTACAGGAATTTTGATACTGTAGAGTTGGAAATTTGCAGCTTCCCTAAAGATTTTCCTTATGTCCCATGACAAATGAACAGAAAACTACAACTCATACAGACATGAAAAAAAGTATTCTCAATTTTAGGAAAATTGAAGTGATACTCACGCAAATAATCTCTTAAGGATTGAAAGCAATGGACAATGGAATGAACCATGTTTAGGCATATGCCACGATTGGGGATAAATTTAAAAAATCACATATATTGGTCCTTTCTTTTCTTCTTTTCCCAATGTGCCAGCTTTGCTCTTCCCATCTGGTCTATAACAGAGCAATCTGAGCAATTAACTAACAAGAAATTCTAAGCCAAACATGATAGTGACCTTTGCTTCCACAGTGACAAAGTTTAAAATGCCATCTCAACCTCCATGTGCTATGTCCTACAGCCAAGAAACCTCCTTTCATAACAAGTCTGCTATAGCTACAGACAGAAAAAAGAGTTTAACACAACTGAATGGAGCTCTGCTAAGCAGAAGAAAATTTTCAGACTAGAACAAGCTTCAGTGGGAGCTAAAAATCTCACCATCTTGTTTTATCCCAAGTGCGATAAGCATTCCTTTACAGCATATATATGGTGCACACTTAATTTACAAAACCCCCTTAAAAATACGATATTGTATAAGCAGAAGGAAAAAAATGAACTGCATATGACAAACATTAATCAAGCTACTTAGCATGTTTCTGCAAGGCAGTGAAAAACTCCCTGATAATGGGAGTAGTAAGAATATAAACAGAGCAAACGTGGAGCAAACAGACAAGGGCAGAGAATAAAGCATTTCAAAGAAAATGTGGCAAACAATCATATCTTTATAAAGGATTAATAGTGCTCATTACATAGGTACCTGCAAATAGTTTATATATGAATTGATAAATTTATATTACAGAACTGATAAATACAGTTCATTGTCATTTCTGAAAGGAAATAAGGTAACGCAGCTATTAAAATTCAAACATAAGATTTTTAAAAACCCAAGACATCAGCTTTTGGTGTTGGGTAAATGAAAGTCACAAGAAGGTCATCTCCATTTAAACAAGATGAAGACTGCGCTGTTATACTCAGTTATAAGTTTGGACTTCAGAGAGCACTTGCCAGCTCATCAAGGTTAAGCTCCTTCTCATCAAGTGTCTTTGCTCTTGATTGTTAACATCTTTATTCAGGTACAAATGCATTGCTGCTAAATCTACCACAAGTCATTTGCTATAAATCTGTTTGGAAGTTTGATTGCCTGGTCAAGGGACTCTGAATATCTGTTGATGCATTAAACATACACATCACACCTACACATAAATTTCTTTTGCCTCTCAAGTCCCCCCATACATTTTATCTTTCTGTGTTTCTCTGGTGTATCGCTCTCTGAAACCAGAACTCGCTTGATATTTTTGCCTTGCACAGTGTCAGAGTTTAACAAATAAAAATTAGTAACAATATTCCAGGGGGCATTGTACAGCACCAGAGGAAAGCTGTCGTGAGGTCACATGTCAGTGGTGTCTGCTCGCTGCCAGCGGGTTTTAAAGGGTTTCAAGAGAACCCCTGCAGAATACTGAGCAGGAGAACCCCCGTGGAGTCATTCATCCAACCCTGCATTCTACTACCAGAAATAACATCCTGGGGAATCAGGTTGGGGAAAGCAAAAAACGCAAAGAAAAGTAAAATAAGCAATAAACTAGACATATATGTACAGTTAAGCTGCTTAGAGGTGAAAACTCAGCAAGGAGGTAAATATTGCTACATAACTCTGAGACCAGCAGCGTTGAAGACCCTCCAATTTCCATGCAGTTTAATTGTGAGTTCTTTCCTCCTTCAGGAGTTAAATCAATGAGAACCATATAACTCAAAGAGGCTTGTTGTGGGCTCTATCTCTCGCAATCAGAGCTTAATTTCATTTCTTCATGAATGCTGCCTCTGTTATTGCAAGTGTTATTTCTCTGCTCCTGTACAACTGGATTGAAGAAAAAGGTGTGTGGGAATTTTTAGATGGAAAAGTCTGTTGAATTTGAATGAGACATCTCCACTCTCATTTCAAATCATGCCAAAGGGTAGACGCAGGGGAAGTAAATGACATGCAACTAAGGGCTCAACAAGACATCCATAAAAAAAGATTGAAATGCAAACTGAGTAGTCCAAATAAAAAAGGCTGAGCCTTTTTATTTTTTAATTAAAAATCCACTGCATGAATGCCTTATAATAAGTTAAAAAGGGTAAATGACTGATCTTGACAATATTTGCAGAACAAAGCGGAACATTACATTTTTCTGTGACTGAAGGGGATGTGGTAAAATTCAATAAGAAGCAAGACGCAGCCTTCTTTCCTCTCATTATACTTTCATTAATTCAATTACTGAATTCTTTGAGACTCTCCTCCCCCACTGTTTCCACCCTGCCCCCATAATGAAAAATTTCACCTTGACACTACCTTTTAAATCAAAAACTTTTCTGCATTCATGGCTCGTGTGGAATTAGCTGCCCCAGAGAAAGACATTCAATCCCAGTTCACTGCATAGGAAGAGGACGGACAGCAGAAAATTGCTTTAGAGCGGTCCTACCAGCCCAAGTATGAAGATGATAATTTTAATGCCAATTTGGATGCATGTTGTAGTGACAGCCAGTGAATATGCTGGTTGTGATTTACACATTCAAATAATAGTTACAGTACTTTGTTTTATGATGGCAACTACCCAGGGCCACTGCAGTTGCTACTTACTTCAGTGAATCATAAGATCAAACTGTAAGCATAAGATCAAAACTTCACATTTCATTCATTCTCAGCACTTCCTGATGTTATCAGTACTTAGTAATATCTAGATGCAGTTGTCCCACCACTATTTTTACTGGCATAGGAAAAAAAAATCAGAATGATCTGCCATTACTTAAAAAAGTTTTAGACCAGAGTAATTTTTGATGTCACTTCTACTGATTACAGAAGGGTGAATGTTTCCTGCACTAAGCACTAGAAAAGGGACAAGAAAACACTGTACTGAATGGAAAAAAAATACTAATTCCTTATTAAGGCAACTTTTCACAATAAGAGCTGCATCCACAGTCTGCTTCCAAGACACATGCACACATTTCCAAGCTTTCTTCTCTCTACAGCCATCCCTCCCTCCCTCCATGTTTCATGCAGGTTTCTACAGCAATGTTTACAATTGAGTGACATGCACACACACACAAGCTGGTCTAGAACACAAGTGTTATGAGGAGTGACTGAGGGAACTGAGGTTGTTCAGACTCAAGAGGCTCAGGGGAGACTTTGTCACTCTCTACCACTACCTGAAAGGAGGATAGAGTGAGGTGGTAGTCGTTCTCTTCTCCCAGGTAACAAGCAGTAAGACAACAGGAAATGAGTTGTGCCAGGGAAGGTTTAGACTGGATGTTAGGAAAAGTATCTTCACTGAAAAGGTTATCAAGCATTTGAACAGGCTGCCCAGGGCAGTGGTTAAGTCACCATCCCTGGAGGTATTTAAGATGTGTGGATGTGGCACTTAGGGACATGGTTTAGTGATGGACTTGGCAGTGTTAGGTTAACAGTTCGATTCTATTATCGTAGGTCTTTTTCAACCTAAATGATTCTACGATTTTGTGTGTTGCATGATCAGGGTCTTCTGCCCCATTCAGCAAGTTATGAGACCTGCACGGCAGGGCAGCCTCAGCCACTGCTCACTTGCAGTGGCAGCTCCTATCTGGCCCTGGGACAGGCAACTACACAGCTCTGCCAAGACACCACATAAAACAGGACTGTACATCATGCCTTCTGGTTTTAATGTGGAGCTAATGCACTCCGAGCTTTTACCACAGGCAGGCTGAGCTTGAGGTCACTCATTCTGGAAGGCTGCAACAAATATGTGAGAACCACTGTCACCGAAAATCATTTCAGTAAACAACCCGCTCAGATTCACACTTAAATTGATCCATAAGTGCTCACTCAAGTTAAAAAGCTGTTTTCAACCACTTCTCAGTGGGAAGTTTCTACCTGTGCCAAGTCTCAGCTTGGTTTGGCATCACCCTGTCCTTGCATCAAAGAGAACTTAACCTGGGAGGCCTTGATTTTCCCTGACCTTAAATTCTCCATGAGATTTCAAGCTACAAAAGGTGCCCTGATCCAGTGATGGATGCTCAGAATGCTGGGAGAGACTGGCAGAGACCCAGGTTTAGCTCAGTGTGCAGACACACAGCTCTACCTCTGGATCAAGTCCCTAACCTCCTGTTAGGTACAAAACAGCTTTCAGAAAGACATGCAAACAGCTCAATTTAAAGACTTTGTATGAAGGAGAACCTGCCAAATACCTGTGCAGGCTGTTCTCAGGGTTAATCATTCTAATATTTTAAAATCATATCTCATTTAAAGCCTTAACATATTAGATTGAAGATTTCATTCATTAGAACACTTCATGCCTTTCTGCTTAATTAGGTGGCTTTCTACTAGAATAAATGTTTTCACCAACATTTCTCTGGAATATGAAACATCACCCTTTTGGTCTCTCATTGATAAGCTAAATGGGTCAAGTTTCTTGCTGGGAGAAACATCACCTTTGTCAATCTTCTCAAGCTTATTAGTATTATTTTTGATGGGATAATGGGATTGCTTCTAATCATGCATATTATTTCTAGCCCCTTTTAGCTGGTTCATGCGTCTGAAGAGGGTGTTTGGTCTCCAGATCACCTTGCCATGCTGGAAATCATGTTCCACTGGTCACCACTAAAGCTCTTAAACCAGCCTAGAGTGACCACTTTTGAAAATACCTCCTTTTCTAGAAAGGTTGCTTTTGTGTTACCTGGTTTTTAGTGGCATTGGGTGTTTGTTTCTTGGGGTTTTTTTGTGGTTCAGTTTTTATTTTTGTTTCTTAGTTTATGTGTTTCACATCACAATCCATCATAACATCTATGTATTCAGTGCTGAAGCTGAGGAGATAGAGGAGAAAAAAGTCTGTGCATATAAAAAAAAAATAAAGCTCTATTTGCAAATGGGCAAAATTACCTTTCTGAATTGCCAGGAAATACCATTACAGATTGCCCATATGTACCAGTGCATATTACAATATCATTCCTCATTTGAAATAATATAACACACTGTCACTTTGGTCATGTAATAATTTTTTTTAAAGCACTACAAATATTTCTGTTTGCTTTCAGCATAAACATGATGTGAAATATCTGACTTAACTATCTCTGTAAAAAACTATAGAAGAATGAAGATAAAGCTGAAGCTCACTTTCATTATTTATCTCCTGTCTTGGCAGGGTATTCATCCTTTTAACAAGCGTTTCCTACTTAAGACAGAAAAAAATTATTAAAATGTTAAAAATAATGAGAAAAAGGCCTGGATATGGATGTTACAATGCACAATCCTGGTGCAATGGAAAAGCACAATTTAAAATGTAATAACTTGCAGCATTACACTCATTTCTACAGTACTGCAACCAAATTACAAATAACAGGGACACCATCTGTTCCCTAAAGAACCATGGGAAAAAATGTCTGGTAGCAATTAGGAGGTTGTACAGGAGACAAGATTTCTAAAGATTTCACTTCTTTTTTTCTGTTTTGTTTTGTTTGCTTGGTCTGGAAACTATGTCATCAAATACCAGTGGATGATCTTACCAAGGTTTTTTTTTCTTCTGTTCTAGCCTTCTTAGCTTACAGATGTACTTTTTAATCAGTGTATTTGGTATTCATGACTAATGTGAATTTGTAGAGAAGAGATATGAGAGAATTATGTGGATTTACATTTAGAGCTTTTCCCATTCTGGCAAACTGACATTAGTTGAACATTTATTCTGCTCTGGCTAATGTATTCTCTCTCTCTGGCTTCTCAATTATTCTTAGCTTTCCCTTTCTCTTTTTAATAGTTATGATGCATTAGTGTAAGTACTGCTTCTTTCCAGTTATACTATTACCGAGACTTTGCAAACACGTGGACAGTAATGCTGTCACAACTGATTTCACTGTTACAGATTTCCACAGTCTTAGAGGGTTTAAATTTAAAAGATACTACAGATTTGTTAATGCATTTTGCAATTTGTTTGTGCTAATGCATTCAGTAATGAGCTCAGATTTTTGGAACAAGTTTGTGGCCTTTGAATCGTATTTGAGAGTGATTCCTATGTACACAATCCTATTCTGGCACATGGTATAATTACTATTCAAATAAGTCAATAAAGACATAGTGAAATGCAAAACAAAGTCATACAGGAGAACTAAATGACATAGGCTGCATAATTACTTGCTGTCATATATGTTCTCTTTGGCCAAAAAACTCTTTCCCTAAAAAATAGCAGTTCCAGTTCACTGCTACCATAACACTTTGAACAGTTAGGAGCTTTGGCAGAAGAATTGCAATAATTATTTTGGTTTCCTCTTATAAACTAGCTGCAATAAGTTTAAAAAATACCAGATACCTTCTTAATGTGTCTCCACTCTTGAAGAAGCACATGATGCTTCTGTAGATAGAATAGCATCAGGATTATGACAAGTAGGAATTAATCTGTAATTTTAAAATACACAAACAGCTGGGCTTCTGCAAAAATCTATCCTTGTTGCAAGAGAAGCTTCTACAGATGCTGTACTAAGTTAATCCTCTGTGTTAATTCCCTTAAAAGCCTTTATAAGCATGACTAGTAATATATTACAGCATTTGTCCATCACACTGAAACCCAAGATTTTTACTTTCCATAGTGAGGAAGACCAGGACCAGATAGATAGGACAGAAGATAAACCACACCAGCATCTTCAGCACATCTACATAGAACAATCCTGACACAAGAGACACAGAGAAAGCCAAGGGGCACTTTGACTACACCAGCATTAAGAAATAGGAACCTGCAGTATTAGTTTCTCTTTGCTGGTAAAAGATTTGTTTCAAGATTGACAGAAACTGAACATGTGTAAATTCACAGCTACATAGAGAACATATAAAAAGACTTCACATTCATCTACTGAATGATTTTAACAGCAGAGAATTTAATGCCAGGATTTAAAACCGTAGAATTTTACAGCTGCCAATAAAATTGCCCCAATACAAGTGAGCACAGGCTTTGATTTCCTGGATTTTTCCTGGAATACTTAATTTTGAAGGAATCCTACTCTTGCTGTTTTCTGGTAACAGCCAGAATTACACTACAGTAGGCAGAAATGGACTTTGATCAATTGAGAAAAATTCAATGGCAAGTAGAAACTAAGTGGATCTGAGATGAATACAACAGATATTTTCAGCATGGAGAACACCAGCCACACCGGTTGAACTAATCAGAGCTATGCTTTTAAATTTGATTTGTACTGTATGCTGGAAAACCCATTCTGTTCCAGTGAGCTTCAAGGACTGTGATCATTATACCTAAAAGTGGAAATTAAGAATTATTATCCTGTTCCACTTTTTGCTAATGTGAGTGCCTGACAGTTTAAATACAAATGGCAGGTTCCTGTAAAAGGAATCTCTGTACACTGAAAACAGAAAGGAGTGGGGAAGCACACCTCTAGACCAGACCTGGCAGCACATGAGGGGCAAGGGAAAGGAGCTTGGGCTCCTCCAGCACAGCCAGTGTCATGGGGGTCCCAGGACAATGAAAAGGACCAGCAGCACTCACCTCCCTCAGCAGTGGGCAGGCACTGTGCGTGAAGTGAGGGGGGACAGGATCAGGCTCTCCGATCAGATGTTTTGTGCTACAGGTATGAGCAGACAGCACCTTCTGCTCCCTCTGAGCTTCAGAAACATGTTTTAAATTTTGTGAGCTAACAGACTTCAGGGGCACCAAGAGGTCAGAAATCATAGTATTTTTATTTACCTTTGAAAAACAATTTGTAGCCTGTTTGTGAAAATGTGTGTATAAATAGATGGCATAAGAAAGCTCAAACATACCTGATTATTTAATTGCTTCACCTGCTCAGAAAAGGCTCAATGAGTAAAACTACTCCTTGATTGTGCTTGTGGAATTGAGCCTTAGTGAGTACACCACAGCAGAAATAATCTAAGAGAAAAAGCATAACTACTCAGTCATACTTTGCTTTAGGCTATTCACAGCACTGTAGCTAAAAGAAGATTATATGTACTAGGAGACATCAGGTTAGCCACACTGGCTGTATTTGAGCGGATAGTGCACATGTCCTTGTACATGATCAAATATTTCTTCGTTCTGTCTGGTTTATCTCAAAAACCATGGTATGAAATGTGCAAAAATTGCATTTTTTTTGAACAATATGTACAGCAGGACTAGTGCATATTTCAGTACCCTCCCTGCCCACAGGATCAGTAGGATAGAATACCTTTTTTCACATAGCTACAAATGAAGAATACCCTCAAACACCACTCTGCTGCTGCTTGGTCTTCCATTCATCGGAAGAGACCAGTTAACGAAGTTCACTGATTTTTTTCTTATCCCTCCTTCACTGCTCCGATTATAATTTCACTGTTAAGAAAGGAGATATTTTGGGTTTTTTATATACACAAAATATATTACATTTTGAGACTGCGATGTGTGAGTAGTACCTCCGTTTTCTATATCTCCATTTAAGAACACATGCTCTGACCCTAAGGGAATAAAATAAACATAAAAGAACCAGGCTCTCTATTACAAGTCTACATGTCAGACACTCACACAGCAAAGATAAAGCATCTTTACCATAAGAGTTAATGTGGTCTCTAGGTAAGAACTCTCTCAGAGCCTGGTCCAAGGCAGCATGAATGACCACCACAACCCACATCGCTACCTGCTCCATACACTTAGCACATTTCTGTGGCTTTCTCCTTCTTCCACACAGGGCTGTACAATCTGTGTAGAAAGACAAGATGCTATCACATCAAAATCTCCATGAAAAAAAATGCACTGTGAAAACAAGGTAGCTCACTCTAGACACACTCCAGACACATGGGTGCTTTCTCTGTGAAAGAAGATGAGCAGATAAACACGTATAAAACCATATTCTGTTTCATATGACCTGATAGCAATGGGATAAAAGTCTACAGACTGCAAAAACACTGTAGTCTAAGTGCAAATCCTGATGTAAACAGGAACTATTCCAATCCTTATCCATTACCAGAAGCGTTGCAGTGGCACACTGCCTCCTATGGATAGACCGAGGTTCAGCCTCCAACACTGCCCCACTGCTCAGTTCTTCAGGTTCTCACCTTCTACTTTGCTCTGGGACTTGAGCAGAGTCCCAGTCCTCTGGCTACTGTTTTGAAGGAAAAAGTAGCTAGTGCAGACAACACAATCTAATCCTGCATTAGGCACTTCCCAGTAAACAGCAAGGAACACGATCTGCTCTGGAACCAACCTGATTGCAACAAACCATCCATCACCTCTGCAGAAACTCAGGGAAGGAATATGGCATTTCCTACAGGTTCTAGACTGGTCCCATAGAAGTCAAATACAGTTATACTACTACTTTGCTTGAAACATTTTACCTTCCTTGCCCAGTTTCAATGAGGTTGTGGACCTTTATGTTCCCTTCCTCCCTTGGTGAGGGCACTCCTGATGGACTACGGAGGTGGAAAGACGCAGCTACTCATTCCACAGCTAACAAGTCCTGTTTCTCTCTGAAGTGTATCATCCAAAACAGCTGGTGATGCTTTTAACGAAAGTCTATAAAATACTTATTGATCTGACTACAGCCAAGCTTTAATTTGAACTCTACCAATGATGTCCTTAAGCAAAGCACTTAAAAAATTACTAGAACCCAGAAAAAGAGAAATCTGATTGTAACTCTCATTTATAATATGTCACGCAGCCATCACGATTTATCAAAGTTTAACAAAACCTGGTGAGTTCAACAACATACTACAAAAGTACATCCCTACCAGTCATGTAGCTGTTTGGTTGTAGTAGCAAACCATCTATATTGAAATCACAGATTTACTACAAATCAAAGCATGCAAATTTCAAAAAAAGCTATGTAACTTTTGCATTCTGTTTCATGAAAAGAAAGAGAGGAAAGAGGAAAGGGGAGAAAAGAAAGAGGAAATAAAGGAAAAAAGGAAAAGGTGGTAGGAAATGACTTACTGATTTACAGTTTAATTAATGGTAAAATAATTTGTGGAACATCAACAAGGTTTAAACATTGCCCTGAAGAAGTATCTGGAAGTTCAATAGTGTGTAGTCCATAGCATGCTTCAGTGACCAAGATAAATCAATAGTTAACAAATCAGGTAATTGTGTTTGAAAAATGGAAATCTGCTGTTTTCTGCTAAATGCTGGATTAATCAATACTGTCAACCAGTATTTTTGCCATTTTTAATACTACAAAAAATTAGCTTATTACTCATTTGTTATTCCTTCCCTTTTTTACTCGCAAAGCTGTTAAGTCCCCCATAGATGCTACTTGG
Source organism: Psittacula echo (assembly GCF_963264785.1). Classification (NCBI taxonomy): domain Eukaryota; kingdom Metazoa; phylum Chordata; class Aves; order Psittaciformes; family Psittacidae; genus Psittacula; species Psittacula echo. Next base: position 39,932,306 of record NC_137737.1, on the reverse strand, counting down.
TTGAGAAAACCAAGAAGGAACAGAGCAAATGGCACAAAAGATCATTTCATTTGCTTGATTAGGCACATTAATGAATTCCGCTTAGACTGGAAAAATGCAGTGAGCACCACAGTATCATACACTGCTTTAGCTTGAGTGATTCAGATTCTGTGCCATTAAAATGTACAGTAAACTGTAATCAAGCAATTAAACATGAAAGAGCATACGTTGGACTGAAATGCTAGACACCAAATGCCTTGTTTGTTTTATGCCTTAGCAGCTTCAGCTTTAATTCTGTTTCAAAATTACATATGCCCTGGAAGAGCTGTCTAACTGTGGTTATTAAAAACTACCTCTTTTTCTTTCCTAGCACAAAACAATTCTTTAATTATTTTGTTCTTATGCTTTTGTAAGCCCTTTCTATTCCTGTTAACCCTTTTGCTACTCACAGCAGCTGCCTTCCAGAAAGTGTGATGATGGCTAGAAGAGCAAAGGTAGTCAGGCTTTCCTTAACATTAGGAAAGTAACCCTTTAGTCTAAACAGTATAACCTAAAAAGGATGCCGACATGAAAAGTTATTTTAATCAGGACTGTAAGTAATTGCAAAACTTCATTGGAAGAGGCAGATTTTCTGCACTTCTTAGATCTGAATGCAAAATATATAAATAGGAAACTCAGATGAAGGCTATAAAACCAGTCATAAAAAGATGACTTTTTTAACCAAGATAAGGTGATCTGTAAGAAACAGTTATGACTGAATCTCATTTGAACAGTTTTCGCAATAATTTCAGTTTGTGAAAAAAATGCAGGTCTCACAAAGACTCAGAGATGAAGTCTACCCTATATATAGCAGCAAAGTGAATACAGGAATACATTTTAGTAAAGGTAAATATAAATCAATGCAGAAATATTACAACATAATACTTCATAGATGACAGCAGTGTTAGAAATGGTCTAGGACATAAGGATATGTCATATCTGTCTTTTAAACATATGTTTTGAAGATCTCAGTTGAAGCTTTAGGAGTGAACTTGTTCCATGCCAACATGTCAAAGGTTTTACGTAAGAGCTTCTAAATATTCATTCTGATTACTGGATGACCTCATTCTGATTCTCATAAAGCAGAAATGACAGCTGCTGAAAATGTTAGTAAAATATTAGAAAAAATAACTGTAATTATATAGCAAGTGTTTTGCTAAGGAAAGTTTAAAAACAAACCCCAAAAATCCTAGAGTTTAGGAAAAAGCATAGCTATACTTAAACTATCATAGTGGGATATTTAAGCACCAGGTTTCACATTTTAACATGTGTGTTAACCTATTTTTAGAAAGTTATGTTTTATCCGAAAGCATATTTCTTTTAGTCGAAACAGGAAGGTGAAAATTATAAGAATTATTATTGTGTAACAGCTACTAGCCAGAAGGTATGCTTCCATATTTTTTTTCCAAGAGAACAAAGACATATACTAGATCTGTAGGATTGATTTTTTGCACTCTTCTTTTTTTATCTTTTTCCAAACAGATAATATGTATTAGAGCCATTAAAATAAAATATTAAGTGTAAGAATTAAAGACTTACAAAGTAACCAGTGAGATGTGATTTAGGGAAAAGAAACAAATAAACCTTGTCAATTTTTAAAATTAGAAAAAACAGGTATGTAAGGTGCATTATAAGGGTTTTCACATCTTAGTCTGAAGCAGCTGGTACTGAACATCAAAGGGATCAATCTAGTGAGATTGTACACTGGCCTGATTCACTGTCACATATTTTATTGTACAAGGTCTTCTCCCTATTTTCAGTGTTGACTGTTGATCACATGCAGCATAAGACCTTCCCCCACACTCAGAAAAACAGGGAGCTCATGTTCAGCAAAAGCAGTGTCTGTAAGGTATCACAGAATCATAGAATGGTTTGGGTTGGAAGGGACCTTAAAGATCATCTACTTCCAAGCCTCCTCCTCTCTACATAGCAGGAAAAACATCTGTGCAGGGTCCAAGGCAGAACTTGGCTCCCAGCAAAGCAACTGTCTCGAAAAACACATGAATCTGAACAAGACCTTTCTAGCCTTTTTCTAACACACACACACACACACACACTTATTTCTTCAAATAGCTTATTCATTAATCTATGGGGAGTCTTCCACAGCACTCCTAACCTCTGTGCAGAGTCATCTTCAAAAGAACAACAGTGAAGAAATTAGATACATTTGTGAGATCATGCCATATTTTGGAGACAGTGAACTTTTTTCTTTCCTTACCCCAGTGACTGTCTTGTCATGTTCCTGCCAAAAATTTGTTTTTCTCTTTCCATGTTTTCTGTTCTTCCTTCTTAAATTAAGGTCATATTTAAGTCAAATATTTAAAACAGCTGAATTTTCAGGTTTGAATTGAGAATAGACATTTACCCATTTGAACTCTCAAAATAAACTTTACTTATTTCCTTCAAAAATTTGTCTTTTTTTGTTTTTCAAATAATTTTGAGAACTGAGCCACACTGCAACCGTGTAATTAATCAGGCTGTGAATATGTAGCAAAAAATAAAATGGCAGTATCGAATACTTTATATTTTATTTTAGCATACATAAGTCTGTCAGCAACAACACAAACTTCATTTTGCTGACATCTTCCCAAAATAAATAAATGAAAATAAATTTAAAGGTTAAGAAAGGGCTTGGCTTGGCAGACTTGCATATTCATGTCCTCTGTTTTTCAGAACAGGAGGAATGTGGATAGTGGCCAGGACATCTGTCAGACAAACTCCATCAACAGCCATAAGTCAGTGAGCTGGACGTCCGCGATCTAATAATGCTGGCAAATCAATACCATGTAACATTGAAGTTGGTAGACTTGCAGTAGAGAATTCAGCTGTGACTAATTATTATGACCAATATAAGTGCAAGAAGAGCACAATTACAGGATTGGTACTGGAGACCAAACCAAGATTTATTTTCTTTCCTTTTTTTTTTTTCTTTTTTAAAGACAAATACCCATCACTGAAACCACCAAAAAGGATAAGAGACTAAAAATTATTATAGCTGAAAAGCAAACAAAAGGAAACCAGTGTGATTTATCAGAGGATGTAATGGGTCATCAGTACATGACATAACATACCAAAAAAGCCCTAGAATTGTTATGCAGATATTAATTACCTCTAGAGTTCATGTTTTTCATGACCAATGATGTGATTCTTTTTCCCCATAAAATCTAACTAGATTTCTTTTTCTTTTTTTTTTTTTTTTCCTTGTGTCCATTGCTACTTGTCCTACCACCTCCCAGTTTTAGCTGCAGACAGCAGTGAGGTAACCCATCACTCTTTTTTCTTGCGGCTTAACAATCTCAGGCCCCTCAGCCTCTCCTTACCTTTTACTTTTTCTTCCAAAATACGCTCTGTGACAATAAACCTTCAGAAAGAACAGTTCCTGAAAGGTGGAAAAAGCCAATGAAACTTACTTAATCCTGTGTATACTTTATGACAGCATTTCTGAAAACACAGTTACATGATTTTGTTTACAAAGCTTCCAAGTCATTCTTAACACAATCTGCATTCAGTGAGAGCATGGAGCTGGTGTATTATTCAATGTAGGACTTCTCCTTCATTGCTTCCAGAGCTAGATAATAGGTTGAGACTGAGGGAGCAGATACTCCGTGGCCCAGAGCCTGACCTGACAAGATTGCTGAGCAGAGCTGTCAGGTCACTCATATTCTTCATACCAATGCTGGATGGTATTGGGTTAACAGAAATGTACATGAATGGAGGACTTTGCATTCTGGCTACACAACCACCAGCATTCATGTCTCAGTTTTCAGAAGCCCTAAATCTTCCTGTGTTCCCATGCAGAATCTGTGCAGTGCTGGTATATGCTTTACACTGGATCAAAACATGGGAGCTTGCTCAGGATGGGCAGCAAGTGGATGTTTTCTAACTGCTGCCAAGCTCTGCTGGGCACAATACTCACCAAAGGCAGGAAATTTTAACATGTAACTTCACTACATCCACACGCAGCTGGGCAAAACAGGCAGGGAATTTCTGCAATTCAGAACCTATCACCACAAGCTTTTAATTCCAGGCAGAAATCTAGAAACATCAGAATTCTAAAACCAGAATCTGATATACTGCACATACATAGGTAAACCAGAGAAGTAAGTAATCCCTTTAATAGAAAGCCACTACTGCTCACTGCACATTAAGGAAAAACAAACAAACAAACAAAAATTGTCCCCGAATGCAGTTTTGACTGGAGAGATTGTCTTGCATGTCAAATTAGCAGACTATATGTAAGCCTGTCTCCCATGGATCTGTATAAATATGGAGTATAATAAGCTCCCATGTGATAGAGTCAACAATAGCCTACATTTTGGGTAGAGAACAAAGAATATGAATGTGTGAGAGCCACAGAACCACACTACCACGACTCTGGCTAAAGAAGTATCTCCCTTCCTCCCAGGTCATGAACACTCTCTACAACAGGTCAGGACCAGTGTCAGGACCTCAGTTTTGCAGTGTGCAGGGGAAGCAGTCAGTGTTGAGATATGTGTACAAGAAAAGAGAAAACAATGGAAGAAAACAATGTTCAACTGCACATATGACTAAATATATCTCCAGAGGCATAATGATACGGTATAGTCAGAGCCAACTATCCTTCTTCTCCTTAAAGCCCAGTATAAATTTCCTAGAAAAAAGGGAAAGGAAAAAAATTAAGTTATAAGTTTTTTCAGAGGTGTTACAGTAATGTGAGCTACATACTAGTTGCATATTTGGTGTCATCTTCCATTGATAGTATTCCCACAATAGGGTCAGGGACAGCCCAAGTCTTCCTGGCAATAAAAGCAAAACTCAGATTTTGCCACTCAGCTTTACCAGTATATTAAAGAGTTTGCTGCTGGAGTCAAAAGGCTTGGCTTCAATGACTGAGAGAAAGTGCAGCAGCCACAGGGAGCTGGGTTTTCTGCTTCCACTACCCATCACATGATGCAGAAGACCTCCAGGTCCTCCTCGCCTGTGGAATGGGCAAAGCAGAAAGCATAGCCATGCAGTTTGGATGCCTCTGGCACTTAGATGCTCTGGTTTCATTCATTCCCAGAGCAAGCCCTAGTACAACAAACTGCTCAGGATTTCTCTCATTAGCATGGAAGATGAAATCATGCTCACCACTTCATCACCTGAAACAACTACTTTCTCAGTATTAAATGATAAGACATTTTGTACGTATTTTACCATGTATTATACATTTCAGTTATAGTGATAAGATCTATTTGTGCTGCCCTATGGCAGTCCCTGAATTATACTGTCACTCTTAGGAGCCTAGGAACTGCATAAAATAGAGAAGCAACGTGCTCCAAACTTTAAAACTGTTGTCATATCCTGCTTCTCATCTCAGGCAGAAAGAGAAAAAGGCAGGTACTCCTCAGTAATTTAAAGAATGAACTGGACAAACATTTAGGTGAGATTTTAATCTTTAAGTTGTGTATATATTTATTGCATATGTTCACAGGTACAGGCTGGGTGGAGAAGAGATTCAGAGCAGCTCTGCGGAGAAGGACTTGAGGGTGCTGGTTGATGAGAAAATGAACATGAGCTGGCTTCAGTGTGCACTTGCAGCCCAGAAACCAACCGTATCCTGACCTGATTCAAGAGGAGCATGACCAGCAGATTGAAAGAGGTGATCCTGCCTCCCTACTCTGCTTTCGTGAGATCCCACTTGGAGTATCGTGTGCAACTCTGGTGTCCCCAATATAAGAAGGACATAGAACCGCTGGAGCAAATCCAGAGGAAGGTCATGAGGATGACAGGGAAGTCGAGTACCTCCCGTATGAAGACAGGCTGAGAAACTTGGGGCTGTTCAACCTAGAGAAGAGAAGGCTGCGTGGAGACCTCATAGCAGCCTTCCAGTATCTGAAAGGGGTCAACAAGGATGCTGGAGAGGGACTATTCATCAGGGACTATAGTGATAGGACAAGGGGTAACGGGTTGAAGCTAAACAGGGGAAGTTCAGGTTGGATAGAAGGAAGAAGTTTTTTACTGTGAGGGTGGTGAGGCACTGGAATGGGTAGCCCAGAGAGGCGGTAAATGCTCCATCCCTGGCAGTGCTCAAGGCCAGGCTGGACAGAGCCTTGGGTGGCATGGTTTAGTGTGAAGTGTCCCTGCCCATGGCAGGGGGGTTGGAGCTAGATAATCTTAAAGTCCTTTCCAACCCTAACCATTCTATGATATATTGCTTGATAAGTGCAGATTGCCACATAAGCATAGAAGCATATAGCTTATAAAAATTGCATACAAGTTTTTGAGTTTAAAATCTCATTGTTCTGTAGTTGGAACACTAAGCTTTAAAGGTATTTTGTATCCAGCATTCCTGTGAACAATCCCAGATGATAAGCAGAGCTGAACTCCCCAAGCCACACCGTGTGCTGGGAGCAAAAGCAGCTTACTCCCTTACTGTAACACAAAGGCAGCTCAGACTGAAAACAAACTTATTTAAAAAAAAACCAAAAAAAACCCCAAGAGATTACCAGTGGGTTAAAAGCAAAATTCCAGCCAATCCTATTGAAAAATTTATGCCAAATTTTACTGTCTTAGCAGGTCAACAAACCACGTTCTCTTTAGCCCAAAACCAATGTAATAGAAGATTTGAGATTTTCTATTGGCCCACCTTGCAAACTTACACAGAATGTCTCTGTGAACATGAAATGCTTATTAATCTCCTAAGATAACTACACAAGCAGAAGTAGGCTGGATACAAAAACACAGCCTTAAGCAATCTTAAATTTTTCCAGAGAAAATCCGATGAGATTTACCATTATGGTATGAATATCATACTATGTTTTCTTCTGATTCTCATGAAAAACTACTAAGGATCAAACTCCATTTAAATACTTTATGTTAGTTCTGGCTCAGCTAATTAACTGAATTCAGAGTTTTTAACTTGTGGTTTGTGGGTCTGAAGCCCTGTGAACTCTGTCAAAGTGATTCTCAATAAGTAATCAACAAAAGCAAACCCATTTTCAGTAAAATATATTAGCTGCACAAGCAGTCAGCAGTCATTTGAAAATCACTGCAGCCTGTAAACTTATGGTGTTAAAAATCTCTACATTACTGGTTTTTAATTGTCTAGTGCATAAAGGAGATGAGTAGGATTATTTTAAAAATAAAGAGAAAAGGGTTTAGATATGGCAAAGGAAAGCAAGCTACCTGTCTTTACCAAACCGCTTTTGAAGACACACTGATCTCCCCTTCACTGCCTCACAGTGCAATATGACAAGCCATCAAAGTTTTGACATTTGCTACAATGCAGAGCAGCATTTTCTGAGAGGACTTGGAGACATTTAAATGGCAGCATTTTTACCTTTTTTTCTCAGCACTTTCAGAAAATTTGACTCCTCTTCAAACAAAAAATGTAAAAAATAACGCTACTACAAAAAAAAAGGAGGTAAAAATCAAAGCAAGATTACTAAATTCTAGGACTTTCTTTTGTGAGCAAATCAGAGCCATGTCAGACTGCTAATAATATAAGAACACAAACAGGCCTGGAGTTAGAATGTAGGAAACGAGACTCCTTTCTTCCACTGTAGACAAAAATGCAACCTTCATTTATTAATGGGCCACTCATTACAACTGGAGCCATAAAATTTTGTACTATGAACAATCACACATTGTACATTCTTAACTACATTCTGATGGTCTAGAGTGACTAGATTCTTTAATTGAACGTGCTACTGCTTTTAACATATCACTAAATAGGTTATTCTGATAACCCAAATACATCTGTGTGAGAGATCTGAACTATCCCTACTCCTAAATGAGTTGTCATATGATTATAAAACCCCCAATTAAGACTATTGATCATCCCATTTATTTACTGATGAACTGTGAGTGACACAGTTACACTGAGAGCAATATTTAAAGAAGAAGCTGAGCAGCCAGCAGGCCAGACACGATTGCAAACCAGAAACTTTTAATTTACATCTGGACTTGTTATTGTCCAAAGATTGCCCTCATTCAAAACTCCCATCCAGCCAAGACAATTAAAGAATCAACAGGGAATGGAAAGGATGCAGTAATATTACTCCTACATGATGCTGGAGAAAGCCAAAGGTCAGTTTTGTTTTTTCTCGTTAACAACTCAAAGCAATCATTTTAATTTAAGGAAGGCTTCAACTAATGTTTGTTAAGATTAAGCATCACTTTAGAAAACTCTAAAAGGTAAAAAGGGTTAATCAAGTCACGGAAGCCACAACGTCCCACCCACTTGCAATGGAGGAGTTTCATAGTGATGCAGAGGGCAAATGTCAGCGCAACTTCAGCAGAACACGCTGGGCATTGTTAACACTTGGCAACTACAAGACTGATTAAGAGATCACCGCTACAAATGCTTATTCACAGCAATAATTGCTATTCAGATAAGAAGGACTACGGAAAACAATGGGTCTACTAAGATGCTCACAAGAACTGAAGTCAGGGTAAGATTGTTCTACAAATGAGAAGCAAAAAATAACCTAAAGCAGCCTAGCCTATTCTCTGTCTTCAAGAAAAGTCATGCACTTTCTTGAAGCAAGAAAGCAGGGCCTTAGTTTAGGTCAGGTGTTTCTTTGGTTAATCTTATTCTATGTTGTGTTGTGAAGACATACTCATGATTTAGCTAAACTGTGGGTGGACGACAATCCCTGGCAGATTTAGCAATCTCTACCAGACAATTTGGCTAATTATACGATAGCAAAATGCATTACTTTAATCTCTTTTTCACATTTAAATTACTCTAATTGCAAAATTTGACAGCGTGATAGTAACCTTTAGAAAACACTTTGTCCCATTTTATACAACATAATAATAAGAAATGAGATACAAAAATATAATATGCTATGCGATTATAATACTATTGTTCTTTTGCATTTTGCAATATTGGAAACTTCATATTGCAATGCTTTTGTCCTATTATTCATTGTTATTTCAACAAGTGCTTTAACAGAGCACACAGCAAAGATAGTTGACTGATGGCTTCCAAACCAAACATTTCTCTTGTGCTGATCATGAAGTTGGCACCTTCTTGGTATATGGTTGTCATTAGAAGCAATCTAGCACAAAAGGAACTTAGAATATCACAAGGGAGCTGCTGAGACCAGGTTTGCTGAGTTACACAAAGCACGGCTGCACACCCAAACCAGCCTACTCCCCAGCACACCATGATGCAGCATTAGCCTTGCCATAAAACTACCTCTTGGCTTTGAGATATGTACACACTTTCCCTCCTCTTGCCTTTCTGAATTACCTGCTGTGTGACTTGTGGTCACATAAAGGTTCCCTTGGGTACTGTAGGACTATAATCAATCTGAAGTGTATCTAACACTGGGACAGAGAAATGATAGTTTTGTAAAACCCTTTTTACCATTAAAATTCTATTCATGGACACATATATCTTAGTCTGCAACTCAAGATGGGTAATGGGTTTTAGCTGTAAAATGAGAATTTTTCAAAAAGAGAATCAGTTGCATAATTTCGCCAGTAAAGTTCTGGCAGTCTTCTCCTGATCCACAGGCATAATTTCTATTAACATAAATGAGAACAAAGTACACACAGAAAGGTAAATGAAAAAGGCAATCATTTATCATATTCATCTGAATATGTTAATGTAGATTTCACACAGCAGACATGAATTTTCATTTTCACAGTCTATGCCATGTTAATATCCATATTTTTCTGCCTCTACGTTTAATACTTGGCAATAGGCCATTAGATAAACCACGAACTACAAAGGAAAAAGCAAAACAAAAGCATGCTCAAAGAGAGTCTCTGCAATCAGCAGTGCAGACTTTGCCAGATGGAGCAGATGATGTGGTCAATGAAGGTGCAGAAGGTGAAAAAAATGAAAACTAAGGGAATTAACAGGATGCCTGACACCAGACTACTCCCCAAAATCTCTTGTGTTAGCTTCAGCTGACTGTGCAGTCAGGTGCACATGGTGGACATGCACTAATTATGCATGCCTCTTTGCTGTTACTGAATTTACTGATTACTTTTACTGTGCTCATCTCATTTCTTTTCCATTATCTAGTTTGTCCAATAAGTCTCCACTCCAAACACCTTAAATTGTAGATTACAGCTGCTTAAAACCCTAACACCGTTCCTTGTGCGTTTTCCACATTGTTGCCAAAGGTATCAAAAACTGCCTTTTCTTGAGAATTCCTGCCACCTTCTTCCCATCTACGACATAGTATGCTTGCCCACTGCATCTACAGTTATTCCTGAGTTTTCCATGCTTATAGCTGTCTACTATTCCCCATACAATATTGTGGCTGCATGTTTTCATATTCTTTCAAGATCTGTATTTTTTTTTTTTTTCAATGAAGCCTACTTAGCACACTGAAGATGCCAAAGAAGAATTACATAGTCTAGGATGACAACAGGTTTTTTTGAATATACACTTCAGTGGCTCCCAAAATATTTTATCTTTGAAATGCAGGATAATACTATTCCATTAACAAACTATGAAAGACATATATATAAAAATGAAATACATATGTTCATATGTATATATATGAAAGACATAAAGACCAAGGGCTGATTTTGGGCTGCCTTGTACTTCAATCTCCGATTTTTCTGCACAAAGTATAGAACAAAGAAAGTAACTATCTTTGTGTAAAAAATGTAGAGGTAATAAATTTGAAATTATGGATTTAACTTCCATTCCCACAAGGTATATATGTGTTTGTGAGCAAGTGTATGCAGAGAAAAGGAAGGGCTTGTAACCATTTTGCTACTTAGAAGGTTTACAATTGCTCCCTGTAGTTTCCTGTGCTTGTTTTTAACTCTCCTCCAAGTTCTTCCTCTTAAAATTGCTGCAAGCCCCTTAAGAGAGCTGCAGCCACTGTCAGCAATGTACAAGCCAGAGAGATTGAGAAGCCTCCTGTCTGGACACACGTACAGCTGCAAGCAATATTACTACATCAGGATGATATCACAGCTGACCTAATAGGGGCCATCTTTGAACTGCAGGCTCAGGTTCCACTGCTCTCAGTGGAACACACTGCAGAGAGAGGTTAACAAGGCTTAATAACTCATTTAAAGATGTACCGCCATTATACCAGAAGTACCTGTGCATACCACTGCACTACATAACCTAAAACTCCTGAGGGAACCAGCACAGCTTTCCATGGACTGGTGCTGCCTGTTCAGAAAGCACATCCTATGGGACTCTCCCACACTTGCAAATTGTTCACCCTGTTGCTCCCAGAAGCACATTTCCAGGAACTTGTCCCTCTTCTCAGTGTATCTCCAAACTGGCCATGATCTCACCTAAACTGAAAAAAAAACTAGGAATCAGATTCTAGTCAGAATTACATTTCAAAGGACAGCACAACACAGTACCTCTACTTTCTCAAAAGCTCTGCAATAGAAAAGCATGAATTTTGTTTTCCAGACATCCCAACAGTCCCATAAATGTGGCAGGATATATAGTTTGAAGACTTATCAAAGGAACTGAGATTCTTTTTTCACCTTTTTTTTCTAACTGTTGATGAGAAGTTCAGGGAAAATGAAATTTTAAAGAATTAAGATATTTGGAACTTATCTGATTTAACAGTTGACACTTTTATCTCTTTCCATAGCATCTAGGTATTTGTACTTTTCATCTTGTGCTAAGACTTTTGCCTCTCTGCCAGGAAGAAACCTATAAACAAAATATATCCTTTAAATTTTAGTCATTCCTTGCTATCATGTGTTGGTATCAGCTGATCAAGAAACCAATGACAGCAACAAATTCTGCCTTTTGTAACACCTCCCATACTGCATATGGAAGTGGCAAATGCATATACAAAAAAACTAAAGAAATTATCTTTTGCCTCATTTTCCCCCTTTGTAGATTAGTTGGTCTACTGAAAAACCAAACTTAGCTGAAATATTGACTCATGTTTACAATTCCTGCATTCTTAACTAGCTTTAAGTCCAAAAGTAGCATATAACAATTATTTGTTGCCTTGGAAACATATGAACTACACATCCATGTCTTTCTCAATGCATACTTTTTTTTCTATAACGCTGTTACAGTGACCTACCCAAGCCTGCAATTTATCAAGTGGAATAAACATTACCTTCTACAATTCAATTATTTATTGACTGTTTATGGCCAATTTTGTCTTTAAATAACTTGCAGATGACTTTTGCCAAGTCCATCTTTGACCAGGTCACAAAAATGTTTACCAAATAACATGGGGGATTTTTCAGTAAAAAGAAAAAAAAAAATAAAAATTGCCCTTTATTATTAAAAAAGCCCCAACATTTGCTAGCAGTTATTATTTTTATTTTTCATATCCAGGGCTTCTTTTACATTATTTCCACATTAATCATACTATAGTAACTACATAAATATCAAACAAAAGCATTGATGTCAGAACAGCCAAACGTCACTTTATCAAAATACCTTTACTATCTAGCCTAAACATATTCCTGCTCACCAAATTAGCACAGGGATGTATTTGCCTTATTAGCCAATTAATAATAAACAACTCTCTGCTTTCTGAATTAAAGGAAAACAATTAAACATACCAACCAAATCTCATTTCTATTACATTAACCAACAATATCTCCTAATAAGCAAGGCCTCTAAGCAGTCTACATTTGGTTTTGCTTTTCGTCTGCTCTACTACAACAACTAAAAATAGAAAGGTAGCCAACACCACTTTCAAATGCCATTTTCAAAGGTGTGCTTACATCCCATTTTCTAAAAGGCAGACACTTAAATTGCACACAAGCAAGCCTCACTCCACCAAGAGCTCAGGGAGAGATGCCAGTGGGAGCCAGACAGCCTCGGGGCTCCTGCTGACACTGGCACCTGCGAAAAGAGAATCACACAAAAGAGGGCAGAAAGTTCCCTGCAAATCCCGTTGTGGAAACTGAGCCAAGATTTCAGTAACGCCTGGACCTCCCAGCAGGTAGTCTGTTGATTAAAAATACTAAGAACACAGTGTTGTACTAACATCAGCAATACCTAAAATTTCAGGAAATCTTTTCTTTACAATCACAATGGTTTCCATTAATGATATTTATTACTGTATGTGAAACATGGCCAAATAAAGACCTCAAAAAGTATGAAGGCTATGACTCAAATGTACAAACAGACCTAGCAGACAGGCCTCAAGTTCACATAGAATCATAGAATCAAGCAGGTTGGAAAAGACCTTTAAGATCATCAAGTCCAACTTTTACACCATGCTAAGGAAAAAACACAATACACTCATGATTTTATTAAGATGGAAAAAGCCTTGATTTTACACAATGTAAAATCCTCACTTTTCTTCCCTGACCATTATTCATCTAAGATTTCCTAAGGTAGTTTATAGGAAATTGTTTGAAACACCAGGTGACTCCATACCCTATACAGGGAAAGAAGAAGACAGCAGTTTTCCAACAGTCACCAGCCATCAATCTTATGGAAAAATAAGCTTGACCATAAGCTTAAGGCACCACCAGCCTGAGCTGGAAAATCCCCAAAGGGCATTCCAAGCTATGCTGGAGCAACTGACATTTCTTAAGTGAAATGTGACTTCCAAAAACTTTCTAGCTGAAAAAGTTTGTTAGTAAGGTAAAATTTACCAAATGTGTACATAGTGGAAAGCAAAAAAATGCAAGAAACCCTTGCATTTCCTTTAGCTAATGCTTCACAGACTTTAATTAGAATGAACTTTCTCATTAGTTTTCTTATTTTCAGGAACAATTCTCACTCCTCTAAATGAGTTCTATCATTAGGAGTTTTTTGATGATCAATTATGATGATCATTTATGTTCATTTATTTAGAACTTGACACCATGGCAAAAAGATAAAACATTGACATTTCAGAGATTACTACTGTACAGTGCTATATACCTTTTGATGCATATTGATGACCTCCTTGCCTACTTCAATGGGAAAAGACAATTATCTTTAAGCTGAGCAATGTACTAGATATTCTTCACAGTCTGGGATTCTCTGCAGCAAACAGTGCCCACAGTTGACATTAAATTATTGATATAAAAACAAATAATCAGCAACAGAAGCCAAGCACAGAAGGCTGTCATTCAGTTTGCTTCTGGCTTTCTTTCTGGACAAAACTTGCTGCTAACTTCAGAGGATTCGGGAAAATGTTAATGTTTAAGAGTACAGAACAAATTGGGATTTTGAATGCCTAAACTTTGAGCCAGATAAATCTGTCTGTGAGCTGGATTTACAGAGATTCCATATTTCAAATAAAACAGTTATGATTTTTGCACATTATTATAGGCATCCCAGATAAGTCTGAAACCTCTGCTTTTGTCCAGATCACATTGCATATCAGATAAACCTTACAAGGGCATGTAAGGAGAACCCCAAAGACATATGTCTAAAAATAAGGCAATAAAATATTCTGCCTGTCTCTGTGGTGGATTACTCAAACTGAGGAAGACTGATGGATTATTCATAAATAAAAAAGGATCTTGGTTATGATTTGCTAAAATGTCCAAGTCTCTATGACCAAAAATAATACCCACACCTTGTCTTTTGGAGCTTTTGCTTAACCTCTAAGACTTGCTGAAATTTCAGCTTTCGCCAAGGCAGTATTCACTAAAAAAGGTATTCTAGTCAGTAGAGCCTCTCAGAAAAAAATCCTTATCTGCTTGTAATTATCTAGCTCACTTACTCCTATTCTTTCTACTACCCTCATTGTTAATTATTTTCTTCTAATGAAAATCAAGGGACACTGCAAGAATAATTTGTCAGTTTACCTGTCAGTTTCTTTTTCCCTTCCCTTCCATTAGCCTTTACTAATGCCTGCTGCTCCAACATTCCTTCTATAGCACAAGTATCTCAGAGTTCCTTACTGACATTTCTGAAACTGCTTACCATCCTTACAACATTTTCCTGACCCATTTAAAAGTTTTACACACAATTTATTATTTTTTTTATAAATATATATTTACTTTGTTTAAACAACATCAAAATCTGAATTACGATTTATCTGCTAAAACCTGCTTTTCAATAACTTTGTGGGAACATATTTGCCTATACACAAATAAATGGAAACCCCCTTGTGTTCCTTTATGATTAGACAGCACCTATAACTGCACAGTTTGATAATATGCAAATCTGTTATTTCAAGAAAGCAGATGAACAAATATTTCATGACTAACTCACTACAGATTAAGTCCTTAATATGTTAAGCTAGACATTCCTGTAATATCTCACCCCTCTGGACTGTCAGTGGACTGCAGAGCACCATCTTGGGAGAACCCATCTCCACTTTTACCTGTTTCTGTGGCAGAGCTGGAAAATGCCACAGGAGACAGATAACAGTGCTGCTGTTCAAAGCAATACAAAATATTATCTATCATGATCACTGAAGAACATTTTTTGGGTTTGGAGTGCTAAAGCTATGAACACCGTACAGTGGGAACTGAGTTCTTCCTTGCAAAGCTAAGCTGATGTTTTTCTGTGGAAGTGTGCATACACACGTGAGCATGTGTGAAGGAGAGGTAAGTAACTGTCAAGCTTTATCCAGAAGATTTACCTCAAACTCCAAAGTACAGCACAACATCTCAGGTTTGCCAATTTATGGGAACGAATGTCGCAATTCTAATCCAGTACAGGTAGAGTAATAGATCTTATTACATTGGTGTTCAATAATATTACACTAGCAATTCCCCCAACAAATCAAGACGATTGAGTCATGATGAGCAACCTGATCTAGTTGAAGATGTCCCTGTTCATTGCATAGGGGTTGTGCTAAGTGACCTTTAGAGGTCCCCTCCAACCCAAGCCATTCTGTGATTCTATACTATTTAGCCTCTATAGTTTTTCTGCAGCTGTATGAGAATAGTAACTGTCCAGCAGTATAGGCATACACAGTATATACTTGCAACATACTGTTACTTCACTAGCTCATTTTCTAAGGAAAATGACAGCACAATTTAATTTTGCTTCAGTTGTTGAATGTGTTCTCATAATTGGGTCAAAGAGAATACTTTGATGAGAGCTAATCAACACTAGAATCTTGGTTGGTTCAGATGACTGGCATAAAGCTTTTATTTGCCTTTAAATGAAACTAAATATTAGGAACATTTCTTCACCAAGAGGGTGGTCAAACACTGGAACAGTCTTCCTAGAGAGGTGGTTGATGCCTCAAGCCTGTCACTGTTTAAGAGGCATTTGGACAATAATCTTAATAACATGCTTTAACTTCCACAGATTTTTTTTTTTTTTCCTAGGTAACTCTCTCTCTCCTCCCTCTGAAGCACTGCTCTCACTTTACTGACAAGGTTCCTTCCAACCTCTGCATTATACCACCCATGTGGCAGTATAGCCATTAGAGCACTGATACCTGAAAGAGGGAGGGGAGAGCTCTGAGAAAGGACTGGAGTGGCTAAAATGTAATCTCAAATGGATCCTGAATGATTTTGCCAGCAAATGTTCTCTCTGTGTCAAAAGATACCAATACTCAGCATTTTCTGGGTTATTATTTTGCTTTAAAATAACCAACAAACAAACAACAAATTAATTCAGTTATTTCAGTGAAGTAAGAGCACTGTGAATGCTTTGATTTAGAGATCTACACAACATTTCATTATCAAATGTTATCTGACAAAGCCTTGTTTTGGTTTGTGTAAGTTTTTGAATGATAATTGCCTAGTTCTCAAGCCCGCCACCTGTAACACAGATATATTCTACAGGTATCTCTCACATTGTCTTTACATTGTCAAATTCAGACATGCAATATGACTTGTAAAAGCCAAAAGCACAAACCCAAAACGTGGCATGCATTTAGATGCTTAACTATGCATTTAAGGACCAGATCTTTCAGCCTACCTCGAATGAATGGATAAGTAAAAATAATCTTGACAGAATTATATGTTTTACCACTTTTTCATCAAAAGTCCATCTGAAGAACTAGTTTTATTTTTTTACAATGTCATTCACGACAGAGACATCCATAACCCATAAATACATTGCTATCTAACAGCTGTGTATCTCCTCTCACCATCCTGAGCTGTGAACACTGAACACAAACATATTGGCTTGTTAACCTTTAAAAGGCACTAATGGACACTCACTCTCTCTTTATTCCTCTATGTCATCTGTCAAGCATTAATCACTGCCTTAGTTGCAAATTAAGCTATTATTGGGCAAATATCATCTATATAAAATCCTCGCCCTTCACTCTGTGTATTAGGTAAAAATGCTACTGCCTGAGGAATACAGCAATACATGATAAAATATGAAATCTAATAAAACAGGTACTATGTTTCTTGTACCATCAAATTCTTGGATTTAACTAGTGTATAGAGCAGAAATGCTGATGTCTCTCCCTGACAACTCCCACCATTACATCAGCGAAAACAGAATGTTCTCCTGGCATTGCAATACACACACAAAACCCAGGCACTGTGTTTCTTAATCTTTTTCAGTTGAGAAGAAAAAAAGAAATAAACGACTCCTCCACTTTTTTCTCCCTCCAAAACCCATGGCCCCTCTGGTATCCGTCCCCTTGCATACTTTTGAAAAGTGAGAGTAAGGAGTAACAAAGCAGTTATGAAAATGCAATTTTACTCATATAATTGAAAGTGAAAAAATATCAGTGATTAGGATGCCTATAAATCACCAGACTGTGCCTGGTGATTTACAAGACAGAACCTATACTAACATCAGACAACTACTGTACTACCTTTATTTCCCCCTATCGTTTGCTCATATGCACAGGGATGTTACAGTGCTTCTATGCCTCTTTAAAATTTTTACAGATTCCTGATTTTGTTTGGATTATCACACTGAGTGAGCAAAATCATGATAAATAATTAATGAGGAGTCAGTAACACTCAGGCTGTCTGGAATATCTGGCCTAATCTTTTACCCTTTAACACATGAAATGAAATTTCTGGCCAACTCTGCTGTTTATACACAACAGGCGGAAAGGGAACAACGTTAGGTGTATGCCAGCCTCTCTAGCTTCACAGTAACAGGACTTCAACTGGCAGCTGTTTCTGTAACGATTCCCTCAACTAAGTATTCTTTTGAACTGGGATTTATGCAGATGTTTACGTCAATACAACTTTAGCACAAGCATCTAACAAAGATGAATCAAAAACCTTCAAAATAAATAATTTAAGGTAGCTCCTAGGACAACAATTGAGAAGCCAAGAGAAAATTAAAAAATAAAAAAAACCCAAGAAACAAATCAACAATTCCTTTAACAATGAAAGTTCTGTATTCTCATTTTTTATGTCAGAGGTTATTCATAAACTAAATGTGACATGGATATGGAGCTACTCATCAGCTTAATCAAGTTTAACCACAGCTTTTCCTGCTAGCCACTTGCAAATTCAAGAGTTAAAATAATGACCCAGCTGAGTCGAGGTTTATGCAATACTCCTATCTCTTTTTTTAAAATCTGCTATTTTAGCTTTAATACACTGATTGACCTTTGGAGCTTTCCTAGAAGCAGACTTCCGCAGCAGCAGACACACAAAACTTATCCATAAAGAGCAGCTTTGAAGCGAGCATCTAACGGACACAGCAGGGTGCCAAAATGTGAAAGTTTAACTTTATGTGATCCTCATTCTTGTCTTCACTCAGACAAATCCAAAATATAAGGAATTCTATGCCAGACAAAATGTAAAACAGATAACCATTTTAGGAGAAGAAAAGTCTTTACTAAATAGCAAATCAATACTTGAGGGAAGGCAAAATTATAGGTCAGAAAGTGAATTTTTCCTTTTTCTTGTGTTATATCCACTGCTGTGGACAGAAGTAATAATTCATGAGAAGTAGCAAAGAATGAACACCATCCATCAACTGCACAGGAATAGTAAAGAAAGAGTAAAATACTCTCCCTACTCCAAACTCCAAAGCTCAAAAAACTATGGGAATAGAGAGAAAACTGCAACAAAACCATGGCAATCAAGTCAGTGAATCTTTTAGAAGGTAGAATTAGATGGATTGATTTTTAATTTTTTTTTACGAGTTAAAGACTATTTAATTATTTTAGAACAAAAGATTTCTGCTTCTACCCAAACCAGGGGAAAAAGAACACACAGCAATTCCTGCTAGAGACAGCACTGGTCTCCAAATCCTAAGCACAAGCTACAGTCTTTTTTTTTTTAGCCTGTTTTCAAGATCCTTCACTAACTCAAATTTGTGAAAGACACGTTCTTTTCTGCATGCATGAAAGAAGTATATCTTCTGCAATTTAGAACACTTAATTTCTGAGTAAATATTAAATATTCTAGGAAGAAGGTGACAAACAAAGTGGACAATTTTAGACATCACGCAGTTTTAGCTTTTCACAGACTTTCCTTTTCATGCACAAAACAGACAAAATGTGTGCGTATTCAAAGCTTTGTTTCTGCTGGTAGTATGAATCTTCCTTCCAAAGGTGTTTCTGAGCAGACTGGATTATTTGCTCTCTAAATAACATATTTATACACAGTTCTGACAGAAAACTGATGTTTCCCCGTCCAGAAGCATCATACCTCCTTATAACCATTACCTGGCAAAACTGATATTCCAAGATTGCCAGCTTTCCTGCCTCCAAAAAATCTAAGTTGGCAAATTACGGAACAGAGTGATATAGCTTTTTTATGAAAAAACTGCCATACACCACAGGAGATGAAAATAGGCTTCTTCCAGGTCAGAATGTTTTAGATACACATCAAGACTAATCCCACAAAGATAAAATACATTTCAAAGTTTTTGAAAAAATATCTTTCCACCAGAATGATAGAAACACGGGTAAAAGAATTAGATGCTTTAGGTTGAAATCACACATCTGCTAGAAAGGTCTAAGCACCTACATGTAGGGTTTTTAAAATATCAAACCAGTAATGCGGTTAGCAAGAAAGAAAAAGACCTCTGTTAGTGCAATACCCCTCAGCACATGCTCCCTGTTTGGCCTGAAAAAATTACTTTAATGAACAGAGTAATGAGAAGAAGATACTGCTGCATGAGGATGAAGCATAGATAGACATGCTGGAGGTCAGTTCATTAACTCATCTTTTGGAAGACATGTCCTATTCAAGCACTCTCATGCTCTCCTTTGAGAAAGAGTTTACTGCAAGTTCTCTCACAAAAGTAATTTATATCCTAGTATTTTTATTATGTGTCCCACTAAATACTAAGCAAGACACTCCTTGGATGTTACAGATGCTGTGCATTAAGTTGCCAGACATATAATCACAGTGCAGAGATTTTGCTTTATTCATTACTCCTACTGGCTTTAATAGTGACGGACAGAACATATGCTTAGATTTTAGTTTTGCTTGAGAAGCACTCAGATTCTGATTCATTTTCAAAAGATGAACATAATTACCCAAGAGTCTCTGAGGAAGTGAAAATAGTTGGGTTTTTGTATTGGGTTTGGTTTCTTTTCTCTTGAGAAGGCCTCAATAAACTACAGAAAACAAAAAAGACCAAATAATGATTAAAGATGAAAAATAAAACAATAATTTTAGGAAAGACTTGGAAAAGCTTTAATTGAAGATTGTTTAGTACCATCAAAGTGCAAATAAGAAAACCTGCACTATGATTATATGTTTGTGGAAGGAATAGTAATTAAGAAAATAAGCCAAATGCATTTGTAAAGAAAGACATTTGCCTCATTCCTCTCACATGTAGGATAGACCTACCAAATGCTGAATCAGCCAGCCCCTCAACTATAAACAAATTTTAAATCTACTAATGCATGGGAGATTAGGGTTTTCTTAAATTCTCAAGTAATAAAATATTATTGGATCTAGAAGATATAGATGCAGTGATCTGCAGCTGCTCCATCCTGTTCCTCAGTCCCTGCAAACACTGGCTTTCTGAAGGAAGATGTTTGCCAGGTAAAGGTTAGGAGCCAGGGCAGCTGCCTAGATTCAGAGCCAGAGGTGGTGCTGAATAATACAGCAGAGAATGTGTCCAACCGAAAACATTTTGAATTATGCAAGGCACCACACTTGCTAAATAAAATACAAATTCAATTATTTTATTTGTTATTTAAAGTGCTTAATACTTCACGATTGGCCAAGCAACAAAAGCAACAAAATTCTTGTTCAACAAGACAACAGCTGTCCCTGAGGAGTAATTGTAATATGTGCTTTTATTCTCAAGCTTGAAATCCAGAGTGATTACACAATCTGGAATTCAGAGCATCTGAAGACACTTGCAAACATATCTATTATTTATTATTCTAAGGAAAAGTAAATGTGAACATGTCTAGTAGCTTTGAACATTTGAGTTCCAGTGTCAAATCATATCACAAATAAGCATAAGGTATTTACCATTAGTCTAGCAGGTTCTCAGGAACCCATTCATTTACCAGTTCTGATTTATTTCTCCAATTCTGATTTATTTCTTTTTACTTCAAGAAAATTTCCCATGAGTCTCAGGTTTCATAAAGTCCTTGGACTTCCATCTACCTCTCTGAAGGCAAAAATACACATGAAGAAAGTTACCACTATTATATGAGAAGGAAAAGACTGGAGACAAAGTCTTGACCTCATGCAAGACACACGTTCCTTGACTCAGGGGAACCCAAACTTTACCCTAAGGCTCTTCTGTCAGCATATATGGACACAGACAGTTATAGCTGACATTTTAAAATGGAATGAAAGGCAAACACAGTGACAACAGAAGGGTAACAGCAATGAATCTCCACAAGCTTTCCTAAACTGTTGCTGTGTTAATTTATTCTGGAAGGAAATACTGCTATGCATGTATGGCAATTGTATTTCTGTCATTCAATATTGATAGAATGACTGACATCTTGTCAACATTTTAGTATGTTCATCTTATAAAGCCTGTCCATAATAAACCAGTAATAAACCTTCCCAAATATTTTTTCCCAAAACAGATAAAAACTGTTGCTTAGTTTTGTCTCAAAAGATTCTACCAGCAAAACCCCATACTTTACTTCTAGCTTTCAGGGTATCAACTCAAATGAAACTCTTTCAAATAATCTTTGCTCTGGAAACAATTTCCAGTTTAAACACATGGATTTCTCTGCCTCAGTCAACAGAGTCCATCTAAGTCAAGATTTGGCCAGCAGTAGTTATTCAACACTAGAATCAATCAAAATGCCTCAAACTAAAATGATCTGAGAAACATAAATGACTCTCTGGAGAAAGACAAAGTGAATATCTTTTTAAGTATTGCCAGACCTTTGTCTAATAAATTTTCAAGTATTTCTACCAATGGATATTTTCCATGTCATTAGGCAATTTACTATAGAGCTTAACTGCCCATACAGTCACTAGGGCTTTCCTAACCCCCTACTATCATTACCTTGTGGCCAGCTAAGACCAGCACACTTATCCTATCTACAATGGACAGTGAGAGCAAACTATTGCCCTTCCCCTTGCAAATACTTTTTAAGCACCTGAAAAGTATTTTTGCAGCCTGTTTTACTAATCAAGCCCCTTTAATGTTTCTCTACACTTTCCAGACATCACAGTATCCCAGTATCACAGCATGCTAGAGATTGGAAGGGACCTCAAAAGATCATTGTCCTGGTTTAGCAGTAGCAGTCATTTTTTCTACTGGTGCAGTGCTGTGTTTTGACTTTCGACCTGGGAATAATACTAATAAAGCCGATGTTTTCAGTTGCTGGTCAGAATGTTTACCCTGAGCAAGGACTTTGTGAGTCTCATGCTCTGCCAGGGAGGAGGAGAAGCCAGGAGGAAGCAGGGACAGGACACCTGACCCAAACTAGCCAAAGAGGTATTCCATACCATAGCACGTCATGCCCAGGATGTAGAATGGAGAGTTCCCGGAAGGGCTGGATCATGGCAGGGTGGGGGTGAGGTACCGGTTGGTGAGCGGTTGTATTCTCTTGCTTGTTATTTCCTTTATCATTATTACTATTAGTGGTAGCAGTAGTGATTTGTGTTATACCTTAGTTATTAAACTGTTCTTATCTCAACCCGTGGGAGCTGCATTCTTTTGATTCTCCTCCCCGTCCCTCCAGGAGCGGAGGGAAGAAAGGTGGGGGGGGAAGTGGACTGTGTGGTTCTGATTTACGGCCTGGGCTTAAACCACGACAGTTCTTTTTGGCGCCCAACGTGGGGCTCGAAGGGTTGAGATAACGGCAGAACTGACTGAGGCACAATGCTGATTTATTGGCTCTCAAAGTTGTTTCTCTTGATGTCACAGTTTCAGTATGCTGTAGCTTACTTAGAGCCGGTATTTGCTGTGTTAGTGTTTATCAAGTGTGGGCCTTGGGCTAAGGTTCTTGTTTCACTGTACTTTATGGTAATGGCTTGTAATACGGGGGGGCTCCGGCAGCAGGGCGGGATGAACGTGGCTGTGGACTTGTACCTGGCCGTCCCGCTGCTCTTCACCGTCCTGGCCCTCGTCTTCGCCTCCGTCTTTGTGAGGCTGCGGGGAGCCGAGGGGGAGCGGCCCCAGGGACCAAGCGGCGGCGGGAGCGGGGCCGGAGGCCGGGAAGGAGGCGGCTGCCGAGCAGCGGGAGGAGGCGGCGGAGGAGCCGAGCCCCACAGCCGAGCCCAGCCCCGCGGCGGCCGAGAGCATCCCCCAGCAGCCGCCCGCCGAGCCCCGTGAGCCCGAGCCCCAGGAGGACGCAGGAGACCACGCAGCGCTTTCCAGCAAGACAGAGGAGGAAGATCTGGACTCAGAAAAAGCAAAGCTGGTGGTGAGAAAGCCTTCAAGCACAGCAGCTACACCAGCCTCAGTGACAAGTACAGCAGCAGCATTTGAGAGTTTTGACAGTTTTGAATGGCCTTTGGGTACCCTTGGGACCTGCCTGCTGATTGTGATGGGGATCACCATGTTGGCACACACACAGAGTGTGTTCTACCCACAACCATTTTGTCTGATCCCGAGAGTTAAGCAGAGTCAGGTTTGGGTCTTGTCTGGGTTTAGACAATACAGGGGGACCGAGAGGTTTTCCCCAGGGCTGGACAGTCTTGAGTGTCACAGTGTGTGGGACAGTACGGGCGAGTATCTAATCCACTGGGCCCCTCCAGTGCTTTGGAAGCGTCGGAGATGGAAGGCAGCTGTGTGGAGTCCCTAATGACAAGTTGCAGAGACTGCTGCAGGGGAAGGTGAATTATTTTGAGCCTGATGGGCCCATGACACTTCAGGCCATCAGGGCAGAGATGCAACATAGAGATGGACTCATGATCGAGGGGTGGACTTTGCAATGGGCCTCTCCTGCTCTGAAAGACTGTTACAAGTGATGGTATATTGAAAATGTGGGATCTGAGCATGACGTGAATGGTATGGAATAAGGGGTGGATACTGTCCTGGTTTAGCAGTAGCAGTCATTTTTTCTACTGGTGCAGTGCTGTGTTTTGACTTTCGACCTGGGAATAATACTGATAAAGCCGATGTTTTCAGTTGCTGGTCAGAATGTTTACCCTGAGCAAGGACTTTGTGAGTCTCATGCTCTGCCAGGGAGGAGGAGAAGCCAGGAGGAAGCAGGGACAGGACACCTGACCCAAACTAGCCAAAGAGGTATTCCATACCATAGCACGTCATGCCCAGGATGTAGAATGGAGAGTTCCCGGAAGGGCTGGATCATGGCAGGGTGGGGGTGAGGTACCGGTTGGTGAGCGGTTGTATTCTCTTGCTTGTTATTTCCTTTATCATTATTACTATTAGTGGTAGCAGTAGTGATTTGTGTTATACCTTAGTTATTAAACTGTTCTTATCTCAACCCGTGGGAGCTGCATTCTTTTGATTCTCCTCCCCGTCCCTCCAGGAGCGGAGGGAAGAAAGGTGGGGGGGGAAGTGGACTGCGTGGTTCTGATTTACGGCCTGGGCTTAAACCACGACAATCATCTAGTCCAATCCCCCTGCCAGAGCAGGAACACCTAGATAAGGTTACACAGGAATGTGTCCAGGCGGGTTTTGAATGTCTCCAGAGAAGGAGACTCCACAACCCCCCTGGGCAGCCTGTTCCAGTGTTCCGTCACCCTCACTGAGAAGAAGTTTCTTCTCAAGTTTAAGTGGAACCTCTTGTGTTCCAGTTTGTACCCATTACCCCTTGTCCTATCATTGTTTGCCATTGAGAAGAGCCTGGCTCCATCCTCGTGACACTCCCCCTTTATATATTTATATATACTAATAAGGTCCCCCTGCAGTCTCCTCTTCTCCAAACTATAGAGACCCAGCTCCCTCAGTCTTTCCTCATAAGGGAGATGCTCCACTCCCTTCATCATCTTAGCTGCCCTGCGCTGGACTCTCTCCAGCAGGTCCCTGTCCTTCTTGAACTGAGGGGCCCAGAACTGGACACAATATTCCAGATGCGGTCTCACCAGGGCAGAGTAGAGGGGAAGGAGGACCTCTCTCGACCTACTGACCACCCCCCTTCTAATACACCCCAGGATGCCATTGGCCTTCTTGGCCACAAGGGCACAGTGTTGGCTCATGGTCATCCTGCCGTCCACTAGGACCCCCAGGTCCCTCTCCCCTACACTACTCTCTAACAGGTCGTTCCCCAACCTATATTGGAACCTAGGGTTGTTCCTGCCCAGATGCAGGACTCTACACTTTCCCTTGTTATATTTCATCAAGTTTCTCCCTGCCCAACTCTCCAACCTGTCCAGGTCACGCTGGATGGCAGCACAGCCTTCTGGCGTGTCAGCCACTCCTCCCAGCTTAGTGTCATCAGCAAACTTGCTGATAGTACACTCAATTCCCTCATCTAAATCATTGATGAATATATTAAATAATACTGGTCCCAATACTGACCCTTGAGGCACTCCACTAGATACAGGCCTCCAACTGGACTCCGCCCCATAGACTACAGCTCTCTGGCTTCTCTCCTTCAGCCAGTTCGCAGTCCACCTCACTACCTGATCATCCAGACCACACTTCCTCAATTTAGCTATGAGGATGCTGTGGGAGACTGTGTCAAATGCTTTGCTAAAGTCGAGGTAGACCACATCCACTGCTCTGCCATCATCCATCCACAATGTTATTTCCTCATAAAAGGCTATGAGGTTGGTCAAGCATGACTTCCCCTTGGTAAAGCCATGTTGACTGCCCCTCATAACCCTCTTATCCTTGACATGCCTTAAGATGGCATCAAGGATAAGGTGTTCCATCACTTTCCCAGGGATGGAGGTGAGGCTGACCGGTCTATAGTTACCCGGGTCCTCCTTCTTGCCCTTTTTGAAGACTGGAGTGACATTTGCTTTCCTCCAGTCCTCAGGCACCTCTCCCGTTTCCCAAGACTTGGTAAAGATGATGGAGAGTGGTCTAGCAATGACTTCCGCCAGTTCCCTCAGCACCCGCGGGTGCATCCCATCTGGACCCATGGATTTATGGATGTCCAGATTGCTCAACTGGTCCCTAACCCATTCCTCGTCGACTAAGGCAAACTGCTCCAGTGACCTGACTTCATCTGAAGTCACAGGAGTACAGGGCTCTTCAGGACTGCCTCCGGCAGAGTAGACAGAGACAAAGAAGGCATTCAATAACTCTGCCATCTCTGTATCTTCTGTCACCAGGGCACCCATTCCATTCACCAGTGGGCCAACCTTGCCTCTGGTGTTAGTTTTATCAGCTATGTATTTGAAAAAGCTCTTTCTGCTGTCCTTGACCCCTCTCGCCAGATTTAATTCTAAGGAGGCCTTAGCAATCCTAGCTGCCTTCCTACATCCTCTAGCAGCAGCCTTATATTCCTCCCAAGTGGCCAGCCCCTCCTTCCATGACGTGTAAACTCTCCTCTTCCACTTGAGCATACCCAGCAATTCCTTATTTAGCCATGCAGGTCTCCTGGTCCTCTTCCTTGACTTCCTACGTGTCGGGATGCTCTGCTTTTGAGGTCGGAATAAGCAATTCTTGAATGTCAACGAACTATCTTGGGCCCCTTTACCTTCAAGCAGCCTTGCCCATGGGATTTCCCCTAGCAATTGCTTGAAAAGGCCAAAGTTTGCCCTGTTAAAAGTCCAGGGTTTCAATTCTACTTGCTATTGTACTGGTCCTACCACACAAGATCCTGAATTCCACCATCTCGTGGTCGCTGCAACCAAGGCAGCCCTCAACCTTTACTGCTTCGACCAGCCCCTCCTTGTTAGTGAGGATGAGATCCAGCAGCGCTCCTCTCCTGGTTGGCTCATCCACCATTTGCATGAGGAAGTTATCATCCATACACTGGAGGAACCTCCTGGACTGTGGCTGGGTTGCTGTGTAGTCCTTCCAGCAAACATCAGGGAAGTTAAAATCCCCCAAGACAACCACGGCCTGTGACTGTGAAGCCGCTCTCAGCTGCCTGTAGAAGGCCTCGTCAACTTCCTCACCCTGATCTGGTGGCCTGTAACAGACACCCACAACAGTATCGCCCCTGCCAGCCTGCCCCTTAATTCTCACCCACAGACTCTCGACTCGCTCGTCCTCTGCCCCTGGACAGAACTCAGTACATTGTAGCTGCTCTCACACATAAAGAGCAACCCCACCACCCCGCCTGGCTGGCCTGTCTTTCCTGGAAAGGACATAGCCCTCCATGACTATATTCCAGTCATGTGAGCTGTCCCACCACGTCTCTGTAATTGCCACCAGATCATAATCTCCTGACTTAACACAGGTCTCCAACTCCTCCTGCTTATTTCCCATGCTGCACGCATTGGTGTACAGGCATTTCAAGGAGGGAGCTGAGCTCACCAATTTCACCCTAGGACTATAGGAGGCCTCCCAGTCTTCATCAATTCTAGAGTGCTGCCCCACTGGGGCAAGCCCAGTTACAACCCCATCCCCCTTCGAATCTAGTTTAAAGCTCTCCAAATGAGCCCTGCTAATTCATGCCCCAGCATCCTTTTGCCTCTGTGAGTTAAACCTTTCCCACGTGCCATCATCCGAACTGAAGCCTTATAAAACCAGCCGTTATCAAAGAACCCAAAGCCCTGCCTAAAGCACCAGTCTTGTAGCCAATTGTTTACGGACAGAATTTTCCCATTCAGTCCCACATCAACACAGGAAGATGGAAGAAGTGAGGAGAAGATCACTTGAGCCCCAGACTCTTTCACCATCCGCCCCAAGGCCCTGTAGTCTTTCTTCATCCCCCTCAGACTGGGGGAAGCAGCTTCCCCCCCACCTGTCTGGAAGACCAGCAGCGGGTAGTAGTCTGTCGGGTGCACCAGGCTGGGGAGCGCCTTGGTGATATCCCTGATCCGGGCTCCAGGCAGACTACACACTTCCCTATGATGAGGGTCAACTCTGCATATCGGGCCCTGTGTTCCTCTCAGAAGGGAATCGCCTACGACAATGACCTTTCTTTCTTTCTTATCAGAGGCAGTCTTGAGGTGCGAAGTCGACCGCCTTTTCCTATGTGACCTTGTAGTTTGGCCTTGCACCACACCCTCACTTACCTCTCCATCAAGATCCAGGGCCTCAAACCTATTACGGAGGGGCACCTGGGGAAGCAGGGCAGGAAGGGAGGAAGGTTGCCCACGACTCCGAACTGGAACTTGCTTCCAGCCCTCATCGTCTTTTTGGTCCCTTACCTCTGCGCGACAGCTACAGGGCAGGGGCTGTCTCGGGCCATCCCCCTCTGTCTGAGAGGACAGGGGGTCCATCCCCTTTTGGGGGGTATCTCCCTGGAACCGTTCCAACTGGCACACCAGGGAGTTACTCCACCAGTCGATCTCCCTTTCACACTCCCTGATGGTCCTCAGCGTCTCGACGTCCTCCTTAAGTTCTGCCACCAAGCTAAGCAGATCTTCTACCTGCTCACACCTCACACAGGTGGAATGCTGGCCTCCCTCCCTCGGCAGCAGCAGGCTTTGGCACTCCCTGCAGCCAGAGACCTGAACAGCCACGGTATGGGACAGGGTCTCTGAGTTGCTACAGTCTCCTTACCGCAAGCTCTCCTTCTGGAGGCGACCATATTGGTCAGCAGTCTGGGACACCAGCAACAGGGTTCGCAACACGACCTGTAGGTCTTTGCTACAGCTTCTTTGTTTTCTCCTTTTGGTCTAGTTTGCATCTAGGTGGTTTGCATCCTTCCTGAACTGCAATGTGAAAGCCTCAATGCAGCATTTCTGTGAAGGCTGGATGAGCCTAAGAGAGAAGAGACAGCCTTATATTATTCTTCTTAGATCCTTATGTTGTTCTTAGGATCCATTTTAGCCTTTAAAACTTCCAATGTGAATTTGCTGTGTCATCCATCTTTTCTCATTTCTGTAATGGTGCAGACACCATTTTGAGGAACAGACTCTTGCACAATTTCACATAGAATTGGCTTCTGTTGCTTTCAGAATGCTGTTCTCATTTGTCATGATCATCCTGAGTTCAAGCCTCCAATGTACTTTTAATCCTCTCACCTTTGCTTCATCTGCAAATTTAGTATTTCTTAGTTGATTTTTCAAAGCTGACAACCTATTAGCAAATGTGTCTAACAACTGCAATAGCATCCAAGTTCTCAGATAAGAGCATAGAATTGCTCATTTCTTTAGTTTCTTTTCTTCTGTCATAGAATCCATAGCTACTGAACAAAATATACCTATTTCCCTTCCATTATACCTTGAGTTCTTTCTTTTTCCCCAGGTATACGGTCACCCAAGTAATCTTCCTGTTCTTTGTAACTGCCATACAATTTATACTAAGCTTCTCATTGTTGAAGGAATTTTAGTATCGTGTTTGTCCCTACTACCTTTGTTACTGTGCAACTTAAGAAATATTTTAGACTCTTACAAGTCTAAATTTACAAGTAAATATTACCTTATATTGTAGCTGCAACTTTTTACAGATAATCTGCTTGATATCAAAGTAGGCCTTCATATGAACTACATAATGGATTTAAAAAAAAAAAAAAGCCTTTTTGGCATTCAAGTTAACACATGTATAGTATGAAACAATTTGTGACTCACTTTTGGGGCAAAGCTATGTATATTTCTTGGGCAAAGTCACTAGTCTATTACGCTGCACTGTGTGGTATCACAGTATATATACATAGTACCAAACTCGCCATTTTTTATGTGCCTGTGGTGAAATCACGTCACACTGAAGCCTACTGAATTTAGACCTTAACCTTCACGCAAACAAAACTCATTGTTTCAACTGATCTTTCTTGCCGCAAAAGCCTGCAGGATGGGATCTGGTCAATAGTCTCTAATTTCATGAACATAACCTGCTCTGATGTGAATACTCTCAATTGAAGCGTGGAAGGAGTCTAAGACATTTCAGATGGGAAGTTATGTAAAATAAGAGATGTAATTAGTGAGTGTTTCAGGATGGTGGAAAGGGTGTTTTCCATCAACACCATCATCTGAGGCCATTCACTCATTTTGTAGAAAGGAGTTTCTGAAAAACAGGAATGTGGAACACTGTTATTATTACTGTCAAGGAATAACAGTAATTCATTGTTACATGACGCATAGGTAAGAAACAAAAACTATTCCTCTATCAGTTTGAAAGTCACACCTCTGATTAATAAAAGCTCTATGTTTAATCTCTGGTCTTTACTACAGAATTCTTTAAGACTATTAACAGCATCTTCTGTTTTCTCAGAATGAAAGCTAATAAATTAGCAACAGAGAGAAGAGCTCCTAAACTAGACAGTTCACTTGGAGCTGCTATATAAATCGCCTTTCTGAAATATGTCCAAGACTTTAAGTTTATTCTGATTAGTTGATGTCTGTGTAACTGGCAACAAGTTTTTCCACTGTTGCTCTCATGGTAATTACAATTCTTGTTTCACTGCATATTTTACTAGCATTTCTCAAGTGTGTAGTTATAAATCTCTTAAAAGCCTGAGGACAATTGAGTCAGTGGAGGTAAAATAAGAACAGATCTAAGATGATACAATCCTCACTTTTCCTGTAAAACTATTTCTGAAGTTGAAAACAAGTGTCTCCCTACATCCAACCTGGAATCGACCAGGTGCATTTCAAAAAGGAACAAGGGTGCTGTTAAGCCTAGTCATTATATTTATATAACACAACAGAGTACATAATTTGCAATAACAGAGCTACAAGTTACTACAGAGTTTGCTGCATTTTGTTCAGCTAACAACTTCTTAAAACAAGAAGCTAACTGTAAAAATAGGATTTCTAATATTCATCTCCACAGACATTTTTCCTTGTAGATAACAGCCCTCTTCAGATTCGAGAAAGCTCTAAAGGATCTCGTTTATCTAATCTATCAGAACCAATTAATTTTACCAGGAAAATATTCCTCTCGTATCCTCAAACATCAGACCTTTCGTGTTACCTTAATTCATCTCCCAAACCGCTATCAGTGCTGTAATTGGAGTTTGTGTCTCTTTGTCCGCACAGCTCTTTTGAATATCACTTCAAGTCCCATCACTTCTCATTAACTAGTAACTTCTGCAAGTCTCTTTGATAGAAGAGTCAAATCCCTCAAGTCAAAACTTTGTAAATTAGCATTCATTATTCCATGTTTGACCCTGTTCTGTATTATCTGTTACTGAATCACGAACAGAAACTTCTGTCTCCCCTCCTAAAGTGTTAAATAACTTTAGAAAACTGTTCTTTCATTGTCCTCTGTACAGACCATTCTTCTGACCCCTATGCTGCCTAAGAGTAATACAACCCAAAAGATATTCCTCTAACAATATGGTGTGACATGCCATCAGAAAACAGCTGTGAAGTACTCTCTGACAGAAGCTGTAAGAAATTTTCTATGCTGTATGATGAAAGCAGATGCAAACAACCTATTAATTATTTGCACCACATTTCAGCTATCTTCTTGCTTTCCTTCTTGATCTCCCACATCCAAATGGGTAGAGGGCTTATATTTTAGAAAGATTCAGCTGAAGTAATCTTAAATGAAATATAGCTTTATACTGAAGTAAAAGAAAAAGAGGGCTCAAAAAACTTTACACCAACATCATTTTTCTGTTTAAAAGTACAGGAAAAAATGGCCCAACCATAGCTATTTTCAAACATTTGAATACCATGAATGCCACAGAAAAAAAACCAAAACAAACAAACAAAAAAACCCCCAAAACCACCCAAAAACCCAAAAGCAAGGCAAGAAGAAGGAAATTCTTCATTGCTAAGTTAGATTACTAACTGAAAAATTCTCTACATGGAATACAAGAAGATAGTAAAGGAAAAAAATGGTGAGTGGGTTGAGGCATGCAAGAAGCAAAGCCGAAAGCTATCAGTACAGACAGAACTTCCCTAGACAGAAGATTATAAATCTGCAGATGAACTATTTGTAAACTGAAAATTCATCCAGCTGATTAAGTAGAAACAATTATTCCTCAGGATCTTAGCAGGGTTTTGTTTTGTTTTTTCACCTGACAGTGCTTTCAATTATTGAGACAGAATGACAAAAGAGCATATGTGCTCAATGATCAGAGGACCTGCACCATCAAACTGGGCATCTGCTACTCATTTCTGAAGGACGCTGGAAGTGAGATGCAAGTGAAAACCAGAATACTGAATAGTGCTGAGCTGAGCCAGCTGGAGGAGGACCAAAAAATGGGGCTATTTGCAGAGGAATTTAACACAAGCAGTCTGTAGAAAGTTATTTGTACCTAGGAACACACCCTGCAATTCTTTCACTGTATTTGATCAGCTACATTGCAGAGATGACTTAGGCATACGCATGGCCAATGGCAGACTAAACAGAGATGCAAAAGTGATTCAATTTCAAGAAAATATCCTTGGCTTTGCTCCCAAAGTGAGTCAAAGTACACTGCCATGACCCAACCATTAATTTATGAAAACCTAAGTAGTCCTGGGGGCACTGTATCCTAGAAAAAGGATGCATCACAGAAATAATCACCTAATTTATGAAGCTGAAGAGTCTCCCCTGACTAGATTTCATTGTAACCTGCCTTGCATCTGCCCCATGCTGTCCTGAATTGAACTCTCATTTTTGAAAATGTTATGTCTGCCTACCACATTCACCAGCTGCATCAGCAGCTGTTATTTCTGTTGTCCCTTTTTCCACCAAAAAAAGGGCCTTTTTCCTTCCAACTTTCCCCATAAAGTGACAGTCTGGAAGAACACATTTTGCAAACAAAATTCTGAAGCATTTCACAAACGGGGAGTAAAATCAATGCATTGGATAATTGTTGCTCAGTGACAGAATCAGTAGGGGTTCAACATTACTTATAACTCCTTCCTATTGGCACAGCATTTACAGGAAAAGTGGTCTTACTTCAATTAATTTTTGCTTCAACCAGTCTTACAAATATATTTATTTCTTCTTGC
Organism: Psittacula echo; assembly: GCF_963264785.1. Taxonomy (NCBI): domain Eukaryota; kingdom Metazoa; phylum Chordata; class Aves; order Psittaciformes; family Psittacidae; genus Psittacula; species Psittacula echo. The sequence continues at coordinate 39,899,210 of NC_137737.1, read as the reverse complement.
ATTGCTTCAGATAAATCCCTGAATAACCTTCTTTAATTCAGTAATGGCATAGTTTCTCAGATTTTATGGAGACAGTAACTGTTTATAAGTGTATGTTGTATAAAATAACTTCTACTAGAAACCTTTGTAATCTCATCACATTAAGAAAAAGGGGAGAGGGAGAGAACTCCTCTTTGTTGAAGGCACTCTTAGCACTGAGACTCTTCAGGGATATTAGTAGCCTCTGTGGAAAACTAAGTTCCTGTGAAATAACAGCATTTAAGAATTTTATATATCACACCCCTAGGAATGGCACATACTGCCGATGCACATTTTTATAGCCTATGTTTGGAATGTTCATATTATCCTTATAACTGACTCACCATCTTTGAAATTCAGCAGAACTCTCAGACCCCTTAACTTTTGGCAGTGAGTTCTTACAGGTTAAAACATGAGTCACATGAAAACCAAAACAAGACCATAAAAATCACACCCTCTTGTTCTCTTCAGCTGTTTCATTTGTTCCTTTCAGGTTTACTGCATATACCTTTCCAATAGTATGAGAAGAAAAAAGCAGAATATTTGGTTTGAATGCTCCATCCATGTTAGTTTTTTCACTTTTCCTTAGTTAATGCCTTTCAGAACTAATGAGTCCAAGGAAAAGAGATATCATCCAGGGCAGGTCTTTTAACCCCCTGTTATTTTCTAGCTCATTTCTGATCCACCTTATCTTCTGATTTCACACAGGATGACCTAAAAAGAATTCTGCATTCCAGCAAAGGACAGTCACCCATGCCTTGTTAGAAAACAACAGGAGAAAAAAAGCACAAGGAGTGTTATAATCAGAACAGATACAACGAGGCAAGCAAGATGGCTACCCAGGTTAAACAAAGACTAGAATGAGCTTTTCCAGAAAGCCCTAGAATAGCACACAACAAAATCGCTTGTTATCCCATTCTGATCATCAAGATAAATAGGAATAACATAGAAGAAAAAACAGATATTTGATCTGCTTGACCCCCAAGGTCATCATTTGCTGTCCATAATTACTGCTCCCAGGGATCTAGGAGGCCTGGTAAACATTTCCAATCTTTGGTACTGCTAATTCAGTAGTGCCCAAAGAGTTACAATGGCTAAAATGAGTATCCATAGCCACAAAGATAGATTGCTGAAAAGTTTACTGGGTCTTTTCCTTAAAAAAGCTGTCATAGAGATGAGACTAAATAGAGGTATGATAGTAAGAATAGATGGCAAAATTGTTTCTTAAGTCATGTTAAATCACATATTTGCTCATTCTGTCTTCCATACTTCAAACTAAATGTCAAATAGTGGTGAAATTTGCCTTTGCAGCAATAGCAACAAATTTTTCTGCTGCCCTGGTTACTGCAAGGTGTCTTGAATTTTACTTAGGAAATTACAGAGGCAAGTACACTATGCCCGTAATCATTTTATTTTATATCTCAGGTCTTGTAAGGTGCTTCAGCTGTAGAATCTCTGACTAAAGTGATTTAGTAGTTTATACTTTCAGATGATATAATCACTCTGAAAGGAGTTAGCCTACTTATAAGGTAAACATGGGAATATGCTTCCACATAGATGAGTTTGTAAAATGTTATCTGTGTTATCTGGATCTATTTGAATATCCACTTGCACTTTGAAAGATGGAAGAGTAAGGTGGCTGATCTGTGAGGTTATAAATCACCCCTTAACAAAACCTCTTAGGAATTCCTTAATATCTTTCTTGAAGGCAGAACAGCAACTTCAGTCTCCAGTGGTGGTTTCACTCCTTTATGTTAGCTGCTAATTTAAAGCTAATTGTAGAGCAGGTCACATTCAAGTCACTGGAAAAAAGCCCAGTTACTTTTATGGTGCATGACCAAGCCCTAAAAGAAAATAATAAAACCATTAATTAAACCTATTTAAAAGGAAAAACAACAACAAACAGATACAACTCAGCTGCAGTTCTTCAGAACTATGCGTAAATTTTCTAATCAGTTACTTTCCCAGGTAAGCACAGGGACCATTCCTTTGTTAAGCTTCATAAAAACCAAACCACAGAGCACCTACTGTTGTCTCACACTGCAGCACCTGACTTGGCCTTTGTAATCACAGAGTACTTGAGCTGTAATTTGCAGACATATACTGACACTTTCAACTAATACTTTCTCTTATCCATCCCTTCTTTTCTCCAACATGGAAGACATCTATGAACCATCAGACCCGAGAAATGAAGCAATGCTTCCTCTGGGTGCCACGCAAAAGGTCTATTATCATTAGACATGTTGCTTTTTTTTCCATAAAAGTTTGAATTCAAAACTTTAAATAATTATCACATTTCAGAAAATGAGTGTACTCATGCCAAAAATACTGGCTGCAAAATATAACATCTTCTTTTTACCTCCATGAGAATGCAGAACCTCAAAATATTGCCTCCTTCACTTATATGCAACAACAATAAAGGTTCTTTTCCAGGCTGCAGCAGACATACCATAAAATAGAGTTCGGTCTCTACTGCTATTCCATGACTCAAGATTGAGAAGAGAGAAATCCCAGCAGCATGGCACAAGATAATTAAAACATAGTAAAGTTCAGCTTTACAAGAAAAGTGATCTGTACAAGAGTGACAAGATGCCACAGCTTTAGCACTTCAATGCATAAATAGACAACACACCATGTCCAGAATGGGCAGAGCATGATATCTGCTGTCCACTAGGCTACGTGAAATGCTTACTGAGACCTTGGATTAAGTTTACCTAGTGCATTCCTTCTGTTCATCCATCATCAGGCTCAGTAATGCAAACAGGCTGTGAAATCAATAGCTTCCCATTTGTTCATTTTTAGGAGAGGCACAACACTGTTTTATATAAAAGAGCCTGAGCTGCCAACACTTCAATGAACCTGAAAGAACTTACCAGCCACTGACCCAAAAAGATAATCAGCACACACCAGTGAGTGCTCAATGCTTCCCTGCTAGAGAGATGGTTTAGTAGTGGTGACATAACCTTTAACTTCTGGGTCATCAGATATAAAATATCATTACTGTCCAGTAACTATTCAGAGACCCAAAGGACACAAGAAGAGCTGGCAATCAGAGTCCTGTTTTCTGGACCTGTGATGAGCAATTTCTAGCTAGACAAGTAGTTCTCTACAGTGCCAGGCTAAAGAATGCCAAGTGTATTCTGTTCCAGCCAAAGATTCCCACAGGTATTTCAATGGTATTATCCAAGATCTTGACAACTGAGTACAAGTTTGAAGGTAATGCTGGACTGGAACCAAAGTGCTCAACACTAAGTCTCTCTTGATGAACTTCTCTGTAATTGCTTAAACTTGCTTAATTATCTCTGAAGATATGAGCCAAAACCACCCTCTGTACGCCCAGTTACTCTTTTTGTTGGGAGCCTTAGCAAAGAGGCCAGTGATAGAACAAGCGTGTAGATAGGCAAATCCCATGTGGCAACCTGACATGCTAGAGAGAGCCATCATGGCTCACTGTACCATAGCTTAGACTCTTTTGTAACCAGACAAGTTTCTGCTTCTCATATTTCGCTGTCATCCATCAGCACTAAAGAATCTTCAAAACAAAAAAGAAAATATTTCCAACTTTACAACAGTCCTACAAAAGTAGCTATAGTTTGATTACAGTTACAAAACAACCAATGCATTGCATAAATTGTATCAGGGAAATATCTTAATTATTTATATAGAGTCATTTCATCAGGTTAACTAAAACTCTGGTATAGCTGGATGCTAAAGGAAAGAAGTCAAACTGGTCCTTAACTGGATTGTTACATTACATAGCACATTCAGCTGCAGTGAATGTTTTCTCTGTAATTTCTCTTTGAGCATGCAGTCATTGGCATGCAGAAGAATGGACAGCACTTGTCAAACTATGATTACTCCAGAAATTGAAATACATAAAATAATAACTGATGCAATCAAATGCACATCCAACTATCATTTGCTTGGAACACACACAAGCAGATAGCAAATGATTCAATTTATAATTAATTCACAGAAAGAGTAGTTGGAAAAAAAACCTATAAAAGTACATTCTTCAGGGCTTGGCAGAAAATAATGACTGAACAAGCATCTCAAAATGAAAATTAATGAATAACAACAAGAGCAGCACATGTGTAAAGTGGAGATAGACCGCAAGAAAATTAAACAGGTTGCTTATGGGAAAATAGCCACCTTCTCCACACTTTGCTCAGAAAAAACACATGGTTCCTAATGGAATTCAAGGCTATTATTCAATCAGAAGCTTCTCATGAAGTCAGAAACTGTGAAAGTATGCTTCCAAAAGCAGAGCCCCAGGAGATAATTGAAGCCTTAGAATCACAGCCGTGATTTTCTTGAACACTTATCCCCAGGTTACCAAAAACGAAATCCATCAGACAAGAAGATACAGCACAGTGACATAAAGGTTACAGTGAGTGAGATGCAAATAAAGAAAGGGGAAGAAAATAAAAAGTACAATCTTTAGAGAAAACTATGTGTGAGTACCTGCACATGCACACATGCAAATTCAGCTTTACTATATAAAACATATACCTGAAAAAAAAATTGTATTTAAAGAAATCCTAATTCCCCTTTGAAAGGGATGTCCAGAATCTTCACATACCTTAGCAGTGTTTTAAAAATCTTTGAGATATCTGCAGTTTTCGGAACTTAATCACTGTTTGCAAAATCACACTCAAGCAGGTTTCCTAAAGGAAACACTGAATAGGAGGGACATGATGTGTATAAAAGTCTCAGACGTCATAGTAGTGCCATGTGAACAGCCAGTCAGTAGCTTTAAACTGATGGAGATTTAAATGGAAACCAGAATCACAAAGCAGATCACTGTCTGACAATTCACACACTACAACTGCTTCACTAACAGCAAGAAATATTTAAATACAAGTTATAGGGAGGGAAAAAAAGGTCTTACTGAATTAAAAAATCAATTCATAAATCCTACGATGCCATAGGATCAGAGAGAGAAGAAAACAGAATGCTTTTCTTCCCAGGGTCAGTACTGAAATGAAATCTGTGTTCTCCTCAGCCATAAACCAGCTCTCAAATTTAACTATTAGAAGAGTAGACCCCATTCTGCGTTCCTATTCCAAATGTTAGCAGATAATGGCATGCTAACCTTATTGTTTGCCTTTGAAGTTCCCACAGCACCAAATGAACTTTATCACTGCTGCTGTGACGTTAGGGTCAGAGGACAGCAGGGACAGAGATCTGTTTGCACCATTAGCTACTTAGTGCTACATATAGCCAGTGGACTCATTAAGTGTCTAAAAATGTGTAAAAGCTCCACTGTCCAAGTCCTGCAGCGACACAGGCTGAGGCAATTTTTGCCTAAAAGAGAATTTAGTCAATCTTCAGTCCCCAGGTAGACAGAATGCATACCATACATCATAAAGGGATGCAAAACCATCTCTCTCTGCAGCAAGGTGCAGTACTAGCAAGGAAGGCTTCGAGAAAGGATTATCAGGCTAGGGTATAGTAATGCAAGCTGGCACAGTTTAATTTATGGCCTGACAAGCACGCCGAGAGATGCTGAAATAGTGAAGCATTACAAACTACTGAGAGTATCTAAGATCTAGTGGGCAACAGCCAAATAATGGCAAGAAATTAAATAGACTTAACATACTACTGGGCTTTCACATATAAGAGCCATTAGCTCACACATACTTCATTTTCTAAAAGATCAATTACAAAAGTCCTTCCACTGAATAAAGATTGTGGCTTCTACTTTAGATTCTAGAGGAAAAAAAGAATAAAATAGTCTGGACAACTCAGAAATTATAAAAGAAATAAACAAAAGGAAAAGCCAATATTATTATTTCTTAACAAATCCCATGGTTTCTTGAGACTGATGGCATTTAATTTTGAAGTCAGTTGCATGGTAATCAGTTGATTCATGAAAGCAGGGGTATAAGCCTGTTATCACCAGTATTGAAAAAGCCTGAACACTGTACCAACATGAATCTATTGCTTGTTCAGTCTATACACTGGAGTAAAAAATATCTATTCCAACATCACCAAGGAAAACCTAAAATTCCACATTCCTATTTTCTCCAATTACACTGATAAAAATTGCTTTGAAGAATATAGTAAACTAGTGTCAGGCAAAACACCACAGCACTTGCTCTTCATAAAGAGAAGGTTTCCAGCCAGAGAAAATTTGGCTGCTGCATTCATGTCCTTATTACTGTGGTGGTTTTTTTTTCAACATCTGATGGCTTATAATCAGTGTCTGAATGTTAATAATGACATGGGATATGATACTGTACATCTAATCAGTGCTTCAGCAAACCAAATAAGACTACTTAGTCAGAAGCAAGAAAAAAGAATTCAATACAAAACTAACCTGGAATTGAAGTTTGGGTTCTCAGGTGTTCCCATTGCCTGATACATTTTTTTTATATGCGGGGGGGGGGGGGGGGGGGGGGGGGGGGATAAAATAAAAGAGGTATTACTAAAAATAAATTCTTAAATCACAACTTTATTTGAAACAATTGCTGCAACTTATGCCTTTTCTGAGAGTCCTGAGGGCAGAGGTGCTCCTAGAGCTTCTCTTTGAATGATAAAGAAATGTGCGCAATTGGTGTTGATGGGGCAGGGTATAAAGCTCCTTTAGCCATCCTTCCCTTTCTTGCTAAAGTCTTTGGACATAGGTCTTTATTTATGTATGGAAAAGCACAGGCAAGATAAATACCAGCTTGCTTGAATCCTGAAGCCAAAACAACAAAGTTGTGATTTCACTCCCCAGGGTAGAGGCTTCCTTACTATAGAAATCATGCAAATGTATAAAAATTGCCACCACCCTCAAAGACAAAAGGCATAAAGAAGGAAACACTGTCCTCAAAACTGCTGGAGACCAGGCACAGAAAATGATTTTCATTTCGGATTTCCTAAAAACTGGTTTGGTGACTATCCTACAACTGCAGGATAAAATGATTTGTTGCAGTCTTCACTACTTGAAGTCTTTAAGTAAGATATCTTTTAAAATACATGTGTGCTCAGGCCTTATCAATATAACATCTAAGTTGAAAACTCCTAAGGAATCCTAGGAGTCGATACTCTCTCTGTTACTTAGCTGCCTACCACAAAGCTTTTGAGGTTAGTTTGATGATGAGTAGGCGCTTCTGACACACAGATATTCCTAAATCTGTATTCCAATTTTTAAACTAGCCTGTACAGCCCAGTTACCCCTTGGATACTCTGAAGAAAAACACCAAGATGTTGGACAACAGAAGACTGGTTTAGTGCTCTTTGTACCTTGTAAACAGATTTGCAAGACTGAAACAAGTCCCAAGAAACAAAAGCAAGAGAACATACTATCAAACACCTCCAACAGCAGAGTTACTGTGTTACTTTTGAAGCTTCCCACACCAGCATGGTTTTGGAGGTACATTTGTTTGGTCTTTCTGAAACAGCTTTTCTGGCCACCAGTTCTACCAATTTTTTAAGATTATCTTTGCTACTGAACCTTATTTTGAGCCTTTCTGGTTTCTTTTTCCTAAATAACATTTCAGAAAAGAGAGGAATGGCAAAGAGTAAGGAGGTAGGATACTCTCAGTATGTTTCCAAATTTCAAACGCCAAAGCAATTCTCATTTGTCCTCTCAAAGGCTGCTTCCTCTTTTCCTTTCATTGAGTGGGTGCTGAGACACACACACACACACCTTCCCCCATTTTTTGATTTAATATCTCTGGACTTTTCTTAATTATGTTAAATTTCTGGATTAGTTTTAAATTACTTTTGTTAATTAAAAGCCTAATACATAATGATGAAGTTTTACTTATCGTTATCACACCAACTTTGTAATGACACATGCATTAGTCACATAACTGAAATTACTTCACCTTCAGAAGCCAACGCAATCTAAACACAGTACTTGAGTATAACTTATTTACAGGATTAAGCAATGGGTTGTTTGACGTGCGTGACATGCCTGCGTCCCTTCAGGGGAATGCCTGAAGGACTCAAACACAAAGTTACAAAGCTTCATTTTCAATCTCCCATTAAAAAGGGGCACAGTGGTTTTAAAACCCTGTGACTGGCCATCATCTTGATATTTAAAACCATGCTGCAAGGTCTGGAGAGACTGCAAAGGAGTGCAGGGGGATCATGTAAGTACTTATCACAACAGTATCATTACAGAAAAACATGAAGTGACATCTATAGTTAAACAGCCATGCCATAAAGGCTGTGCAGAAACCAAGAAGTTAGACACACAACTGTGATGCTAAGAAACCGCTCCTGTTGGGATTGCTGGAGCAGAAACAGCAAGGTTATGATACAACCCATGCCTACAGACAGCACTGCTGGAGACACTGCAAGCCAAGATGCCTGGACAAAGCCTTGCTGAGGTGCTCTCCAGGCAGCAGAAGCTGTGGCGTTCATTTTTTAGCCCAACACACATGATTTAAATGTCTTTTCAGATCATGGCAGAAAGGGAACTGTAAGTCCAGAACATGCCAGAAAAAGTGGATTGCCTGTGAAGATGCCTGTTCTTTTACACCTCCAGCCACGGACTTGGGGCAACACCCTTCCCTTGCATTGCTCCTGCAGGTGTGTTTATCTGTAGAAGATTGACTAAACAGCTTTGGAGGGCTCATTCATCATCTCCCAAGATGGACAAAACACTTTTCTCCACAGTATTGAACAACAGGACCTGGAAGGTGTAGTTTAAGCTATGCAGTGGTTATACCAGAGTTAGGACTCTAGCATCCTACAGCCACATGCATCCACTATATAATATTTCATAAATTTGAGGTATGCATTCTTAAGAGAGCTCTTTGAATTTGAAAGGGAAGTACATTCAGAACAATCACTGCTTTATTGGTTGCTGTTGTTTTTATTTACAACATAAATTTATTTATGGCCAATGTAAAACTGTTTGTTCTTTACCTCAAATATCTCCTTTTCTGCTTTTCTCTCCCTAACTATATCTGTAGAAAGCTATTACATCTTCTTCCAGACTTTACTTTGTGAGACTAAAGAAATTTATCCCACCTCACAGAGAATAAATTGTCCCTTTTCTTCCCAAATAGGCTTCCTCTGCACGTGTTGCAATTTGAATGAATTTTTATTGCAAAAAAAAATAATCAGAATTTTATGCAATATTTTATGCTTGGTTATACCAGCATAGTTCCTTCTCACTGCTGAAAAAGCCGATTCTCATATCTTTTAGCAGCACATTTGCTTTTTGCACATCTGTCACAGATTTTTAAGGCCCAGTCTTTCTGCAGTAAGGAGGCAGATGATAAGGGCTTTTTTCAGCTTAGAAGCAGAAATTTTGGCTATCAGTCACCAAATGTGTGAATTTTAACTTTATATTATTTCATGTCTTTTCATACTCCACCATCTCCTTATCATTTTTATATGATTTTCTGCTTCTCTTCTGACACAAATTAAAAGGAGTCATCAGTACAAGAGCAGAATTTACTGGCATGCTCCCACATTTTATGAGAAAATTTATTATGGAGATACTAAAAGACCAGTCCCAAAGCCAACTTATGAAAATTTCTATTTGCTCAGAGGGAAGCTGCCTCTATTTTCACAGAGTTTTGTCATGTTCATTACAATTCTTCAGTTAGTAACCATTTTCCCTAACTGACCAACTTATATGTGATACCACACCAAATGTCTTTGGGAAGAAAAATAAAATAAGACGTACCACAAACCCCTATCACTAAGGAGCAAAAAAATAGTTTTTTCTTTCTCACAAATTCAATCTCCTAAATCTTAAAACAAACAAACAAACAAAAAACAAAAACAAAACCCCCTAAACTATGATAAATCATTATGCCAGAATGCAACTGAAGCTTTAGAATTATTGTCTCAAAACCTGCTGTAAAGCCTAAAAGTATAATTGTCTGCATCACTGTTTTTCTCATTGTGAAAAATGAGATACATGACAAAATGTCATGTACTGCCAAATAAAAAACAGATTATATTTTTCCTAGAGAAACAATGAAAATCAAAGGGTGAAAAGGTGAAAGCTTTTTTTTTTTTTTCTTTTTTGTTGAATACATTTTCCTGACTTAGTGAAGTCTTGGAAAACCATCTGCAAGACAAACAATGCCCCCTATTAAAATACAGATTAAGCCTGGACTGATATTCACTTTAGAATGGTTTTGATTTGTATTATCCTTACAGGGTGAAGAGGGTAGTGAATTTCTTTGCTAAAGCTGTCGGATAAAGTTGGATCTTTTTGAGTATCTATGTTTAGAAGGTCTCCTCTTCCTAACAAAGTGCTTTGTATAATTTGCTTTAAGATCTCTGGGCCTGCCGAGCTCCTTCTTTACTCACATTTCACTAGACCTATAATTAAACTCTCTTCAAAAATACACCACTTCAGGTGTCCTAATGAAGAATCCTGAGGAAGTTGGTAATAGTTTGCTAAGGGAGAGCAACAAAGTTGCGTTGCTACTTACAACTGTTTCTTGCAAGATTCATTTGCTTCAGCAGATGGAGGACTGCAGTAAAAGAGATTCAGAGCTGAAGGGGTCATAAAACTCTCAAGAGTAGGAAATTACATAGGCATATCTGCCAATGCGGTCTATTTATGAAAAGTCATTAGGCGTTCCCAGTCTCTTCAGTTCCTGCTTCCCCAAACAAGAGAACAGTATTTTAAGAGCAGTAGACTCAAATAATCTTGTTTTAATTTAGGCTTATTCTTACTATTTGCTTTTATAAGCTAAGCATATAACTCATGCCAAACATAAAAAGTATCCACCTGCTACAAAGAAACCAATTAGATGTATAAGCAAGTAAAGGATTTTCTCCCTTGAAACTTGATCCTGCAGCCCATGGAGTGTGTTGAAGCAGTAAATAAATACCTACAACAGTATTGGTACCACATGACTTGGCTTTTGTTTCAACAAGAATTTTAGCTCCCAAATCTAATAAACTTTGAAAGCTTTGCATTTTTATGCCACATCTGTAAGACTCAGGGAGAAGTAGTCACCTGCTTTCCAAGAGCCATGTCACACGTCAGTTGACTAGATCACAATGTGGACCCATTTTCCTCCTGAGCTCCCTGATCCTCACATGCATTCTTCCTCTCCAGACAGCCACTGTGAGCAGCTGGACCAGGGCAGCTCCATCAGGAACAGCTATAAACATTTACAGGCAAATTATTACTGGAGCCACTGGGATTTTTGCCAGAGTAAGAAGAGCAAATTTAGACTAACATCTGTAAGTACGTATGTGATGATCATCAACACAAAAATTTGGTTCTACAAGGACTAGCAAAAAAAAGGTGATCAGAAGAACCTTGGTACACTCATGTAGTCACTCTATTTGAATGCACTATGAAGTACTGTTAGAAATAGTATGATGTTGTAACAGAAGTAAAAAGTTAAAAAGCAAAAGTAAACTTCAAGAAAAGATGACTACTACATGCTCTTTGCAATCTTCTATTATCTATCACTTTTATTTTGTACTGAGTAAAAAAAAAAAAAAAAGAATATAAAATACTGAAAACAGTAATTAAGCTAGGAAAAAGGGGGTTTTGTTTTTCTGAATACACCATATTGTATCAATAAATGGAGTGGAACAGACTCCTAGAACAGTAAAAGGAATAGTACTTTTGGGAAGTAAATACACCAACTGCTTGAAATAACATTCTTATTATAGAGACTGTGAAAACCAGTGTATAAATAGGCAAATAAAGAATGAAGACAAAGAAAATTTGCTGTATAACTGATGTGGGGACTTGTATTTAAATATGTCTGTGCATACACACAAGCATATATACAAATACACACACCCCTTCTATGTGTACATTTATATAAGAGGTTACACACTGATGACAAAATGGCTTGTAACTGGGCACCAGTCAAAATGGGTTCATAAATACTATCAACATATAAATCCACACTGTCCCACAGTTCCTTCTAAATACTCCTAATTTATTTTACACCCTTCTGAAAGAGTTGAAATATTTTACTTTTCTTTAAATAATATTTAGCAGCAGGAAACAAAGACGACAAGGATCATAAGATCTGTCAGCGTTTTGTACATACAGCTCAGTGTTTCCCAGAGCAACAGCTTCCTCCAGGCCAGTGAAAGCTGCAGAGCTGTGTTCTTCAGGAATTGATGTTCCCATCAAAAGTTCTTCTAGAAACACATATTCAAATGTCCTGTGAGTGCCTGGGACTACTGATCAGAAGTCATCCTGTCCCAAGACTGACTATTATCTTTTCTATTTATTTTGATTTCAAGGACTATATGGCTGGATTTCAATTTGCCCTCAAGTGAAAGACTTATGAAGCTGCAAAACCTCAACATTACTTGGTATTATTAAAAGCAAATAGAAAATAAACTTGCCCAAACTAAATGCAAAATATAACCTTGCATACTACATTACCTGGAACTACTTAAGGAAATTTGGGGCATTTAGCTCCCACTGATGTCACTGCTAAATGCCCAAGATGAAGCACTCAGGAAACTCCACAGTAACAGTCACAGAACTGCATGGTATAACTGTAAGTTAGTTTTATCTTATTAACTAAATTCTCATATTTTCAGTTTTGGTGAGAGGCTTATAAATGTATTCTGATCATTGTAAAGCCAGACATTCCAAGCCTAATGGAGTGCATGTTTCATAGAAGTTATTAAGCAAAGGATTAGAAAACTTTTAATATATTTTCCCTATAAATCTGCTCTAAATATTCTGACAAGGTATATCTTTGAGAATCGAAGCAATAATTTTACTTGATGGTTTAATTAAATCTCCAAACAAGCTAATTGTTCTTTAAGAAAAGATAAACATCCAGCTGATGCATTTAATTTATAACAAACCTTAAAATAAATCATACAGGTCTTTAATTTTATATTGCAAAAAGCCTATAAATTAGATTAAATGTTCAGTTGCATATACTGCACATTTGGCTGCCTTCTCTTGGTCATCACTTCTTTGGGAACAACTCTTTAACTTGGCATATATTTTTCAAGGTAAACAGAGCAGGTGAATGATTTATATATTTATTTCTAGGCTACACACTATACAACAACCTTCAGATGAAGGAAAGAACCCAAAAAGTTGTTGTGCTGGGCACCACATACTAAAGAATATCTGGTTCTTCTGGTACCAGATGTTAAATTTTAGACTACCTGTTCCTTCTGGTAGGTGTCAAAGCCAAACTTAGTCACACTATCAAGTCATTTTTTTTGCTACCTGTGAATATGTAGTGTAATTCAGTGGAAGTCCAGATATATTTTATGTGTAAGCAAGAAGAAATGTTAGGGAGTCCTACACTTTTGTCCTTGCACACTGGGGCAGAGGAACTCATGCTCTTACTGAAATGCATCTGAGAGGAGCATTTGGAAAAATGTCTTAGTAATATAACTATCCTTGGGCTATGGCATTTCTCCAGATTTGTTCTCTTCTAAGGAGATTTCTAGGGCCTTCATTATCTCCCTCACATAGATGTAAGAGATGCTCAATGTAAGCTTAGAATTTCCTAGGACTCCACTTCCCTGACAAGCTTTTTCTCCAGGACAGTGCAGAGATCTGCCTGTTCCTTTGGCTTCATGTAATTTCCACTTCTACTTCTTGCTCATTGCATTGAAGGAAAAATTTAAAAATAAAAAGAAAAAAGAAAAAAAAAAAGGACAACAGAATTGCAGGGAGGCTTTTTAAAATCTAAAATAGCAAATAATACAATCCGTAACTAAATTAGGAACTTTACATCTTAAGTCTCTAGTTCCATCACTATGAAGTATACAGTTTCTGCTCTGAAGGCTAAACATGAAAACTTTGACTAGAACTGTGACATTTTTCTCATGTACCTACACCAAATTTGCTTTGTGTGATCTTGGCAAGTCATTCAATACTCCAGTGCTCCATTGGTAAAATGAAAATAAATAATAGCAGTTATTAGACATGGCAGTTTTGTGGCTAAATCCATCAGTTTTTACAAAGTATTTTAATGTATGGTGATGATGAAATCTATAGAAAAGCTTGTAAACAGTTATTTCAAAATTCAAAGCCATCCATTCTAAATCCACAAATGCCAAGTAAAATATATTACAGCATAAATATCAAGAGGGACGGGAAGGAGAAAAAGCACGACATGTTTTTAAATCATGAAATGCACATGGGATTCCCTGGTGTGTTTGTAGAATGATGCCTATTATTCTTCAGATGCCATTTGGCTGGATAAATATGAACAGCAGGAATAGCTATCATTCAATGAACTTCATACTAATACCTTGGCAGGTGGGTATCAAAATCCCAAAGCGAGTAAGAGCAGAGATGCCTTTTTACTGATAAAAAGAGCAAGTTGAGAGGGATGGGCGTCTCTGAACCAGAAACATGTTTTAGGATTCCTGGGAAAGATGAAGACTGAAGCAATTTGCCTTGGCAAACAAAGATAAATGACCTACCATGTGAGTTAACAAGTTAGGGAAATACAGTCCACAATTGCAGAGGGATGTGCAGTGAGAGCAGAATACATTTATGTTCTACATCTCATTTATAATGAAGTCATTATATGGGGTTATACCTTAGTGCTTAGTGCTGTGATTTGCAGTGCCACAATGATGGCCAGAGGATACTCTGTCAAGCTACAAGTTAAACCACTATTGCCACAGTACAGCTGTAAATATTCAGAAAATTACCATAGTGCCAAATGAACTCAGTCTGTACTTATCATTGTCATCATTAATATTTCTTTTTCTTCCTTCCCCCTCAGAAGAGCACGTTTATAGAAGTGTATAAGCAATTGGATCTTTGAACTGCTACAGACCAGAAAGGTCCTCTTCTATCTTTCTGGTCTGACCTCCCCCGTCCTGCAGTGGCTTGCTAAAAGCAGGTGTTCGGGAGTGAAAAAGGAAGCATTGCTCCTGAATGCCTAGAAGCATAGTCCAGCACAGACCTGGACAAAAAGTCTTTTCATTCTTCAGATATTTTTTACAAGGCAGCCACTGATAAGAGCAGTCACCTGGCAGGGAGATACAGGTTGCGAACCTTTCTTTTCCAGTTTACCTGTGGTATATAATTAAGAAGTTCCTGACATTCCTTAAAATGTGGAATAGACAGTAGCTGCTTTCTGTGATTTTCAGGAGTACAGAATCAGATAAAGTTTTTGGGTTTTGCTTTTGGGGATTTTTAAAATAATTTTTACTTTTTTTTTTTTTTTTTTTAAAGACAGAAAAGAAACTGAATTAGAATAGAAAATTAAGTGTTTTCCCCTAAAAGGACACTGCTTCCCTACCGAGCTTCTGAATATATCTTTTCCTATTTCTACTCTCTGGCTTCCTATAGATATAAATTAAAGGAGCCGAATATTTGTCCTCAAAGTAACCTGATTTTTCTAATCCCTATAGATGTTTTGATCTCTTTCCTCTAGACTCCCAGGCTGAATAGCCCTGCAGAATTAATACTGCTGCTGCAATGTATAGAGTGAACTGAATCAGGCCTTTTATTCCTGCTCAGCAAATGTTCTGATAGCTCTCACAGTCGAACCGTGGATTCTGCTCTGCTTGCTCCTATTTTTCCCATTTCAAGAGCTTCAAGCACTCTGGAAGCCAATGCACTTCCTTTACCCTTACAATTAAGTAAATTACATTATCACAAATTACAAGTAGGTAATACAAAGATAAACATCAGCAATGAAACAGTACCCAGAACCTTCCAGACTCCAAATCCCAAACATTTTTAAGGAGTATAATAAAAACATTGGGAAATGTACCGCATTTTCAGTATCAAGTTAAAAATCACTCTTAGTCATTCTCTTCCTAGGAGCGTACAAGCCAAGCTTACTGCCCATGGGAAAGTGGTCACTGGCTGCACTGTGACCAAAGATCCCATACTGCAATATTTCACATACACTAAGGGTTGTTGAGCACAGCACAGAATTAGAGGGAAGGCTTTGTGGGCTAAAGACTTTTTTCAAACCGATCCAAACTGCTCTTACAGGAGTAAACTGTGGCTGTGTTGAAGTATGTGAAGGCAGAATTTAACTTTGTTTTATAAATTAAATTTCAGACAAAAAAGGCCCTATAAACATTGTAGTAACACCTACCAGTGTGTTCTAGCACAAGTCAGTTGAGTGAAGACTTTACATATGCACTTCAAGTACACACTTCAGTTGCATTTTTAAGTGCTGTGCCAAATTGAGACTTGCAAGGGAAGCAACTATTTTTCTTTTTGGAATGAATTTATATCTCTTCTCTCTTTGCCTTCTACTTTATGGAAAATCCCAAAATGGATTTGAATTATACCTAAAAGTTAAAAAAACTTTCCCTAGATAGCTAAACAATAGATTATTGGGAAAAGAGGGCCAGCTGGCTGGCTCTACAACTGTACCAGCAAGAGTCTCAAAGACTCCCAAATAATTAGAGAGATGAAGCTAAAGCTCCAATGTATTTATGATTATCAATAAAACATGACTGTGTAGGTGCAAGACATAACCAAACGCTGGACAATCTCCCTGGCCACAGAGTTTTAAAATTTCAGTAAGAATGCTGGCTTGGTATGCACCCTGGCTAAGCTGTGCCATAGAACAGCAGAAGGATAAAATAATGATATTCAAATACAGGCATGGGAGGGTCAAGGCTAAAGCTAAAGGAATTGTTTTTTATTTTGCAGCCTACATACTACAGCAAACTTCTGCAGATAAAGCTAGATATAACTTCCTATCCTGAAGGCCTCACCTTTAGATTACTATGTATTCCTGCCTGGAAAAATAACCATATGTGATCCGTAAACATCCCTGGGTCATCCCTTGAAGTTAACAGCAATTTTGTTTGTGTAAAGAGTAGAACGATAAACCATAAATTTGCATTCAAGGAGTAGCATGTGGTAAGTGTTTACGCTTAAATTTGATGTGAGCTGTGCGTGCTTATTGCTTCTCAAGCTCAGGCCACATTTCAGCCCCTTGGAGACACATCATAAAATCTAAGTGAATGTTTAGCTCATGCATCTCCTAAATATGTCTTGCACATCATAAGGAAAAAATAAATGAATAAATAAGGAAAATCTCAATGCCCAGTTCTTAAAGAGGAACAAAGATGCATGTGCCAAAGGATAGATCGCTCTAGTCCTCTGCTGTTGTCCACTACAACAACATAGGAAGGTGATAGTCAGTCTTTTCTGCAAGCTGAAAGATCCTTCTCTCCAGAAACGTCTTCAGGATCTGCAACAATGCTGCAAAATTCATTGCTGCTGTTGAAAATAGCCTGGGACTTTTGGACCAACTACATTCCAAAGCCCAAGATCAGAAAAAAAATCTGAAACATCTACATCTTTTTCAGCCCACCCATCTGTAGGACACAACCTGCATACATTACTACTGTCAAGCAAACATTTAAGCACAGTTCTAAATAACAGAAGATTTCTGTAACTTGAGCCTAAGGATAAAACCCCAAATATTCCAAAGCATAAAGTCTAGTTTTGGTTTTGTTGTTGCTGTTTTGTTTGTTTCTCTCCAATTATTGTTCCAATTATTAATCTACAAAAGATAATTTAAATTTCTTTAAAATTAGGTGGGGGATGGGACTCGTGTATTTTGCCAGCTAAGAATAACAGGTTTTTAAATCCAGTTTTTTAAAGTTATCACTATTCCTGCAGAACGAACAAAAACCACCACTGGTGATGAAACAGCTGAAAAGCACTGATTGTATTAGGAGATCTATCAGTTCTGTTTTCAGCCAGACACTTACTCTGCAGGAAACTTCAGCATGATTTATAGCATCAGAGGCACAGCATTGTATGTGGACTCTGTATAAATGTGTTATACATGTGTTATACAGCATTTGTCAGTAATCTTAAAAATTCAAGAAGTTACACTCCCAGTAAAGGCTGCTATCATGTTTGTGCAGTAAATTCACAATATTCTACATCTTGCAATGCTCATTTTCTGAGGAAGATATGCTTTCAAACAGTCAAAGAATTCAATTCAGGAGTACTGGAAACTGATTGTTTTGGAAATATTTCTTCTGACTACAAATTACTGAATCTGGATTGTCATTCTCAGAGCTTAATTACAGGAAAAATAATTTTACAGTTTGTAAAACATCATCATTCTCTTCTCTCCAAGAATTCAATAGCAAAACCAAAAAGATTTGGACATAATCCTTCCAACTGTCAAAGTGCCAAGCAGCAGAAATCTGACCCAGTGTTTGTCTATCCTTCAGACGTACTTGTGTTTAGAAAATAAACTTATTACATTAGACTATAAAATGTGGCAGTTTGGGATCGGCTGTATAAACAGCTGAGACACAAATGCCTCTCTTGCTGCAAGCCTAAGCGATGAGAGGAACATTAGAAACGACAAAATCTACAGCAGTCCCAAATTAAACCTTGTCTCTACACTAATCGGAGCCCTTAGCCAACTCTAATTGTGATTTTTTTTCCCCCAACAGACACAGGTTATTTGATCAGAAGCCTGACTGGGATTTAAAAGGTTAGATTAGGGAATTCAGGGATGAGAATGCAGACAGAAATTACAGCCCTGTCTTTGGTGAAGCAAGGGGAAACTGAAAAGGTAACTCGGCTGTTGCGTAAAAAACCAACTCATACAATTTGAGACACATTACATTTTTAACTTTGGCAAGGTAATCACTTTTTCAAAACCACTTTCCTATTTGGAAAATTAGGATATTGCCTTACTTCTATAAGGTCTTCCAAGAATAATAATACTAATGAATATACAGTGCATAGCTATAATGATTACAGGAATAACTCAGAAATCTGTAAGACAAGTATGGCCTGCAAACAGCAACAGAGAAGTAGAGTATACAAACTAACTACTGACAAGTGATGGGAATCAAAAGTCTGGGGTTGAACCTCAGACAATAGCTAAACAAAGCTAGGAACACAAGCTGGATTTAAGCTTGACACACACTTGTGACACAGTTAAAAGATTATAGAATCATAGAGTACCAGGTTGGAAGGGTCCTCAAGGTCATCCAGTCTAACCTTTCAAGGCAAAGCATGACCTAGACTAGACATCCGAGCACCTTGTCTGGCTGAATCTTGCAAGTGTCCAGTGTTAGGGAATCTATGACTTCCATGGGGAGATTATTCCGATGTGAAAAATTTTCCTCTTGTGTCCAAGATTACAATTAGTCCAAAGAGTTGAAATTCACATCCAGGAGGTAAAAAAAAAAAAAAAAAAAAAAAAGAAGAAAAACAAAACCAAAGACTCAAACAAACAAAACAACACACACACAAAAAAAATCAAACAAAACCCACAAGTACAAGGTTTGACCCTTATATAGCAGAACTGCCAATCCTCAGGCAGCTCAACTGAAGCATATTATAAACCTGCCTCCTTTTAAACACTAGACCACTTTGCAGGATGTATACATGGCTAGCTGGAGCAGCTGACAAAAGATAATGGTAGCTCCTTTTCTCAATTCAAACTGTTTGTTCTAGGAAGAGCCATTTTCCAAGTCATTTATGCTATTCTAGAAAATGGCTCAGAATTGAAACAAAACCAGTACTACCAACTCTGCAATAAATGTAATCATGCATAAGACAAAACAGGGGATGAAAAAGCAAAGTATATTAGGCAAAAAAAAAAACAACAAACAAAAACCAACAAAAACCACAACAAAACAAACAAAAAACCCAAACAAAACAAAAAAAAAAAGGAAAAAAAACCCAAAAAACCCCAGAAAAACAGGCTAAGCAAAAACAGAAAGACAAGCTTTCAAACAAATCAAACTAAAATTCAAACTTCTTTGCTATTGTAGAAATCTAAACTGTTGGCAAATGCCCTCATTATCTCCAGTGACACATTATACTTGGGGATGCTGCTATTTTACCAGGTGCTTGAAGTGTTATGGGGAAGAGCATTACTGATGGCCTGCGGTGCATGGCAGCATGTGGAAATGATATCCATGACACAACTGCTTCTCACCCAAGGTAAAGGCTTGATGACCTATGTAGTCCTTTCTAGCTATGTGGGTTCTAGGAAAGAAATTGTTAAGACAACTAATCACTACTATTAATATTTTGTTACTTGTGCATTGGAAAGATGAAAATGCCTCCAACAGCTTGCAGTATTAAAAGTGAAATGAGAAGGTTTGAGAAGGGTAAATACATTAATATCAGCAAAACTGGAAGCAATTATGGTTTTTTGTAGCTTGATGTTTAGTAGGGGAAAGACCCCTTCAGTCTTCTGTGGTTGAATGCAAACATGAAAATCTGTGTAATTCCACAGTGTACAATTACATATTTCAATTATGAAGTCTTGCATAATTTGCATTAAAAGCTAAAAAGCGCTGCATTACATACACTTTATTCATTAAAAGTGTTGTGTTGGGTTTTTTTTAAATAACAGATCTAATAAAAAGTAATTGGAAACCAGAACTGATGATAATCTATAATGGTGATTCACCCTAGCAAAGTTTTCTTTGTTTTGAGACTACAACTCTGTGTGTATGTGTGTGTACATATAAAAAATGTGTGTGTGTGTATATATGTATATGTATATATTTAAATAGGAACCAGTAATAGATTGTGTTGATATTGAGGTCAGGTTTCTGCAATATACCAAATGCTAAGCTTTTGGTCCATAAATGCGTTTACTGAAAATAAACCATAAATCTATTATCTTTATAGCAGCTGCAGTCTGGAAAACATGCTTTCTTTTAATTTAGTCACCTCATGAATATCATATTAATCAAGAAGGAACCTGAATGAGAAATATGCTATAAAGTAGTAAAAAAACCTAACTGAATGATCAAGACTATTGTCTTCAGCCCTTCTGCCTTTCCTGTAATCAATAAAAGTAAGATTTCTACCAGATAAAAACATCTGTTTTTATAAGGCTTACAGTATGCAGCTAAATTGTCAACAATAATAAGTCTCAGAGATTACTAGAAAATTAATTTTCCAACCTAAGTCAAAATTTGTATCTTGTTCAAATTAAGAGCAAACAGTCAACGTTTGCTGCAGGATACGAAATTAAAATGTATATATACACACACACCAACTCCAAAACAAAGTGTTTTCAATTATGCTTATATATCCTAATACAATACTTTTATTCTAAAATATTTGAAATGAGACATTTTATCACCATCAAAATAAGAAACTCCAAATTATTTGTATTGACACTTCCCAGCTGAAATATTTGGCAAGAGCATGTCAACTTTGACATAAGTTTCCAGTTTCAACTGGTTGTTTCTTTGAAATTTTTTTACTAAGCCTATATAATACCTGGAAGTATTAAACAGAAGTCAGGTATTCATCAGGGACTGTAGTGACAGGACAAGGGGTAATGGGTTTAAACTTAAAGAGGGAGGCTCAGGTTAGACATAAGGAAGAAGTTCTTTACTGTGAGGATGCTGAGGCACTGGAACAGGTTGCCCAGAGAGGTGGCAAATGCTCCATCTCTGGCAGTGTTCAAGGCTAGGTTGAACAGAGCCCTGGGTGACATGGCCTAATGTGAGGCATCCCTGCCCATGGCAGAGGGATTGGAACTAAATGAGTTCAAGGTCCTTTCCAACCCAAACCATTCTGTGATTCTACAACTCTATGATTCCATTTTTCCAGAGTTTTTATGTTGTTTTAAGAGGATTTATAATGCTCAGAGGTTTAAAAATACTACTTTTGTTCTCATAATTATATTTCCCCCTCCTCTACCTCTTCCAAAATAGAGTATTTTCTCTCTCTCTCTACTTTTTAAATCTCACTTGACTAACAAAAGCAGGTCTGGTCCATTTGACATAGACCATGGCCACATGAACCACTGAAACAGTGCACTGAGAAGGAAGCAACCTCTAAATGCAGGCAATAAGGGCAATGAGGAAATGAAGGCTGAAAGAGAAGAGCCTTGGAACTCTGCAACCTGTCCTGCCACAAATGGGTTCCTAACAGAGGGCCTTGGGTTGATATCCCAGACTGACTTAAGTCAAATTGCAAATACATGTTGTGACTTAAGTCGAATTGCAAATACATGTTGTCTGGCTTGCAAATTCAAAAGGAGAATCACAAACACCCACATAGGAAACCAGAAACATGCAGCTGGAGAATACCATGGAGCAACTGTAGTAACAGAGACTGATGCTGGCTTCCAGTTCTCTGTGGAGGCCAAGATAGCATTTTCCAATGGATTTTTAGTTCAACTGGTGACTCATAAAAGAAGAATCTGCATAGTGATGAACTCCCTTCTCTTTAACACTTCACCCTTCAGAAATTGCTGCAGGTACAAAGGATGATACCTGCCTTTAACAATCAGCCTAGTAACTCTTGTGAAAAGAAAAGCTGCAATTATTCAGTCCAGATACAGTGTTGCCATTTAATATTTGCAAAATTTACATTCTGATCAAATGGAAAAAAAAAAAAAAGAAAAACAAATCCAAAACATAATGCTTGAACAGAAAAAAAAAAAAAAAGTACGACTCAAAGTGCTTATACTGGAAAAACCACTGCACCTTGTTCTGCTACTAAACGCAGGTGAAGCTTCCAGCAGAATTTGCCCTACTAACTATAGCAGCTAAGGAAAGCTGCCTTGGAAGCTTTTATATCCCTGTAACATAAGCAGCCCTTTGACACAGTTTGATTATATGCATAAAGAAAAGGACTGTAGTTCATGAACTGTGAAACAACATATATTTGAAACACTACCAGACAGGTTAAATGAAAGTTTTATATATTCTATTTGTGGAATTCTTCCTACTCAAGTCAAGGACTTTTCACACAACAAAATGGGATAAGTGGTGCCCGCCCAAAGTCCAAAAAGTCACTATGAGAACATCTTGAAAGAAAAAAAAAGCAGCCAAATTATGTTATAATTGGAACCTAGATAGCATTCACATTAAAAGTTCTAAACCAAGTAAGAACCAAATCTTATTTTAGAAGCCTTATTTCATGACATAAGAACTCTAAAGCAGCATTTTAAATGTCTTTACCTTGTCTGCAGCCACAGAAAGTGTATACTAAAATCACATTAAAGTTACATATATCATTGACAAACGAGACACAGAGGCCTCAAGCCAAGAGAGCACTTGAATTCATGCTTGTATTTTATCTAGCTGTGGAGTTCAAGGTGAACCCTTGTGTACTTGAAGCTACTCACACAGAACGATTAAAGATATTGGGGTAAGACCTTGAAAGGTCACACTGACCAGCATTTGCTCCAAGGCAGGAACAGCAGCTGCCTTTCTGGATAGAGTGACGTTTCGGATATGTTTATCTAACCTGTTCCAGCAATGAAGACTACTCATTGATACTCTACTACCCTTGCCTTAACATTTAGAAGACTGTTGCTGCAATTTAAATCATTACTTATTGTTGGGGACAAGTTAATTCCTTCTTCTTTGTGGAAGCCTTTTACACATATGAAGATCCTTACCATGTAATCTCTGAGTGTTATTCTCTCTAGCAGTGCTCTTTCCTTTGTGTTTTGTTTGTTTGTTTTCTTCATGTGATACTCCTCAATTAGTCTACATATTTCTTAAAGTGAAAGGGAATATTCCTGCTGGGATCTTGCCATTGCAGCAGATGCATCATTCTTGTGATGTCTTGACTTGTATCTCTCTTCATACTAATCCTTACATTTCTCTTGATGTATCATTCCATCAAGCTGTTTGCTACTTTTGAAACTGTGTGTTCAACTCAAGTGTCAAGCTTGACCCTGGATCTGGCCTAAGAACCCGATCCATTTGCCCATTTCAGAAGAGAAAAAGGCTGAGCCAAATCCAACTTGAAAACACACTCCTACACGCTGCCTTTTGGTCTAGAGAGCTCAAAATATTACACAAGCTCTTTTAAACCGAGAATTTACAAGGACACTTAACACAACTGATTGCTCAATGTTGACAGCAAGGAGTGCTAATTGGGGCTATGTTTATGAGTTGGATGAGGCAAAAGAAAAGAGGAGGAAGCAGAGGAGGTGTTCCATGATGAGGCACAGCACCCAGCACTCACAAACATTACCTCAGGGCGATATGTTATGCTCATTTGTCAGGAGCCACAAACAAAAACTCACCTGCACTTAGCATGGCTTCACTACATACTTCTCCATGGACAGTAATCTCCTGGGTCGTTTCAATTCCTGCTGTGATTATGCAATTCTCCAGTTTAGTAAATATGACATCTGCCAACTGCACCGCATTAACACTCCTAGCTCAGCCCTCATCAGACCTAATGGTTGGATATAATTTCGCACTGCTGGCAAGATTGCAACATTTTCTTGTACTGGATGAGAAATGTTCCTGTCAAATTACCTTTCTTTCACTCTGTAGAGGGCCCCCAGAACACACTTCCTTAACTACTGCCTTCTTAAATTGTATTGGCATTCACTTTCCTTAGGAAGCATGAACCACATCGGGAATGTATCAGTTACCCCATCTGTGCTCTCAGATTGAGAGACTGTGGTCTCAGTAAGTTTTGAACCTGGGACTGCTACAGAGCTTTCTTTTTGCCAGCACTTTAAAGGCAAAACTGCTCAGTATTTCACAGTCCAATGACACCGCAGTGACTTTTATCAGAACCAAAGTCAAATGATGCTTTGTGGAGAAAACCAGTAGGATTGAACTGAGCATGTTTGTTGTGCAATAGCTGTCTAGTGCAATTCCAAGCAAAGCAACTTTCTGGGGACTGTTGCAAAATAGTCCTGCAGGAAACACAAGCTTCAGGTTCAAACCTCCATCTCCTGAGGTCTGTGCAGACACAGAGACCTGCAGCACTGCTCCACCAAAAATGTGCCAAAAAGTCCTTAATGAAAATGTTAACTCACCATAGGTCTGCAACTATTTTCCTCAGTGGGTCTCTTTCATCACTTGGCATTATGAATTTCCTCATCTAGCTCCTTCATGCTCTCAGGAGACTCTTCCTCAAAAAGACACAAACCTCTTGAACTACAAAATTTATCTAAAGGAATCTGGTATTCAGCAAGGCAGTAGATGTTGCCCCAGCATTTTGCTCTAAATGGCCTGTATGTGTTGCTACTAAATTGTTGTCCAGAACAAAAGAACTTTTCAAACTGTAAAGACCTTTTCCTCATTTTCTACATTTGTTTACAGTGTAGAAAGCTAGCTTCCCTGATATTTATCATCAACTCCAAGTGTCAAACAAAACCTAGCATCCAAAGCAAGTGTTTGTTGGGTTTTAAGGCATTGCTGCATGAGGATGTAAACTCTCAAGAGGGATATTTACAGCCAAACAAAAACACTGTCTTACCCAATGGATTTTAAAACCTTTGGTAAACTATGAGTATTGATCATACTCTAAATTTGTGGAAATAACTTTCTATGACACTGAATATCTAAGTCAACCTCATCATAGTCAATTTACCCACTATTTATTAGCAGTATCTCAAACCACCCTTTCAGAAGGAATGACAATGACAAAACCCCACAAACAATAAAAGGAAGAACCAAGATGAATGAGACTTAAAAAAATATTACTTTAGAAGGAATTCTTAGTGAATACATATGATATATATAAATAGGATTTACTCTCAAATGTCACTGGGATTCTTAAACCTACTTGTCTCTATTTTGCATATATCACGTACAGGAAAAAAAAATAGTCATTTTGAATGCCAAGGATAAAAATTAACTTTCGTACATGTTGTCTAATATTGCGTTTCATTAGGTACTTCTAAGATAACAGCTAAAGGTCCTATTGTGTAATGGCAAAAGTTTGGGTTTGGTTGTGGGGCTTTTTTTTTTATTATTTATTTAAACAGAGTAAAGGTCAGGCAAAACAGAAAATGTGACTATTTCAGCAGTAGATAAATGCTAGATAAACACTCCCTAATAGTAGTTTATCCCACAAAAATAATTCTACTCCTCTCTGAATGCTGATGCCTGGAGACAGCAGCAGTCCAGTGAATAGAAATTATACCAGGGTTCTGGAATATGCTTTGACAGAAGAAAACTTGAAATAACGGCCTCCTAATTTTGACTGATGGTGTTTGCAAAAGAATGCAACATTTCCAAGGCTTCTTTTGGAAACACTTCAACAGCGAGCCCTCACTTAAAACAAATGGGAGCCTTAATTGCGTGAGCTTTCAAAAGACCATGTGCTTCAGTTCAATCAAATCACGTCATACATGGATTAGTGCAAAACACGCATACACACAAACCTTATGGTTTAAGAACCTTCAACCTCCATTTATAGCATTTTTAGCAGCAGCACAGACACTGAGAGCGGCGCGGCGGAGGGCGGAAGGCGCCCTCCCGGGAAGAGCCGCGCGGCGCGGGGGCGCGGGGCCCTCAGCCGGGAACAGCAGCAGCGCCGCCGCCGCCCGGCTCGCACCTCGGGCACCCAAACGTGGGGTTTACCAACACCCAGGGGCAGCCAGGCAGGCTCCCGCACGCCTCGGACGTGATCTGGCTGCAACTGATCCCACATGGCTGCACCCGGCAGCATAATTGTGAGGAGCTGGCGAAAAACCGCGCGTGTACTTGGTTTTTCCCATCTCTGCTGGAATCAGGGCATCTCCCTTTGGTAGTATCCTCGGAAATCCTTTCCTGGCCTCAGCTCTGCCCGGGCATACTAAACGTTTCCATTTCTTGATACTATTACTTCATTCAGTTTCAATCAGGCGTTTTGTAACTGAGTATTCGAAGAATATGTCAGAACAGCCTCCCTTTAAGAATCTGCAGCAACTTCAAAGATTTATATTTTTCACTTTAATTCTTCAAAGGTTTTGAGCTGATCAAAAGGTATGCAGTAATGTTAAATACAGTAAAACTTTGAAACAGCACTTTTTATCTTGACTCACTGGACCCGAAGTTGAATTTACATAATTATCCTCTTCTTACGGATCACAGTTCCTCACTGCATTCCTTCCAAAGAACAGGATCCAAAAAAAAAAGGAATTATGAAAACCTGTTAAATACAACTCTGATTATGTTAATGACATTTGATTATTGCTGTCATAATACAGATTTTGAACCAAGAGAGAAGGAAAGTTATAAACAACTAGCTATCAAAACTTGACATCAGATTGTCCATCTTACTACTTGAAGTAAAGAATCATTTGGTATATTTTCTTCAGAATGCATTAAATATCAAAATAATATTTGCCTGCTTATAAACTCCTTGATACTTCACATCACACTCAGGGAGGAGCAAGACATTAATAAATGATTTACAGATAAGCAAGCTGTCGGTCTATCTTCTGTTTAGCACCTCCTGGTGCAGACACTGATGACTACTACAACTTCATAGCCTAAATCAGTGATGTGCAGAGACTATTTGCCCACTGACAAATCACATTTAATTTAGTCAGCACTACCAATCTTTTCTGAGTACAATGGCTAGAAGATTAATAAACTTTGTGAGATCAGTCCATGGCCATACAACGAAGTAAATTTCTAATCTCACCACCATCCTTTATTTTTCCTTATAACTAACAAACACTAACATTTCTTACCTACAGCCCTGAAAGCAACAACATGAAGCAGTACATGAAAAGTCTCCTCCTGTTTTTTCCCTTTGACCCCAAGTGACATGTGAGCCTCAGCAATCTGCTGATCTACCTTGTCATTTAGTAATTCCCAAACTCAGTAGTAGGCCCCTGCCAAGGAAAATCCCATCTCTGTCTGGCACATCATCTCACTGGACATTTCAAAAAACTCCCCAGTCTCTCTTGTTCGGGTCAGTTACGCTGTGACCACAAGACTCTTCACAATTGTATCCAACCTTTTATAAAGGAAGAAGGGGCAGCTCTGTTGCACCAGGAAAGCCAGTGGACTTGTTTCATCCGATAGTAATCTGGCTGGTATTTCGAACACAAAAGCACCGCTTTTGAAAGATTCTATAAACTAGAAGCTGCTGAAGCAGCAAGGTCCCCTGACACACAAAACCCACGACTTTCCTCACTTGTTCCTTAAATACTCATCCGCAAAATAGCTAAGCTTTCCTTTAGCAGCTTTCCCCTCCACAGCACAAGAATGTGGGATACAGAAGGCTTTAGTGATCAAAAGGGAACCCCACGTTGTGGGAAACAGTGGCCCGGGAGAAAGCACTACAGGTGCCGGGTGCCGTGCACTAATAACAGGTGTCTCAGACAGGATCCTCATACTATCACAAACTCAGTCGACAGAGCGAGCGTCTCGCTCTCAACGAACAGGTACTACGGCCCCCTGGGACTTCTGCCATTCTCTTTCTCCTCTCCACGCCTGGTTCCCAGGGAAGACTGCAAGCGACTGACTTCCGCGGGGGAGGAGAGTGCCCGCTAGCTCTCCCAAGCAGGATCTGCAGGGAAACTTTGCCTCCCCTTCCACGGCTCGATACTGGGAGCGCAGCGGGGCCCCGCCGCGGGCGGCAGGGAGGAGGCTGCCGGGACTGCCTCGGGCTCCCGGGGGCGCCGGTGTTCCCGTCCCTCCCTTCCCGGCTCTTGAGGGAAGACCCTCGCCTTCGGGAGCAGCCTCGTACGTGGCTGGGAAGGAGGCTTCGGGGACATCTCGAAGGGGCTGCGAAGGGGGACGGCACCGGCTCCCAGTGATCGTGGGCAGAGTTATTAAAGGAGGAAAGTCCCAAATTCTCATTAAAACAAAAAATAAAGTAACGGAGTACTCTTTCTGGAGAAGCCGGGACCGCGGTCATCCCGGGCCTCCCCTGGGAGCAAGGGGAGCCAGCCCCCAAACGCCGTTTGCCCTCCCCGAGTACGCGGCCCACGAGCTGCCGCCGGAGCCCGCACCACGCCGGTGCTAAGGGAAAGTGGCCCGACCTCCGACCCGCACCCCGGCCCTCCTCCGGTTAGGCTGGAGGCGCTGACCCGGGCCGGCCCCGCCCGGCAGGTACCGGCCTCGCTTACCGCGGCTCTGCCTCGGCGCCTCCCCGCCGGCGAGCTGGCAGCGCTCGCTCAGGCACTGGAAAAGTAATAGAAATCCAGCGGCTAGTTTGCTTCTCCGCAGCCTCGCCATAGCACGGAGCCTGCCGACACAACTCTCCGGGGTGCGCGCCGGTCGTCGTCGGTGGTGGGAAAGTCCGGGGGGCGGAGAAAAGCAGCCCTAGCAGGCTCTGAGTCTCTCTGTCCTCGGACTAGCTCTCATACAGCGGGCGGCAACGACGAGCCACCGGGCTGAAGGCGCTGGACCAGGTCTGTGGGGCCGTGAAGGAGGAGGAGGGAGAGGGGGCTCCGTCCGCCCAACTTGCACGGCCGCGCCGCTCTCAGTCCAGTGGCATCACCGCTGGGGAAAACAAGCCCAACCTCGTCTGCGAAGTGCCAAACTCTTCCCTCCTCGCAGTCTGCTAATAGATTTTAGGAGAGCCACTGAGATCCTCCCTTCCTGGCTTGCCCCCACCCAGCTCCCTTCCCCCGCAGGGTGAGGCAGGGTGCCTTAGTGACGGAGCCTCCCCTCGGTACACCGCTACCGGCAAAACCCCTCCAAGGGAAACGAGCAGGGAAATCTTCCAGCCGGGGCTGGCTCCCTGGGGGAAGCAAGACCAAGAGGGCGGGCGGATGCGCCGCGGGAGAGGATGTGCGGGCGGTGCGGTGGCAGGCGGAGACGAGCAAGTTCTCCTTCTCTTTCAGGGCGGTTTCCGCGACCGGCGGTCCTAGCGCGGGGCCGAGGGCACCGCGGGAGACGGGCGCTCCCCGGCCCACACCGCGCCCCCCGCTACCGTGAGCGCCCGCGCAGTAGCAACCGCCCGCTGCGGAAGGGCGGGCGGGGGGCTCGACTGGGGCCGCGTCCGGCCGCCCCTCGCTCAGCCCCCCGCCCCCTCCGCAGGAGCGCGGTGGGGCGCAGGCGCCGGGGCTGTACCGTCTCTCCCGACGGTGGAGCGCTACTACAGCCGCGCTGCGCTCCGCGGGTTGCCGTTCGGCAGCGGCAGTGAGTGGCGCGGCGGTCCCGGGAGGCTCTTGCCTTCCCGGGTGACTCGCTACAGCGCGGACCGCCTCCCCGACCGCCGGGAGCCTACAGTGCTCTGCGGGAGGCTGGGGGCGATGTTCGCCCCCTGCGCGGCTGCGGAGTGGCGTGTGCGTGGGGAGAGGGTGGCGGGCGGGACGTGTCGCCCCGCAGTTCGGAGAGAGCCCAGCCTGCTGTCTCCTGGTTAGTCAAAAGTTGCTTGTGAAGATATGTCTGTTTCGTGGAGTGACAACTAAAGCAATCCTCAAATTCCCCTTCCCTGCTCCCTCAGCCCCACAGTTTTCCCTGTGCTTCTGGAGAAATCAGCCCCCTTTTACATTCACACACACACACCTTATTTTTTCTCTTCACAAATCGAAGAGTTGTTTATATGTACTCATCACTTCAGAAGCCCAAGGACTGGGGGCTCTCTCTTGCAAAGCCTGATCTCCATGCTTAATTAAAACCACCGTAAATAATCCCATCCCCTACGTAAACGTGCGAACAACGGCGCTCAGGCAGAAACTAGCAGAGGGCGCAGCAGTCAGGCCCGGACAAGCGAAAGGGGTACCGGGGACCGGTCGGCGTCTTTTTACCCGTTCAGCAAGCCGTAGCGCTGGTAATCAGTGTAGTTCCGTGTAGAGAACCATGAATACGCAGCCTCTCAACCCTTGCTACAAAATAATTAAATTAATTAGGACGACAATTAAATTAATCAAATAAATAGGTCTACAGAATGTCAAACATAGCAGATAACTAATACTTAATCACAAAAGAACAACCATTAATGAGACTGTGTTTTCCCTTGATTTACCACTGTTTCTGAGATTAAGAATTCATCAGCTGTGTTGTGATTGTCTTGCTCTTTAATCTTAGATGTGCTTATGTGTGAAGCAAAGGAGAACACCTGTGGTTTTAAGAAGTATATCTGATGTATAAGCAGAAATTTTCAAAATCTTTTCAACACATATTCATAGAACCATAGAATCATAGAATAGTTAGAATAATATTCAGGTCGGATACGGGAGGTTAATGCCAACAAACTTTATCCATTTTAGTTTATAGCAGGCTCTTCTAGTCCAGCCTTTTTTGCACATTCCCTTAAACAAAACAAACAAGCACAAGTGTTGCTAAAAAACTAAGTACAGAAATTATTTTCTAAAAGATAATACTGAAGATCTTATGCCAAGTAAAAGCAGGAATAAAATCCTGGCCTTGGTGAAATCTGTGGGAATTCGGGGAGGGAGGGATATGTTGTCATCCTGTATACCAGGTGAACTAGATTAGACCAGATTTTTGTGTAGATTTTTTCAAGTTACTAGTAAAGCTATTGCTGTTTGTTGAATAAAATGGGAGAAAACGGAAGAAGGATGTTTCTACATGCTGTTTGAGAATACCATTATTTTCCTTGACACTTGGTTGGATTGCCCAAATATCCCCAAGTTCTGCTGGAGCTGCTGAGAGGCCTATTGAGCTTTTGGCCTTTACTAGAAGGGGTTGGGAGGTAGTGTTAAAGAAGGATGCCTCTCTCTCAGCTGTTTGTCAGTAGTATTGTTACATGAGAATAAGAACAGTAAGGTCTGGAGAACTTTCAAAATCTGTTTTCATCTGCTTCTGTATTTTTTATCATAAATTAGCATATTATAAAGTTATAGTAAATCTTAAAATATGAAAGACTTGAATGACTTAAGTTTGTATGTTGCTAAGATAAATAATAAATCCTTCAAGACCTTTCTGTATAAGAAAAGCCTAAATGAGGGCAACTCAATTTTTTTTTCATTTGCTGTCTGCTTCTCAGTCTTACAGAGGTTCATAGTTTCAGATTTATGTTTCTCATAGACATACTATAAAAACTTTGTATGCTGAAAAAAGGAAAGAATTAGAATAGTCAGCTAAAGCATGCAGATGCAGATAAAAGTACCAGCAACACACTAAGTCCCACACTCCTAATTTGCAATGCTCTGTAAAGTTGTGTGGTAGTTTTGCAGTGTACATTGGGAGGTTAGCTCACAGTCACTGTATTTGGTGCCTCTTGTGCTCAACAGTAAAAATCAAACCATGCCATCCAAGGAAGGCTGTATGCGTTATCCCTCTTGCATTAAAAAAGATAGTCAGGACATAGCTATACCTTGGCATAATTGTGTGTGAAAACACGGGCAAAACATTTTATTGCACTTAAAAAAACCCTCAGATGAAAGCTAATAAATGAATCCTATAAGGATTAATGACATGTCACTGCTGGAGAGGCATTCATAGCAGAGAAGTATATGCATTCATTGTCATTTATAAAGCATAAGTAGAACTGAAAGAACAACTTCTTCAAGGCTTTCTGAGGTTATCAGCTGTGTTTACTTGGAACATGGTGCCTGTGATAAGTTTCCATTTCTCTTGTGTGCTTTTATCTGCACCATCCTTGCACATTATCTCACCTCTCTCAGGTATACATCTTGCAGCGGCATAAACAGCAGTGGTTCCATAGAAATCAATGTGAATGCTTTCACTTTCACTAGCCAAGAATGCAGCCTTATATTTTTCTCTTCTTTTGTAGCCCAAGCATCCCTTATTATAACATCAGTCATTCAGAAAAGAAGGATGGGAAGATTCTCCCTGTTCATTGTATTCTACCATCATACTGCTTAAAGGCGCTCACTCTCATTCACACGTTCAGTTAAGATGATTGCTTTTTTTTTTCTTTTTTCATTTTTGTATCAACTCAGTGTTTTCAACCTACGCATTTCCTGAGCTTATTGCAATCTGATTATGAAAAGCAGAGTTCTTAACATTTTTTTTCCTTTGTCTTTTTTAACATGTTGTTAGCTATTCTGCTTTGATAGGTACAGGCACCTCTCAACCACACTGCAAACGTTCAGTGCTAGACTGGCAAACACCTGCTTTTGAATTCAAGAGTCAGGGGAGAATCTTTGCTTCCTTTGGGAAAAAGAAACTGGTAAATAATTGCAGCATCCACAAGAGCGAGGAGAATACCTCTGTATCCTCTTCCAGCAAGAAAAAAATAAAACGAAGTGAGTTTTCCTGATAGCTGATTAGGGCTCAAGAAGGTGAGTAGCATTACTGTTAGCAATTTGGCTGAGATATTAGCTTTAGTATTGTCAAATCAAGGTGTTAGAGTTATGAGTTTCGAGTGCTGCCCAGCTGGCAACTTCCTTTGACTTTGCCAGTTCAAAGGAGGAGCACAGCATTATAATTGAATCACTAAAGAGCCATGCAAAACTCAGAAGGAAGCAGAGTGGTAGCTTCTTTGCTAAATGGGGAAATGCAGTAACTTTCCAGAGAAGTAGAACTGCACTTTAAAACGAGCGTTTGTTTCTTCCCCTGTTCCCCTGGGTGGGAGAGCCTTGAGTCTCACCACTTAGCTTGATTTCCTGGGGCAAGTGCTGAGGTTCCCTTCCTGGCTGAGTCACATCCAGTAGGCATCTGCCAAATTCCCTGTCACTCTGTTCACAGTGCTATATGCAAATGCATGAGTTTGCATAACTGTGATTAGTTAGAGTATGTCCATACTCTGGCTCTGAGAACTGTGTGGTTAATGCTAGTGCAGCTTTGTTCAGTGAAACTTTTTGCTTATCTCTAGGACAGTGGTATGACAAACCTCTCACGTGCGCTGCCTTATGCCTGTGCCTAGATGTATGTTTAGGGAGAGGTTCTGTGGGAGTAAAAAGAGAGTTCAGATTCATGGTGTGGAAGTTACTTTGTGATGTGGAAACTGGAACTCAGTCTCATTATCTCACGTAGTGATAAAGTGGTTCACTGAGTCTGGGGAGAGGATAAATCAAAGAGGAACATTTCAGCAAGTGAAGCAGGATGAAAAACTAACAAAGTTGGAGGTTAAACAAAAAATTTTAATCAAAACCAGTGTTGATTCTAATTTAAGCTCTGTAATGAATTTTAAAGAATTGAATAGTTTTTGAAATGGAACATCCTTTCAAAATAAGAAACCAGAAAGTTCCAGCTAAAGTTCAATTGCTGGAGCTAGAGATGCTTCAAACATATTCTTTCAATGAATCTACCTTTGCAGCACCATTGGCACAGGCACCAGCAAAGCTGCACCAAACAATGCAGTTGCCCACTTGTGATTGGGAGCTTCGAGGATGTTACTCAGCTTCAAAAGCCATGAGGCAGCAAAGCCCAAAACAGGGCCTGGGAGTTCTAAGTCCCTCATCCCGTCCTTGTAACTGCAGCAAAGTCTGTGTTTCTGACCCTTATTTGACATATGGCCAGCACAGTGATAGCTATGGGACCCAAGAACAGAAGAACCACCAGAAGAAGTGCTTGTGACGGGGCCAAGTTTAACAGACAAGTTCGTATTTCAGTAGAGCTGTAGTGACCAGCAGTATTTTTCTGCTGTTGTGATGGAAACCTTGATATATATGGGCACAAATTTTTGTGTGATGAACCATATGCGCACAGCACTCAAGCCTTTTATCATGGATGGCCACAGGGAAGATGGAATGGGCTAAGGAGAGAAATGGAAGCCAGAGGTATCCATTAGGTCTTACTCTGCCAGGGCAGTGGGCTTCAATATAGGACAGTATTCAGAATGGACACATTTCTTGGTGGGTATGTTGGTACCAGAAGTCACGGAGGTAGTCAATTTAAAGAAAGCTAGGGGAAGTTTTTAAATAGAACAAAAGATTTTCAGCTAAAATTAAGCCTCAAAAAGTTTCAAACATAGCTTTTCAGTAGACACATTTTCCAAGAAAGCAGCCTTTATTAGGATCTGCAGAAATATATATACCAAGCAATTCTCCATTAAAGCTCTTCTTACTCATCATCTGGAGCTGGTAGGAGGGCCTGACTAATTACCATGGCCCATACAGTTGTGAGTAGTTTAAACTTTCTTTAATCAGTTGAGACCAAAGAACAAAATCAGCTGCTGGGCACAGCAGGGGAAGGCAGACAAGGGTTAGGACTGGTGTTACAAAAAGTAATTGGATTGGGATTAGGTTTTAGGTCAGCAAGCCTGGGCAAAGTTTAATGCTAGAATGATCTTAACAAGGGCTTAGCTGAGGCAACTGACACAGGAGTAGCTGTGGCACAGACCTTGTGCAGAGGGTCAATGCCTGGTGTTAATGATGGCTATGGGGGTGGGAGAATTGTGCAGCTGCAACCAATGGCAAAAATGTGGGAGCTAAGTCTTGAGAACAGCTAGCACATTTCTGTGACAGTAGCATAACCATTTGCTGCACATCCATCAGCTCACTGCCAATTGACCTTTTCCCAACTTGTTTGCAGATGAAACCATACCACAGACTCCTCTAGCAGTTTATGGCCAGGAAGACCTCTACTGCTTGGATTACCACAGCTTGGTCTGTAATGGGCATCAAGACTTCAATGTGCAGCTCATATGCAGTGTTGTTTCTTCTAACATCTGAAGAAATAATACTGTTGAACTGGCTCCTTTACAGTATAAGGACTATGCAATACGGAACTTTGTCTTCTTCCTTACCATATACAGATTTAAAGGCCCAAATAAACATAGACCATTTTGAAAGAGACTTTCTGAATTCCAAAGAGGATGAATTTTAGCTATGAAGCAGTCCTGTTTCTGGGTCCTCTTTGATCTTCGGTTATTCTGCTCATATGACCTCTGCATGTGCTTCCTAAATGATTGCCCCATTGGAACCTCATGTAGGAGCAGGATGTGAATACCCTGAAACTCGCTTCAAAAGCACACCAGTAATCTGCATCCCTAGCGTAGGCATTCCATGATTCAAGATGGGGAAGCAGGGACCAGTTAAAACTCATCACAAAGGCCACAGCCTGTGCAGGCAGAGAATTGAATTTGCCAGAAACATTCTTTTAAGCAGTGGTTCCGTTGAACTGAACTGTATCACCTGCAGTACGGAACTGATCTGGCTACAAAGAAATGAGAAATACAGTTACTTAGAAGCTGTGTTGTCTTAGATTTCACCTTAACATATTTCCCATGTTGTGATGGAGCATCTTAAAATGCGTGATAAAGATTCAGCATGTAGGAATGCAAAGCAGATTTGCAAAATGCCACTGTGACTTGTGCTGATAGCAAGCTTAAAGAGGGGATATACCTTCAAAGAACAGTATAACATAGCAAGTTTTCTTCCTTACAGTCACTGTGGCAATACTTCCTTTTCCAGGGAAGTCTTCAGAAGGGTAAAACTTCCCAGGAGCAGTTGGAGGCTAAAGCAGATGAATGTCTCTTTTATATTTTTTTTTAAGCAGTCCCTAGTTGGGTATTGCAGTTTGAAAATCTTTCTGTAGTGGTTTCTATCTCTTAGAAACACAAGAATTATTCCTACAAAAGTAGATAGACCCATCTGCCAGGCAATGGGCTTGCCCCAAGCAGTAAGTCCTGCCGTCTGACAGCTTCCATTCTGCAGTAGGGTTTCCCTGTGATTTGTCCCTGCAACGGTAGTCCAATCTACCCTTCAACACCTTAGGCCCTATATAAACATCCAGATGTGATTCTCTGTGGCTTCCATGTACACCATGGAGCCTTGCTGTGTGCCTAATGAGAAATGGTAAACAAGAGTCCAGTGAAGGGTAGCACTTGATGATTTTTCATGTCAAAAATCCGCCCCAGCTAAGTGTTTATCATGAGACTTTGATCTCAAAGATTTAGCTCCCCCTGTGGAGCAAAAGCAGACGCTTGGTAAACTGTAGCTGTAGTCCTGACAACCCTTTCAAGTGTCTAGACAGTGAGAAGAGGTGATTACATCCTCTTTTAAACTCTACTGCAACAATTCAATGTGCTTAACGTGTTTACCTCAGCATGACCCTATTTACACTGCTTTGTTTCATGGTACTGCAAGCATCTAATACTATTGAAAGATGGAGGATGATAATGTGGTTTGGGATAACAAAAGATCCCACTTTTATTAACAGTAATAAATCTGACATAGGTGCTAGGTCACATATGGTCCTTACGTAGACTTTAGCATAGACCTAGATATTAAGGATTTTCGAAGTATACATTTACAGCTAATGTGTTTCATGTAAGAGTTTTGAAAAGATTAACACTTCCAGAAAAGCTATTTAATTAATGCTAATTGAAGAACACATTAAATCTCAGAGATAAGCCCATGAAGCATTCATTTACTTTATACAACATACTGAGCAGGGGAAGAGAAGCAAAGTTATTGTAGTCATAACTGATGAAGAGCAATCTTAGCATAATCTTACAAGGTAATAGACTTCAGAGATCTGAAAAGAGAAGGAAAGGATATTCCAGCTTAAGCAGCATCCTCAAAATGGATATAAATTCAGAAGATTCTCCAAGACAAACCAGCCGTGAAAACAGGATATGATAACATGCCAGGTTTGCTGCATGCCAACCAAGTCACTGGAGGAAATATGGAAGAACTTTACAGGTAACGTGTTTCAGGACACAGTAACTGTTTTTCCATATTGTAATTAAGAACCTAAACATTTTATTTTAGGTAGAATAAAACTTTTGATTTCTTGTTAATCTGTTGTGGTGTTTAAAATGAGCACAGATACTTCTCTGTTTCTCCCTGTGGAAACCTAAACAACTGGTACAGCTGACAAACCCTTTGGGTAACTAAGAACTTGGAAAAGTTTAGGAATCTCAGAAAATATATATAGTTCAATGCCAAATTATGTCTGGATGTT
The DNA here is from genome assembly GCF_963264785.1 of Psittacula echo. NCBI lineage: Eukaryota > Metazoa > Chordata > Aves > Psittaciformes > Psittacidae > Psittacula > Psittacula echo. The sequence goes on along the minus strand of NC_137737.1, from coordinate 39,861,830 downwards.
ACCTCCAAAAGCCAGATTTTAAAACAAAGCTTTAAGTAAATGTAAACCACTCTTACCTTTGGCAATGGCAAGCAGTTGACATCTTCAGGAAAACTGTACCATGGTATGCTGTCTTATTCTTGTTACATAGGCAATTGTCCAGGTCAAAATACCTGCTCCTGCAAAAAATTTTGAGGTTACTGTTGCCAAAATGGGGTCTAAAGTTTGATTCAGAAGTGTTTTGTGGGCTACTTTGTCAGCTTCTCTTTCTCCAAACATTATTTTTGAGCAGTCTTATTTCATGTGATCAGGAAAAACAATTTCCCTGTATTGTTTGTATGATGCCACTAAGTGAAGTCTTCTTAAATCAACAGGACTTGTAATTTTTGAGGGGCTAGTTGCAAAACTTCTGGATGCATTTTAATGCTTGGTTATAATTTGTTGCATCTATTTCATTCACATAATGCTGAAGTTGTCAAGGAGGTTGCCAATATGGTCATATCACCAATTCAGACTGGATTTCCAAAAAATAAGTAAGTAGTAAAAACATACAAATGATATAGATACACTCAGTAAATTTAAGGATTTTTGAGACTGATCTCTCAGTTTTATGTTTCATCATGAAGTCTGATCTGATTTGCCCAACTGCAACTGTCAAAGTTACTCTGCTAACATCAAGAATTAGGTCCTTTTATTTCTAGTACTGAATCAATATTGCTTATAGAAGACAGACCATGCATATGCAGATTGTAAAACAAAAGGTTTTTTAAATAAAAATAGCATCTTAAACTGGCAGTGTTTGAATTCTATTAAAAAATAATAATGAAAAAAGCTATTTTTTTTCAGTTTGGAAGCACTTAGTGAATTTTTAGGGACAGATGACACATGAAAATGTTTAAATCTGTTTAGCTCATGAAGTCATAACTCACAGTTTCTCCTCAATCCATGCTGTTGTATTGCCATCAAGTAGCTATTTAATAATAAAGGATGTAAATGATGCCCCCCCCCCCCCCAATTAAATTCATTTGTGTTCCCTTCAGTAGTAAGTCTATACAGCTAATACGTTTGCACAAAGTCTGAGGATTTTATCTTAAATTAATCTCATTAGGTGTTTTGGCAACCCTAAATTTCCACATTATGGAATGTACCATAAAGAGGAAAAAAGAAGAAACTTCTCTGCTTTATAATCTATCATCCATTTCTTTGCACCCTTATTTTGTCTTTGCATCTTCCCTTGTCTATTTATTTCTTTGCCCATGAAGAATGGTGCTTTGGAGCAAGAAACTTATAAACTGTAGGCTGTGCAAATAAGTCTACATCAACCATACTTTTAAGACTTACAATCTCTATCATTCAAGTGAATTGTTTTTTAGAGGTTTGACAGTAGAGTAGTTCTGTCCAAATATTTTTCAAGGCACATTAACTACTTTTTTATTATTATTATAATTCTTGAGGTTTGGATATATGCGCAAGAAAAAATAAATTGTTTAGGAAACACAACAGCAGAACAGCATGTTTTTCTAATTCGGTATTTTGTTCAACGCTGTTACTCATACCAATTCATATAGCTAACAGTTTCAGTGACTGTTTCTTTCAGTCACTGAAACATAAATAAGTTATATATTCCTCATTCTTTATATTCCTACATTCTTTGTAAGGTCAGTTAAATTGGTCTTAATAAGAATTAAGCATGCAGGACCACGGGGAGAGAGGTTCTTGGCTAGCATCAGTCACATGGCACTGCAGTTTCAACACTGCTAAGGTAATTTAGCCAAATTAGACCAGTGAGCAAGTGTTTTGGTGTATATATAGTCCTACTTTCCACTTCTCTACATAAATTTACTTACTTTCTACCTGCAGCTCTAGAAAGCATATTTTCCCAATATAAACGTTCACAGTTGTCGTGGTTTAAGCCCTGGCTGTAAATTAGAACCACGCAGTCTACTTCCCCCACCCCGGGATGGGGAGGAGAATCGAAAGAATGTAACTCCCACGGGTTGAGATAAAAACAGTCCAGTAACTAAGGTATAACACAAATCACTGCTGCTGCCACCAATAATAATAATGATAAGAGAAATAACAAGGGAAGAGAATACGATACCGCCCGCCGAAAAAGAGAGCCCGACAGAAAGAGGACGTGCCCTTCCGGGTAGCTCCCAGTTACATCCCCGGGCATGACGTGCTGTGGTATGGAATACCTCTTTGGCTAGTTTGGGTCAGGTGTCCCGTCCCTGCTTCCTCCCGGCCCCCCCTCCTCCCTGGCAGAGCATGAGACTCACAAAGTCCTTGGTCAGTCTAAACATCGGTGTTATCAGCTTTGTTCCCAGGCCAAAAGTCAAAACCACAGTGCTGCAACAGCTACTAAAGAGAAAAACTGACTGCTACTGCTGAACCCAGGGCAACAGTTTTTCCCAGTTCCTGAAAAATATGATGCAATTGTAATCAAAAGACAGCAAAGCTCATACATGGGAAGGTAAGGGTAAATATGATCCCTAAGATTAGTGGAAAGAGATATATTTACAAGTGGTCTCATTAGCCTGGTTTATCAAGGTTTTCAAGCAGATGAGACTTCTTGGTAGTACAGATCCAGAAGTTACAGCACAAGCTTGTCATTCAGAGGAACTGTGCTCAGTTCCTGCTTTATCACTGTCTTTGTGAGCCACCAGGAAAGCAGATCCCCTCTGCTAAATTAAGAAAATATCCTGTCCTTACCTTACAAAGGTGTTGTGAGGGCCACCCAGGGAAGGCTATGAGGTCTGATGCCGCATTGTTAAGGACAGCCATGCAATAGATGGTGCTGTTCCCACACCTCAGAACCTGGGTGACCTGCAGGTTGTCAAGCTGCAGGTCATGTGCTGAGGATGTTTTAGTATTTTTTCCTATGATGTTCACACAAAAAGCAGGATTATTAAAACACTTCCCCCACCTTCCTCAAGTAGTATTCAGCTTCCCTGCTTTAGTTGTTTCCATAACATTATCTCTCCCTAGAGTAGTTTTCTTCTACTAAATCAGGTCATTATTCATCTGACTCTCCACACATTGCCCTCTCTCCCTAAAGCAAGTAGAAGCAGATCATTCATTGCATTCAAGCATGGAAAAAACATTTTCAAAATGCTAGTCCTAACTGCTGTGCCTTGGAATCAGCTTAATAATTTGAATCAAATCCTTTGTTCAGAAGACAAAAGAAGCAGCAAAGAGGATAATGGATTTTCCACTGTCATATCTTATCTGGAAGTTATCTAAAGGCTGCTTTGATGAGTGAGAGTCGGCGGTGTGACCAATACAGCATCATTATATTGCTAAAACGTGTAAAAAACCAAAGATACCAGGATCATAAGGAATACTGTTACAGAGCATCCAAGCTAGATACCAACAGTGAAGAAAATTCTGGTATCTCATCCATTATCTATATCTCCCATTGATATATTAAAAAAAAAAAAAAAAAAAGGATTTTTCTATTAGGAGTGAGGTATTAGAAGTTTTTACACAGAACAACTTCCTTTTGATGAGGACAGTTAAATATTTTTAGCGTGGTATAAGAGATTAATTAGGTGAACATAGACATACAATATTTAGACAGAAACTTTATTGCATAGTTGTCTTGTGGTAAATCTATGTATATCTGTCAAAAGAGCTAGACATAACCCTTGACAACAGAGATAACAGAAGGCAAAATACTGTCCTCAGCTCTGCTGATAGCTGCCTCTGGCCAACCATTTCCTGGACAGTTACAACAGAAATCTTGGTTTGCCTTTAATGCTACTCTCCATTCTAGTTGCAGTACTTTATGTAGCTCTTAAAGGCTTCTCTGTACTAAGAAAGTTTAATATCTCCGGTAATTTTTCAAAGTGCTTGCCAAATGCTTAGCAAGAATTTTGGCATCATCTTCATATTCCTCCTCCTGATTGAAGAAGCTGTGATGTATAATACAGGGTATTTAACTCAGAATTGCCCCAAAGAACAAAATAATATTTGCTGGTGTGTCCTATTTGCTCTATGCTCAGAGTGTTTTCTCTTCCATCTGAGATATCCACATCTCTCACACCTCTCTCAGAATCTTTGCAGTACAAAGAGGAGTAAGTGGGTATGAGAAGTGTCTCGTGGATTTTGTGTTCCTGCTTGTGGTAAATAGGTTTTGCCCTAAAATCAGTCGTTGTTCTTAAAGGCTGTTATAGTGGTTACTTAAGAACAAGAAATGTAAGCTAATACACAAAAAAATCCAGAAAACAGACTGTAGTAATAAACTCCAGGAAATATTCATAGGCAAGAGAGTAAACAGAAGTTAAGCACTGACCCTGAAGTAATAGTACATTACGGTTTTCAACTCCAGTATACAGAGTACAAAGAAACAAATTGATTTTTTTAAAGCTTTGAAAATTAAACCAACCATAGTAAAAGTGTTTTATTACACATCAGCAAGAAAATGTAAACCCTGCCATAAAAGATCTTCGAGTAAAAACAAGTGTCATCACAGACACAGAAAGCAAGAGTCTTCTTAATTCAGGTGATGCCTCCCTAGGGCTGATGCCTACCTAATGGCTTCACTGCTTCAACTGACAGCAGAATTTGGCCTAGCCTAGGGGACCAGTACAGTGTGACAGTACAGAATTGTCTGTCTTTTGGACAAGAGGGAGTAGAAGAGAGAGTTCTGAAGTGAAATAGAAGAAAAGAGGGATTGAACATTTTCTTCTTAAAAAAATAAAAATTAAAAACCCCATTTCAATCTAATCACACTTTAACTTCAGGATAGGGTGCCAAAAGCCAACATTCTTGTCTAAGGCATACCCCATAGCATCTGCACAGCAGCCCCTCACTACCCATACAGACAGCATATAACACCTACCTCTGAGTAACATAAAACAGGGGATAGATTAATCCTGCATTATCAGTCCTTTAAACTCAGAGCCACCATTTCCCCTTTTGCAGGGAAATCCAGACTCGACTGATTCTCTTGCAGGCTGCAGCCTGTGTTAACTTGCTGATGCCTCCTGCCATGAGCAAAGCCCCTCTCCCCACCAAGCTGTTCCAACCACTCCAGAGGCACCTACAGTATCACCATCAATCACCTGTGCACAAGCTGAATTACAGGCTTTTATAGCAGCTACCCCTCAGCTACTTGGTGGAGGAGTAAGGGTGGGGGGAGAAAGGGAGGAGAACAGATTGGGGTATTATTAATCCTTCCTGGGTGACTGCTGTGGTGTGAAATGTATAATCACCACAGCCTTTGGTAGTTTCAGCTGGTTTAACTGGGGGAAGAAGCTCTAATTGTCAGATAAAAGCAGGTTGAAAAGTTATATCATCTCAATTATATTCTGCATAAAGACCTTCCTGTGGCTGAAATTATTAAGGTAGCAGGAACAGAAATCTTGAAGTGATGTCATGTGACTGACCTGCATTGGTACTGGTCAGATGTAATCATCTTCCTACATTTGCAGCTCACAAAGAAATGTGTTTGACTTTCAGGAAGAAAGGTGTGCTGAAGGTATTTGATAAAGAAAATCTCAACTATCAGTTTTTATTTTTTTAATCATTGCTCAGAAATATCAATGCTAAATAAATTCATTCTACTTTTTGATTGAGTGCTGTGGTTATGAAAACAATTTCCTCACATCTTGTCTCTGAATTGATCATGTACTAAAAGAGCTGTCAGTAAAGTAATTGCATTTTTAAATGTATAAAGCACATGCAAATTTGTGTCTATCTGTGTGAGTTCTTGTGTGTATTCTATGTTTAGACACAAAATGAGAAGAAAATATCCATCAGACAAATCATCTGTATTCTGGGCATATGAAGATACATTTAGGTTTTAATAAGGACCTAAAATACATTATTTGGGTGGAACTATATAATAAAAAAACTGTGCTGAACATTGTTCTTTATACAGTAACATGCAATTAAGTTCTAATCCCATCCTTCACCTTTATTAAATAATGTACAGCACAAGAATAAAAAAATAATAAAATGTCTGGCGGTCAGGACTGAAGGTGAATAAAGGTGTATATTAGATACTGTAATAAAATCTTCTATTAGAAATATTGCTAGCACAGTATCTTTAATAGCACTTTAAAAATATATATCCAGATGCCAAATATAGCCTTGTCTGCCATGACTATAGACAGATCTTTAGTCTTAGCAGACACAAATAAGCACTCCAAGATTTGGTGGATTTTATACAATAGGTTGAATTAACCCTGCATAGTAAGACACTCTGCACATCCAGTCTCCTGACAGAAAATGAATAAACGTGGTCAGTATTCTCATTTCCAGATGGCAGCACCCTTGCACATGCTACTTGTTATTTATTCTAGCAAAAAAGGCATTTGCACCTTTAAGTTTCAAAACTTTGTGGGGAAAAAAAATCCTTTGTAATTTATTACTGTAAGATAAATCTTTGTTCAGCTATACCTGTTGATGTCAGCTGAGGACAGCAGTTTTATAAACTATAAGAACCAAGATGAAGAGATCTCTTACTGGTTTGTGGTCCTCAGCAGGTGCTGGGCTTCAAGGAGCCAGAACAAAGTGCTGTGGTCACTGCTTCACTGTGTAGCAAGTACAACTCCTACTCATGGTCAGTTCCATCAGGACCCAAGACATATTGAAAGTGAAAGAAAAAGCTTGTCAATCACTTGCCCAGACCATGTCGACTCCTTACCCACGGTGTTCTTGTGCAAACTGCTGCTTTACCTGCTCAGACCTTTTGTGCTTAAGGCAGTTAAGAAGTAAATCACAGCAATGAAATTTAAGGATGTATTCCAGTAAAGCTTAAGCAAGTACTTTCAGCACATGCTTTAAAGTTAATCGTGTGCTCAAAAACTTCATTGAACTTTCTTTCCCCTTGAACAAAACTAGTCTGAATGGGGTAATTTACTGTAGTTACATCTCTCACTTCATAACTAAAACTTAACTTCAGCTTCCCACCATTTTATGGATATTAAAGAGAAGCTGATGGGCACTCCAGATTTTAGGGGATTTAGACTGGCCAATATTTATCTATTACTACTTAGTAAAAGCTATTTTCATAGAAAAACAGTTCAGAATTTTGTGTTTCTGAGAAGGTATATTAACATTTTGGCATTCTCATTACATAACACCTTTTAATACAAAATTAGTCCCACCTAAGAATGGGACCCATATGATCATATACATTGTGTAATCAGTAGCATATGATGTATTTTTTACACAGAGTTTTTGACAACTTATGATGACCCTAATCACACATAAACTATGGCTGTGCATGTCTTAAACTGTTTGTATAATATTCATTTTGATGTGACTGCTCTGGAATTACTAATGCATTTAAAATGAAGCACACATTTATACTTTGTTGGAATGTGATCAAGGGAAGGCTTGTTAAGAGAATTAATTGGCATCTTTTTGTTGTCTTCAGAACTAGCATACCTATTCTTTTTTGATCAGTCACAAATATGTTGTGCAGAAATACACAACAGACTGGGTCATTGAATGTATAATGACATGTTGTACATAACCTCAGGATCTATTTCTATTGTTTTCTAAGGGCTGCTGTTAGTGTTTAACAGCAACAATATGCAGTGTTATTTTCTATCAAGAAATGATATTGAAAATGTTGTCATGACAAAAAGATTACCTGAAAATAAATTTAATTAAATGTTAGCCAAACTGATTTTTTTTAATTATCTGCACCTTAAAATTAAACACACCCCAAATATAATGTAAAATGTTGTATAAAACATACCTAAATGTATAAATATAACCAAGAACAAAAGATAGTCATATATTAGTGATGTATGAAAATTAAAACAAGCTCCTTTAAAATTTATACTCTGAGCACATTGCTGAAGGAATTAATTTCACATGGAGCTGTTAGACATATACAGATAGAATATATCCTATGAAACATCACTGCCTAAATTTTTTTCTGGACAAGGTATCTTTGGCAGTAGTGATTTTTTTTTTTTTTTTTTTTTTAATTTTGAAATTTAATTATGATTGTTAAGGTTAAAAGTTTCCAGTGTGCAATACACCATCCTTCAGCATAGCTCAGATCAAATATTTGGGGCATTTCCTTTGGGCAGTTTGCCATTGTTCTGTTGGATTGGAAGTTACAGTAATTTGACTGGTATGTCTATTAATCTGTTTTTTTCCCTTAGTTATTGAAAGCAAGTATTGTTGTGTCTGTACTGCAGCTGACGTGTTTTTTGCAATTGAAAACTTGCACATTTGCTTTCTGCTTACACAATAATCTATTTTGATACAGAGTTCTGTTGACTGCTGCATAAAGTAGCAAGTCCTATCACCAAAAAAAAGTACAGCTTTAAGAAAATAATAATACTTCTTTGTTAAATAGAAAAGTTGCTGACAGTATACTAAATGTGTTGTGTGGATGTCAGAGAATGGCAAAATATCTTCTGACAGACAGGATCCTCCTGTAAGTCTGTTTTTGGGTACTATATAATGTGTTTACCATTTGTCCCCCTTCCCGTCTCTGCAAATTGTATCATCTCTCCAAACAGCAACCAAGCAGCCAAGCAATCTATTTTGTTGACTACATCTCTACAAGTCACTTGAGGCTGTCTAATGTCAACCCAATATGAGATGTTCTCAAAAAAGAGGGAGCTGGGACATTTCTGATATTCAGAATGAGTAAACCACACAATGCAGAGATTCTTGTCATTTTTATCCATGCAAAATAAGGCCTTTTTATTCAGAAAAGATGAATCTGCTAACCAGGATACTGTTTCAGGCAAGATATATCTTTTCTTTTTGAATTAAAATTTACAGAGAGTTTGAATGTACCCAGTCAAAAACCAACCAAAAAAACCCAAAACCCCTACATCTTTTGTGGTTCTAAAGAAGGTACCACTTTCATATGTCATATTTGTAATTATTAACATTTATAAAAAATATTCAGAATTGAAAATTCTTCATTCTATTATCTTCTTACAATCAGACAAACAAAAGGCCTATAGTCAGGTACCTGAGCACCAAGCATGCATCCAGCTTTGAGGAATGACTATGGAAAAAAGTCACCAGTGGCAGTGCGTCTTAGCCTGCCACATTTCCAGAACTTCCAGAACTGCTTATTTTGCACCATTCTCCATATTTTTTGCTTTCCCCATGTTTTACCAGATATCATGCTGCTGGTGGTGCAAAGAGTCTCTCAATGGGACTCAAAGTCTTCAAACATCATCGAGGTGATGTTGAAGCCTAAGATTTTCTTTGAGTAGAAAAATAAAAAATATACCTAATCCTATTAACCAGGCATGGATGGTTTATTGGCAAATGTTCCCAGTCTCTGGGGCAGAGCAAAATGCTAAGGTAACCAGCAGAAATTAAAGTGATAGATGAGCTCCAGAACCATGTTACCTGGAAGGGAAAATTAGTGTGTTGCTCATATTGCAAATTCAAATTGAAACAACAAAAACCCCACAACAAATCTTTTTCTTATTGATATACTGTTACTCTGTGGTGTGTCAGATGGAAGAGCATTATTTGTCTGCAATGACCTCTCCCTCTCTGAGGGATGTGTGCACTCAAACATCAGCATTGTCTGCATTCAGTGTCTCAAGGTAGCATGGGGTAAAAGAGAATGATAATGCTTCAAATGTCTGTGATGCTATGTTTTAGGTACAGTTTCTACAACATGGTTTTGAACTATCTGAAAACTATTTGGTCTAATGATGCAAGTCTCTTCTATGAGAAATGGCAATGGAAAAAAGGATAAAGCAAAATAGAAATGATTACTTAGAACATTGAAATCAAGGTGCCTGAAGTTAGGACTTTCAGTCCAAATTTTGGCTGTTAAATGAGAATTTTCTAGGGTGTCTGGAATTTCTTGAAGTCACAGGACTGCAGTTCCCATTGCTTTCAGTAAGATTTATAGGCAATTGAAACTCTTGAAAGCCAGGTGGCATTCTTCATGATAATCAATGTAGTAGTGCCTGAGGACCAAGAAAGCCTTGAAGAAATTGCAATCCAATATAAGAATTAGAGACTGTATAGAGGATAAGTATAACTTAACCAGCATGATTGAAACAAATGACACATTTGTTAAAAAATCCATTTCCCTTTCGTGCAGGAGAGAGAATAAACAGAGGATTGAATGATCAGTGAAAGAGGCTAGGAAAGAAGAGCATATAAAGGCAGATATGAAGATTGAAAGGCTGAATAAAATAGAAAGACTGAAAACTTAAATAAACAGCCCACTGGTACAGGAAAAAAAAAGTCCATCTAAAAGCACAGACAGCTCTGTGAAGGTGCTGAGGTCCGGAGATGTACATGTGTTGCTTGCTTTTCCTCATGACAGCTAGCATATATATATGTATAGATATAGGTTTAATTAATTTTTGTCAGGTTAAAGAATATAATGCAAGCTTAATTTAAAATAACACATGTACAACTTGATTAATTGGTAACATGGTAAAAGAAATCAAAGCTATCTGTGTAACCTCTTAAATAAGAGATTTTATATTTTCTCTTGTAAGACTCTATGTAAATAATATTTGCAAAGTCCTCAGCACAGGAAAGTCATGGACCTTTTGGAGTGGGTACACAGGAGGGCCAAACAAATGATCAGGGGGCTGGAACACGTCTCCTGTTTAGAAAGGCTGAAAGAGTTGAATTTTTTCAGCCTGGAGAACATAACGCTCAGAGGAGATCTTACTTTCAGTCCTTAAAGGGGGCCTATTAGAAAGATTAGAACAAACTTTTTAGTAGCAAACATTTTAGGGCCTGTAGCAACAGGACAAAGGGTAATGGTTTTAAACTAAAAGAGGGTAAATTTAGATTATCTATAAATAATAAATTTTTTGCAATAAGAGCAGTGAAACACTGGCATAGGTTGCCCAGAGAAATGGTAGATGCCCCACCTTTGGTGACATTCAAGGTCAGGTTGGATGGGGCTCTGAGTGACCCTGATCCAATTGAAGATGTCCTTTTTCATTGCAGGGGGTTTGGACTAGGTGAGATTTAAAGGTCCCTTCCAACCTAAACTATTTTATGATTCCATAATACTCTTTTAATTTTGAGATAAAAAGTTATATATCAATTTGAGATCTGTGTATGGCATGTACTGGGTACCACTTATGTTTTAGTTTCATTTCCAGGGAGCTTTAAAAGACTGTATGAGATGGTGAGTGAGTTTTGTTGATGTTTATAGGAGGATGACAATCTAAATATAAGGAGTGAGCCCACATGTCCATACTTCTGGGAAACATTTTATGTAGCAACTTTCTACTGGAGATTTTTTCAAGAATTCCCACTGCTTTTTGCAAAACACAATTTTTGGTCTGAATTGTGTTGCCTTTTTTTTTTTTTTTTTTCCCCTCTTCCAGTTAAATGCCTTAAGAATTATCTTAGATAATTTGCAGTGAACTTAAAGAAGCAACATATTAATTTATACTTTGATTTTTATCTATAAATAGGAAATGGGTCACAAACAGGATACAAATGTGAAAATAAAAAAATTGACACTTTAGTATGTTGAATAATTACTGAGATTAATTCTCTCCCTACCTCACACCATTCTACCTCATACATGTTCCAAGACAGTTTTATCAAAATTGAACTTAATAGGGTTTCCCATGTATCTACTTTTTGGTAAAAAAAGTTAAAGTGAGTTACAAAGGCTTACAGACAAGAGAATGAGAGTAACTTTAACATATAGACGCTGCCTTTCAAAACTGTCACCTGTGAGAAACATCTTCAAGAGAAGGTTCTCTTTGTGAAGTAAAATAGGCAGATTTTAGAGTGGTTTAAAGCAGCAGTTGAAGCATTGCTAAAATGCAGTAGCAACACTCCTATAAATATTAACTTTCCAACCTGAGCATCCTTTGGCTACTGAATTTTCTGAACAGTGTCCAGAAAAACTGCTTGCAGACTGAGACAGCTAAACAGAAACTGACTGCAGAGTAATGTAAACATTTTTATTTTTTTTTTTTTTTTTTAAATCTTCTGGATATTCTAAATTAGTATAGGAGTATGTATCCAGGAGTATATTCCTAGGAGTGTATTCCTGTTTCCTTTTGATTTGCTTTGTGTCAGTAGCAATTCTGCATATAAGATCAGGGCAGTGCCTAACTGAGGGTCTTTACTCACCTCCTTGAGTTAATATATGACATGGTTAGTTGTGTCGTTACAATGAATACAGCCCCTTTTTACAAAAAGAAGCAAATTGTTATTAATTCCCTAGCAACACTTTACAGGAATCCCATTGAATATTTACTGCTAAGGTAGCTGTAATACACAGTTGCATTGGAGGCCAATTGTAATGCAGCGCTTATTAACGTCCACTTCTGGCTAACATGTTCATGTGAATACCAAATAGATTACTGATATTAATGCTCTTGACATAACATGTTTCTAACATAAATATATGTTAGTGCTCAGCCAATTGTATTCTAAGCCTTAGATATCAAAAATGCAATAATGTTGACTAAAGCTTCACAAATTCACATCTCCTATATATCATAAAATACTTGTTACAGACAATGACCTGCATTAAATGGTTGAAAATAGAAAAAATGAGTGACTTGAAGTAGTAGGATTCAAAATTAAAGACTAAAATGAGGAAGAAAACGAAAAGAACTTTCTTTTGGAAAAAAAAAAAGAAGGTTTGCTTACATTTACCTTTAAATTATTTAGCTTAACATCCCAAACTTTCAAAACATGCACAAATATTAAAGCACTAGATTATCACTTTTTTTGTTCTCCATAGCTATATGCTAAACATTGTGCTAAGTGTGGACTGACTTTTTCCTTCTGTTATGATCCCGAAGTCTTTGTTCTGGAAGTGATCATATAATTACATGGATTTCAAAATTCCCATGAATAATTTGTGCTCATTTATCCCTGTTAAACCCGTTTAACCCAGCTGAGCCTTGCGCGCTTGTCTCAGAGACACACATTTTCATTAGAAAAGTATAATACCCACCCTCCGCTGTAGCTGATAACTTTTTTGGCTTCATCTGTTACCTAAATATTTCCCTGAACTTGACTAGCTTTACTCCATAGTATAATAATTTGACTTTGTTCAGACAGAAAAGGACAAATTAACTAATTTAATGAATAAATGGTCAAAAGGAGAAATATACATTTAAAAATTAATTGAACTATTAGAATGGAAAATTCTTTCTAGCAGTTGGAAACAATGTTGGGAGCCATATTTTAGATTGTGAACCATAGAGAGCCAGAGGACTGCAAGAAATTCATTGTCACATCACAGGCTACTCTAGTTTAGCTACTACATCCCATTCTCACCACTTGAACACTTTGGTCTAGATTTATGTTCTTCTAGGCACTTCTAAGCTGAGAACTACGTTGTTCTTTGTCCACATTAAGATGAGGGGGAAAAAATACAGTTTTATAATAGAACAGTGTCCTGGGTTCAGCAGTAGCAGTCAGTTTTTCTCCTTCTTAGTAGCTGTTGCAGCACTGTGTTTTTGACTTTCAGCCTGGGAACAAAGCTGATAACACCGATGTTTAGACTGACCAAGGACTTTGTGAGTACCTCTGCCAGGGAGGAGGAGAAGCTGGGAGGAAGCAGGGACGGGACACCTGACCCAAACTAGCCAAAGAGGTATTCCATACCACAGCACGTCATGCCCAGGATGTAGAACTGGGGGCCCGGAAGGGCTGGATCAGTGCAGGGTGGGGGTGAGGTACCGGTCGGTGAGCGGTTGTATTCTTTTCCTTGTTATTTCCTTTATCATTATTACTATTAGTGGTAGCAGTAGTGATTTGTGTTATACCTTAGTTATTAAACTGTTCTTATCTCAACCCATGGGAGTTGCATTCTTTTGATTCTCCTCCCTGTCCCTCCAGAAGCGGAGGGAAGAAAGGTGGGGGGGGAAGTGGACTGCGTGGTTCTAATTTACAGCTGGGGCTTAAACCACAACAAACAGTAAATTTGCTGTAAATTCCTGGTGTGCTTAAGATTATTCCCTTCCCTTACCTTTAAGATTCATCTTGAATATCCTCATAAAATTAAAACTCAAACTCACCAAGACTAATATGCTGTATGGGTTACCATATCTTGGTTGTCACGTATGAAATATCCTGTAGAAAATCACACCTATTTTTTGAGTGTAGAATACGTGCCTAAGAATGATTATAGCTGCAGATGGTGAATTAATATCCACATATGAATATTAACTTGCTTGACATTTTTGAAGACCTGTGGTTGGCTCCTGCAAGACCATGAACATTACAGCCATCCTTCTGGTCAGCTGTATACATGCTGTCCAGTAGAAAAGGGCTACAGTATAAAAGCTATAGGCAATTAAGTTGTAACAGTGTAGGAACAATTTGAAATGATGTCACTACACGTGTTCTTAGGACTGTCTTTCTTTCCTTTGCTGCGTTTTTTACTTCTTCATCCACACACAATGGAGAACAATTCTTAGTAACAAACAAGTCTTAGTAACGAACTCATACCTTGGAAAAATAAATGACTGTTTTTAAGAACTAAGGAAAGAAGAATCCCATTGCATGTTAGGTGCTTAACTTCTCACATGCTGTAATCTACATGGAGCAATACAGCCCTTAATAGATTTTTCTACTTAAATGTTTATGAACTTTCATTTTTGTTAACTTATATATGAATTTTCCCCAAATACTTCTGCCTTTCTCCCCACACACAAACAAAAATGAAAGGCAGAAGATATCAGGTTTTCACAGATGCATTACTGAATGTTACATGTACGCATTTAGCTCTTTGTGTCTAATGTGTACAAACAGGGAGAGGTCTAGACAAATATCTGTGTATAAGAAAACATTTGTATGTACTGAACCCAGGACAACTTGTAAGGGGGATTATCCAGTGAGAATCTCCATATCACATACACACATTAATGAAATGTAGAGTTAATTAAGACGACATGAATTGGATTCATATTATTAAATCTGGACATCTTCATTGCACACATCATGTCTAGACTGTATTTACAGTTGACAGAAAGAATTAGGATCTGCTAGAATTCCATTTACTTCACTCTAGGGCAGGCACCCACCTGAGGACAAGATTAATTGAACCATTGCCAACCTGACGGCTACTAAGAGTGGGCATTTTTTAGGTGGTTCTACTGTTCATATATGGCAGTAACTTGAGTTAAGATGTATCAGACAAAATTCTAACTAATCCAGCTGTGTCAGGTATAGAAACATCATGAAAAGAAATCAAAAGCTGTGCCTGGAAATGGTTTGGGTTAGAAGGGACCTTAAAGATCATCTGGTTCCAACACCCTTGCCACAAGTTTTCACTAGACCAGATTGCTCAAAGCCCCATCCAACCTGGCCTTGAACACCTCAAGGGATGGGGCAGCCACAACTTCTATGGTCAACCTGTTACAGTGCCTCACCACCCACATAGTGAAGAATTTCACCCTAATATCTAACCTAAATCTACCCTCTTTCAGTTCAAACCAGCTACCCCTCATCCTATCATTACTCCCTGATAAAAAGTCCTTCCCCGTCATTCCTGTAGGCCCTTTTTAGGTACTGGAAAGCTGCTAGAAAGTCTCCTCTGAGCCTTTTCTTCTCCAGACTGAACAAGCCTAGCTCTCTCAGCCTGTCTTCATAGGAGAGGTGCTCCAGCCCTCTGGTCATCTTCATGGCCTTTTCTGGATATGTTCCAACAGGTCCATGTCGTTCTTGTGTTGGTGGCCCCAGAGCTGAACACAGTACTCCAGGTGGGGTCTCATGAGAGCAGAGCAGAGGGGAAGAATCATCTCCCTTGCCCTGCTCATCACTCTCCTTTTGATGGAACCAGTATATGGTTGGCTTTCTGGGCTGCAAGCCCACACTGCTGGCTCATGCTGAGCTTCTTATCAACCAGCATCCCCAAGTCTTTCTCCTCAGAGCTGCTCTTAATCCATTCTCAACCCAGCCTGTATTTTTCCTTGGGATTGCCCCGACCCAGGTGTAAGACCTTGCCTTTGGCCTTGCTGAACCTCATGAGGTTTGCACCGGCCCACCTCTCAAGCCTGCCAAGGTCTCTCTGGATAGCAACCCTTCCCTTCAGCATGTTGACTTAACCACACAGCTTGGTGTTGTTGGAAAAGTTGCGAGGACACACTCAATCCTACTGTCTGTGTCGCTAAAAATATGTTAAATAGCATCAGTCTCAATACTGACACCTGAGGAACATCACTCATCACTGTTCTCCATTTGGCTATTGAGCCAAACTTCAAAATTAGATCAGTTTTATTGTCTTCATTCTGATTAGTCTGTTGCTGGTCAACCAGGGCAAGGATGAGAGAAAATCACCAACAACAAGTGCCTGGACTACATCCATAGGGATCTCAATTGTAAGGGGCAGCACACACTGGAATATATGGAGAAAGAAGGCAGCAGTACAAAGCATTGGTACTGCTTCAACACTGCAACTAACGAGCCCAAGGAGAAACTCTGAGCAAGGCCTGAGCCCTTCAGTTTTGTCAAAGAGGAGGGTACACAACTACATGTTGTACCTAAATTTTTTTAAACAGAATATCCTCTCCCCTTTCCCACGTCTTCTCAAATTGCAGAGTCATGGCTAGTAGCAGATGTCAAGGCATGTATTGGAGCAAACTGCAATCAAGATGACCCTTTCTAACATAAGAATCTGGCTATCTGTGTGTAAAATGTTGTTGATATGCACCATAATTATGTCTAGTTTGAAATGCAGATTAGTCAAAAGCTTGATTACATTTTTTATGAGATTTTGGGACTGAAACTCTGAGAAGGCCATATTGACCACACTGCAGGTAGTATTAGGTTTTGTTAAAAGTTTTGTCTTGTAATTTATTTCTGCTGTTAATGTGGATCATTAATGTACAAACATGTTAACACTAGGCTATCACCAACTGCATAGAGTACCCATCTTCTAATTTATTCCCAGAAAACTGGCCACTTGGAGACAATTCATTTTTACTACTTAGAATTTTTAACAATAACAGCATAAGATTATGGAGAGTATTTAATTAAGGGCTATTATTAATTGGGAGCAGCAAGAAGCCTATATTCTTTATATTTTTACATTCAAGTTTTGGCAAGAATGACTGAAAATATGAATTCTACTGCTTTGGTTCAAATTACTGAAAAATTTCAGAAAATTAAGTAAAAAATATATAATTTTTGTCTTTCTTAAACTTGTAAGTCTGGGGCTGTTGTTAGTCAGCTGTTAGGGAAGAGACAATAACCATACAGTGCATATAAGTAAATATTTTGCTCTTGGTGAAATAAGAATAGTTAAATATGATCAAAGTTCAGGAAGATGAGAAGTCTCAATTTTAACGCTTTGTTTAAAAATATTCTATTAATTATAAAAATGGAAAATTATTTTGAGGGAAGCCTACCTTGTTCCAGAGATAATCCAGAAGAATCACAGCACCCTCAGAAAACAGGTAATAATAAGAAATATGATATTCTTTGGGTTCTTTTACAATAATTCTTTATAATCTTATGCTTTAATTTATGAAATTAAAATACTATTAATAGTAAAATAAATATATTTTCTTTCATAAGGAAGAATGTGATAAAATTATCCAATTATTAATCCAATTAAAATCCTTTTCATTATTGTAAATTTTGATAAATATTGTGTAGCACAACGACTGGAGATTTAAGAACTATAGCATAACCAGCATTTTAGAGTTTAATGAAATTCTGAAAGCAGTGCTAGTCTGTTGCAGAATAAATGAGAATTTTACTACATGGGCTTGACCTTGTAAGAATGTTTAATGTCTGTTTATAATGTGGAGATCAATCATCTCACACAGATTCATCAAAATACCAGAGTTCAGGAACTGGGGGCACTTGGCACTTTGCCGGATTAAGTGTGTTCTGTGTCTCAATGAGGGCAAGTATAACGAGCAAAATCTATGTTTCTGTTTTACTAATCTTGTTTTAGAAAGAAGTCAGCATGTGTGCTCCTTTTGTCACAGTTCCTTTTTTAAAACCTCTATGGAATAACATTTGGTAACTTCCAACTAAACTCAGCACTAAGGCAGGTGTGTGTATGAAAGGCATGAAGCTTCAAGCATCTTCATTAAAGTAGCAGTGGGGCAGGACACAGCTGTACAAATCCAGAGCACAGAGAAGAATCTGCAGCGCGAGTTTGTTACCTGTGCCACCAACTGGCCAACCAGCCAAAACAGAGCAGCTGATCAGCACATCTTATCTCTGTGTGAGACAGCGATTGATGTTTCTTTTTCAGTTTGTAGTTAGGACACATCAGGGAGACAAGCTCAAGAGATGAAGCTATGAAGCTTGGAGAAGGACTGACAATAGTACAGTGGATTACAGAAGAGAGAGGAAAAAGAAATAGTAGGTTCTACACTGCAGCAAAGAGGTACTTATTAGCATATTGCTGTAGAGGTAGGGACAGAATCATGGACAAACATCCAAGGGAGTCATGCATTGTTAGTTCTGCTGCCCATGAAACAATATGCCAGTCAGATAAGAAAACCTAAATCAAAAAATAGTTCTGTGGCTTCAGTAGAGAGCTATGGACTACTGACATGCTATTAAGAAAGAGTGAAAGAAAACCCAAACTAAACCCCAAACAAGCAGTCCTCTGTATGATGGAATGAACCCAGGCTTCAGTGTGTTTTTCAGTCTGGAGTCTCAAAGTCTAATTTCATCATTTCTTGAAGGTACTGCCTACTATCCAGATGTCTGCTTTTATGAAATTTGTAGGAGTTTAGTAACTTTGCAACTTACCAATGGATTTAAAATTAAGCAGGCTGTAGAAATACAGTAAGGGAGGAAAACACAAGCATAGCAGGAGCACTTAAGGCTTCAAGCTAAAAATGACCACCATATAATTCAAGTGCGCATTATGGAAGATGACATATTGTCAGGTTATTGAAAGTAAACATAAGCTATTCCTGGTATCACAGAGGATGACACCCTAAATCAGGAGGAAATCCAGAATCACCACCCCCAAAATCTTTCTTATTTAGGCATAAGAAAGGGATGACACAAATTTCAGCTCTGTGGGAGGCCAAGCTATTCGGCAAAACTAGTTTCCTGCACATGCTAATTTCCACCCTCTGTCAACCACTAGGCTAATGAATAGTGCTGCAGTAAGCACTGTAGAGCTGACCAGAAGGGAATTTGGTCAGATATGGCTATCAAGGTTAATAATAAACATATTTTTTAAAACTAAGTATACATACCAGGATGTCACATTGATGAATCACATGCTGAGTTGATGCACAAATGCATGATTCATGACCATCTTTGATTTAGCTCAACATGTTTCTAATTAAGCAAAGACTTTTCTTTTGCTTCTGCCTCTTGAAACACTAAAATGGTCATTTAAAATCTGTTTCCAGTGCAAAACTACAGAAATATTTAAGTCATACTTTCTCAAATAATAGACATACAATTATGATTCTCAAACCTTAAGAATCTGGATTTGATTAAGTATTTTATTAACATACTGGAATTTGAACTGTATGAATGTAAAATGAATTCATAGTTATAGTCACCAATCTCTTTCTGCACCAACAGAAATGACAGAAAACTATATATATATATGTTTTACATATGTATGGATTCCATTTTTAATATAGCTACTTTCTGAACAAAATTATTTTAATAAAAGAGTTATTCTGTGAAGTTATTAATTCATACTGCAAACACTATAATATCATGACATTTGAGATTTTAGAACAAATCTTCAGGCAAAGAGTTACAAGCAATATTGATCCTGTTTTATGTCTGTTTTCAAGGAGCTGCATAATTTCTCCACGTCTTCTGATTCTTCACCATAGAGAGGATTTGGAAAAGAATTAGCATTCACATCTTCATTAAATGGATACTAAAAGGAAAAATATAGAATGAAATTTAAAAACTAAGTCATTTAATTAATTTGTTAGAATGGTCATATGAATGGCTGTAGATTCATTACAAAAATAACATATGATGTTAAGTTCAAAGAAAGCTATAAAATCTCTAAACCTTTTAGACCAGATTTTCAGCTGATAAATATTAGCATGGCTCCACTGAATCCTTTACCTGCCACACATACCTGATCAAGTAATTTAAACTTTCTTCTGCATTCTTCTCTTCAAAGCTCTTTCTCTGTTACATTTATAGTAGTATTTGGAGAGAATCTGTGCATAATGGTGTGGTTGCAGTGGGTCACTTATTCTGATACATGGTATTCTAAATTTAAATGACCAGCTCTAATTTTCTTGAATGAGGAATGTATAAGAAAAGGGATACAATGAACTCTTCATGTAAGGACTTCTGTAGTTTGAAACATACTCTTCAGCATCTGCCTTACTGGAAAGTGTTAAACTACTGTATAATGTAGCAAGCAGCTGCAGTAAGCAACATTAATGAAATTACTTTTATGAAGTCCTTCTCAGCCAGTCCAACCCTGGTCAACATTCTCAGATTTCCAGAGGTGCTAACATTATGAGTAGCAACAGACCATTGACTTTAAGTGCCTTTTTACCTTTTCCTCTGCAAATGTATTTCATTTAATAGTCCAACACATGTCCTGCTTTAGAAGATAAATGTGTTATTACATACCTCATGCCATGGAGAAACACTAATTTGAACCACGGGTGAGGTGGCATACCCAGGAGACTACAAAAAGAAAAAAGCTGCTTTAGAATAATTTTAGTGAGCTGCAAATAATATTATGAAAATATCCTTCCATGTGGCTGCCTGAGTAACACGCTCTGGATTCAAAACTATGAGGCAATATTACAGGCAAGTGTTTGGCAATGTTAAGCCTGCATGGTTTCAGTATTCAGAAAGGTCTGAGGAGAATTGTTCTTTCTTTTAAAAACTTATAGATGTCTACAAGTGAGTAACTTATGAATACTCAGCTGGAGAGCTGTTGTTTGTGTTTTACCGTTTCTTTTGACTGGTGATGCACTATTCAGATTTAAGGCCAATCAGACCCAGTGAAAGCTCATAATCCTTGTTTTCCCTTTTAAAGGAAGAATGAGTGAAAACACATATTTTCCCAATCTTAATGGAAATAGAGGAAGATCTGGTATAGCACTGGACTTCAATCACAATGCCTGGGGCTGTCTTCTGTGAAAATGTCTCTCCTGACACTGTGTTTCTGTTTTTCAAGTCGGTCTGTCAGGAATCTATTTCAATTAAAATAAAAATGTCCTGATAAATTGGACATGATTGTGAAGGGAATGTTTCCAACTTGGAGCTCTCACAGACCCCAACCTGTAAGTAAATTAATTTGATCTAATGTCTCTAAAATCAGGTGTAAGGAACTTTTTATGGAAAGTAAATGGCATGTCATAGTTAATCCTATTCAAGGCTGCAGTAGAGTCTTATATTACTGACCGAGGAAAGGACAAGGAAGTTTTATTTTCTGTTTTAAATGAAGCCTAGTCCGTTCAATGTTAATAAGGGTAGTATCAAAATAGCGCAGGAAAGATGTTTTAAAAAAAATTTTTTTTCTGTTCTCCTTTTAACTCAAGGTGATTTGTCCGTGTTATTTTCAATGATAAATCAAATAACAGAAATAGCTGCAACGGCATTAGGGAAATGTGTGAGCAAGCATTTCTTTAGCATTAAGGTGAATTTTACAGTGATGCACATTTAAGGTATTGGGAAATATTCTAAACTATTTTATTAATGTTAAGTTTGTGTGCAAAGGCAACTTGGGTACTGAATCACACATTTTGTGTTTTTTGGTGGTGGTGCTTTTTTTTTTTTGTTAGTGGGGTCTTTTTTTGTTTTCTTTGTTTTTTTAGTTGTTTTGTTGGGTCCCCCTCATCCGCGTCCCCCCCCTGCCCCCCCCCCCCCCCCCCCCCCCAATTAAAAGAAACAAGTCCCTGTGAGCTTTTTCTTCTATATGTCTGGCTAAATATTTCATCCAAATTTCCTTTTTCTTTTTCTGATTTAGAAGCCCACAGTCAGTATTAGTTACAAACATGGTGATGTTCTCAAAACTGAGCTGATTTCAAATCTGCCTGTTTTGAAAATGCACTGGAACTAATCTGAGCACTGCAGCAATTTTTACTCCTTACCTCTTTTAGTAAATAGCATTCAGTGAGGGAATAAACAGTTTGTTTTAATGGAAAATTTATCTGAGACCTACAGCCTCTCATTTTTCTGAATGTATAGAAGCAGCTTTTGCTACTTACCTTTACTTTCCCAGATGAACTAAGGTCTTCATACAATGGGTTGGCAAAGGGAGCATTAGTGGTTTCCTTCAGTTTCCTTGAAAAGTCAAGCAAACGACAAAACCACCCACAATATCACACAGGTTGTCAAAGAACCAAACAGTTTCAGGTTGAAAAGACTTAAGTCAAAAAATATACATGGCTAAATACATCTCTGACTGAACTCTATTGAAATGAATGCAATTAAACTGATGTTCTGAGTGAGACGTGCAGGTTAAAATAATCACTTTTCATTTGTTGCTGCTAAACGTATACATGCTTTTGGATATGTATAGATTTATTGTTCATCAGTGAGAGCCACAGGTGGGGTACACTGCATGATTTCTTTTGCAAAGAACTAAAACGGGAATGGTTGCTTAGGAGGAAGGCACAGGTAGGCTACAGAACACCTTATAAGTTAAATCAGTGCAGGAACCTACATTTGGGGTTTAGACTAAGACAGACATGGGACCTTGAAATCCTTCACAACAGTCTGGCAGAAAATAATTCCTTCTAATGCTAGTCTCATAATTCAGTTTGATTACCTGACACAGCAATGTGAAGATATAAATATTTGAACCCTTTAATTCGTTCATTTGATCTTAACTGTAACAAATCATGATATTCTGGTGCTTTTAGTTAGTTTAGTGAAGCTATAATACATTAGGTTATTTATACACCTCCTAAGTGTGTATTCGCATATTAATCCTCTTGAATGAAGTACTCAAAATATACATAGAATTGGCTTTTTTACTCTCAAATCACACGATGACTCACAAAACATGAAGCTCACAAAACCTGAAGCTTACAAAACCTGAGGTCAGAAGTAAACTCAGACATGAAGTTTCCAAGGAACACGGCTCTGCTTCTAAACTAGTGCCCAGAGGGCCAGATTGGTATGCTTTAATTTTGGTGTGTCCTTTAGATACTGCAAACCAGCTGTATGTCTTAATATGGCCATTAAGCATGATACAGAATTAAGCACATCGATTCTGTTTACAGTCAGTGAAGATGCTTCCAAAGGGTGACACAAGTCACACAATTCACAGTGGGAACCACCTTTACTGTGACAATAAGAGAAAGGAAGGGTCTGATTCTCTTCCATCCTGCTCTCCCCCATTGAACTTCAGCAATTTGTGCAAGACATATGTATTGCTTATATGGACAAGAACACACTGAGTACTTAGGTCTGTCCTGAAGGCAGGAAGGATACTAAGCACAGATCTCCAGCTTCCTCTGCAAAGAGGATAACTAACCAGCAGGATACTGTGCCAAACTGTGGGCACCAAAAAGAGCACTGGTGGTTGAGTTCTTCAATAGCGTGTCTGTGGTTACTATGTTTAGTGCTGAAACCAGTTCTTTCTATGTGTGTGAGGTTTTGCCAAGCATGAAAATTGCTCAGGTTCAGCATATTTCAGGTGTCTGCACACTTTAGGTTTAAATTGTGAAAGAACATAACGCAGTTGGGCACCTAATCCTAAGGACTATAGGATATGGGCACTGGTTGAATTTATGCTATCCAGATTTAGGTGGTGAATGTGCTTTCTTAAGTTTTTTCCTGTTCATAGGAATCTTTTTTGGCAAAGCAGGGCTTTAGGAATTGCCTTGAACATGTTACTTTACATGTAACATATATGTTACACTTACATGCACAAAGATGCAATAGATACCAATAACTATCTTTACAAATTACTGAAATATTTTTGAATGACTTAAAAGTTATCAAAGGATATACAAGTGAAAATTTAATCATGTTTACACAAGAGCTATAAGTCGGATGAGGTGGTAATTGCTGGGGAACTGAGATGATATATTCCCATTACTTTACATGTTGTGCATACA
Source organism: Psittacula echo (assembly GCF_963264785.1). NCBI lineage: Eukaryota > Metazoa > Chordata > Aves > Psittaciformes > Psittacidae > Psittacula > Psittacula echo. The sequence goes on along the minus strand of NC_137737.1, from coordinate 39,837,900 downwards.
TCTTTACATACATGTAAAGACAACACATTCAATCTTGAGGTAATTAGAAATGTGAATCTTTCCTTATTAAAGCAAAGCAATGGTATGTCCACTCCAGTACTCTGTCACCAATACTGATACTGCTGAGGAAAGCGTTAAAGTGAAGTATCAGTCAGTGAAGTGAGTGTTGCCATCTGGTCATCATTTTACACCCAAATTTTAAACTGCTTGATCGAGCAATTTAACTAAATGTATTGCAGTGGCTTGACTTAAGCTCATTCTTGCAGTGCTTGCTATTACTTGACATAAGTGAAACATTACCCTGATAGAAAATGATAGCATATTGCTACAGTAAAGAGCAATATGCCTATTGAAGTTCTCAGTATGGGGAGAAAGTTATATATGTGTTACTACTGTACAGTAAGGAGAATGTTAGTTCATCACTCACAGGAATTATGGTCCAGAATAATCAACCACTATGAAATGTTTATAAATCTCATTTATAAGGAAAACCCGTAAATTGCAAATTCAGAAGACTGTACCACGCAGCCTTAAAAATGCTGAGCATAACATGGTTTAGGAAAAAAAAACCTCAAACGTGTGGGTAAGGCAGCTCAGAGAGAACTGGATTTTCTAACATAACCAGAAATACCACAGTAGGAAAGGAGAGGATTAATCATTTTGGGATTTAGGTCACATGGGTCATAGCTTTGCTAAACTCATCTGCATTCCTTACTTGCAAAAACTAATGCCTTGTCATAGGTTTCTGTTCTATAGCTTCACAGAGATGGGAGAAAGATTTATGCTCCACAAAATACCTGACACTGTATAAAGGCACTCCTGAGTAACATCATGCTATTTAATGGAAAATTAAGGTATCTAGATTTCATTTATTTGGAAGCAACAGCTCAGAATTTTGTGCTTTTCAATGTACCTTTCAATGAAAAATACAATATTTCTTTTAGATAGTATTCAAATTTGTAGGAAATACAGTAATAGAATAATTTTTACCATCAGGTCCACAACAACAATGACAAAATTCTAGAGGACCAAAGTTTTAATTACAATTAAGCTACTAAAAGGGGTAAATGGGTTAAAACTTAAACAAGGTAGATTTAGGTTGCATATAAGTAAGAAATTCTTTACTGTGAGAGTGGTGAGGCATTTCAGCAGGTTGCCCAAGGAAGCTGTAAATGGTCTATCCCTGGCAGCGTTCAAGGCCAGGGCTTTGAGCAACCTGGTCTAGTGGAAGATGATATTAAGGTCCTTTCCAATCCAAACCATTCTATGATTCTATAATCCTTTAAAAAGGATTCTTCATAGAGGTTCTAAATCTTCTGTTCTAAACAGAAACTATAACTCCAGATCTCTATTTGCAAAGCATTTAAAAAACCTTTTAAACTAAATTTAGTTTTGCAGAAGTAGGCTGTATTTGGCACATCTCACAGAAGAAATGAGAAGCATGATGCGAGGAGGGCAGTCTTTTGAAAAGCTGCATTTAGAATCATCTACATGTCATTTGGATACTTGATTGGGCTGTTGACATGCTATCTGGGCTTCCTGGGTCTGTACTTCATACCTGTTAAGTCACTTTAGAAAATTTTATTTTTTAAAATAATCCCCAGTCCTTCGCATCTCTGATCTGGTGATCTGAAAGTGATCTGGTGATCTGGAAGGATACAGACTGAGTGATTTGCTCTGTTCCAGCATGTCACCTCCTGTTTCTTTGAAAACTTTCCTACATGTGGCAGTTGTGAGATGTACGTTTCAGAAAAACTGAAGACTTCTGACTATAGCACTGGGTTTCGTCCCTCAGGAAAAAGATATTCTACAGAAGAAGGAACGGTTTTGGATAGCAGCATTAGCCTAGTAACACAACTCCCAAATAACAGTTACACCTGCTGCTTCCTAGTTTTGTGTTGGGTATTTTTGTCTCATAGAACTCAACCTTTTTCTCTCATTCTACAAGAAGAGTATCTGTCTGCCATCCAGCTCGCAAGCTGAAAATCATATAATAAACATCATTCTATTGTCACACTGTTTATTCATTTGGAGTATAGGAAGAGAGGCATAGCCAGTGATGAACTCTGTCAGTCCTTAAGATCCACTTGGATAGCCTGCCCTGGAATACACTATCAATTTCTCCACACCAGACCTCCAGAAGGGTATGGTCTAATTGGAGAAAGTCTTGGCAACAGCAACTGGTATCATTGTGATTGTAGAAAACCTTAACCATGGAAAAAGGCAAAGAGCACTGAGCCTGTTTAATTTAAAAAAAACCAGCCTGTAAGGAGGCGTAACAACTGCCTTCAAGTACAAAACAAGCTTTTTGCAAAAAGAAAGGGAATGATGTGTTCTTGCCGATGGTGAATAGGAATGAACTTAGATTCTAAACAGGCATATCAGCAATTAGGAAAAAAAACTTTCTAACAGTAGACTTTCTTTCTAGCTAGGACATCAAGATTGGCTGAGAATGCCACCAAATTCATGTTGCTAAAGATCTTTAAGTGCAAATCTAGAAGTAATACAATTGAGTCTGTCCTGTGGCAGGATGAAAAATGGCCTTTGTGATTTCCATTTTGCCTTGATTTTCTATCACTTTAAAATATTTTCCCAGTGCACCTCAGTTTTTCACTCTGTTGCCTGTGTGGCAAGACACATTATTGACGTGCTTTGGAAAAATTAATGTTCTGTGTTCATTATGACTGACAGGACTGATAATAGCTGTGATATATTCGCATTGCAGCTGATGGCACAGATCAAGAACAGGAAAGGAACAAACTGTAAGGATTCAGGACATTGACTGCTTTGAAGGCAATAGGAAATAATAATAGTTTAGCTGTGTGGAAAGTCGCTCACTTTTCACATTCTCACTTTTTAAAGTAAAATGAAGCATGAGAAGGCTGCTGCAATAAAATGGAAGCTAAACTGAAGCTTTGCTTCTATTTGGTCAACAAGGACAGATGTCACTGAAGGAGTGGAGTAACCGGCAGCTTTCCTTTCTGGACTAGAAAACATCATCTCTGGAGCAGAAACAAGAATGTGAGAAATTTATAAGCTTCCTCTCAGTTGAGGTTTCTAGACAGAAGTTTCACATATCCCCAGCTGCTAGCTGGGAAGTAGCTTGCATATCTGAATGCCATCATGGTAGTGAAGCACACTGCTTCCAAGCCATGTGATGAGCTGGTTTTGTCCTGTAGGAAATGAACTTATATGATGACTTCCAGTAATTTCTACTTGGGCACTGAAAAGTTTAAAGTCTGCGAATCAGAGATGAAATTCTGACAAAGGAAGGAGAAGAAGGAGGAAGCAAAGAGGAAGCAGGACATTCTTTCTGGATTGAAAGGAGGGGTTAAGGCACTATTGATCTTTCCAGCGAAGAAAGAGAGCAACAAATGTAACTCTCAGATCCTCAACGCTGTTAGTGACAACTTCTTAGCCAGCAATTGTCTAAGGGGTCACCAGTCTACTCTTACTGTTTGCTATCTGGCTTTCTGGTGAAAAAATTAGTTCTATTGGAAACTGAAAACTTTCCCTAAGCTCTTGCACACACTCTTCTGCTATTTCCACTGAGGTGTAGATGGGTTTGGATTCCATATTAAAATGCTCTGGGAGCTAGCATCTACAATTTTTAATGTGCCTCTGGAGGACCATCTGTCAATGCGTGCATGTGTGGTCCTATATGAGCAAAGAGAAAGAGGACATTACTAGAAATTATTAAAAAATAGCTATCAGAACAATTTATTAAAAGGCAGTAAATACAGGCTCAAGTGTGTGAAAGATTCCCTGTGAAACAATGGCCAAGCAGGCCTAGAATGCCTCTAGTGTCTAATGACTTTAAGAAAACAACGTATCCCAGGGAGACTAAAAGCAGATACAAGCTTTTGAAGTGAAAAGGAATCGTAGGAAAGTATCATTCGTGTGCACAGCTAAATTTCTCTAGCTCATCAAATCCCCTTAAAAAAATCAGGAGTAAAATTTCATGCCTCTGTGTGGTGCTGTCACATTGTAAATTTTACAGATTTATGCAAACACAAGTCACTTCTTATTCTAATGTTTCATCTTAAAGAACCAAACTTCAGTATGATAATATTGGTTTTATTTTGACTACTCACTTCTTATTACTGATTAAGCAGTTAAGGAAAAACTTGCCTCAATTTACTACTGTGTTTCCAGTGTGATTTCTGTTTAACAAATAATGCTAGGCACTCAGTATTTGAAGAAGGAGAGACAAATGGCCTGGATGAACTTATCTTCTCAAATTCAAAGTTTCAGATTTCATCATTTTCACAATTCCACAATCAATTTGCCATTTATTAGACAGATTATTTCTTGATAAGATATTATAAAATGCATTTTTAACACACATGTTAAGTCAACTGTGATTGAAAACAATAAAAAAAAATGAAAATAAAAGTGTTTAATCTATACCATGGGCAAAATGATTTGACAGTCTTTGTCAGTTCCTACAGGCAAAACCACAGAAATTTCTATCATCATAAATTAACTTTTTGGCAGCTCCAGTGAAAACAATAAAGGCCAGAAAGATCTTTGCTTTCATCTTTTTCACAGCTCTGATTCTCTTCATGTCTGGACTGTAATATTTTCTTACTACATAGTAAGATTCTCATTCATCCCTGTTTTATTACACACATAATAGGGCACTTTAGTGTTTGGCATCTTATTGCAGTAGGGTAACTTTTCATGTACAAGAAAGACTTTTTTTTTTTTAGTGTGTATAATTACAGGAAAAGAAAAAATATTTCTTGAACTTAGATATGTGAGTAAAAGAGAGGTGGATGGCAGCATAGTAACCCTTAGGTAATCCCATGAAAAAAAAGGTAAAAGGGAGTGTTTAGAGCAAAGAAGTAGCATAAGGGAAAAGAATGTTTTTTTATTAAAACATCATCAAACTTGAGAAAAACATTAGAATCTTTTTTTTAATATTATTTGAAATTACAAAAAAAATCAAGAAGCTCTTACAATACAGCTAATCTTGCATTTCTGAGGTGCCTTTCCATATGTGTACCTTTGCAGGCTGTATAAATGTGAATGAATAAAGTCTTAAAGCCCTTATAAACTAAGATAAGGAGATACTGTCGTTCCAATTTTACAGAAGAGGAAGGAGATAAAAAGGAATTAGGTGAAGCTATGAACTCAATGAACAGTAGCACAACCTTCAACATTTTGCTTCTGCTCTCGTGACAACTCTACCTGTCAAGGGTAGCATGCAGTGTTTGGAGACATGTCAGCAGCAATTATGTCAGGACAGGAGTCAGCACAATTTAGTAGATAGTTTGGGAGATAGTAATATCCCCAAAGAGAAAAAAGTCTATAGCAGAGCAAAAGTTTAAAGGTAAAGAGTTTTGAAGATGAAATCTGGAGAAGAAAATGAGGGGTAAGGGATATCTAACACCATGAAAATGGACAAGGCAATGCACAACAGGAATTGCTGAAAGGGAGGAAGAGATGTGGTAGGTATTTACTGGCAGGGAAGGATCTGGCAAAGTCAAGAGGCAGGCAGAGAAGAAATAGAAGTGTTAGAGCAAAATAAGAAACAGACGGAAAAAAATCTTAGGGAGGACAGAGGAAGCAGAGATTATTAGAGGGATGACAGGAAGGGCTAGGAAATATATCTGTGAAATAATAAACAGGCAGTCTAAGGCATTTGAAATAAATTTTGAAGTAAACGTTCACCAATTTAGCTGATTTTTTTTTTCCTTTACTGAAGATGCACTTTATGCAGTAGGATGTCAGACGATAATTCAGTTGCTGTTTGCACACGACTAAGAGCAAGCACAGTACTTGAAGGAAGAAATACAGATTTGTAAAAAAAAAAATCACCAGCTAGAGGACTCATTCACCACAGGGAAGACAGGTCCTTTAACCACAATCCAAGAGGCCTGTACCAGGGTGATCCTGGTACAAGATGACAGTATCAGACAATGATTGTAAAACAAAAAAGGTAGGGGGGATGGGTGGAAGCAACAGATAAGGTGACATTGGTGATACATATCTAAAGGACCACTGATTAAGATGGCTATTACAAGATTAATACAGAAAGTGAGATTGTGAGTGTGTCTGTAGTAACTAAAGAAGAGGGGACAAAAGCTACAATTTGTAAAGAAAGTGAAATTCTGCAGCCTCACAACTTGTATTTTTTCTAATCTATTGAAGCTTTCTATGAAACCCCCAATATTTTAAAGCAGAAAAGATCCACTTTTATTCCATTCACTTTTCACAGGGATAAAGAAAGTTCTCAGATGTGTGTAAATATTGAAATACTTAGGGAAAGAATGTTCCACCAGGAGCATGTGGTACTCAGTAGCTTCAGGCAAAGCAGTAAATATACCTGTAAGAAACTAATTTGGCATCAGAGATTTCAGGAAACCACTTGTTGCTAAACTGGAGAGGCATGGATTTGACAGATGGACCACGCAGTGGATAAGGAATTGGCTGAATCGTCACATTCAAAAAGTTGTCATCAATGGCTTAAAGGTCCAAGTGGAGACCAGTGACAAGTGATGTTCCTCAGGGGTCAGTATTGGGACTGGTGCAGTTTAACATATTTTTGGTGACATGGACAGTGGGATTGAGTCAGCAAGTTTGCCAGCAACTCTGAGCTGTGTGGTTAAGTCAACATGCTGGAGGGAACAGATGTCATCCAGGGGAACTTTGACAGGCTTGAGAGGTGGACTGGTGCCAACCTCATGAAGGCCAAGTGCAAGGTCCTGCACCTGGGTGGGGGCAATCTCAAGAAAAAATACAGGCTGGGAGGAAAATGGATTGAAAGCAGCTCTGAGGAGAAAGAACTGGGGGTGTTGATTGATAAGAAGCTCAACATGAGCTGACAGTGTGGGCTTTTAGCCCAGAAAGCCAGGCATATGCTGGGCTGCATTAAAAAGACTGTGGCCAGCAGGTCAAGGGAGGAGATTCTCCCCCTCTGTTCTGCTCTCGTGAGACCCCACCTGGAGTACTGTGCTCAGCTCCTGTCACTACAAGTGCCTGCAATGACAGGTCAAGGGGGGATGGCCTTAAACTGAAAGAGGGTAGATTTAGATTAGAAATTCTTTACTGTGAGGGTGCTGAGGCACTGGCACAGGTTGCCCATGGAAGTTGTGGCTGCCCCATCCCTGGAAAGTGTTCAAGGCCAGGTTGGGCGGGGCTTTGAGCAACCTGATGTAGTGGAAGGTTGTAGTGGCAGGGGTTTGTAACTAGATGGTCTTTAAGGTCCCTTCCAACCCAAACTATGCTATGATTCTGTGATTCTTTAAATACCTTCTATTTTTCATATTTAACCATCGTGTACAAAAATCAGGTCTACTGCAGTTAAGGTGGATGAATTATGAACTTCTAAATTTCAGAATAATCAAACAATGTTGCAATGAAAACATTCTAAGCAGTCAAATGATAACTTATTGTTTCCAGACTGGGGTCACTAAGGTCAGCTTCCGTTGCAATGCTAGGTTTTACGCCTAGTGTTGCGTATGAAGGCAAACAGACTGTGGGGAGGTTTAAAAGTTGAAACCAATGAGACAGGGCAGTTAGCCATTGCTTTGTGCCACATTCGTGTCTGCTTTATGCAAAATAAAAATTTCACTTACATTTCTGGCACTTTCTTCCTTTTAAAGAAATACAAGGCAGCAGCCGTAATTTTAATCAGCAAGAAACAGATACCCAACCCAATCCAAATATCTGCAAAATCAGAGAAATCAAAGACAGAAATAAGTACAATGAAACAGTCAAAAAAATGAATTGAAAGATATTTCTTTCTTCCAGACCCACCATTTTGAAGGAAACTTGAAGTTGGAGGCTGAAGAGGCTTAGCCCTTTTATGGCAGCGGTTTCCCTTCCATTCTTTTTCACATCTGTGAATAAAACAACAATTTTTGAAAAAGGGAGAAGCAAAGAACATAAGCAGCGACAAGCACACAAGAAATGCAAATCCTTTTCAGCACTTTTGCCAGGGACTATAGCTCACCTAAGAATCACAAACAGCAGCATCAAATTTAAAAGAATGAAATATAAGTGAGAAATACACACACACACGAAAAAAAAAGAAAAAGAAAACAAAACAAAGTTCAAAGATTAGAAGTGGTTGCCTTCTCCATGTGCCATCATATTATTTTCCCACAGCAAAAGAAATCTGACTAATTTCCTTGTTATCCCTCACGTGAGGGTTAAATACGTTTCTGAACTGAGGATCTGGGACCCTAATGTAGAGAAAGATACTTGAATAGAGACGAGAAAGATGTTTTGCTCCCCCACCTAATCAGCCTCTCTTGGTTTTCTGTTTTCTTTTTAAAATGATACCCCTTCAATAAATGCCTCTTCAAAACCAAAGCACTACATTTGAGCTAACAACTGCAGCTATGTCAAATTATTCTACATTTTGTGTTTGGTCCAAATCCAAGCTTGATTTGAAGCAACAAAAATGCAACCAATCTGACACAAACTTTGATTTTTAGTTTACACTTGTTGCTTAACTGTTAATCGCAATCACCAGATAAGTGTATATCATTTTTCAGTTTAGTTTGTCTGAATTTAGCTTTTTGATACTCTTCATCAGAATGAAGGGCACTTGGACACCCAGGCAAGCAAAGGCTGCCTCTGCTGAGACAGGTGAGTCTACGCCAGGGTTTCTCAAAATGGCTGTAGGCACCTACATTAACAAACCCTAAATGATGACTACTGTAAGGGGTTGTTAAGAGAGAGCTACATATTGACATCTAAATTTCAAGCCCCCCATCTGATGAGCTGAACCCCACGCTGAGTGTCACATTGGAATGACTTCTACCAACATTTCAATTATCTGCATGGCTGGTGTTTTATGAGCTTCATAAATTTTCAGTATTTTCTAAAAAAAAGAAGCATCAAAAAGAAGTGATGGTAGTAATCCAGTTT